>NW_028136350.1:0-600000 GCF_964662115.1 Mustela nivalis
CTGGGGTCCTGAAGGGTTTTTTCAAACAGAGGCTTTGACACAGCTCCAACGTGCAAGTTTCCCATATGTAGATGAGATTTTTTATGACGGATGAGTCAGGAAACAGCCATATGCTGGTATTGAAATCCAGGCCTCTGAGGAGAGATGACTAGATACCACAACAATGAATCCGAATAGTGCCTAGGGGCCTGTTCGTACCTTTTTACCTCTGGGAACATCAGTCTATGCGTCTGAGTGCATGTAGGTTCTCAGTTGGGCTCAGATTGCCCGAGTTTGTCCTGGGAAGCCACCACTATTGGGATGGCCTCAGGGAGTTTGCAGGTTTATCCTATAAGTAGGGTTGTGGCCATTGGAATGGGCACATACAATTCCCTTGGAGAGGGCAAGTACAGTCCTCAGGTTTGGCTCCAGGGGCCTGAGCCTGTAGGGTGTGTAAGCCAGGGCTGTTTGGACAGTTGTCTGAAAACACAAACTCGGCTTATGTTTCAGGTCATAGGTATGGCAGGATTGATCTACAGACCATGAGGAGAACTCTTCGGGATATGAATAAGGGGCTAGTGTGAGGCTCGTGCTCAAGTTTTTGTCTCTGGATATCGTGTCACTCATGGTCGTGAAATTCCCTTGTGACTTCATGGGAAATGGACGAGTCTTACACTCTGGGGGTTTGGCCCCGTCCAAAGAGTTTGGGGTCATTCTGTGGGATGGAAGAAGTCCGTTTTGTTGTTGTTGTTGATTTGCCATGTTTTGTTTTTTAACCTCAGGTGTCCCACCAAATGAGGGATTCCAGAGTAGAGCCCTGGGGAGGGCCGAACGGACAACCAGAAATCTGGTTAAAAATTGTGGCCTAGGGCGGGCTCGAAAAAGGCATGGAAGATATTAGAGAAACCCTCTCGAGAGATATAAAAGCCCTTTCTGGAGAAATAAAAGAACTAAAATCTAACCAAGTTGAAATCAAAAAAGCTATTAATGAGGTGCAATCAAAAATGGAGGCTCTCACTGCTAGGATAAATGAGGCAGAAGAAAGAATTAGTGATATAGAAGACCAAATGACAGAGAATAAAGAAGCTGAGCAAAAGAGGGACAAACAGCTACTGGACCACGAGGGGAGAATTCGAGAATTAAGTGACACCATAAGACGAAACAACATTAGAATAATTGGGATTCCAGAAGAAGAAGAAAGAGAGAGGGGAGCAGAAGGTATACTGGAGAGAATTATTGGGGAGAATTTCCCCAATATGGCAAAGGGAACGAGCATCAAAATTCAGGAGGTTCAGAGAACGCCCCTCAAAATCAATAAGAATAGGCCCACACCCCGTCACCTAATAGTAAAATTTACAAGTCTCACTGACAAAGAGAAAATCCTGAAAGCAGCCCGGGAAAAGAAGTCTGTAACATACAATGGTAAAAATATTAGATTGGCAGCTGACTTATCCACAGAGACCTGGCAGGCCAGAAAGAGCTGGCATGATATTTTTAGAGCACTAAACGAGAAAAACATGCAGCCCAGAATACTATATCCAGCTAGGCTATCATTGAAAATAGAAGGAGAGATTAAAAGCTTCCAGGACAAACAACAACTGAAAGAATTTGCAAATACCAAACCAGCTCTACAGGAAATATTGAAAGGGGTCCTCTAAGCAAAGAGAGAGCCTACAAGTGGTAGATCAGAAAGGAACAGAGACCATATACAATAACAGTCACCTTACAGGTAATACAATGGCACTAAATTCATATCTCTCAATAGTTACCCTGAATGTGAATGGGCTAAATGCCCCTGTCAAAAGACACAGGGTATCAGAATGGATAAAAAAACAAAACCCATCTATATGTTGCCTCCAAGAAACTCATTTTAAGCCCGAAGACACCTCCAGATTTAAAGTGAGGGGGTGGAAAAGAATTTACCATGCTAATGGACATCAGAAGAAAGCAGGAGTGGCAATCCTTATATCAGATCAATTAGATTTTAAGCCAAAGACTATAATAAGAGATGAGGAAGGACACTATATCATACTCAAAGGGTCTGTCCAACAAGAAGATTTAACAATTTTAAATATCTATGCCCCCAACGTGGGAGCAGCCAACTATATAAACCAATTAATAACAAAATCAAAGAAACACATCAACAACAATACAATAATAGTAGGGGACTTTAACACTTCCCTCACTGAAATGGACAGGTCATCCAAGCAAAAGATCAGCAAGGAAATAAAGGCCTTAAACGACACACTGGACCAGATGGACATCACAGATATATTCAGAATATTTCATCCCAAAGCAACAGAATACACATTCTTCTCTAGTGCACATGGAACATTCTCCAGAATAGATCACATCCTTGGTCCTAAATCAGGACTCAACCGGTATCAAAAGATTGGGATCATTCCCTGCATATTTTCAGACCACAATGCTCTAAAGCTAGAACTCAACCACAAAAGGAAGTTTGGAAAGAACCCAAATACATGGAGACTAAACAGTATCCTTCTAAAGAATGAATGGGTCAACCGGGAAATTAAAGAAGAATTGAAAAAAATCATGGAAACAAATGATAATGAAAATACAACAGTTCAAAATCTGTGGGACACAATAAAGGCAGTCCTGAGAGGAAAATATATAGCGGTACAAGCCTTTCTCAAGAAACAAGAAAGGTCTCAGGTACACAACCTAACCCTACACCTAAAGGAGCTGGAGAAAGAACAAGAAAGAAACCCTAAGCCCAGCAGGAGAAGAGAAATCATAAAGATCAGAGCAGAAATCAATGAAATAGAAACCAAAAAAACAATAGAAAAAATCAACGAAAGTAGGAGCTGGTTCTTTGAAAGAATTAATAAAATTGATAAACCCCTGGCCCGACTTATCAAAAAGAAAAGAGAAAGGACCCAAATAAATAAAATCATGAATGAAAGAGGAGAGATCACAACTAACACCAAAGAAATACAAACTATTATAAGAACATACTATGAGCAACTCTACGCCAACACATTTGACAATCTGGAAGAAATGGATGCATTCCTAGAAACATATAAACTACCACAACTGAACCAGGAAGAAATAGAAAGCCTGAACAGACCCATAACCAGTAAGGAGATTGAAACAGTCATTAAAAATCTCCAAACAAACAAAAGCCCAGGGCCAGATGGCTTCCCGGGGGAATTCTACCAAACATTTAAAGAAGAACTAATTCCTATTCTCCTGAAACTGTTCCAAAAAATAGAAATGGAAGGAAAACTTCCAAACTCATTTTATGAGGCCAGCATCACCTTGATCCCAAAACCAGACAAGGATCCCACCAAAAAAGAGAGCTATAGACCGATATCCTTGATGAACACAGATGCGAAAATACTCAACAAAATACTAGCCAATAGGATTCAACAGTACATTAAAAAGATTATTCACCACGACCAAGTGGGATTTATTCCAGGGCTGCAAGGTTGGTTCAACATCCGCAAATCAGTCAATGAGATACAACACATCAATAAAAGAAAGAACAAGAACCATATGATACTTTCAATAGATGCTGAAAAAGCATTTGACAAAGTACAGCATCCCTTCCTGATCAAAACTCTTCAAAGTGTAGGGATAGAGGGCACATACCTCAATATCATCAAAGCCATCTATGAAAAACCCACCGCAAATATCATTCTCAATGGAGAAAAACTGAAAGCTTTTCCACTAAGGTCAGGAACACGGCAGGGATGTCCATTATCACCACTGCTATTCAACATAGTACTAGAGGTCCTAGCCTCAGCAATCAGACAACAAAAGGAAATTAAAGGCATCCAAATCGGCAAAGAAGAAGTCAAATTATCACTCTTCGCAGATGATATGATACTATATGTGGAAAACCCAAAAGACTCCACTCCAAAACTGCTAGAACTTATACAGGAATTCAGTAAAGTGTCAGGATATAAAATCAATGCACAGAAATCAGTTGCATTTCTCTACACCAACAGCAAGACAGAAGAAAGAGATATTAAGGAGTCAATCCCATTTACAATTGCATCCAAAACCATAAGATACCTAGGAATAAACCTAACCAAAGAGACACAGAATCTATACTCAGAAAACTATAAAGTACTCATGAAAGAAATTGAGGAAGACACAAAGAAATGGAAAAATGTTCCATGCTCCTGGATTGGAAGAATAAATATTGTGAAAATGTCTATGCTACCTAAAGCAATCTACACATTTAATGCAATTCCTATCAAAGTACCATCCATCTTTTTCAAAGAAATGGAACAAATAATGCTAAAATTTATATGGAACCAGAAAAGACCTCGAATAGCCAAAGGGATATTGAAAAAGAAAGCCAACGTTGGTGGCATCACAATTCCGGACTTCAAGCTCTATTACAAAGCTATCATCATCAAGACAGCATGGTACTGGCACAAAAACAGACACATAGATCAATGGAACAGAATAGAGAGCCCAGAAATAGACCCTCAAATCTATGGTCAACTCATCTTCGACAAAGCAGGAAAGAATGTCCAATGGAAAAAAGACAGCCTCTTCAATAAATGGTGCTGGGAAAATTGGACAGCCACATGCAGAAAAATGAAATTGGACCATTTCCTTACACCACACACAAAAATAGACTCAAAATGGATGAAGGACCTCAATGTGCGAAAGGAATCCATCAAAATCCTTGAGGAGAACACAGGCAGCAACCTCTTCGACCTCTGCCGCAGCAACATCTTCCTAGGAACAACGCAAAAGGCAAGGGAAGCAAGGGAAAAAATGAACTATTGGGATTTCATCAAGATCAAAAGCTTTTGCACAGCAAAGGAAACAGTTAACAAAATCAAAAGACAACTGACAGAATGGGAGAAGATATTTGCAAACGACATATCAGATAAAGGACTAGTGTCCAGAATCTATAAAGAACTTAGCAAACTCAACACCCAAAGAACAAATGATCCAATCAAGAAATGGGCAGAGGACATGAACAGACATTTCTGCAAAGAAGACATCCAGATGGCCAACAGACACATGAAAAAGTGCTTCATATCACTCGGCATCAGGGAAATACAAATCAAAACCACAATGAGATATCACCTCACACCAGTCAGAATGGCTAAAATCAACAAGTCAGGAAATGACAGATGCTGGCGAGGATGTGGAGAAAGGGGAACCCTCCTACACTGTTGGTGGGAATGCAAGCTGGTGCAGCCACTCTGGAAAACAGCATGGAGGTTCCTCAGAATGTTGAAAATAGAACTGCCCTATGACCCAGCAATTGCACTATTGGGTATTTACCCTAAAGATACAAATGTAGTAATCCAAAGGGGCACATGCACCCGAATGTTTATAGCAGCAATGTCCACAATAGCCAAACTATGGAAAGAACCTAGATGTCCATCCACAGATGAATGGATCAAAGATGTGGTATATATACACAATGGAATACTATGCAGCCATCAAAAGAAATGAAATCTTGCCATTTGCGACAACATGGATGGAACTAGAGCGTATCATGCTTAGCGAAATAAGTCAAGCAGAGAAAGACAACTATCATATGATCTCCCTGATATGAGGAAGTGGTGATGCAACATGGAGGCTTAAGTGGGTAGGAGAAGAATAAATGAAACAAGATGGGATTGGGAGGGAGACAAACCATAAGTGACTCTTAATCTCACAAAACAAACTGAGGGTTGCTGGGGGGAGGGGGTTTGGGAGAAGGGGGTGGGATTATGGACATTGCGGAGGGTATGTGCTTTGGTGAGTGCTGTGAAGTGTGTAAACCTGGTGATTCACAGACCTGTACCCCTGGGGATAAAAATATATGTTTATAAAAAAAAAAAAAAGAAAGGACCAATACCCAACTTTTGCAGCAACATGGACGGGACTGGAAGAGATTATTATGCTGAGTGAAATAAGTCAAGCAGAGAGAGTCAATTATCATATGGTTTCACTTATTTGTGGAGCATAACAAATAGCATGGAGGACATGGGGAGTTAGAGAGGAGAAGGGAGTTGGGGGAAATTGGAAGGGGAGGTGAACCATGAGAGACTATGGACTCTGAAAAACAATCTGAGGGTTTTGAAGGGGTGGGGGGTGGGAGGTTGGGGTACTAGGTGGTGGGTATTATAAAGGGCACGAATTGCATGGAGCACTGGGTGTGGTGAAAAATAATGAATACTGTTATGCTGAAAATAAAAAATAAATTAAAAAAAAATTGTGGCCTAGGGACATGTCAAGCCCATTATGACATCTAATGGTCGAGCCACTGAGAGGACTTACTAGAGGACAGGACTCACGCTGAGGGTCACAATGCGTGTTTATGCCCACTTCGCAAACAAGAATGGGCAGGGCCTCATGGTGAATCCTGGTTTCTCGTACACTGAACGTTGGACAACATGCCAACCACAAGGTTTCTTGCCATGGGTAAGGAAGAGTTCTGATTTCTGCATCACAGGCACCCCTGGGCAGTGATTGGAGATAAGGTCTAGGTACTGAAGCCTAAAAACTGAGGTAGGGAAGAGATGATGACCTAAGGCCATGGCGGGTCTGATGTGCTCAGTGTGCGGTCAGCTGTCTGGGTGTTGGTCAGGAGGTCCGGGCTCAGGTTGTGTCAGACAGTGCATTAGTGCCGAGGTTAGACTATATAATTTGGGTACAGTCGAGTGCCATGTAGATTTATCCTCATATAAGTTGTCTGGGCAGCTCATTAGGCAAAATTTGTTTTCTAGAAGGCAGGCAGAGTGCTTCATTGTCAGTCCGGAATTGCTAAACTTGAGGGCTTCATGTAGAGGAGTGTGAGGACGGAAGTCTGAGAACACAAGCTAGACTTGGGTTTCAGGGCGAGGACACGGCAGGTACCACTGTAGATCTGAACCAATATCTCATGCATCTGAAGTCAGGGCGAGGATCAGACGTTGGCTCAGGTTGGAATTTCTGTGCATGACGGACCCTTCATGAAGGGAGCGGAATCTCAAGGCCATGGAGTTTTTCCCACGTTGGGAGTTGTGGGATGCCCCCATCAAGATTTCCTTCTGCGGGACAATTGAGACCTGTTGGGCAGCTTCAGGACATCCCATATGGAATGTATCCAGGGCACTGTTCGAGGATGGATGCCTGGGAAGCCGGCCTCGCATTCCAAATGTCTCCCAGCAACAAGACAGTTTAGATCTGATGGCTCTGCGGGAGCAACCGGGGTGGCTGACTTGAAATGGACTTTCCTGAGGATGGGTCCTAATGTGTGTTTGTGTCCATGAGGGCCTTAAAATGGGGCGGTGGCACCGGGACCCTGAAGTATTCTCCTAAGCTTTTGACATAGCTCGATGCACAAGGTTCCTTGTGGAGACGAGATTTGTTTTGATGGGTGCCTCAGGAAAACTTCTATGCTGGTATTGGAATCCAGGCTTTTGAGGAGACATGCCTGTAATCCAAAGCAATGTATCCTATTATGGCCTAGGGTCCTGTCTGGTTCAATCTTCTTCTCAGGGGACATCCATCTATGGTATGAGTGGAGGTAGACGCTCAGCAGGTATCAGACCGCCCTTGTTTGTCCCGGGCGACCTGCACTATTGGGTTGGCCTCAGGGATTTGTAGGGTTCTCCACATTTTACTGTATTGGACAATGGCATCGGCAGAATTCCCATGGATTGGGTTGGCACAGTCCTAATGTGTGACTCCAGGGGCCCAAGCCTGGAGGGTGTGTGGCCCAGGACTTTGAGGACAGAAGTCTGAAAACACAAACTCAGCTTAGGTTTGGGGAAGTAGGTATGGCAGGCCCGATCTATAAACCATGAGAAGAACTCTTCCGGATATGAAGAGAGAGCGAGTCTGAGGCGCTTGCTCAGGCTTTTGTCTCTGGATTTTGTATCAGAGATGGCCGTGGAATGTCGGGGAGGCCTCATGGGCCATGGACGAATTTTCCTCTCTGTGGATTTGGCCCGATCCCAATTGTTTTTTGTCAATCTGTGGAATGGGAGGACTCCTTTCAGGTTTGTTACCTCAGGTGTCCCGCCAAAAGAGTAATTCCATGGAATTACTCCCAGCATATGGGAAAACATGCCAACCACTAGGTTTTTGTTTTTTGTTTTTTTACCTCAGGTGGACCACCAAAGAGGGATTCCAGAGCAGAGTCGTGGGTGGGGGCAACTGCAAAACCATAACTCTGGTTAATATTGGGACCTAAGAACATGGCAAGCCCCATATGTGGGCTCTTGGTCCAGACACTGAGAGGCCTTCCATGAGGATAGGTCTCACATTGAGTTTCACAATGTGTTTTTGTGCCCAAGGAGCCCCTCAAGACAAGGCGTGGCCTAATGTACCATGCTGGTTTCTCCTACACTGAACGTTGCACAGTATGGGAACCACAAGTTTTCTGGCAATGGGGAAGATGGAGTTCTAATTTCTGCAACACTTTCACTCCTGGACTGTGATTGGATTTAAGGTCTAGGTTCTGAAGCCTGAAAACTGAGGTTGGGAAGAGATGAAGTCCTAAGTCCATGGTGTGTCTGATGTGCTCAGTGTTCGGCCAGCTGTTGAGTGTGGGTAGGGAGGTGCAGGCTCAGGCTGTGGCAGACAGGGAATTAGTGCCCAGGCTAGACTGCATCATTGGTGTGCGGTCGAGTTTCGTGCAGGATAGTACTCATTTGTGGTTACTGGGTAGCCCCAGAGGGCAACGTTTTTCTTCTGGAGGGAAGACACAGTGCCACATAGTGGCTCCAGAATTCCCAAACTGGAAGGCTTGTGGGCCAGGAGTGTGAGGAAAAAATTCTGAGAACACAAGCCAGACTTAGATTTCGGGGTGAGGGGACGGCAGGCACCCTCTGCAGAGATGATTTGAGATCCCGTATACCTGAAGACAGAGCTAGGATCAGACGTTGGCTTAGATCGGAGTCTCTGTCCACGACGGCCCCTTCATGAAGGGGAGGGTGTCACGAGGACATGGAGGTTTTCCCACGATGGGAATTGTGAGATGCTCCAAACCGCAATGATTCCTTTTGTGGGACAGTAGAGGCCTGTTGGATGGCTCCAGGACATCCCATAAGGAAATTATCCAGAGCAGGGTTCTAAGGATGGATGCCTGGGCAGCCTGCCTCCCATTCCAGGTGTCTCATAGAGCCAAGGCAAGTTCGATCTGCTGGATCAGGGGAGCAACCGAGGCGGGTGTTTTAAAATGGGTGAGTTGAGGATGGGTCATAATGTGCATTTGTGTCCATGTAGACCTTGGAATGGGGTGTTTGATCCGGGGCCTTGAGGGATGTTCATAACCGGAGGTTTTGATGGAGCTCTAAAGAGTATGTTTCCTATGTAGAGAAGAGAAATGTTTTGATGAGTGCCTAAGGAATCTCCCATATGCTGGTATTGGAAACCAGGCCTCTGAGGAGAGATGACTGGAATAAAAAGCAATGGATCTGGTTAGGACATAAGTGCCTGTCAAGTTCAATCTAATTCTATGGGGATATCTGTCTCTGCGTCTGAGTGGTGGTAGTTTCCTAACATGTGAAAGATTATCCCTGTTTGTCCTGGGCAGCCAACACAATTCAGATGGCCTGGGGGAGTTTGGAGGATTCTCCTAATCTATAAGGTTGTGGCCAATGGAAATGGCAGAATTCCCCTGGAGAGGGAAGCCACAGTCCTGAGGTGTGGCTCCAGGGGCCCCAGCTTGGATGGTGTGTAGGCCAGGCCTGTGGGGACAGAATTCTGAAAAGACAAACTCAGCTTAGGTTTGGGGATGTATGTATGAAGGCTCGATCTACAGACCGTGAGAATTTTCCGGGCTATGAACAAAGGGCGAGTATGTGGCGCTTGCTCAGGCTTTTGTCTCTGGATTTTGTGGCAACGGTGGCCGTGGAATTTCGGGATGTCCTCAAGGGCCATGGACAATTCTTTCTCTGATGATATGGCCTGATCCCATGTGGTTGGGAACATTCTGTGGATTGGAAGAGTCCTTGCTGTGTGTGTATATATATATATATATATATATATATATATATATATATATATTTTACCTCAGGTGTCCCACCAAAGAGGGATTCCAGAGTAGAGCCCTGAGTAGGGGTGACTAGACATCTCGAACTCTTGTTGATATTGGGGGACTAGGGGCTTGGCAAGCCCCATATGTGGGCTGTTGTTCCAGTCACTAAGAGGCTTTACATGAGGATAGGGCTCACGCTGAGGGTCACAATGTGTTTTTGTGCAAATTTGGCCCTCAGGGATAGGTGGGGCCTCATACTCCATGCTGCTTTCTCCTACAATGAACATTGGACAACATGCCAACAACTAGGTTTCTTGCCAAGGCGAAGGAGAAGTTCTGATTCTTGCATCACGTTCACTCCTGAACAGTGAGTGGTGATAAGGTCTAGGTTCTGAAGGTGAAAACTGAGGTTGGGTAGAGATGATGGCCTAAAGCCATTGTGGGTGTGATATGCTCTGTGTACGGCCAGCTGTCTGGGTGTTGGACTGGAGGTCTGCCCTCAGATGTGTCAGACAGGGCTTTAGTGCACAGGCTAGACTGTATAATTTGGGTATGGTCGAGTGGCATGCAGGTTGTTACTCATTTGGCGTTTCTGGTTAGCCCTATAGGGCAACATTTTTCTTCTGGAGGGCAGGCAGAGTGCTGCATTGTGTCTCCAGAATTGCCAAACTGGAGGGGTTTGGCCAGGATTGTGAGGAAGGAAGTCTGAAAACACAAGCTAGCACGAGTTTTGGGGCCAAGAGCATGGCAGGCCCACTCTGCAGAGGCTGAATCGAGATCTCCTGCAGGTGAGGTCAGGGCGAGTATCAGATGTTGCCTCAAGCTGGAGTTTGTGTCCATGACGGCCCCTTCCTGAAGGGGGTGGGGGCGTCATGAGGCCAGGGAGGTTTCCCTACGCTGGGAGTTGTGAGCTGCTCCAAACTTCAAAGTTTCCTTCTTCAGGACAGTCGAGTACTATTGGATGGTTCCAGGATACCCCATACAGAAAGACTCCAGAGCAGGGCCCTAAGCATGGATGTCAAAAACGCCAACTCACCTTCCCATTGCCTGGTCAAGACAAGGCACGCTCAATCTGCAGGCTCTTGGGTGAGCTACCCAGAAGGCTGAGTTTAAATGGACTCTCCTGAGGATGAGTCATAATGTGGGTTGGTGGCCATGGAGACCTTGGAATGTGGCAGTAGCTAAGGGACTCTGCAGGATTCTCCAACCCGAAGGGCTTGACACAACTCCAACAAGGAAGCTTCCCATGTGGAGATGAGAGGTCTTCTGTCTTGTGCCTCAGGAAAGCCCCGTATGCTGGTCTTCAAACCCAGGCCTCTGAGGAGTGATACCTGGACACCAAAGCAAGAGTTCATAATAGGGCCTAGGGGCCTGTCTGGTTCAATCTTCTATCTCTGCGGATATCTGTCTGTGTGTCTGCATGGAGGTAGTAGTTGCTCAGCTTGTGTCATAATGCCCCTATTTGTCCAGTGCGGCTTGTGGTAGTGGGATGTCCTTGGGGACCTTGAGGTTTCTACTATTTTGTAGAGTTGTGGCCAATGGAATGGGCAGTTTCTTAGGAGAGAGCAGGCACAGTTCTGTGGTGTGGCTCCAGAGACCCCAGCCTGGAGGCTGTGTGGGCCATGGCTGTGCAGACAGACATCCAAAAACCCTAACTCAGCTCAGGTTTGGGGCCGAGGTTACGGCAGGCCTGATCTACAGTCCATGAGGGGAGCTCCTCTGGATATGAAAGAAGGGTGAGAGGGAGGCAGTCGCTCAGGCTTTTGTCTCTGGATGTTTTGTCCACAATGGCCGTTTAATGTAGGAGTTGCCTCACGGGTCGTAGAAGTCTCCCTCTCTGGTAGTTTGTCCAGCCCCCAAGAGTTTGGGGTCATTCTGTGGGAAGGGAAGTGTCCTGTTTTCTGCTTCATGTGTCCCCCCAGTAGAGGGATTCTAGAGCATAGCAGTGGGTACTGACAACTGGAATACTCGCCCTCTGGTTAAGCCTGGGGGCCTATGGATATGACAAGCCCCATATGCAGGATCTTGGTCCAGCCACTGAGAGGCGTTACTTTAATACGGGACTCACGCTGCAGGTCACAATGCATGTCTGTGCCCTAGGCGGCCCTCAAGCACTGGCGTGGCCTTTCGGACAATGCAGGTTTTCCCACATTGAACGTTGGACAACATGCCAACCACAAGGTTTCTGGCCATGGGGAAGGAGGAATTCTAATTTCTGCATCACGTTCACCCCTGGGCAGTGATTGGAGATAAGGTCTAGGTTCTGAAGCCTGAGAACCGAGGTTGGGAAGAGATAACGACCTACAACCACAGCGGGTCCTATGTGACCAGGTTGGGGCCAGCTGTCTGGGTGTCGTTTGGGATGTCTTGTCTCAGGCTGTGCCAGACAGGGCATTAGTATACAGGGTGGGCTGTATAATTGCTTTACAATCGAGTGGCATGCATTAGAAAATCATTTGGGGTTTCTTATTAGCAGCATAGGGCAAAGTTTTTCTTCTGGAGGGCAGGCAGAGTGCTGCATTGTGGCTTCGGAATTCCCAAACTGGAGGGCTTGTGGGTCAGGAGAGTGAGGATGGAAGTCTGAGAACACAAGCTAGGCTTTGTTTTGGGGCAAGGACATGGCAGGCACACTCTGCAGAGCTGAATTGAGATCTCATGCGTCTGAAGTCAGGACGAGGTTCAGACTTTGGCTCAGGTTTGAGTTTCTGTCCGTGTTGGCCCCTTCAGGAAGGGGGGGCATTATGAGGCCATGGGGGTTTTCCCACTTTTGGAGTGTGAGATGCTCCAAACCGCAAGGATTCCTTCTGTGGGACAATTAAGATTTGTTGGATGGCTCCAGGACCTCTTATAAGGTACTTTTCCAGAACAGGGTTCTAAGTATGGATGCCTGGGCAGCCAGCCTCACATTCCAATTGTCTCCTAGCAACAAGAAACGTTTGATCTGCTGGCTTGGGGTAGCAACAGAGGGGGCTGATTTGAAATGGACTTTCCTGAGGATGGTCTTAATGTTGGTTTGAGTCCATGGAGACCTTGGTATGGGTCAGTGGCACCAGGGCCCTGAAGGATTCTCCTAACCAGAGGTTATGACAAAGCTCCAATGAGCAAGTTTTCCATGGGGAGACGAGATTTGTTCTTATTGGTGCCTCAGGAAACCACCATATGCTGGTATTGGAAATGAGGCCTCTGAGGAGAGATGCCTGGAAACCAAAGCAATGGATCTGATTAGGGCCTAGGGTCCTGTCCGGTTCAATATTCTTCTCTGGGGACATCTGTTGTCTGAGTGGAGGTAGTTGCTCAGCTGGTTTGAGATCACCCCTGTTTGTCCTGGGCAGCCTACACTATTGGGATGGCCTCGGTGACTTTGGAGGTTTTTCCTAATTTGCAAGGTTGTGGCCAATGGAATGGGAAGAATTCCCTTGAAAGGGAAGCACAGTCCTGAGGTGTGGCTCCAGGGACCCAAGTGTGGATCGTGTGTGGTCCAGGGCTATTTGGACAAAAGTCTGAAAACACAAACTCCACTTAGGTTGTGGGATGTAGGTATGGCCGGCCCGATCTATAGACCGTGAGGAGACCTCTTCGGGATATGAACAAAGGGCGAATGTGATGTGCATGCTCATTCTTTTTTTTTTTTTTTCTGGAAATGTGTCTTCCGATTGCCATGGAATGTCGGGGTGTCCTCATGGGCCATTGATGAGGCTCCCATTCTGGGGATTTCACCCGATCCCAAGAGTTTGGGGTCATTCTGTGGGAAGGGAGGGGGCCTTTCTGTTTTTTTTTGTTTATTTTTTTTTAACCTCAGGTGGACCACCAAAAGAGGGATGCCCGAGCAGAGTCGTGGGTGGGGGCAACTGGACAACCAGACCTCTGGTTAACATTGGGACCTGAGAATATGGCAAGCCCCTTATGTGGGCTCTTGGTCCAGACACTGAGAGGCCTTCCTTGAGGATAGGTCTCACACTGAGTTTCACAATGTGTTTTTGTGCCCAAGGAGCCCCTCAAGTCAGGGCGTGGCCTAATGTACCATGCTGGTTTCTCCTACACTGAACGTTGCACAGTATGGGAACCACAAGTTTTCTGGCAATGGGGAAGATGGAGTTCTAATTTCTGCAACTCTTTCTCTCCTGGACTGTGATTGGATTTAAGGTCTAGGTTCTGAAGCCTGAAAACTGAGGTTGGGAAGAGATGAAGCCCTAAGGCCATGGTGTGTCTGATGTGCTCAGTGTTCGGCCAGCTGTTGAGTGTGGGTTGGGAGGTGCAGGCTCAGGCTGTGGAAGACAGGGAATTAGTGCCCAGGCTAGACTGTATCATTGGGGTGCAGTCGTGTTTCGTGCAGGATGGTACTCATTTGTGGTTACTGGGTAGCCCCAGAGGGCAAAGTTTTTCTTCTGGAGGGAAGACACAGTGCCACATAGTGGCTCCAGAATTCCCAAACTGGAAGGCTTGTGGGCCAGGAGTGTGAGGAAAAAATTCTGAGAACACAAGCCAGACTTAGATTTCGGGGTGAGGGGACGGCAGGCACCCTCTGCAGAGATGATTCGAGATCCCGTATACCTGAAGACAGAGCTAGGATCAGACGTTTTCTTAGGTCGGAGTTTCTGTCCATGACGGCCCATTCATGAAGGGGAGGGTGTCACGAGGACATGGAGGTTTTCCCACGATGGGAATTGTGAGATGCTCCAAACCACAATGATTCCTTCTGTGGGATAGTCGAGACATGTTGGATGGCTCCAGGACATCCCATAAGGAAGTTATCCAGAGCAGGATTCTAAGGATGGATGCCTGGGCAGTCTACCTCCCATTCCAGGTGTCTCATAGAGCCAAGGCAAGTTCGATCTGCTGGATCTAGGGGAGCAACCGAGGCGGGTGTTTTGAAATGGGTGAGTTGAGGATGGGTCATAATGTGCATTTGTGTCCATGTAGACCTTGGAATGGGATGCTTGATCCGGGGCCTTGAGGGATGTTCATAACCGGAGGTTTTGATGGAGCTCTAAAGAGTATGTTTCCTATGTAGAGAAGAGAATTGTTTTGATGAGTGCCTAAGGAATCTCCCATATGCTGGTATTGGAAACCAGGCCTCTGAGGAGAGATGACTGGAATCAAAAGCAATGGTTCTGATTACGGCCTAAGTGCCCGTCCAGTTCAATCTTATTCTATGGGGATATCTGTCTCTGGGTCTGAGTGGAGGTGGTTTCCTAACTTGTGAAAGATCATCCCTGTGTGTCCTGGGCAGCCAACACAATTCAGACGGCCTGGGGGAGTTTGGAGGATTCTCCTAATCTATAGGGTTGTGGCCAATGGAAATGGCAGAATTCCCCGGGAGAGGGAAGCCACAGTCCTGAGGTGTGGCTCAAGGGGCCCCAGCTTGGATGGTGTGTGGGCCATGCCTGTGGGGACAGAATTCTGAAAACACATACTCAGCTTAGGTTAGGGTATTTATGTATGAAGGCTCGATCAACAGACCGTGAGAATTTTCCGGGCTATGAACAAAGGGCGAGTATGTGGTGCTTGCTCAGGCTTTTGTCTCTGGATTTTGTGTCAACGGTGGCCGTGGAATTTCGGGATGTCCTCAAGGGCGAAGGACAATTCTTTCTCTGGTGATATGGCCTGATCCCAAGTGGTTGGGATCATTCTGTGGATGGGAAGAGTCCTTTCTGTGTATATATATATATATATATATATATATATATATATATATATATACATATTTTTATTTTTTTTTTACCTCAGGTATCCCACCAAAGAGGGATTCCAGAGTAGAGCCCTGAGTAGGGGTGAGTAGATATCTCGAACTCTGGTTGAGATTGGGGGACTAGGGGCTTGGCAAGCCCCATATGTGGGCTGTTGTTCCAGTCACTAAGAGGCTTTACATGAGGATAGGGCTCACGCTGAGGGTCACAATATGTGTTTGTGCACATTGTGGCCCTCAGGGATAGGTGGGGCCTCATAGTCCATGCTGCTTTCTCCTACAATGAACATTGGACAACATGCCAACCACTAGGTTTCTTGCCAAGGCGAAGGAGAATTTCTGATTCTTGCATCACGTTCACTCCTGAGCAGTGAGTGGAGATAAGGTCTAGGTTCTGAAGGTGAAAACTGAGGTTGGGTAGAGATGATGGCCTAAAGCCATTGTGGGTGTGATATGCTCTGTGTATGGCCAGCTGTCTGGGTGTTGGACTGGAGGTCTGCCCTCAGGCTGTTTCAGACTGGGCTTTAGTGCACAGGCTAGACTGTGTAATTGGGGTATGGTCGAGTGGCATGCAGGTTGTTACTCATTTGGCGTTTCTGGTTAGCCCTATAGGGCAAAATTTTTCTTCTGGAGGACAGGCAGAATGCTGCATTGTGTCTCCAGAATTGCCAAACTGGAGGGGTTTGGCCAGGATTGTGAGGAAGGAAGTCTGAAAACACAAGCTAGCACGAGTTTTGGGGCCAAGAGCATGGCAGGCCCACTCTGCAGAGGCTGAATCAAGATCTCCTGCAGGTGAGGTCAGGGCGATTATCAGATGTTGCCTCAAGCTGGAGTTTGTGTCCATGACGGCCCATTCCTGAAGGGGGTGGGGGCGTCATGAGGCCAGGGAGGTTTCCCTACGCTTGGAGTTGGGAGCTGCTCCAAATTTCAAAGTTTCCTTCTTCAGGACAGTCGAGTACTATTGGATGGTTCCAGGATGCCCCATACAGAAAGACTCGAGAGCAGGGCCCTAAGCATGGATGCCGAGAAACGCCAACTCACCTTCCCATTGCCTGGTCGAGACAAGGCACGCTCAATCTGCGGGCTCTTGGGTGAGCTACCCAGAAGGCTGAGTTTAAATGGACTCTGCTGAGGATGAGTCATAATGTGGGTTGGTGGCCATGGAGACCTTGGAATGTGGCAGTAGCTAAGGGACTCTGCAGGATTCTCCAACCCGAAGGGCTTGACACAACTCCAACAAGGAAGCTTCCCACGTGGAGATGAGAGGTCTTCTGTCTGGTGCCTCAGGAAAGCCCCGTATGCTGGTCTTCGAACCCAGGCCTCTGAGGAGTGATACCTGGACACCAAAGCAAGAGTTCATAATAGGGCCTAGGGGCCTGTCTGGTTCAATCTTCTGTCTCTGCGGATATCTGTCTGTGTGTCTGCATGGAGGTAGTAGTTGCTCAGCTTGGGTCATAATGCCCCTATTTGTCCAGTGCGGCTTGCGGTAGTGGGATGTCCTTGGGGACCTTGAGGTTTCTACTATTTTGTAGAGTTGTGGCCAATGGAATGGGCAGTTTCTTAGGAGAGAGCAGGCCCAGTTCTGTGGTGTGGCTCCAGAGACCCCAGCCTGGAGGCTGTGTGGGCCATGGCTGTGCAGACAGACATCCAAAAACCCTAACTCAGTTCAGGTTTGGGGCCGAGGTTACGGCAGGCCTGATCTACAGTCCATGAGGGGAGCTCCTCTGGATATGAAAGAAGGGTGAGAGGGAGGCAGTCGCTCAGGCTTTTGTCTCTGGATGTTTTGTCCACAATGGCCGTTTAATGTAGGAGTAGCCTCATGGGTCGTAGAAGTCTCCCTCTCTGGTACTTTGTCCAGCCCCCAAGAGTTTGGGGTCATTCTGTGGGAAGGGAAGTGTCCTGTTTTCTGCTTCATGTGTCCCCCCAGTAGAGGGATTCTAGAGCATAGCAGTGGGTACTGACAACTGGAATACTCGCCCTCTGGTTAAGCCTGGGGGCCTATGGATATGACAAGCCCCATATGCAGGATCTTGGTCCAGCCAGTGAGAGGCGTTTTTTAATTCGGGACTCACGCTGCAGGTCACAATGCATGTCTGTGCCCTAGGTGGCCCTCAAGCACTGGCGTGGCCTTTCGGACAATGCAGGTTTTCCCACTTTGAACGTTGGACAACATGCCAACCACAAGGTTTCTGGCCATGGGGAAGGAGGAATTCTAATTTCTGCATCACGTTCACCCCTGGGCAGTGATTGGAGATAAGGTCTAGGTTCTGAAGCCTGAGAACCGAGGTTGGGAAGAGATGACGACCTACAGCCATAACGGGTCCTATGTGTCCAGGTTGGGGCCAGCTGTCTGGGTGTCGTTTGGGATGTCTTGTCTCAGGCTGTGCCAGACAGGGCATTAGTATACAGGGTGGGCTGTATAATTGCTTTACAATCGAGTGGCATGCATTAGAAAATCATTTGGGATTACTTATTAGCAGCATAGGGCAAAGATTTTCTTCTGGAGGGCAGGCAGAGTGCTGCATTGTGGCTTCGGAATTCCCAAACTGGAGGGCTTGTGGGCCAGGAGAGTGAGGATGGAAGTCTGAGAACACAAGCTAGGCTTAGGTTTCGGGGCTAGGATATGGCAGGCACACTCTGCAGAGCTGAATTGAGATCTCATGCATCTGAAGTCAGGTCGAGGTTCAGACTTTGGCTCAGGTTTGAGTTTCTGTCCATGTTGGCCCCTTCAGGAAGGGGGGGCATTATGAGGCCATGGGGGTTTTCCCACTTTTGGAGTTGTGAGATGCTCCAAACCGCAAGGATTACTTTTGTGGGACAATTAAGATTTGTTGGATGGCTCCAGGACGTCTTATAAGGTATTTTTCCAGAACAGGGTTCTAAGTATGGATGCCTGGGCAGCCAGCCTCACATTCCAATTGTCTCCTAGCAACAAGAAACGTTTGATCTGCTGGCTTGGGGTAGCAACAGAGGGGGCTGAGTTGAAATGGACTTTCCTGAGGATGGTCTTAATGTTGGTTTGAGTCCATGGAGACCTTGGTATGGAGCAGTGGCACCAGGGCCCTGAAGGATTCTCCTAACCAGAGGTTATGACAAAGCTCCAATGAGCAAGTTTCCATGGGGAGACGAGATTTGTTCTTATTGGTGCCTCAGGAAACCACCATATGCTGGTATTGGAAACGAGGCCTCTGAGGACAGATGCCTGGAAACCAAAGCAATGGATCTGTTTAGGGCCTAGGGGCCTGTCCGGTTCAATATTCTTCTCTGGGGACATCTGTTGTCTGAGTGGAGGTAGTTGCTCAGCTGGTTTGAGATCACCCCTGTTTGTCCTGGGCGGCCTACACTATTGGGATGGCCTCGGTGACTTTGGAGGTTTTTCCTAATTTGCAAGGTTGTGGCCAATGGAATGGGAAGAATTCCCTTGAAAGGGAAGCACAGTCCTGAGGTGTGGCTCCAGGGACCCAAGTGTGGATCGTGTGTGGTCTAGGGCTATTTGGACAAAAGTCTGAAAACACAAACTCCACTTAGGTTGTGGGATGTAGGTATGGCCGGCCCGATCTATAGACCGTGAGGAGACCTCTTCGGGATATGAACAAAGGGCGAATGTGATGTGCATGCTCATGCTTTTTTTTTTTTTTTCTGGAAATGTGTCACCGATTGCCATGGAATGTCGGGGTGTCCTCATGGGCCATCGTTGAGGCTCACTTTCTGGGGATTTGACTCCATCCCAAGAGTTTGGTGTCATTCTGTGGGAAGGGAGGAGGCCTTTCTGTTTTTTTTTTTTTTGTTTATTTTTTTTTGTTTTTTGTTTTTTGTTTTTTTTTTAACCTCCGGTGGACCACCAAAAGAGGGATTCCAGAGCAGATTCGTGGGTGGGGGCAACATGACAACCAGACCTCTGGTTAACATTGGGACCTAATAACATGGCAAGCCCCTTATGTGGGCTCTTGGTCCAGACACTGAGAGGCCTTCCTTGAGGATAGGTCTCACACTGAGTTTCACAATGTGGTTTTGTGCCCAAGGAGCCCCTCAAGTCAGGGCGTGGCCTAATGTACCATGCTGGTTACTCCTACACTGAACGTTGCACAGTAAAGGAACCACAAGTTTTCTGGCAATTGGCAAGATGGAGTTCTAATTTCTGCAACACTTTCACTCCTGGACTGTGATTGGATTTAAGGTCTAGGTTCTGAAGCCTGAAAACTGAGGTTGGGAAGAGATGAAGCCCTAAGGCCATGGTGTGTCTGATGTGCTCAGTGTTCGGCCAGCTGTTGAGTATGGGTTGGGAGGTGCAGGCTCAGGCAGTGGCAGACAGGGAATTAGTGCCCAGGCTAGACTGCATCATTGGGGTGCAGTCGAGTTTCGTGCAGGATGGTACTCATTTGTGGTTACTGGGTAGTCGCAGAGGGCAACGTTTTTCTTCTGGAGGGAAGACACAGTGCCACATAGTGACTCCAAAATTCCCAAACTGGAAGGCTTGTGGGCCAGGAGTGTGAGGAAAAAATTCTGAGAACACAAGCCAGACTTAGATTTCGGGGTGGGGGACGGCAGGCACCCTCTGCAGAGATAATTCGAGATCCCGTACCTGAAGACAGAGCTAGGATCAGACGTTTTCTTAGGTCGGAGTTTCTGTCCATGAAGCCCATTCATGAAGGGGAGGGTGTCACGAGGACATGGAGGTTTTCCCACGATGGGAATTGTGAGATGCTCCGAACCACAATGATTCCTTCTGTGGGACAGTCGAGACCTGTTGGATGGCTCCAGGACATCCCATAAGGAAGTTATCCAGAGCAGGGTTCTAGTGATGGATGCGTGGGCAGCCTGCCTCCCATTCCAGGTGTCTCATAGAGCCAAGGCAAGTTCGATCTGCTGGATCTAGGGGAGCAACAGAGGCGGGTGTTTTGAAATGGGTGAGTTGAGGATGGGTCATAATGTGCATTTGTGTCCATGTAGACCTTGGAATGGGTGCTTGATCAGGGGCCTTGAGGGATGTTCATAACCGGAGGTTTTGATGGAGCTCTAAAGAGTATGTTTCCTATGTAGAGAAGACAATTGTTTTGATGAGTGCCTAAGGAATCTCCCATATGCTGGTATTAGAAACCAGGCCTCTGAGGAGAGATGACTGGAATCAAAAGCAATGGATCTGATTAGGGCCTAAGTGCCCGTCCAGTTCAATCTTATTCTATGGGGATATCTGTCTCTGGGTCTGAGTGGAGGTGGTTTCCTAACTTGTGAAAGATCATCCCTGTGTGTCCTGGGCAGCCAACACAATTCCGATGGCCTGGGGGAGTTTGGAGGATTCTCCTAATCTGTAGGGTTGTGGCCAATGGAAATGGCAAAATTCCCCTGGAGAGGGAAGACACAGTCCTGAGGTGTGGCTCCAGGGGCCCCAGCTTGGATGGTGTGTGGGCCAGGACTGTGGGGACAGAAGTCTGAAAACACAAACTCAGCTTAGGTTTGGGGATGTATGTATGAAGGCTCGATCAACAGACCGTGAGAATTTACCGGGCTATGAACAAAGGGCGAGTATGTGGCGCTTGCTCAGGGTTTTGTCTCTGGATTTTGTGTCAATGGTGGCCGTGGAATGTCGGGGTGTCCTCAAGGGCCATGGACAATTCTTTCTCTGGTGATTTGGCCTGATCCCAAGTGGTTGGGATCATTCTGTGGATGGGAAGAGTCCTTTCTGTATTTTTTTTTTTACCTCAGGTGTCCCACCAAAGAGGGATTCCAGAGTAGAGCATTGAGTAGGGGTGACTAGACATCTCGAACTCTGGTTGAGATTGGGGGACTAGGGGCTTGGCAAGCCCCATATGTGGGCTGTTGTTCCAGTCACTAAGAGGCTTTACATGAGGATAGGGCTCACGCTGAGGGTCACAATGTGTGTTTGTGCAAATTGTGGCCCTCACGGATAGGTGGGGCCTCATAGTCCATGCTGCTTTCTCCTACAATGAACATGGGACAACATGCCAACCACTAGGTTTCTTGCCAAGGCAAAGGAGAAGTTCTGATTCTTGCATCACGTTCACTCCTGAGCAGTGAGTGGAGATAAGTTCTAGGTTCTGAAGGTGAAAACTGAGGTTGGGTAGAGATGATGGCCTAAAGCCATTGTGGGTGTGATATGCTCTGTGTATGGCCAGCTGTCTGGGTGTTGGACTGGAGGTCTGCCCTCAGGCTGTGTCAGACAGGGCTTTAGTGCACAGGCTAGACTGTATAATTGGGGTATGGTCGAGTGGCATACAGGTTGTTACTCATTTGGCGTTTCTGGTTAGCCCTATAGGGCAACATTTTTCTTCTGGAGGGCAGGCAGAGTGCTGCATTGTGTCTCCAGAATTGCCAAACTGGAGGGGTGTGGCCAGAATTGTGAGGAGCGAAGTCTGAAAACACAAGCTAGCACGAGTTTTGGGGACAAGAGCATGGCAGGCCCACTCTGCAGAGGCTGAATCGAGATCTCCTGCAGGTGAGGTCAGGGCGATTATCAGATGTGGCCTCAAGCTGGAGTTTGTGTCCATGATGGCCCCTTCCTGAAGGGGGTGGGGGCGTCATGAGGCCAGGGATGTTTCCCTACGCTGGGAGTTGTGAGCTGCTCCAAACTTCAAAGTTTCCTTCTTCAGGACAGTCGAGTACTATTGGATGGTTCCAGGATGCCCCATACAGAAAGACTCGAGAGCAGGGCCCTAAGCATGGATGCCAAGAAACACCAACTCACCTTCCCATTGCCTGGTCGAGACAAGGCATGCTCAATCTGCGGGCTCTTGGGTGAGCTACCCAGAAGGCTGAGTTTAAATGGACTCTCCTGAGGATGAGTCATAATGTGGGTTGGTGGCCATGGAGACCTTGGAATGTGGCAGTAGCTAAGGGACTCTGCAGGATTCTCCAACCCGAAGGGCTTGACACAACTCCAACAAGGAAGCTTCCCATGTGGAGATGAGAGGTCTTCTGTCTGGTGCCTCAGGAAAGCCCCGTATGCTGGTCTTCGAACCCAGGCCTCTGAGGAGTGATACCTGGACACCAAACCAAGAGTTCATAATAGGGCCTAGGGGCCTGTCTGGTTCAATCTTCTGTCTCTGCGGATATCTGTCTGTGTGTCTGCATGGAGGTAGTAGTTGCTCAGCTTGTGTCATAATGCCCCTATTTGTCCAGTGCGGCTTGCGGTAGTGGGATGTCCTTGGGGACCTTGAGGTTTCTACTATTTTGTAGAGTTGTGGCCAATGGAATGGGCAGTTTCTTAGGAGAGAGCAGGCCCAGTTCTGTGGTGTGGCTCCAGAGACCCCAGCCTGGAGGCTGTGTGGGCCATGGCTGTGCAGACAGACATCCAAAAACCCTAACTCAGCTCAGGTTTGGGGCCGAGGTTACGGCAGGCCTGTTCTATAGTCCATGAGGGGAGCTCCTCTGGATATGAAAGAAGGGTGAGAGGGAGGCAGTCGCTCAGGCTTTTGTCTCTGGATGTTTTGTCCACAATGGCCGTTTAATGTAGGAGTTGCCTCATGGGTCGTAGAAGTCTCCCTCTCTGGTAGTTTGTCCAGCCCCCAAGAGTTTGGGGTCATTCTGTGGGAAGGGAAGTGTCCTGTTTTCTGCTTCATGTGTCCCCCCAGTAGAGGGATTCTAGAGCATAGCAGTGGGTACTGACAACTGGAATACTCGCCCTCTGGTTAAGCCTGGGGGCCTATGGATATGACAAGCCCCATATGCAGGATCTTGGTCCAGCCAGTGAGAGGCGTTTTTTAATACGGGACTCACGCTGCAGGTCACAATGCATGTCTGTGCCCTAGGCGGCCCTCAAGCACTGGCGTGGCCTTTCGGACAATGCAGGTTTTCCCACATTGAACGTTGGACAACATGACAACCACAAGGTTTCTGGCCATGGGGAAGGAGGAATTCTAATTTCAGCATCACGTTCACCATTGGGCAGTGATTGGAGATAAGGTCTAGGTTCTGAAGCCTGAGAACCGAGATTGGGAAGAGATGACGACCTACAGCCATAACGGTTCCTATGTGTCCAGGTTGGGGCCAGCTGTCTGGGTGTCGTTTGGGATGTCTTGTCTCAGGCTGTGCCAGACAGGGCATTAGTATACAGGGTGGGCTGTATAATTGCTTTACAATCGAGTGGCATGCATTAGAAAATCATTTGGGATTACTTATTAGCAGCATAGGGCAAAGTTTTTCTTCTGGAGGGCAGGCAGAGTGCTGCATTGTGGCTTCGGAATTCCCAAACTGGAGGGCTTGTGGGCCAGGAGAGTGAGGACGGAAGTCTGAGAACACAAGCTAGGCTTAGGTTTCGGGGCAAGGACATGGCAGGCACACTCTGCAGAGCTGAATTGAGATCTCATGCATCTGAAGTCAGGTCGAGGTTCAGACTTTGGCTCAGGTTTGAGTTTCTGTCCATGTTGGCCCCTTCAGGAAGGGGGGGCATTATGAGGCCATGGGGGTTTTCCCACTTTTGGAGTTGTGAGATGCTCCAAACCGCAAGGATTCCTTCTGTGGGACAATTAAGATTTGTTGGATGGCTCCAGGACGTCTTATAAGGTATTTTTCCAGAACAGGGTTCTAAGTATGGATGCCTGGGCAGCCAGCCTCACATTCCAATTGTCTCCTAGCAACAAGAAACGTTTGATCTGCTGGCTTGGGGTAGCAACAGAGGGGGCTGAGTTGAAATGGACTTTCCTGAGGATGGTCTTAATGTTGGTTTGAGTCCATGGAGACCTTGGTATGGAGCAGTGGCACCAGGGCCCTGAAGGATTCTCCTAACCAGAGGTTATGACAAAGCTCCAATGAGCAAGTTTCCATGGGGAGACGAGATTTGTTCTTATTGGTGCCTCAGGAAACCACCATATGCTGGTATTGGAAACGAGGCCTCTGAGGACAGATGCCTGGAAACCAAAGCAATGGATCTGTTTAGGGCCTAGGGGCCTGTCCGGTTCAATATTCTTCTCTGGGGACATCTGTTGTCTGAGTGGAGGTAGTTGCTCAGCTGGTTTGAGATCACCCCTGTTTGTCCTGGGCGGCCTACACTATTGGGATGGCCTCGGTGACTTTGGAGGTTTTTCCTAATTTGCAAGGTTGTGGCCAATGGAATGGGAAGAATTCCCTTGAAAGGGAAGCACAGTCCTGAGGTGTGGCTCCAGGGACCCAAGTGTGGATCGTGTGTGGTCTAGGGCTATTTGGACAAAAGTCTGAAAACACAAACTCCACTTAGGTTGTGGGATGTAGGTATGGCCGGCCCGATCTATAGACCGTGAGGAGACCTCTTCGGGATATGAACAAAGGGCGAATGTGATGTGCACGCTCATGCTTTTTTTTTTTTTTTTCTGGAAATGTGTCACCGATTGCCATGGAATGTCGGGGTGTCCTCATGGGCCATCGATGAGGCTCACTTTCTGGGGATTTGACCCGATCCCAAGAGTTTGGTGTCATTCTGTGGGAAGGGAGGAGGCCTTTCTGGTTTTTTTTTGTTTATTTTTTTTTTTTTTTTTTTTAACCTCCGGTGGACCACAAAAAGAGGGATTCCAGAACAGATTCGTGGGTGGGGGCAACATGACAACCAGACCTCTGGTTAACATTGGGACCTAATAACATGGCAAGCCCCTTATGTGGGCTCTTGGTCCAGACACTGAGAGGCCTTCCTTGAGGATAGGTCTCACACTGAGTTTCACAATGTGGTTTTGTGCCCAAGGAGCCCCTCAAGTCAGGGCGTGGCCTAATGTACCATGCTGGTTTCTCCTACACTGAACGTTGCACAGTAAAGGAACCACAAGTTTTCTGGCAATTGGCAAGATGGAGTTCTAATTTCTGCAACACTTTCACTCCTGGACTGTGATTGGATTTAAGGTCTAGGTTCTGAAGCCTGAAAACTGAGGTTGGGAAGAGATGAAGCCCTAAGGCCATGGTGTGTCTGATGTGCTCAGTGTTCGGCCAGCTGTTGAGTATGGGTTGGGAGGTGCAGGCTCAGGCAGTGGCAGACAGGGAATTAGTGCCCAGGCTAGACTGCATCATTGGGGTGCAGTCGAGTTTCGTGCAGGATGGTACTCATTTGTGGTTACTGGGTAGTCCCAGAGGGCAACGTTTTTCTTCTGGAGGGAAGACACAGTGCCACATAGTGACTCCAAAATTCCCAAACTGGAAGGCTTGTGGGCCAGGAGTGTGAGGAAAAAATTCTGAGAACACAAGCCAGACTTAGATTTCGGGGTGAGGGGACGGCAGGCACCCTCTGCAGAGATAATTCGAGATTCCGTATACCTGAAGACAGAGCTAGGATCAGACGTTTTCTTAGGTCGGAGTTTCTGTCCATGAAGCCCATTCATGAAGGGGAGGGTGTCACGAGGACATGGAGGTTTTCCCACGATGGGAATTGTGAGATGCTCCGAACCACAATGATTCCTTCTGTGGGACAGTCGAGACCTGTTGGATTGCTCCAGGACATCCCATAAGGAAGTTATCCAGAGCAGGGTTCTAAGGATGGATGCGTGGGCAGCCTGCCTCCCATTGCAGGTGTCTCATAGAGCCAAGGCAAGTTCGATCTGCTGGATCTAGGGGAGCAACCGAGGCGGGTGTTTTGAAATGGGTGAGTTGAGGATGGGTCATAATGTGCATTTGTGTCCATGTAGACCTTGGAATGGGGTGCTTCATCAGGGGCCTTGAGGGATGTTCAAAACCGGAGGTTTTGATGGAGCTCTAAAGAGAATGTTTCCTATGTAGAGAAGAGAATTGTTTTGATGAGTGCCTAAGGAATCTCCCATATGCTGGTATTGGAAACCAGGCCTCTGAGGAGAGATGACTGGAATCAAAAGCAATGGATCTGATTAGGGCCTAAGTGCCCGTCCAGTTCAATCTTATTCTATGGGGATATCTGTCTCTGGGTCTGAGTGGAGGTGGTTTCCTAACTTGTGAAAGATCATCCCTGTGTGTCCTGGGCAGCCAACACAATTCCGATGGTTTGGGGGAGTTTGGAGGATTCTCCTAATCTATAGGGTTGTGGGCAATGGAAATGGCAAAATTCCCCTGGAGAGGGAAGCCACAGTCCTGAGGTGTGGCTCCAGGGGCCCCAGCTTGGATGGTGTGTGGGCCAGGACTGTGGGGACAGAAGTCTGAAAACACAAACTCAGCTTAGGTTTGGGGATGTATGTATGAAGGCTCGATCAACAGACCGTGAGAATTTTCCGGGCTATGAACAAAGGGCGAGTATGTGGCGCTTGCTCAGGGTTTTGTCTCTGGATTTTGTGTCAATGGTGGCCGTGGAATGTCGGGGTGTCCTCAAGGGCCATGGACAATTCTTTCCCTGGTGATTTGGCCTGATCCCAAGTGGTTGGGATCATTCTGTGGATGGGAAGAGTCCTTTCTGTATTTTTTTTTTTTACCTCAGGTGTCCCACCAAAGAGGGATTCCAGAGTAGAGCATTGAGTAGGGGTGACTAGACATCTCGAACTCTGGTTGAGATTGGGGGACTAGGGGCTTGGCAAGCCCCATATGTGGGCTGTTGTTCCAGTCACTAAGAGGCTTTACATGAGGATAGGGCTCACGCTGAGGGTCACAATGTGTGTTTGTGCATTTTGTGGCCCTCACGGATAGGTGGGGCCTCATAGTCCATGCTGCTTTCTCCTACAATGAACATTGGACAACATGCCAACCACTAGGTTTCTTGCCAAGGCAAAGGAGAAGTTCTGATTCTTGCATCACGTTCACTCCTGAGCAGTGAGTGGAGATAAGTTCTAGGTTCTGAAGGTGAAAACTGAGGTTGGGTAGAGATGATGGCCTAAAGCCATTGTGGGTGTGATATGCTCTGTGTATGGCCAGCTGTCTGGGTGTTGGACTGGAGGTCTGCCCTCAGGCTGTGTCAGACAGGGCTTTAGTGCACAGGCTAGACTGTATAATTGGGGTATGGTCGAGTGGCATGCAGGTTGTTACTCATTTGGCGTTTCTGGTTAGCCCTATAGGGCAACATTTTTCTTCTGGAGGGCAGGCAGAGAGCTGCATTGTGTCTCCAGAATTGCCAAACTGGAGGGGTGTGGCCAGAATTGTGAGGAACGAAGTCTGAAAACACAAGCTAGCACGAGTTTTGGGGCCAAGAGCATGGCAGGCCCACTCTGCAGAGGCTGAATCGAGATCTCCTGCAGGTGAGGTCAGGGCGAGTATCAGATGTGGCCTCAAGCTGGAGTTTGTGTCCATGATGGCCCCTTCCTGAAGGGGGTGGGGGCGTCATGAGGCCAGGGATGTTTCCCTACGCTGGGAGTTGTGAGCTGCTCCAAACTTCAAAGTTTCCTTCTTCAGGACAGTCGAGTACTATTGGATGGTTCCAGGATGCCCCATACAGAAAGACTCGAGAGCAGGGCCCTAAGCATGGATGCCGAGAAACACCAACTCACCTTCCCATTGCCTGGTCGAGACAAGGCATGCTCAATCTGCGGGCTCTTGGGTGAGCTACCCAGAAGGCTGAGTTTAAATGGACTCTCCTGAGGATGAGTCATAATGTGGGTTGGTGGCCATGGAGACCTTGGAATGTGGCAGTAGCTAAGGGACTCTGCAGGATTCTCCAACCCGAAGGGCTTGACACAACTCCAACAAGGAAGCTTCCCATGTGGAGATGAGAGGTCTTCTGTCTGGTGCCTCAGGAAAGCCCCGTATGCTGGTCTTCGAACCCAGGCCTCTGAGGAGTGATACCTGGACACCAAACCAAGAGTTCATAATAGGGCCTAGGGGCCTGTCTGGTTCAATCTTCTGTCTCTGCGGATATCTGTCTGTGTGTCTGCATGGAGGTAGTAGTTGCTCAGCTTGTGTCATAATGCCCCTATTTGTCCAGTGCGGCTTGCGGTAGTGGGATGTCCTTGGGGACCTTGAGGTTTCTACTATTTTGTAGAGTTGTGGCCAATGGAATGGGCAGTTTCTTAGGAGAGAGCAGGCCCAGTTCTGTGGTGTGGCTCCAGAGACCCCAGCCTGGAGGCTGTGTGGGCCATGGCTGTGCAGACAGACATCCAAAAACCCTAACTCAGCTCAGGTTTGGGGCCGAGGTTACGGCAGGCCTGTTCTATAGTCCATGAGGGGAGCTCCTCTGGATATGAAAGAAGGGTGAGAGGGAGGCAGTCGCTCAGGCTTTTGTCTCTGGATGTTTTGTCCACAATGGCCGTTTAATGTAGGAGTTGCCTCATGGGTCGTAGAAGTCTCCCTCTCTGGTAGTTTGTCCAGCCCCCAAGAGTTTGGGGTCATTCTGTGGGAAGGGAAGTGTCCTGTTTTCTGCTTCATGTGTCCCCCCAGTAGAGGGATTCTAGAGCATAGCAGTGGGTACTGACAACTGGAATACTCGCCCTCTGGTTAAGCCTGGGGGCCTATGGATATGACAAGCCCCATATGCAGGATCTTGGTCCAGCCACTGAGAGGCGTTACTTTAATACGGGACTCACGCTGCAGGTCACAATGCATGTCTGTGCCCTAGGCGGCCCTCAAGCACTGGCGTGGCCTTTCGGACAATGCAGGTTTTCCCACATTGAACGTTGGACAACATGACAACCACAAGGTTTCTGGCCATGGGGAAGGAGGAATTCTAATTTCAGCATCACGTTCACCATTGGGCAGTGATTGGAGATAAGGTCTAGGTTCTGAAGCCTGAGAACCGAGATTGGGAAGAGATGACGACCTACAGCCATAACGGTTCCTATGTGTCCAGGTTGGGGCCAGCTGTCTGGGTGTCGTTTGGGATGTCTTGTCTCAGGCTGTGCCAGACAGGGCATTAGTATACAGGGTGGGCTGTATAATTGCTTTACAATCGAGTGGCATGCATTAGAAAATCATTTGGGATTACTTATTAGCAGCATAGGGCAAAGTTTTTCTTCTGGAGGGCAGGCAGAGTGCTGCATTGTGGCTTCGGAATTCCCAAACTGGAGGGCTTGTGGGCCAGGAGAGTGAGGACGGAAGTCTGAGAACACAAGCTAGGCTTAGGTTTCGGGGCAAGGACATGGCAGGCACACTCTGCAGAGCTGAATTGAGATCTCATGCATCTGAAGTCAGGTCGAGGTTCAGACTTTGGCTCAGGTTTGAGTTTCTGTCCATGTTGGCCCCTTCAGGAAGGGGGGGCATTATGAGGCCATGGGGGTTTTCCCACTTTTGGAGTTGTGAGATGCTCCAAACCGCAAGGATTCCTTCTGTGGGACAATTAAGATTTGTTGGATGGCTCCAGGACGTCTTATAAGGTATTTTTCCAGAACAGGGTTCTAAGTATGGATGCCTGGGCAGCCAGCCTCACATTCCAATTGTCTCCTAGCAACAAGAAACGTTTGATCTGCTGGCTTGGGGTAGCAACAGAGGGGGCTGAGTTGAAATGGACTTTCCTGAGGATGGTCTTAATGTTGGTTTGAGTCCATGGAGACCTTGGTATGGAGCAGTGGCACCAGGGCCCTGAAGGATTCTCCTAACCAGAGGTTATGACAAAGCTCCAATGAGCAAGTTTCCATGGGGAGACGAGATTTGTTCTTATTGGTGCCTCAGGAAACCACCATATGCTGGTATTGGAAACGAGGCCTCTGAGGACAGATGCCTGGAAACCAAAGCAATGGATCTGTTTAGGGCCTAGGGGCCTGTCCGGTTCAATATTCTTCTCTGGGGACATCTGTTGTCTGAGTGGAGGTAGTTGCTCAGCTGGTTTGAGATCACCCCTGTTTGTCCTGGGCGGCCTACACTATTGGGATGGCCTCGGTGACTTTGGAGGTTTTTCCTAATTTGCAAGGTTGTGGCCAATGGAATGGGAAGAATTCCCTTGAAAGGGAAGCACAGTCCTGAGGTGTGGCTCCAGGGACCCAAGTGTGGATCGTGTGTGGTCTAGGGCTATTTGGACAAAAGTCTGAAAACACAAACTCCACTTAGGTTGTGGGATGTAGGTATGGCCGGCCCGATCTATAGACCGTGAGGAGACCTCTTCGGGATATGAACAAAGGGCGAATGTGATGTGCACGCTCATGCTTTTTTTTTTTTTTTTCTGGAAATGTGTCACCGATTGCCATGGAATGTCGGGGTGTCCTCATGGGCCATCGATGAGGCTCACTTTCTGGGGATTTGACCCGATCCCAAGAGTTTGGTGTCATTCTGTGGGAAGGGAGGAGGCCTTTCTGGTTTTTTTTTTGTTTATTTTTTTTTTTTTTTAACCTCCGGTGGACCACAAAAAGAGGGATTCCAGAACAGATTCGTGGGTGGGGGCAACATGACAACCAGACCTCTGGTTAACATTGGGACCTAATAACATGGCAAGCCCCTTATGTGGGCTCTTGGTCCAGACACTGAGAGGCCTTCCTTGAGGATAGGTCTCACACTGAGTTTCACAATGTGGTTTTGTGCCCAAGGAGCCCCTCAAGTCAGGGCGTGGCCTAATGTACCATGCTGGTTTCTCCTACACTGAACGTTGCACAGTAAAGGAACCACAAGTTTTCTGGCAATTGACAAGATGGAGTTCTAATTTCTGCAACACTCTCACTCCTGGACTGTGATTGGATTTAAGGTCTAGGTTCTGAAGCCTGAAAACTGAGGTTGGGAAGAGATGAAGCCCTAAGGCCATGGTGTGTCTGATGTGCTCAGTGTTCGGCCAGCTGTTGAGTATGGGTTGGGAGGTGCAGGCTCAGGCAGTGGCAGACAGGGAATTAGTGCCCAGGCTAGACTGCATCATTGGGGTGCAGTCGAGTTTCGTGCAGGATGGTACTCATTTGTGGTTACTGGGTAGTCCCAGAGGGCAACGTTTTTCTTCTGGAGGGAAGACACAGTGCCACATAGTGACTCCAAAATTCCCAAACTGGAAGGCTTGTGGGCCAGGAGTGTGAGGAAAAAATTCTGAGAACACAAGCCAGACTTAGATTTCGGGGTGAGGGGACGGCAGGCACCCTCTGCAGAGATAATTCGAGATTCCGTATACCTGAAGACAGAGCTAGGATCAGACGTTTTCTTAGGTCGGAGTTTCTGTCCATGAAGCCCATTTATGAAGGGGAGGGTGTCACGAGGACATGGAGGTTTTCCCACGATGGGAATTGTGAGATGCTCCGAACCACAATGATTCCTTCTGTGGGACAGTCGAGACCTGTTGGATTGCTCCAGGACATCCCATAAGGAAGTTATCCAGAGCAGGGTTCTAAGGATGGATGCGTGGGCAGCCTGCCTCCCATTGCAGGTGTCTCATAGAGCCAAGGCAAGTTCGATCTGCTGGATCTAGGGGAGCAACCGAGGCGGGTGTTTTGAAATGGGTGAGTTGAGGATGGGTCATAATGTGCATTTGTGTCCATGTAGACCTTGGAATGGGGTGCTTCATCAGGGGCCTTGAGGGATGTTCAAAACCGGAGGTTTTGATGGAGCTCTAAAGAGAATGTTTCCTATGTAGAGAAGAGAATTGTTTTGATGAGTGCCTAAGGAATCTCCCATATGCTGGTATTGGAAACCAGGCCTCTGAGGAGAGATGACTGGAATCAAAAGCAATGGATCTGATTAGGGCCTAAGTGCCCGTCCAGTTCAATCTTATTCTATGGGGATATCTGTCTCTGGGTCTGATTGGAGGTGGTTTCCTAACTTGTGAAAGATCATCCCTGTGTGTCCTGGGCAGCCAACACAATTCCGATGGTTTGGGGGAGTTTGGAGGATTCTCCTAATCTATAGGGTTGTGGGCAATGGAAATGGCAAAATTCCCCTGGAGAGGGAAGCCACAGTCCTGAGGTGTGGCTCCAGGGGCCCCAGCTTGGATGGTGTGTGGGCCAGGACTGTGGGGACAGAAGTCTGAAAACACAAACTCAGCTTAGGTTTGGGGATGTATGTATGAAGGCTCGATCAACAGACCGTGAGAATTTTCCGGGCTATGAACAAAGGGCGAGTATGTGGCGCTTGCTCAGGGTTTTGTCTCTGGATTTTGTGTCAATGGTGGCCGTGGAATGTCGGGGTGTCCTCAAGGGCCATGGACAATTCTTTCCCTGGTGATTTGGCCTGATCCCAAGTGGTTGGGATCATTCTGTGGATGGGAAGAGTCCTTTCTGTATTTTTTTTTTTTACCTTAGGTGTCCCACCAAAGAGGGATTCCAGAGTAGAGCATTGAGTAGGGGTGACTAGACATCTCGAACTCTGGTTGAGATTGGGGGACTAGGGGCTTGGCAAGCCCCATATGTGGGCTGTTGTTCCAGTCACTAAGAGGCTTTACATGAGGATAGGGCTCACGCTGAGGGTCACAATGTGTGTTTGTGCATTTTGTGGCCCTCACGGATAGGTGGGGCCTCATAGTCCATGCTGCTTTCTCCTACAATGAACATTGGACAACATGCCAACCACTAGGTTTCTTGCCAAGGCAAAGGAGAAGTTCTGATTCTTGCATCACGTTCACTCCTGAGCAGTGAGTGGAGATAAGTTCTAGGTTCTGAAGGTGAAAACTGAGGTTGGGTAGAGATGATGGCCTAAAGCCATTGTGGGTGTGATATGCTCTGTGTATGGCCAGCTGTCTGGGTGTTGGACTGGAGGTCTGCCCTCAGGCTGTGTCAGACAGGGCTTTAGTGCACAGGCTAGACTGTATAATTGGGGTATGGTCGAGTGGCATGCAGGTTGTTACTCATTTGGCGTTTCTGGTTAGCCCTATAGGGCAACATTTTTCTTCTGGAGGGCAGGCAGAGAGCTGCATTGTGTCTCCAGAATTGCCAAACTGGAGGGGTGTGGCCAGAATTGTGAGGAACGAAGTCTGAAAACACAAGCTAGCACGAGTTTTGGGGCCAAGAGCATGGCAGGCCCACTCTGCAGAGGCTGAATCGAGATCTCCTGCAGGTGAGGTCAGGGCGATTATCAGATGTGGCCTCAAGCTGGAGTTTGTGTCCATGATGGCCCCTTCCTGAAGGGGGTGGGGGCGTCATGAGGCCAGGGATGTTTCCCTACGCTGGGAGTTGTGAGCTGCTCCAAACTTCAAAGTTTCCTTCTTCAGGACAGTCGAGTACTATTGGATGGTTCCAGGATGCCCCATACAGAAAGACTCGAGAGCAGGGCCCTAAGCATGGATGCCGAGAAACACCAACTCACCTTCCCATTGCCTGGTCGAGACAAGGCACGCTCAATCTGCGGGCTCTTGGGTGAGCTACCCAGAAGGCTGAGTTTAAATGGACTCTCCTGAGGATGAGTCATAATGTGGGTTGGTGGCCATGGAGACCTTGGAATGTGGCAGTAGCTAAGGGACTCTGCAGGATTCTCCAACCCGAAGGGCTTGACACAACTCCAACAAGGAAGCTTCCCATGTGGAGATGAGAGGTCTTCTGTCTGGTGCCTCAGGAAAGCCCCGTATGCTGGTCTTCGAACCCAGGCCTCTGAGGAGTGATACCTGGACACCAAACCAAGAGTTCATAATAGGGCCTAGGGGCCTGTCTGGTTCAATCTTCTGTCTCTGCGGATATCTGTCTGTGTGTCTGCATGGAGGTAGTAGTTGCTCAGCTTGTGTCATAATGCCCCTATTTGTCCAGTGCGGCTTGCGGTAGTGGGATGTCCTTGGGGACCTTGAGGTTTCTACTATTTTGTAGAGTTGTGGCCAATGGAATGGGCAGTTTCTTAGGAGAGAGCAGGCCCAGTTCTGTGGTGTGGCTCCAGAGACCCCAGCCTGGAGGCTGTGTGGGCCATGGCTGTGCAGACAGACATCCAAAAACGCTAACTCAGCTCAGGTTTGGGGCCGAGGTTACGGCAGGCCTGATCTACAGTCCATGAGGGGAGCTCCTCTGGATATGAAAGAAGGGTGAGAGGGAGGCAGTCGCTCAGGCTTTTGTCTCTGGATGTTTTGTCCACAATGGCCGTTTAATGTAGGAGTTGCCTCATGGGTCGTAGAAGTCTCCCTCTCTGGTAGTTTGTCCAGCCCCCAAGAGTTTGGGGTCATTCTGTGGGAAGGGAAGTGTCCTGTTTTCTGCTTCATGTGTCCCCCCAGTAGAGGGATTCTAGAGCATAGCAGTGGGTACTGACAACTGGAATACTCGCCCTCTGGTTAAGCCTGGGTGCCTATGGATATGACAAGCCCCATATGCAGGATCTTGGTCCAGCCACTGAGAGGCGTTACTTTAATACGGGACTCACGCTGCAGGTCACAATGCATGTCTGTGCCCTAGGCGGCCCTCAAGCACTGGCGTGGCCTTTCGGACAATGCAGGTTTTCCCACATTGAACGTTGGACAACATGACAACCACAAGGTTTCTGGCCATGGGGAAGGAGGAATTCTAATTTCTGCATCACGTTCACCCCTGGGCAGTGATTGGAGATAAGGTCTAGGTTCTGAGGCCTGAGAACCGAGGTTGGGAAGAGATGACGACCTACAGCCATAACGGGTCCTATGTGTCCAGGTTGGGGCCAGCTGTCTGGGTGTCGTTTGGGATGTCTTGTCTCAGGCTGTGCCAGACAGGGCATTAGTATACAGGGTGGGCTGTATAATTGCTTTACAATCGAGTGGCATGCATTAGAAAATCATTTGGGGTTTCTTATTAGCAGCATAGGGCAAAGTTTTTCTTCTGGAGGGCAGGCAGAGTGCTGCATTGTGGCTTCGGAATTCCCAAACTGGAGGGCTTGTGGGCCAGGAGAGTGAGGACGGAAGTCTGAGAACACAAGCTAGGCTTAGGTTTCGGGGCAAGGACATGGCAGGCACACTCTGCAGAGCTGAATTGAGATCTCATGCATCTGAAGTCAGGTCGAGGTTCAGACTTTGGCTCAGGTTTGAGTTTCTGTCCATGTTGGCCCCTTCAGGAAGGGGGGGCATTATGAGGCCATGGGGGTTTTCCCACTTTTGGAGTTGTGAGATGCTCCAAACCGCAAGGATTCCTTCTGTGGGACAATTAAGATTTGTTGGATGGCTCCAGGACGTCTTATAAGGTATTTTTCCAGAACAGGGTTCTAAGTATGGATGCCTGGGCAGCCAGCCTCACATTCCAATTGTCTCCTAGCAACAAGAAACGTTTGATCTGCTGGCTTGGGGTAGCAACAGAGGGGGCTGAGTTGAAATGGACTTTCCTGAGGATGGTCTTAATGTTGGTTTGAGTCCATGGAGACCTTGGTATGGAGCAGTGGCACCAGGGCCCTGAAGGATTCTCCTACCCAGAGGTTATGACAAAGCTCCAATGAGCAAGTTTCCATGGGGAGACGAGATTTGTTCTTATTGGTGCCTCAGGAAACCACCATATGCTGGTATTGGAAACGAGGCCTCTGAGGAGAGATGCCTGGAAACCAAAGCAATGGATCTGTTTAGGGCCTAGGGGCCTGTCCGGTTCAATATTCTTCTCTGGGGACATCTGTTGTCTGAGTGGAGGTAGTTGCTCAGCTGGTTTGAGATCACCCCTGTTTGTCCTGGGCGGCCTACACTATTGGGATGGCCTCGGTGACTTTGGAGGTTTTTCCTAATTTGCAAGGTTGTGGCCAATGGAATGGGAAGAATTCCCTTGAAAGGGAAGCACAGTCCTGAGGTTTGGCTCCAGGGACCCCAGTGTGGAGCGTGTGTGGTCCAGGGCTATTTGGACAAAAGTCTGAAAACACAAACTCCACTTAGGTTGTGGGATGTAGGTATGGCCGGCCCGATCTATAGACCGTGAGGAGAACTCTTCGGGATATGAACAAAGGGCGAATGTGATGTGCATGCTCATGCTTTTTTTTTTTTTTTCTGGAAATGTGTCACCGATTGCCATGGAATGTCGGGGTGTCCTCATGGGCCATCGATGAGGCTCACTTTCTGGGGATTTGACCCGATCCCAAGAGTTTGGTGTCATTTTGTGGGAAGGGAGGAGGCCTTTCTGGTTTTTTTTTTTGTTTATTTTTATTTTATTTTTTTTTTTTAACCTCCGGTGGACCACCAAAAGAGGGATTCCAGAGCAGATTCGTGGGTGGGGGCAACATGACAACCAGACCTCTGGTTAACATTGGGACCTAATAACATGGCAAGCCCCTTATGTGGGCTCTTGGTCCAGACACTGAGAGGCCTTCCTTGAGGATAGGTCTCACACTGAGTTTCACAATGTGGTTTTGTGCCCAAGGAGCCCCTCAAGTCAGGGTGTGGCCTAATGTACCATGCTGTTTTCTCCTACACTGAACGTTGCACAGTAAAGGAACCACAAGTTTTCTGGCAATTGACAAGATGGAGTTCTAATTTCTGCAACACTTTCACTCCTGGACTGTGATTGGATTTAAGGTCTAGGTTCTGAAGCCTGAAAACTGAGGTTGGGAAGAGATGAAGCCCTAAGGCCATGGTGTGTCTGATGTGCTCAGTGTTCGGCCAGCTGTTGAGTATGGGTTGGGAGGTGCAGGCTCAGGCAGTGGCAGACAGGGAATTAGTGCCCAGGCTAGACTGCATCATTGGGGTGCAGTCGAGTTTCGTGCAGGATGGTACTCATTTGTGGTTACTGGGTGGTCCCAGACGGCAACGTTTTTCTTCTGGAGGGAAGACACAGTGCCACATAGTGACTCCAAAATTCCCAAACTGGAAGGCTTGTGGGCCAGGAGTGTGAGGAAAAAATAGTGAGAACACAAGCCAGACTTAGATTTCGGGGTGAGGGGACGGCAGGCACCCTCTGCAGAGATAATTCGAGATTCCGTATACCTGAAGACAGAGCTAGGATCAGACGTTTTCTTAGGTCGGAGTTTCTGTCCATGAAGCCCATTCATGAAGGGGAGGGTGTCACGAGGACATGGAGGTTTTCCCACGATGGGAATTGTGAGATGCTCCGAACCACAATGATTCCTTCTGTGGGACAGTCGAGACCTGTTGGATGGCTCCAGGACATCCCATAAGGAAGTTATCCAGAGCAGGGTTCTAAGGATGGATGCGTGGGCAGCCTGCCTCCCATTCCAGGTGTCTCATAGAGCCAGGCAAGTTCGATCTGCTGGATCTAGGGGAGCAACCGAGGCGGGTGTTTTGAAATGGGTGAGTTGAGGATGGGTCATAATGTGCATTTGTGTCCATGTAGACCTTGGAATGGGGTGCTTGATCAGGGGCCTTGAGGGATGTTCATAACCGGAGGTTTTGATGGAGCTCTAAAGAGTATGTTTCCTATGTTGAGAAGAGAATTGTTTTGATGAGTGCCTAAGGAATCTCCCATATGCTGGTATTGGAAACCAGGCCTCTGAGGAGAGATGACTGGAATCAAAAGCAATGGATCTGATTAGGGCCTAAGTGCCCGTCCAGTTCAATCTTATTCTATGGGGATATCTGTCTCTGGGTCTGAGTGGAGGTGGTTTCCTAACTTGTGAAAGATCATCCCTGTGTGTCCTGGGCAGCCAACACAGTTCCGATGGCCTGGGGGAGTTTGGAGGATTCTCCTAATCTGTAGGGTTGTGGGCAATGGAAATGGCAAAATTCCCCTGGAGAGGGAAGCCACAGTCCTGAGGTGTGGCTCCAGGGGCCCCAGCTTGGATGGTGTGTGGGCCAGGACTGTGGGGACAGAAGTCTGAAAACACAAACTCAGCTTAGGTTTGGGGATGTATGTATGAAGGCTCGATCAACAGACCGTGAGAATTTTCCGGGCTATGAACAAAGGGCGAGTATGTGGCGCTTGCTCAGGGTTTTGTCTCTGGATTTTGTGTCAATGGTGGCCGTGGAATGCCGGGGTGTCCTCAAGGGCCATGGACAATTCTTTCTCTGGTGATTTGGCCTGATCCCAAGTGGTTGGGATCATTCTGTGGATGGGAAGAGTCCTTTCTGTATTTTTTTTTTTTTACCTCAGGTGTCCCACCAAAGAGGGATTCCCGAGTAGAGCCCTGAGTAGGGGTGACTAGACATCTCGAACTCTGGTTGAGATTGGGGGACTAGGAGCTTGGCAAGCCCCATATGTGGGCTGTTGTTCCAGTCACTAAGAGGCTTTACATGAGGATAGGGCTCATGCTGAGGGTCACAATGTGTGTTTGTGCACATTGAGGCCCTCAGGGATAGGTGGGGCCTCGTAGTCCATGCTGCTTTCTCCTACAATGAATATTGGACAACATGCCAACCACTAGGTTTCTTGCCAAGGCGAAGGAGAATTTCTGATTCTTGCATCACGTTCACTCCTGAGCAGTGAGTGGAGATAAGGTCTAGGTTCTGTAGGTGAAAACTGAGGTTGTGTAGAGATGATGGCCTAAAGCCACTGTGGGTGTGATATGCTCTGTGTTACGGCCAGCTGTCTGGGTGTTGGACTGGAGGTCTGCCCTCAGGCTGTGTCAGACAGGGCTTTAGTGCACAGGCTAGCCTGTATAATTGGGGTATGGTCGCGTGGCATGCAGGTTGTTACTCATTTGGCGTTTCTGGTTAGCCCTATAGGGCAACATTTTTCTTCTGGAGGGCAGGCAGAGTGCTGCATTGTGTCTCCAGAATTGCCAAACTGGAGGGGTGTGGCCAGGATTGTGAGGAAGGAAGTCTGAAAACACAAGCTAGCACGAGTTTTGGGGCCAAGAGCATGGCAGGCCCACTCTGCAGAGGCTGAATCGAGATCTCCTGCAGGTGAAGTCAGGGCGATTATCAGATGTTGCCTCAAGCTGGAGTTTGTGTCCATGACGGCACCTTCCTGAAGGGGGAGGGGCGTCATGAGGCCAGGGAGGTTTCCCTATGCTGGGAGTTGTGAGCTGCTTTAAAGAAGTTTCCTTCTTCAGGACAGTCGATTACTATTGGATGGTTCCAGGATGCCCCATACAGAAAGACTCGAGAGCAGGGGCCTAAGCATGGATGCCGAGACACGCCAACTCACCTTCCCATTGCCTGGTCGAGACAAGGCACGCTCAATCTGCGGGCTCTTGGGTGAGCTACCCAGAAGGCTGAGTTTAAATGGACTCTGCTGAGGATGAGTCATAATGTGGGTTGGTGGCCATGGAGACCTTGGAATGTGGCAGTAGCTAAGGGACTCTGCAGGATTCTCCAACCCGAAGGGCTTGACACAACTCCAACAAGGAAGCTTCCCATGTGGAGATGAGAGGTCTTCTGTCTGGTGCCTCAGGAAAGCCCCGTATGCTGGTCTTCGAACCCAGGCCTCTGAGGAGTGATACCTGGACACCAAACCAAGAGTTCATAATAGGGCCTAGGGGCCTGTCTGGTTCAATCTTCTGTCTCTGCGGATATCTGTCTGTGTGTCTGCATGGAGGTAGTAGTTGCTCAGCTTGTGTCATAATGCCCCTATTTGTCCAGTGCGGCTTGCGGTAGTGGGATGTCCTTGGGGACCTTGAGGTTTCTACTATTTTGTAGAGTTGTGGCCAATGGAATGGGCAGTTTCTTAGGAGAGAGCAGGCCCAGTTCTGTGGTGTGGCTCCAGAGACCCCAGCCTGGAGGCTGTGTGGGCCATGGCTGTGCAGACAGACATCCAAAAACCCTAACTCAGCTCAGGTTTGGGGCCGAGGTTACGGCAGGCCTGATCTACAGTCCATGAGGGGAGCTCCTCTGGATATGAAAGAAGGGTGAGAGGGAGGCAGTCGCTCAGGCTTTTGTCTCTGGATGTTTTGTCCACAATGGCCGTTTAATGTAGGAGTTGCCTCATGGGTCGTAGAAGTCTCCCTCTCTGGTAGTTTGTCCAGCCCCCAAGAGTTTGGGGTCATTCTGTGGGAAGGGAAGTGTCCTGTTTTCTGCTTCATGTGTCCCCCCAGTAGAGGGATTCTAGAGCATAGCAGTGGGTACTGACAACTGGAACACTCGCCATCTGGTTAAGCCTGGGGTCCTATGGATATGACAAGCCCCATATGCAGGATCTTGGTCCAGCCACTGAGAGGCGTTACTTTAATACGGGACTCACGCTGCAGGTCACAATGCATGTCTGTGCCCTAGGCGGCCCTCAAGCACTGGCGTGGCCTTTCGGACAATGCAGGTTTTCCCACATTGAACGTTGGACAACATGTCAACCACAAGGTTTCTGGCCATGGGGAAGGAGGAATTCTAATTTCTGCATCACGTTCACCCTTGGGCAGTGATTGGAGATAAGGTCTAGGTTCTGAAGCCTGAAAACCGAGGTTGGGAAGAGATGACGACCTACAGCCATAGCGGGTCCTATGTGTCCAGGTTGGGGCCAGCTGTCTGGGTGTCGTTTGGGATGTCTTGTCTCAGGCTGTGCCAGACAGGGCATTAGTATACAGGGTGGGCTGTATAATTGCTTTACAATCGAGTGGCATGCATTAGAAAATCATTTGGGGTTTCTTATTAGCAGCATAGGGCAAAGTTTTTCTTCTGGAGGGCAGGCAGAGTGCTGCATTGTGGCTTCGGAATTCCCAAACTGGAGGGCTTGTGGGCCAGGAGAGTGAGGACGGAAGTCTGAGAACACAAGCTAGGCTTAGGTTTCGGGGCAAGGATATGGCAGGCACACTCTGCAGAGCTGAATTGAGATCTCATGCGTCTGAAGTCAGGTCGAGGTTCAGACTTTGGCTCAGGTTTGAGTTTCTGTCCATGTTGGCCCCTTCAGGAAGGGGGGGCATTATGAGGCCATGGGGGTTTTCCCACTTTTGGAGTTGTGAGATGCTCCAAACCGCAAGGATTCCTTCTGTGGGACAATTAAGATTTGTTGGATGGCTCTAGGACGTCTTATAAGGTATTTTTCCAGAACAGGGTTCTAAGTATGGATGCCTGGGCAGCCAGCCTCACATTCCAATTGTCTCCTAGCAACAAGAAACGTTTGATCTGCTGGCTTGGGGTAGCAACAGAGGGGGCTGAGTTGAAATGGACTTTCCTGAGGATGGTCTTAATGTTGGTTTGAGTCCATGGAGACCTTGGTATGGAGCAGTGGCACCAGGGCCCTGAAGGATTCTCCTACCCAGAGGTTATGACAAAGCTCCAATGAGCAAGTTTCCATGGGGAGACGAGATTTGTTCTTATTGGTGCCTCAGGAAACCACCATATGCTGGTATTGGAAACGAGGCCTCTGAGGAGAGATGCCTGGAAACCAAAGCAATGGATCTGTTTAGGGCCTAGGGGCCTGTCCGGTTCAATATTCTTCTCTGGGGACATCTGTTGTCTGAGTGGAGGTAGTTGCTCAGCTGGTTTGAGATCACCCCTGTTTGTCCTGGGCGGCCTACACTATTGGGATGGCCTCGGTGACTTTGGAGGTTTTTCCTAATTTGCAAGGTTGTGGCCAATGGAATGGGAAGAATTCCCTTGAAAGGGAAGCACAGTCCTGAGGTTTGGCTCCAGGGACCCAAGTGTGGAGCGTGTGTGGTCCAGGGCTATTTGGACAAAAGTCTGAAAACACAAACTCCACTTAGGTTGTGGGATGTAGGTATGGCCGGCCCGATCTATAGACCGTGAGGAGAACTCTTCGGGATATGAACAAAGGGCGAATGTGATGTGCATGCTCATGCTTTTTTTTTTTTTTTTTTCTGGAAATGTGTCACCGATTGCCATGGAATGTCGGGGTGTCCTCATGGGCCATCGATGAGGCTCACTTTCTGGGGATTTGACCCGATCCCAAGAGTTTGGTGTCATTTTGTGGGAAGGGAGGAGGCCTTTCTGTGTTTTTTTTTGTTTATTTTTATTTTATTTTTTTTTTTTAACCTCCGGTGGACCACCAAAAGAGGGATTCCAGAGCAGATTCGTGGGTGGGGGCAACATGACAACCAGACCTCTGGTTAACATTGGGACCTAATAACATGGCAAGCCCCTTATGTGGGCTCTTGGTCCAGACACTGAGAGGCCTTCCTTGAGGATAGGTCTCACACTGAGTTTCACAATGTGGTTTTGTGCCCAAGGAGCCCCTCAAGTCAGGGTGTGGCCTAATGTACCATGCTGGTTTCTCCTACACTGAACGTTGCAGAGTAAAGGAACCACAAGTTTTCTGGCAATTGACAAGATGGAGTTCTAATTTCTGCAACACTTTCACTCCTGGACTGTGATTGGATTTAAGGTCTAGGTTCTGAAGCCTGAAAACTGAGGTTGGGAAGAGATGAAGCCCTAAGGCCATGGTGTGTCTGATGTGCTCAGTGTTCGGCCAGCTGTTGAGTATGGGTTGGGAGGTGCAGGCTCAGGCAGTGGCAGACAGGGAATTAGTGCCCAGGCTAGACTGCATCATTGGGGTGCAGTCGAGTTTCGTGCAGGATGGTACTCATTTGTGGTTACTGGGTGGTCCCAGACGGCAACGTTTTTCTTCTGGAGGGAAGACACAGTGCCACATAGTGACTCCAAAATTCCCAAACTGGAAGGCTTGTGGGCCAGGAGTGTGAGGAAAAAATTCTGAGAACACAAGCCAGACTTAGATTTCGGGGTGAGGGGACGGCAGGCACCCTCTGCAGAGATAATTCGAGATTCCGTATACCTGAAGACAGAGCTAGGATCAGACGTTTTCTTAGGTCGGAGTTTCTGTCCATGAAGCCCATTCATGAAGGGGAGGGTGTCACGAGGACATGGAGGTTTTCCCACTATGGGAATTGTGAGATGCTCCAAACCACAATGATTCCTTCTGTGGGACATTCGAGACCTGTTGGATGGCTCCAGGACATCCCATAAGGAAGTTATCCAGAGCAGGATTCTAAGGATGGATGCCTGGGCAGCCTGCCTCCCATTCCAGGTGTCTCATAGAGCCAAGGCAAGTTCGATCTGCTGGATCTAGAGGAGCAACCGAGGCGGGTGTTTTGAAATGGGTGAGTTGAGGATGGGTCATAATGTGCATTTGTGTCCATGTAGACCTTGGAATGGGGTGCTTGATCAGGGGCCTTGAGGGATGTTCATAACCCTAGGTTTTGATGGAGCTCTAAAGAGTATGTTTCCTATGTTGAGAAGAGAATTGTTTTGATGAGTGCCTAAGGAATCTCCCATATGCTGGTATTAGAAACCAGGCCTCTGAGGAGAGATGACTGGAATCAAAAGCAAGGGATCTGATTAGGGCCTAAGTGCCCGTCCAGTTCAATCTTATTCTATGGGGATATCTGTCTCTGGGTCTGAGTGGAGGTGGTTTCCTAACTTGTGAAAGATCATCCCTGTGTGTCCTGGGCAGCCAACACAATTCGGATGGACTTGGGGAGTTTGGAGGATTCTCCTAATCTGTAGGGTTGTGGGTAATGGAAATGGCAAAATTCCCCTGTAGAGGGAAGCCACAGTCCTGAGGTGTGGCTCCAGGGGCCCCAGCTTGGATGGTGTGTGGGCCAGGCCTGTGGGGACAGAAGTCTGAAAACACAAACTCAGCTTAGGTTTGGGGATGTATGTATGAAGGCTCGATCTACAGACCGTGAGAATTTTCCGGGCTATGAACAAAGGGCGAGTATGTGGCGCTTGCTCAGGGTTTTGTCTCTGGATTTTGTGTTAATGGTGGCCGTGGAATGTCGGGGTGTCCTCAAGGGCCATGGACAATTCTTTCTCTGGTGATTTGGCCTGATCCCAAGTGGTTGGGATCATTCTGTGGATGGGAAGAGTCCTTTCTGTATTTTTTTTTTTTTTACCTCATGTGTCCCACCAAAGAGGGATTCCCGAGTAGAGCCCTGAGTAGGGGTGACTAGACATCTCGAACTCTGGTTGAGATTGGGGGACTAGGGGCTTGGCAAGCCCCATATGTGGGCTGTTGTTCCAGTCACTAAGAGGCTTTACATGAGGATAGGGCTCACGCTGAGGGTCACAATGTGTGTTTGTGCACATTGTGGCCCTCAGGGATAGGTGGGGCCTCATAGTCCATGCTGCTTTCTCCTACAATGAACATTGGACAACATGCCAACCACTAGGTTTCTTGCCAAGGCGAAGGAGAAGTTCTGATTCTTGCATCACGTTCACTCCTGAGCAGTGAGTGGAGATAAGGTCTAGGTTCTGATGGTGAAAACTGATTTGGGTAGAGATGATGGCCTAAAGCCATTGTGGGTGTGATATGCTCTGTGTATGGCCAGCTGTCTGGGTGTTGGACTGGAGGTCTGCCCTCAGGCTGTGTCAGACAGGGCTTTAGTGCACAGGCTACACTGTATAATTGGGGTATGGTCGAGTGGCATGCAGGTTGTTACTCATTTGGCGTTTCTGGTTAGCCCTATAGGGCAACATTTTTCTTCTGGAGGGCAGGCAGAGTGCTGCATTGTGTCCCCAGAATTGCCAAACTGGAGGGGTGTGGCCAGAATTGTAAGGAAGGAAGTCTGAAAACACAAGCTAGCACGAGTTTTGGGGCCAAGAGCATGGCAGGCCCACTCTGCAGAGGCTGAATCGAGATCTATGCACGTGAGGTCCGGGCGATTATCAGATGTTGCCTCAAGCTGGAGTTTGTGTCCATGACGGCCCATTCCTGAAGGGGGAGGGGCGTCATGAGGCCAGGGAGGTTTCCCTACGCTGGGAGTTGTGAGCTGCTCCATATTTCAAGGTTTCCTTCTTCAGGACAGTCGAATACTATTGGATGGTTCCAGGATGCCCCATACAGAAAGACTCGAGAGCAGGGCCCTAAGCATGGATGCCGAGAAACGCCAACTCACCTTCCCATTGCCTGGTCGAGACAAGGCACGCTCAATCTGCGGGCTCTTTGGTGAGCTACCCAGAAGGCTGAGTTTAAATGGACTCTGCTGAGGATGAGTCATAATGTGGGTTGGTGGCCATGGAGACCTTGGAATGTGGCAGTAGCTAAGGGACTCTGCATGATTCTCCAACCGGAAGGGCTTGACACAACTCCAACAAGGAAGCTTCCCATGTGGAGATGAGAGGTCTTCTGTCTGGTGCCTCAGAAAAGCCCCGTATGCTGGTCTTCGAACACAGGCCTCTGAGGAGTGATACCTGGACACCAAAGCAAGAGTTCATAATAGGGCCTAGGGGCCTGTCTGGTTCAATCCTCTGTCTCTGCGGATATCTGTCTGTGTGTCTGCATGGAGGTAATAGTTGCTCAGCTTGTGTCATAATGCCCCTATTTGTCCAGTGCGGCTTGCGGTAGTGGGATGTCCTTGGGGACCTTGAGGTTTCTACTATTTTGTAGAGTTGTGGCCAATGGAATGGGCAGTTTCTTAGGAGAGAGCAGGCACAGTTCTGTGGTGTGGCTCCAGAGACCCCAGCCTGGAGGCTGTGTGAGCCATGGCTGTGCAGACAGACATCCAAAAACCCTAACTCAGCTCAGGTTTGGGGCCGAGGTTACGGCAGGCCTGATCTACAGTCCATGAGGGGAGCTCCTCTGGATATGAAAGAAGGGTGAGAGGGAGGCAGTCGCTCAGGCTTTTGTCTCTGGATGTTTTGTCCACAATGGCCGTTTAATGTAGGAGTTGCCTCATGGGTCGTAGAATTCTCCCTCTCTGGTAGTTTGTCCAGCCCCCAAGAGTTTGGGGTCATTCTGTGGGAAGGGAAGTGTCCTGTTTTCTGCTTCATGTGTCCCCCCAGTAGAGGGAATCTAGAGCATAGCAGTGGGTACTGACAACTGGAATACTCGCCCTCTGGTTAAGCCTGGGGGCCTATGGATATGACAAGCCCCATATGCAGGATCTTGGTCCAGCCACTGAGAGGCGTTACTTTAATACGGGACTCACGCTGCAGGTCACAATGCATGTCTGTGCCCTAGGCGGCCCTCAAGCACTGGCGTGGCCTTTCGGACAATGCAGGTTTTCCCACATTGAACGTTGGACAACATGCCAACCACAAGGTTTCTGGCCATGGGGAAGGAGGAATTCTAATTTCTGCATCACGTTCACCCCTGGGCAGTGATTGGAGATAAGGTCTAGGTTCTGAAGCCTGAAAACCGAGGTTGGGAAGAGATGACGACCTACAGCCATAGCGGCTCCTATGTGTCCAGGTTGGGGCCAGCTGTCTGGGTGTCGTTTGGGATGTCTTGTCTCAGGCTGTGCCAGACAGGGCATTAGTATACAGGGTGGGCTGTATAATTGCTTTACAATCGAGTGGCATGCATTAGAAAATCATTTGGGGTTTCTTATTAGCAGCATAGGGCAAAGTTTTTCTTCTGGAGGGCAGGCAGAGTGCTGCATTGTGGCTTCGGAATTCCCAAACTGGAGGGCTTGTGGGCCAGGAGAGTGAGGACGGAAGTCTGAGAACACAAGCTAGGCTTAGGTTTCGGGGCAAGGATATGGCAGGCACACTCTGCAGAGCTGAATTGAGATCTCATGCGTCTGAAGTCAGGTCGAGGTTCAGACTTTGGCTCAGGTTTGAGTTTCTGTCCATGTGGCCCTTTCAGGAAGGGGGGGCATTATGAGGCCATGGGGGTTTTCCCACTATTGGAGTTGTGAGATGCTCCAAACCGCAAGGATTCCTTCTGTGGGACAATTAAGATTTGTTGGATGGCTCCAGGATGTCTTATAAGGTATTTTTCCAGAACAGGGTTCTAAGTATGGATGCCTGGGCAGCCAGCCTCACATTCCAATTGTCTCCTAGCAACAAGAAACGTTTGATCTGTTGGCTTGGGGTAGCAACAGAGGGGACTGAGTTGAAATGGACTTTCCTGAGGATGGTCTTAATGTTGGTTTGAGTCCATGGAGACCTTGGTATGGGGCAGTGGCACCAGGGCCCTGAAGGATTCTCCTAACCAGAGGTTATGACAAAGCTCCAATGAGCAAGTTTTCCATGGGGAGACGAGATTTGTTCTTATTGGTGCCTCAGGAAACCACCATATGCTGGTATTGGAAACGAGGCCTCTGAGGACAGATGCCTGGAAACCAAAGCAATGGATCTGATTAGGGCCTAGGGGCCTGTCCGGTTCAATATTCTTCTCTGGGGACATCTGGTGTCTGAGTGGAGGTAGTTGCTCAGCTGTTTTGAGATCACCCCTGTTTGTCCTGGGCGGCCTACACTATTGGGATGGCCTCGGTGACTTTGGAGGTTTTTCCTAATTTGCAAGGTTGTGGCCAATGGAATGGGAAGAATTCCCTTGAAAGGGAAGCACAGTCCTGAGGTGTGGCTCCAGGGACCCAAGTGTGGAGCGTGTGTGGTCCAGGGCTATTTGGACAAAAGTCTGAAAACACAAACTCCACTTAGGTTGTGGGTTGTAGGTATGGCCGGCCCGATATATAGACCGTGAGGAGAACTCTTCGGGATATGAACAAAGGGCGAATGTGAGGTGCTTGCTCATGCTTTTTTTTTTTTTTCTGGAAATGTGTCACCGATTGCCATGGAATGTCGGGGTGTCCTCATGGGCCATCGATGAGGCTCCCTTTCTGTGGATTTGACCCGATCCTAAAAGTTTGGGGTCATTCTGTGGGAATGGAGGAGGCCTTTCTGTTTTTTTTGTTTACTTTTTTTTTTTTTTTTACCTCAGGTGGACCACCAAAATAGGGATTCCAGAGCAGAGTCGTGGGTGGGGGCAACTGGACAACCAGACCTCTGGTTAACATTGGGACCTAAGAACATGGCAAGCCCCATATGTGGGCTCTTGGTCCAGACACTGAGAGGCCTTCCTTGAGGATAGGTCTCACACTGAGTTTCACAATCTGGTTTTGTGCCCAAGGATCCCCTCAAGTCAGGGCGTGGCCTAAAGTACCATGCTGGTTTCTCCTACACTGAACGTTGCACAGTATGGGAACCACAAGTTTTCTGGCCATGGGGAAGATGGAGTTCTAATTTCTGCAACACTTTCACTCCTGGACTGTGATTGGATTTAAGATCTAGGTTCTGAAGCCTGAAAACTGAGGTTGGGAAGAGATGAAGCCCTAAGGCCATGGTGTGTCTGATGTGCTCAGTGTTCGGCCAGCTGTTGAGTGTGGGTTGGAGGTGCAGGCTCAGGCTGTGGCAGACAGGGAATAAGTGCCCAGGCTAGACTGTATCATTGGGGTGCAGTCGAGTTTCGTGCAGGATGGTACTCATTTGTGGTTACTGGGTAGCCCCAGAGGGCAACGTTTTTCTTCTGGAGGGAAGACACAGTGCCACATAGTGATTCCAGCATTCCCAAACTGGAAGGCTTGTGGGCCAGGAGTGTGAGGAAAAAATTCTGAGAACACAAGCCAGACTTAGATTTCGGGGTGAAGGGAAGGCAGGCACCCTCTGCAGAGATGATTCGAGATCCCGTATACCTGAAGACAGAGCTAGGATCAGACGTTGGCTTAGGTCGGAGTTTCTGTCCATGACGGCCCCTTCATGAAGGGGAGGGTGTCACGAGGACATGGAGGTTTTCCGACGATGGGAATTGTGAAATGCTCCAAACCACAATGATTTTTCCTGTGGGACAGTCGAGACCTGTTGGATGGCTCCAGGACATCCCATAAGGAAGTTATCCAGAGCAGGGTTCTAAGGATGGATGCCTGGGCAGCCTGCCTCCCATTCCAGGTGTCTCATAGAGCCAAGGCAAGTTCGATCTGCTGGATCTAGGGGAGCAACCGAGGCGGGTGTGTTGAAATGGGTGAGTTGAGGATGGGTCATAATGTGCATTTGTGTCCATGTAGACCTTGGAATGGGGTGCTTGATCCGGGGTCTTGAGGGATGTTCATAACCGGAGGTTTTGATGGAGCTCTAAAGAGTATGTTTCCTATGTAGAGAAGAGAATTGTTTTGATGAGTGCCTAAGGAATCTCCCATATGCTGGTATTGGAAACCAGGCCTCTGAGGAGAGATGACTGGAATCAAAAGCAATGGATCTGATTAGGGCCTAAGTGCCCTTCCAGTTCAATCTTATTCTATGTGGATATCTGTCTCTGGGTCTGAGTGGAGTTGGTTTCCTAACTTGTGAAAGATCATCCCTGTTTGTCCTGGGCAGCCAACACAATTCAGATGGCCTCGGGGAGTTTGGAGGATTCTCCTAATCTATAGGGTTGTGGCCAATGGAAATGGCAGAATTCCCCTGGAGAGGGAAGCCACAGTCCTGAGGTGTGGCTCCAGGGGCCCCAGCTTGGATGTTGTGTGGGCCAGGACTGTGGGGACAGAAGTCTGAAAACACAAACTCAGCTTAGGTTTGGGGATGTATGTATGAAGGCTCGATCTACAGACCGTGAGAATTTTCCGGGCTATGAACAAAGGGTGAGTATGTGGCGCTTGCTCAGGGTTTTGTCTCTGGATTTTGTGTTAATGGTGGCCGTGGAATGTCGGGGTGTCCTCAAGGGCCATGGACAATTCTTTCTCTGGTGATTTGGCCTGATCCCAAGTGGTTGGGATCATTCTGTGAATGGGAAGAGTACTTTCTGTATTTTTTTTTTTTTTTACCTCAGGTGTCCCACCAAAGAGGGATTCCCGAGTAGAGCCCTGAGTAGGGGTGACTAGACATCTCGAACTCTGGTTGAGATTGGGGGACTAGGGGGTGGCAATCCCCATATGTGGGCCGTTGTTCCAGTCACTAAGAGGCTTTACATGAGGATAGGGCTCACGCTGAGGGTCACAATGTGTGTTTGTGCACATTGAGGCCCTCAGGGATAGGTGGGGCCTCATAGTCCATGCTGCTTTCTCCTACAATGAACATTGTACAACATGCCAACCACTTGGTTTCTTGCCAAGGCGAAGGAGAAGTTCTGATTCTTGCATCACGTTCACTCCTGAGCAGTGAGTGGAGATAAGGTCTAGGTTCTGAAGGTGAAATTTGAGGTTGGGTAGAGATGATGGCCTAAAGCCATGGTGGGTTTGATATGCTCAATTGTACGGCCAACTGTCTGGGTGTTGGACTGGAGGTATGCCCTCAGGCTGTGTCCGACAGGGCTTTAGTGCACAGGCTAGACTGTATAATTGGGGTATGGTCGAGTGGCATGCAGGTTGTTACTCATTTGGCGTTTCTGGTTAGCCCTATAGGGCAACATTTTTCTTCTGGAGGCCAGGCAGAGTGCTGCATTGTGTCTCCAGAATTTCCAAATTGGAGGGGTGTGGCCAGGATTCTGAGGACGGAAGTCTGAGAACACAAGTTAGGCTTAGGTTTCAGGGCGAGGGCCCAGCAGACACACTCTCAAGAGCTGAATCGAGATCTCATGCTTCTGAATTCAGGGCGAGGATCAGACTTTGGCTTAGGATGGAGTTTCTGTCCGTGATGGCCCATTTATGAAGGTGTGGGGCATCATGAGGAAATGGAGGTTTTCTCACAGTGTTATTGTGTGATGCTTCAAACCACAAGGATTCATTCTGCGAGACAGTCAAGACAGGTTGGTTGGATCAAGACGTCCCATAAAGAAGTTCTCCAGAGCAGGGTTCTAAGGATTGATGCCTGGGAAGCCCGCCTCCCATTCCAACTGTCTTTAGTGACCAGGAAGTTTTGATCTGCTGGCTCTGGGTGAGCAGCCGAGGGGGCTGATTTGAAATGGACTCTCCTGAGAATGGATCATAATGTAAGTTCGTGTCCTTGGAGACCTTGGGATTGGGCCATGGCGCCAGCGCCCTGAAGGATCCTCCTAACCTGAGGTATTGACACAGCTCCAAAGAGCAAGTTTCCCATGTGGAGATGAGATCTGTTCTGATTGTTTCCTTAGGAAACCCCCATATTCTGATATTGGAAACCAGGCCTCTGAGGAGAGATACCTAGAAACCAAAGCAATGCATCAGAAGTTGGCTCAGGTTGGAGTTTCTGTCCATGATGGCCCCTTTATAAAGGGGAGCATCTCATGAGGCCATGTAGGTTTTCCCACGATAGGAGTTGTGAGATGCTCCAATCTGCAAGGATTCCTTCTGTGGGACAGTCAAGACCTGTTGGAAGGCTCCAGGACATCCCATATGGAACGGCGCCAGAGCAGGATTCCAAGGATGGATGCCTAGAGAGTCTGCTTTGCATTCCAGTTGTCTCCTAGCGACAAGGCAGGTTTGATATTCTGCCTCTGGGGGAGTAATCGACGGGGCTGAGTTGAAATGTACTCTCCTGCCGAATGGTCATAATGCGGGTATGTGTCCATGGAGACCTTGGAATAGGGCGGTTGCTCCGGCTACCTGAAGGTTTCTCCTAACTGGAGGCTTTTACAGAGCTCCAAAGGATAAGTTTCCCATGTGAAGACAAGATTTGTTCTGATTGGTATCTCTGGAATCCCCCATATGCTGGTATTGGAAAACAGGCCTCTGAGGAGAGATGCCTAGAAAAAAAAGCAATGGAACCAATTACATTCTAGGGGCCAGTCCAGTTTAATCTTCTTCTCTTGGGTTATCTGTCTACGGGTGAGTTGACGTCGTTGCTCAGCTTGTGAGAGATCGCCCCTCTTTGTCCTGGGTGGCCTACACTATTGGAATGGCCTCTGGGACTTTGGAGGTTTCTCCTTATCTGTAGGGTTGTGGCCAATGGAATGGGAAGAATTTCCTTGGAGAGGGCAGGCACAGTCCTGAGGTGCGGCTCCAGGGGCCTCAGTCTGGAGGGTGTGTGGGACAGGGATGTCAGGATAGAAGTCTGAAAACACAAACTCGGCTTAGGTTTGGGGACGTAGGTATGGCAGGCCCAATCTACAGACTATGAGGAGAATTTTTTGGGCTATGACCTAAGGGTGAGTGTGAACGCTTGCTGATGCTTATGTCTCTGGATTTTGTGTCAATAGTGGCCGTGGAATGTCGGGCTGGCCTCATGGGCCATGGACGAGTCTTTCTCTCTGGACCCCAATCACTTGGGATGGCCCAATCACAAGTGATTGGGGTCATTCTGTGAGTGGGAGGAGTCCTTTCTGTGTTTATTTACCTCAAATGTCCCACCAAAGAGGGATTCCAGAGCAGAGCCCTGAGTAGGGGTGACTAGATGTCTCTACCTCTGGTTAAGATTGGGTGACTTGGGGCATGGCAGGCCCCATATGCGGGCTCATGGTCCAGCCACTGAGAGGCTTTACTTGAGGACAGGGCTCAAACTGAGGGTCCCAATGTGTGTTTGAGCCCACCGCAGCTCTTAAGCATAGGCAGGGCCTCAGGGACCCTACACTACCCTCAGGGGCCCTACTACTGCCCCTGTAGGCCCTACAGGGGTCCTACACTGAACGTTGGACAAGATGCCAACCACAAGATTCTGGCGAGAGGGAAGGAGGAGTTCTGATTTCTGCATCACGTTCACCCATGGGAAGTGAGTAGAGATAAGGTCTAGGATTCTGTAGCCTGAAAACCGAAGTTGGAAAGAGATGGCGACCTAAGGTCATGGCGGTTCAGATGTTCTCAGTGTACTGCAAGCTGTCTGGGTGTCGGTTGGGAATTCAGGCCTCAGGTTCTGTCAGACAGGGCATTAGTGCACAGGCTAGACTATATAATTGGTGTACAGTTGAGTGACGTGCAGGTTTATCCTCATTTGAGGTTTCTGGGTAGACCCATAGGGCAATATTTTTCTTCTAGAGGGCAGGCAGAGTGCAGCACTGTGTCATCGGAAATCCCAAAATAGAGGGCGTGTGGTCCAGGAGAGTGAGGACGGAAGTCGGAGAACCCTAGCTACGCTTAGGTTTTGGGGTGAGGGCACAGCAGGTACACTCTGAAGAGCTGAATCAAGATCTCGTGCATCTGAAGTCAAGGCGAAGATCAGCTGTTGGCTCAGGTTGGAGTTTCTTTCCATGATCTTCCTTCATGAAGATTGGGGGCATCATGTGACCTTGGAAGCTTTCCATGATATGAGTTGTTAGGTGGTCCATGCACAAGGACTCCTGTGGGACAGTCGAGACCTGTTGGATGGCTCAAGGATGTCCCATAAGGAACGACGCAAGAGCAGGGTTCTAAGGATGGATGCCTGAAGAGCCCAACTCGCATTTCAATTGTCTCCTAGCGACAAGGCAGGTTCAATCTGCTGGCTCTGGAGTAGCAACCGAGGGGGTTTAGTTGAAATGGACTCTCCTGAGGATGGGTCATATTTTGGGATTGTGTCCATGGAGATATTCAAATGGGGCAGTGGCTCCAGTGACCTGAAGTTTTCTCCTAACTGGAGGTTATGACACAGCTCCATAGAGCAAGATTCCCATGTGGAGACGAGATTTTTTCTGATAGGTAGCTCTGGAAACCCCCTTATGCTGGTATTGGAATCCAGGCCTCTGAGGAGAGATGCCTGAAAACAAAAGCAATGGATCCAATTAGGGCCTAGGTGCCTGTCTTGTTCAATATTCTTTTCTATGGATATCTGTCTAAGGTTCTGATTGGAGGTAGTGGCTCAGCTTGTGCCAGAGGGTCCCTGTATGTCCAGGACATCCTACACTATTGGGATGGCCTCAGAGATTTTGGATGATTCTCCTAATCTGTCAGGTTGTGCCAAATGAATGAGCAGAATTCCCTTGGAGAGGGCAGGCACAGTCCTGAGGTGTGGCTCCATGGGGCCCAGCCTTTAGGGTGTGTGGGTGAGGACAATGGAGACAGAAGTCTGAAAACACAAACTCGGCTTAGGTTTGGGGACATAGGTATGGCAGGCCCGATCTACAGACCTTGAGAATTTTGGGGGCTCTGAACAAAGGGCAAGTGTGTGGCGCTTTTTCAGGTTTTTGTCGCCGGATTTTGTGTCAATGGTGGCCGTGGAATGTCAGGCTGGCCTCATCGACCATGGACGAGTATTTCTCTCTGTGGATTTGGCCAGATTCCAAGTGTTTGGGGTCATTCTTTGGATGGTAGGAGTCCTTACTTTTTTTTTTTCTTTATCTTGGGTTTTTTTTTTTTTTCCTTATGTGTCCCACCAAAGAGGTATTCCAGAAAAGAGCTCTGAATAAGGTTGACTAGACTTCTCAAGCTCTGGCTAGGATTGGGGGAGTAGGGGCATGGCAAGTCCCATATGCAGGCTCTTGGTCCAGCCACGGAGAGGCTTTACTTCAGGCCAGGGTTCATGCTTAGGGTCCTAATGTGTGTTTGTGCCCATCGCAGCCCTCAAGCATGTCTGAGGCCTCATGGGCCATGCTGGGTTCTCATATACTGAACGTTGGACAACATGCCAACCACAAGGTTTCTGGTCATGGGGAAGGTGAAGTTCTGATTTCTGCATCACGTACATCACTTAGTTGTGAGTGGAGATAATGTCTAGGTTCTGAAGCCTGAAGACCAAGGTTGGGAAGAGATGATGAACTAAGGCCATGGCATGTTTGATGTGTTCAGTGTGAGGCCAGGTGTCTGGGTGTCGGTCACGAGGTCTGGGGTCAGGCTGTGTCAGACAGGGCATTAGTGCCCAGGCTAGACTGTATAATTGGGGTACAGTCTAGAGAATTGCAGGTTGATCCTCATTTGATATTTCTGGGTAGACCCCTAGGGCAAAGTCTCTCTTCTGGAGGGCAGGCAGAGTGCTGCATTTTGTCTCCAGAATTCCCAAAGTGGAAGGCTTGTGGGCCAGGAGTGTGAGGATGGAAGTCTGAGAACGCGAGCTGGCTTAGGTTTTGGGGCGAGGGCAAGGCAGGCACACTCTGCAGAGCTGAATTGAAATCTCATGCATCTGAGGTCAGGGCGAGGATCAGACGGGAGTTTCTGTCCATGATGTCCTCTACCTGAAGGTGGAGGCATCACGAGGCCATGGAGGTATTCCCACGGTGCGAGTGTGTGATGCTGCAAACCACAAGGATTCCTTCTGCAGGACAGTTGAGACCTGTTGAATGGATCAAGGACACCCCATTAGGAATTTCTCCAGAGCAGAGTTCTAACATGGATACCTGGGCAACGAACTCGCATTCCAATTGTCTCCTAGTGACAAAGCAGGTTTGATCTGCTGGCACTGGGTGAGCAACCGCCAGGTTTGTGTCGAAATGGACTCTCCTGAGGATGGGTCATAATGTGGGATTGTGTCCATTGAGACATTGGAATGGGGCGGTGGCTCCAGTGACGTGAAATTTTCTCCTAACTGGAGGTTTTGACACAGTTCCATATAGCATGATTCCCATGTGGCATGCGATTTGTTCTGATTGGTAGCTCCAGAAACCCCCATGTGCTGGTATTGGAATCCAGGCCTCTGAGGAGAGATACATGAAAACAAAAGCAATGAATCCGTTTAGGGCCTAGGTGCCTGTCCTCTTCAATCTTCTTTTCTATGGATATCTATCTACAGGTCTGATTGGAGGTAGTGGCTCAGCTTGTGGCAGATGGTCCCTGTTTGTCCCGGACATCCTACAATATTGGGGTGGCCTCGGGGACTTCGGATGTTTCTCCTAATCTGTCAGGTTGTGCCAAAGGAATGAGCAGAATTCCCATGGAGAGGGCAGGCACAGTCCTGAGGTGTGGCTCCATGGGGCCAAGCCTTTAGGGTGTGTGGGTCAGGACAATGGAGACAGAAGTCTGAAAACACAAACGTGGCTTAGGTTTGGGGACATAGGTATGGCAGGCCCGATCTACAGACCGTGAGAATTTTTCAGGCTTTGAACAAAGGGCGAGTGTGTGGCGCTTTTTCAGGCTTTTGTCTCCGGATTTTGTGTCAATGGTGGCCGTGGAATGTCAGGATGGCCTCATCAGCCATGGACGAGTATTTCTCTCTGTGAATTTGGCCCAATTCCAAGTGTTTGCGGTCATTCTTTGGACGGTAGGAGTCCTTTCTCTATTTTTTTTTTAACCTCATGTGTCCCACCAAGGAGGGATTCTAGAGAAGAGATCTGAGTAGGGGTGACTAGACTTCTCAAGCACTGGTTAAGGTTTGGGGAGTAGGGGTATGGTAATCTCCATATGTGGGCTCTTGGTCCAGCCCCAGAGAGGCTTTACTTGAGGCCAGGGTTCATGCTTAGGGTCCTAATGTGTGTTTGTGCCCATCGCAGCCCTCAAGCATGTCTGAGGCCTCATGGGCCATGCTGGTTTCTCCTACACTGCACGTTGGACAACATGCCAACCACAGGGTTTCTGGTCATGGGGAAGGAGGAGTTCTGATTTCTGCATCACGTACACGGCATGGCAGTGAGTAGAGATAAGGTCTAGATTCTGAAGCCTGAAAACCGAGGTTGGTAAGAGATGACGACCTAAGGCCATGGTGGGTCCGTTGCACTTAGTGTGCGGCCAGATGTCTGTGTCCATCATGAGGTCTGGGCTCAGGCTGTGTCAGGCAGGGCATTAGTCCCCAGGCTAGACTGTATAATTGGGGTACAGTCGAGTGATGTGAAGGTTGGTCCTCATTTGGGGTTTCTGGTTGGCCCCATAGGGCAAAGATTTTCTTCTGGAGGGCAGGCAGAGTGCTGCATTCTGGCTCCAGAATTGCCAACTTCAGGGCTTGTGGGCCAGGTGTTTTTGGACAGAAGTCTGAGAACACAAGTTCAGCTTAGAATTCGCAGCGGTGACATGGCAGGCACACTCTACAGACCTGAAATGAGATCTCGTGCATCTGAAGTCAGGGCGAGGATCAGATGTTGGCTTAGGTTGGAGTTTCTGTACATGATGTCCCCTTCATGAAGGTGGGGGGGCATCAGGAAACCATGGAAGATTTCCAACTTTGTGAGTGTGTGATGCTCCAAACCACAAGAATTCCGTCAGCGGGACAGTCACGACCTTTTGGATGGATCAAGGACGTCCCATAAGAAATGCTCCAAAGCACAGTTCTAATGATGGATGCCTGGGCAGTCCAACTTGCATTCCAGTTGTGTCCTAGTGAAAAGGAGGATTCGATCTGCTGTCACTGGGGGAACAACCGAGGGGGCTGAAATGAAATGGACTCTCATGAGGATCAGTCATGATGTGGATTTGTGTCCATGGATCCCTTGGAATGGGGCAGTGGCTCTGTTGCCCTGAAGAATTCTCCTAACCTGAGGTTTTGATGCAGCTCCAAAGAGCAAGTTTCCCATGTAGAGACGAGATTTGTTCTGAAACCCCCACAACCTGGTATTGGAAACCAAGCATCTGGGGAACAATGCCTGGAATCCAAAGCAATGGATCTGATTACGGTCTAGGGGCCTGTCCTTTTCAATATTCTCCTCTGAGTGTCTCTGTATAAGATTCAGAATGGAGGTCACTGCTCAGCTTGTGTCAGATCACCCATGTTTGTTGGGGGAGGCCAACACTATTGGGCTGGTCTTGGGAATTGGAGGTTTCTCCTAATCTGTAAGGTTGTGGCAAATGAAACGGGCAGAGTTCCCTTGGAGTGCACTGGCACAGTCCTTAGGTGTGACACCACCTTTCTGGGTGTCATCCAGGAGGTCCAGGCTCAGGCTGTGTCAGACAGGGCATTAGTGCCAAGCTTAGACTGTATAATTGGAGTAAAGTTGAGTGGCATGCAGGTTGATCCTCATTTGGCGTTTCTGGGTAGCCCCAGGGGCAACGTTTTTCTTCTGGAGGGAAGGAAGAGTGCTGCATTGTGGCGACGGAATTCTCACACTGGAGGGCTTGTGGGCCAGAATTGTGAAGAAGGAAGTGAGAGAACACAAGCTAGGCTTAGGTTTTGGGTCAAGATCATGGCAGGCACACTCTGTAGAGCTAAATCTAAATCTCATGCATCTGAAGTCAGGGCGAGGATCAGACGTAGGCTCAGGTTGAAGTTTCTGTTCAGGATGGCCCCTTCATGATGGTGGGGGGCATCATGGGGCTATGGAGACTTTCCCACGATTGGCATTGTAAGTTGCTCCAATCGGCAAGGATTCCTTCTACGGGACAGTCGAGACTGGTCAGATTGCTCCAGGACGTCCCATGCGGAACCACGGCAGTGCAGGGTTCTAAGGATGGATTCCTGGAGTGCCCGCCTCACATTCCTATTGTCTCCTAGTGACAAGGCAGGTTCGATCTGCTTCTTTTGGGGAGCAACCAAAGGGGATGTGTTGAAATGGACTCGCCTGCGGATGGGTCATAATGCGGGTTTGTGTCCATGGAGACCTTGGAATGGGGTGTTGGCTGCTGGGACCTGAAGGTTTCCCTTAACTGGAGGTTGTGACACAACTCCAAAATGCATGTTTCCCATGTGGAAATGAGATTTGTTCAGACTGGTACCTCTTGAAGAACACATATGCTGGTATTGGAAACCAGGCCTCTGAGGAGAGATGCCTGGAATCAAAAGCAATGGATCTGATTAGGGCCTAGGTGCCTGTCCGGTTCAATCTTCTTCTCTGGCGTTATCTGTCTATGGATCTGAGTTGAGGTAGTTGCTCATCTTGGGACAGATCACCCTGTTTGCCCTGAGTGGCCAACACTATTGGGATGGCCTCAGGGACGTTGGAGTGTTCTCCTAATCTTTAGGGTTGTGGCCAATGGAATGGGCAGAATTTGCATGGAGAAGGCAGGCACAGTCCTGAGGCATGGCTCCAGGGGCCCCAGCCTGGAGGGTGTGTGGGCCAGGACAGTGGGGACAGAAACCTGAAAACCCAAACTCAGCTTAGATTTGGGGACGTAGGTATGACATGCCTGATCTATAGACCGTGAGAAGAATTTATCAGGCTATGAACAAAGGGCAAGTGTGAGGCATATCTCCAGGCTTTTGTCTCTAGATTTTGTGTCAATGGTGGCCTTGGAATGACGGGATGGCCTCTTTGGCCATGGATGATTCTTTCTCTTTTAAGATTTGGTCAGATCCCAAGTTTTGGGGCTCATTCAGGGGATGGAAGAGACCCTTCAATATTTTTTTTTCCTCAGGGGTTCCAGAGCAGAGACCTGAATAGGGGTGATTAGAACTCTCAACCTCTCATTAATATTGGGGGACTAGGGATGGCAATGCGGGTCTTGGTCCAGACCCTGAGAGGCTTTACTTGAGGACAGGGCTCACACTGAGGGTCCCAATGTGTTTGTGCCCATTGCGGTTCTCAAGCATGTGCGGGGACTCATGGGCTACACTGGATTCTCCTACACTGAACGTTGGAAAACATGCCAACCACAAGGTTTCTTGCCTTGAGGAAGAAGGAGTTTTATTTCTGCATCACGTTCACCCCTGGGTAGTGAGTATATATAAGGTCTAGGTTCTGAAGCCTGAAAACCAAGGTTGAAAAGAGATGATGACCTAAAGCCATGGCGGGTCTGATGTGCTCAGTGTACAGCCAGCTGTCTGGGTGTCGGTTGAAAATTCAGACCTCAGGCTGTGCAAGACAGGGCATTAACGCCGAAGCGAAACTGTATAATTGGGGTAGAGTCAAGTGGCATGCAGGTTGATCCTCATTTGGTGTTTCTGGTTAGCCCCATAGGACAACGTTTCTCTTCTGGAGGGCAGTCAGAGTGCTGCATTGTGTCTCTCCAGAATTCCCTAACTGGAGGGCTGGTGGGCTCGGAGTGTGAGGACGAAGTCTGAGAACAATAGCTAGGTTTTGCTTCGGGGCAGGGTTTAGGCAGGCACACTCTGCAGAGTTGAATCAAGATTTCGTGCATCTGAAGTCAGGGCGAGGATTAGACGTTGGCTCAGGTTGGAGTTTCTGTCCAAGATGGCTCTTTCATGAAGGGGACAGTGCACCACGAGGCCACAGAGCTTTTCCCATGATGGGAGTTGTGAGGTGCTCCAAAGCGCAAGGATTCCTTCTGCAGGACAGCTGTGACCTGTTGGATGGCTCCAGGACGTCCCATATGGAATTACTTCAGAGTAGTTTTCTACAGATGGATGCCTAGCCAGTCCGCCTCACATTCCAATTGTCTCCTAGTGACAAGATAGGTTCGATCTGCTGGCACTAGGGGAGCACCCAAGGGCACTGAGTTGAAATAGACTCTCCTGCAGATGGGTCCTAATGTGGGATTGTGTCCATGGAGACCTTGGAATGAGGTGGTGGCACCGGGGCTCTGAAGGATTTTCCTAGCCGGAGGTTTTGACACAGCTTGAAAGAGCACGTTTCCCATGTGGAGAAGACATTTGTTCTCACTGATGCCTCAGGAAACCCCCATATGGTGGTATTGAAAACCAGGACTCTGAGGTTCTGACATAGCTCCTCGAGCAATTTTCCAATGTGCAGACAAGACTTGCTCTGAAGGAGCCTATGGAAACCCCATAGGCTGGTATTGGAAACCAGGCCTCTGAGAAGAGATGCCTGGAAACCAAAGCAATGGATCTGATTAGGGCCTAGGGGCCTGTCCAGTTCAATGTTCTTCTCTGGGGACATCTGTCTCCGAGTCTGTGTGGAGCTAGTTGCTCAGCTAGTGTGAGATCACCCCTGTTTGTTCCGAGCAGAATACAATATTGGGATGGTCCCAGGGACATGGGAGATTCCTCCTGATTTATATGGTTGTGGCCAATGGAATATGAAGAATTCCCTTTGAGAGGGCAGGAACAATCCTGATGTGTGGTTCCAGGGGCCCTAGCATGGAGGATGTGTGTTTTCACACAACTGTCCAAACAACCCTGGCCTACACAACCTACAGGCTCAGGCCCCTGGAGCCAAACCTGAGGACTGTACTTGTCCTCTCAGAGGGAATTGTGTGTGCCCATTCCAAAGGCCACAACCCTTCTAATAGGATAAACCTCCAAAGTCCCTGATCCATCTCAATAGTGGTGGCTTCCCAGGAAAAACAGGGGTAATCTGAGCCCAACTGAGCACCTACCTGCACTCAGACCCATAGACAGATGTCCCCAGAGGTATGAAGGAAAGAACAGGCAACTAGGCACTAATTAGATCCATTGCTTTGGTTTCCAGGCATCTCTCCTCAGAGACCTGGATTTCAAGAGCAGCATATAGCTGTTTCTTGACTCACCCATCAGAAAACATCTGATCTACACATGGGAAACTTGCACATTGGGGCTGTGTCAAAGCCTCTGTTTAGGAGAACCCTTTAGGGCCCCAGTGCCACCGCTTCATTCCAAGGTCTCCATAGACACAAAAGCACATAAGGACCCATCCCCAGGGGTGTCCAATTCAACTCAGCGTCCACGGTTGCTCCCCACAGATCCAGGAGATCTAACCTGTCTTGTTGCTAGGAGACAATTGAAATGCGAGGTGGGCTACCCATCCATCCATCCTTAGAACCCTGCTCAGAATCATTGGCCTGGAGCCAAACAACAGGTCTGAACTGTCCTGCAGAAGACTCTCTGCAGTTTGGAGCTTCTCACAACTCCCCTCGTGGGAAAACACCCATGGCCCCGTGATGCCCCCCCCCATTCATGAAGGGGCCATCAGGGACAGAAACTCCAACCTGAGCGATCGTCTGATCCTCGCCCTGACTTCAGATGCACGAGATCTCGCTTCAGGTCTGTAGATTGTGCCTGCCATGGCCTCACCCAGAAACCTAAGCCTAGCTTGTGTTCTCAGACTTTTGTCGTCAGACTACTGGCCCACAAGCCCTCCAGTTTGGCAATCCAGAACTACAATGCAGCAATCTGCTGGCCCTCCAGAAGAAAAACATTGTCCTCTGGGGCTACCCAGTAACCCCAAATGAGGATCAACCTGCACCGACATTGGCTGTACCCCAAATACATAGGCTGACCAGGGCACTAATGCCCTTTCTGACACAGCCTGAGCCTGGACACCGTGGACCCTCCCAGACAGCTGGCCGCACACTGAGCACATCGAGCCGCCATGGCCTTAGGTCGTCATCTCTTCCCAACCTCGGTTTTCAGGTTTCAGAACCTAGACCTTATCTCCAATCACTGCCCAGGGTTGAAGGTGATGCAAAAATCAGAACTCCTTCCCCATGGCAAAAAACCTTGTGGTTGGCATGTTGTCCAACGTTCAGTGTAGTTGAAACCAGTGTGGCCCATGAGGCCCCGCCCATGCTCGCGGGCCACATTGGTCACAAACACACATTGTGACGCTCAGGCTGAGCCCAGTCCTCAAGTAAGGCCACTCAGTGGCTGGATGAAGAGATAGCATATTGGACTTGCCATGCCCCTAGGCCCCAATTTTTAACCATAGTTCGGGTTGTCCCTTCAGTCTTCCCCACGGCTTGGCTTTGGAATTCCTCTTTTGGTGGGACACCTGACGTAACAAAACTGAAATGAGTCCTCCCATTCCACAGATTGACGAAAAGCAATTGGGAATCGGGCCAAATTCTCAGAGAGGAAGATTCGTCCATGGCCCATGAGGCCTCCCCGACATTCCACGGCCATCGCTGATACAAAATCCAGAGACAAAAGCCTGAGCAAACGCCTCAGACTAGCACTTTCTTCGTATCCTGACAAGTTATTCTCATGGTTTGTAGATCGGGCCTGCCATACCTACGACCCCAAAACTAAGCTGAGTTTGTGTTTTCAGACTTCTGTCCTCAAAGTCTTGGGCCACACACCCTCCAGGCTGGGCCCCTGTGCCACCCATTAGGACTGTGCCTACCAATCCATGGGAATTCTGCCCATTCCATGGTCCAAAATCGTACAAATTAGGAGAAACCTCCAAAGTCCCTGAGGCCATCCCAATAGATTTGGTCGCCCTGACCAACAAGGGCTGTCTAACGCCAGCTGATAATCGACCTCCACTCATACCATAGATGGATGTCCCCAGAGAAGAAGATTGAACCAGACAGGACCCTAGGCCATAATAGGATCCATTGCTTTGGGTTACAGGCATGAGTCCTCAAAAGCCTGATCCCAATACGAGCATAGGGGTTTTCCTGAGGCACCCATCAGAACTCATCTCGTCTCCACAAGGAAACCTGTGCATGGGAGCCATGTCCAAAGCTTAGGAGAGTACTTCAGGTTCCCGGTGCCACCGCCCCATTCCAAGGCCCTCATGGACACAAAAACACATTAGGACCCATCCTCAGGAAAGTCCATTTCAAGTCAGCCACCCCATTGCTCAGGCAGAGCCATCAGATCTAAACAGTCTTGTTGCTAGGAGACAATTGGAATGCGAGGCGGGCTTCCCAGGCATCCATCCGCGAACGGTGCTCTGGAGTCATTCCATATGGGATGTCCTGGAGCTGTCCAACAGGTCTCAATTGTCCCGCAGAAGGTATCCTTGAAGGGGGCATCCCACAACTCCCAACGTGGGAAAACCTCAATGGCCTCGAGATTCTGCTCCCTTCATGAAGCGGCCATCATGCTCAGGAACTCCAACCTGAGCCAACGTCTGATCCTCGCCCTGACTTCACATGGATGAGATATTGGTTCAGATATGCAGGGGGTACCTGCCATGCCCCCCCGAAACCCAAGTCTAGCTTGTCTTCTCAGACTTCCGTCCTCACACTCCTGGCCCTGAAGCCCTCAAGTTTGGCAATTCCGGACCCAAAATGCAGCACTCTGCCTCCCTCTAGAAAAAAAAATTATTGCCTCATGAGCTGCCCAGGCACCTTAAATGAGGGTAAACCTACACAGCACTCGACTTTACCCAGATTATATAGTCTAACCTGGGCACTAATGCACTGTCGAACACAATCTGAGCCCGGACCTCCTGACCAACACCCAGAAAGCTGACCGCACACTGAGCACATAAAACCCGCCATGGCCTTAGGTCATCATCTCTTCCCTACCTCAGTTTTCAGGCTTTAGAACGAGACCTTATCTCCAATCACTGCCCAGGGGTGAGTGTGATGCAGAAATCAGAACTCCTCTTTACCCATGGCAATAACCCTTGTGTTTGGCACGTTGTTCAACGTTCAGTTTAGGAGAAACCAGCATTCACCCTGAGGCCCCACCAATTCTTGAGTGTTAGGAGGGCATTCACACGCATTGTGACCCTCAAAATAAGTCCTGTCCTCTAGTAAGTCCTCTCAGTGGCTGGACCATTAGATGTCATAATGGGCTTGACATGTCCCTAGGCCCCAATTTTTAACCAGATTTCTTATTGTCCAGGCGCCCCTCCCCAGGGCTCTACTCTGGAATCCATCATTTGGTGGGACACCTGAGGTTAAAAAAGAAAACAACAACAACAACAACAAAAACTGACTTCTTCCAGCCCACAGAATGAACCCAAACTCTTTGGACGGGGCCAAACCACCAGAGAGTAAGACTCGTCCATTTCCCATGAAGTCACCCAGAAATTCCACGACCATGAGTGACACGATATCCAGAGACAAAAACTTGAGCAGGAGCCTCACACTCGCCCTTCTTTCAAATCCCGAAGGGTTCTCCTCATGGTCTGTAGATCAGTCATGCCATACCTATGACCCGAAACATAAGCCGAGTTTGTGTTTTCAGACAACTCTCCAAACAGCCCTGGCCTCACAACCTACAGGCTCAGGCCCCTGGAGCCAAACCTGAGGACTGTACTTGCCCTCTCCAAGGGAATTGTGTGTGCCCATTCCAATGGCCACAGCCCTTCTAATAGGATAAACCTCCAAAGTCCCTGATCCATCTCAATAGTGGTGGCTTCCCAGGAAAAACAGGGGCAATCTGAGCCCAACTGAGCACCTACCTGCACTCAGACCCATAGACAGATGTCCCCAGAGGTAAAAAGGAAAGAACAGGCCCCTAGGCACTAATCAGATCCATTGCTTTGGTTTCCAGGCATCACTCCTCAGATTCCTGGATTTCAAAAGCAGCATAGAGCTGTTTCTTGACTCAACCATCAGAAAGCATCTCATCTACACATGGGAAACTGGCACGTTGGAGCTGTGTCAAAGCCTCTGTTTAGGAGAACCCTTTAGGGCCCCAGTGCCACCGCTTCATTCCAAAGTCTCCATAGACACAAAAGCACGTTAGGACCCATCCCCAGGGGTGTCCATTTCAACTCAGCGTCCTCGGTTGCTCCCCACAGATCCAGGAGATCTAACCTGTCTGGTTCCTAGGAGACAATTGGAATGCGAGGTGGGATACCCAGCCATCCATCCTTAGAACCCTGCTCAGAATCATTGGCCTGGAGCCAAACAACAGGTCTCAATTGTCCTGCAAAAGACTCTCTGCAGTTTGGAGCTTCTCACAACTCCCCTCGTGGGAAAACACCCATGGCCTCGTGATGCCCCCCCCCATTCATGAAGGGGCCATCAGGGACAGAAACTCCAACCTGAGCGATCGTCTGATCCTCGCCCTGACTTCAGATGCACGACATCTCGCTTCAGGTCTGTAGATTGTGCCTGCCATGGCCTCACCCAGAAACCGAAGCCTAGCTTGTGTTCTCAGACTTTTGTCGTCAGACTACTGGCCCACAAGCCCTCCAGTTTGGCAATCCAGAACTACAATGCAGCAATCTGCCGGCCCTCCAGAAGAAAAACATTGTCCTCTGGGGCTACCCAGTAACCCCAAATGAGGATCAACCTGCACCGACCTTGGCTGTACCCCAAATACTTAGGCTGACCAGGACACTAATGCCATTTCTGACACAGCCTGAGCCTGGACCCCGTGGACCCTCCCAGACAGCTGGCCGAACACTGAGCACATCGAGCCGCCATGGCCTTAGGTCGTCATCTCTTCCCAACCTCGGTTTTCAGGTTTCAGAACCTAGACCTTATCTCCAATCACTGACCAGGGTTGAAGGTGATGCAGAAATCAGAACTCCTTCCCCCCATGGCAAAAAACCTTGTGGTTGGCATGTTGTCCAACGTTCAGTGTAGTTGAAACCAGTGTGGCCCATGAGGCCCCGCCCATGCTCGCGGGCCACATTGGTCACAAACACACATTGTGACGCTCAGGCTGAGCCCAGTCCTCAAGTAAGGTCACTCAGTGGCTGGATGAAGAGATAGCATATTGGGCTTGCCATGCCCCTAGTCCCCAATTTTTAACCATAGTTCGGGTTGTCCCTTCAGTCTTCCCCACGGCTTGGCTTTGGAATTCCTCTTTTGGTGGGACATCTGAGATAACAAAACTGAAATGAGTCCTCCCATCCCACAGATTGACGAAAAGCAATTGGGAATCGGGCCAAATCCTCAGAGAGGAAGATTCGTCCATGGCCCATGAGGCCTCCCCGACATTCCACGGCCATCGCTGATACAAAATCCAGAGACAAAAGCCTGAGCTAGCGCATAGACTCGCACTTTCTTCATATCCTGAAGAGTTCTCCTCATGGTTTGTCGATCGGGCCTGCCATACCTACGTCCCCAACCATAAGCTGAGTTTGTGTTTTCATACTTCTGTCCTCAACGTCTTGGGCCACACGCCCTCCAGGCTGGGCCCCTGGAGCCACACATTAGGACTGTGCTTTCCAATCCATGGGAATTGTGCCCATTCCATGGTCCAAAATCGTACAAATTAGGAGAAACCTCCAAAGTCCCTGAGGCCATCCCAATAGTGTAGGTCGCCCGGAACAAACAAGGGCTGTCTGACTCCAGCTGATAATCGACCTCCACTCATACCATAGATGGATGTCCCCAGAGAAGAAGATTGAACCAGACAGGACCCTAGGCCATAATAGGATCCATTGCTTTGGGTTACAGGCATGTGTCCTCAAAAGCCTGATTCCAATACGAGCATAGGGGTTTTCCTGAGGCACCCATCAGAACTCATCTTGTCTCCACAAGGAAACCTGTGCATGGGAGCCATGTCCAAAGCTTAGGAGAGTACTTCAGGGTCCCGGTGCCACCACCCCATTCCAAGGCCCTCATGGACACAAAAACACATTAGGACCCATCCTCAGGAAAGTCCATTTCAACTCAGCCACCTCGGTTGCTCCGGCAGAGCCATCAGATCTAAACTGTCTTGTTGCTAGGAGACAATTAGAATGCGAGGCTGGCTTCCCAGGCATCCATCCGCGAACGGTGCTCTGGAGTCATTCCATATGGGATGTCCTGGAGCTGTCCAACAGGTCTCAATTGTCCCGCAGGAGGAATCCTTGAAGGGGGCATCCCACAACTCCCAACGTGGGAAAACCTCAATGGCCTCGAGATTCCGCTCCCTTCATGAAGCGGCCGTCATGCTCAGAAACTCCAACCTAAGCCAACGTCTGATCCTCGCCCTGACTTCAGATGCATGAGATATTGGTTCAGATCTGCAGGGGGTACCTGCCGAGCCCTCGCCCTGAAACCCAAGTCTAGCTTGTCTTCTCAGACTTCCGTCCTCACACTCCTGGCCCCAAAGCCCTCAAGTTTGGCAATTCCGGACCCACAATGCAGCACTCTGCCTGCCCTCTAGAAAAAAAATTATTGCCTCATGAGCTGCCCAGGCACCTTAAATGAGGGTAAACCTACACAGCACTCGACTTTACCCAGATTATATAGTCTAACCTGGGCACTAATGCACTGTCGAACACAACCTGAGCCCGGACCTCCTGACCAACACCCAGAAAGCTGACCGCACACTGAGCACATAAAACCCGCCATGGCCTTAGGTCATCATCTCTTCACTACCTCAGTTTTCAGGCTTCAGAACCGAGACCTTATCTCCAATCACTGCCCAGGGGTGAGTGTGATGCAGAAGTCAGAACTCCTCCTTACCCATGGCAAGAACCCTTGTGGTTGGCAGGTTGTCCAACGTTCAGTGTAGGAGAAACCAGCATTCACCCTGAGGTCCCGCCCATTCTTGATTGCGACGAGGGCATACACACGCATTGTGACCCTCAGCATGAGTCCTGTCCTCTAGTAAGTCGTCACAGTGGCTGGACCATTAGATGTCATAATGGGCTTGACATGTCCCTAGGCCCCAATTTTTAACCAGATTTCTGATTGTCCAGTCGCCCCTCACCAGGGCTCTAATCTGGAATCCATCATTTGGTTGGGCACCTGAGGTTAAAAAAGAAAACAACAACAACAACAACAACAACAACAAAAAAAAAACGGACTTCTTCCAGCCCACAGAATGACCCCAAACTCTTTGGACGGGGCCAAACCACCAGAGAGTAAGACTACTCCATTTCCCATGAAGTCACCCAGAAATTCCACGACCATGAGTGACACGATATCCAGAGACAAAAACTTGAGCAGGAGCCTCACATCGCCCTTCTTTCAAATCCCGAAGAGTTCTCCTCATGGACTGTAGATCAGTCCTGCCATACCTATGACCCGAAACATAAGCCGAGTTTGTGTTTTCAGACAACTGTCCAAACAGCCCTGGCCTACACAACCTACAGGCTCAGGCCCCTGGAGCCAAACCTGAGGACTGTACTTGCCCTCTCCAAGGGAATTGTGTGTGCGCATTCCAATGGCCACAGCCCTTCTAATAGGATAAACCTCCAAAGTCCCTGATCCATCTCAATAGTGGTGGCTTCCCAAGAAAAACAGGGGCAATCTGAGCCCAACTGAGCACCTACCTGCACTCAGACCCATAGACAGATGTCCCAAGAGGTAAAAAGGAAAGAACAGGCCCCTAGGCACTAATCAGATCCATTGCTTTGGTTTCCAGGCATCACTCCTCAGATTCCTGGATTTCAAAAGCAGCATAGAGCTGTTTCTTGACTCACCCATCAGAAAACATCTCATCTACACATGGGAAACTGGCACGTTGGAGCTGTGTCAAAGCCTCTGTTTAGAAGAACCCTTTAGGGCCCCAGTGCCACCGCTTCATTCCAAAGTCTCCATAGACACAAAAGCACGTTAGGACCCATGCCCAGGGGTGTCCATTTCAACTCAGCGTCCTCGGTTGCTCCCCACAGATCCAGGAGATCTAACCTGTCTTGTTGCTAGGAGACAATTGGAATGCGAGGTGGGATACCCAGCCATCCATCCTTAGAACCCTGCTCAGAATCATTGGCCTGGAGCCAAACAACAGGTCTCAATTGTCCTGCAAAAGACTCTCTGCAGTTTGGAGCTTCTCACAACTCCCCTCGTGGGAAAACACCCATGGCCTCATGATGCCCCCCCCATTCATGAAGGGGCCATCAGGGACAGAAACTCCAACCTGAGCGATCGTCTGATCCTCGCCCTGACTTCAGATGCACGAGATCTCGATTCAGGTCTGTAGATTGTGCCTGCCATGGCCTCACCCAGAAACCTAAGCCTAGCTTGTGTTCTCAGACTTTTGTCGTCAGACTACTGGCCCACAAGCCCTCCAGTTTGGCAATCCAGAACGACAATGCAGAAATCTGCCGGCCCTCCAGAAGAAAAACATTGTCCTCTGGGGCTACCCAGTAACCCCAAATGAGGATCAACCTGCACCGACCTTGGCTGTACCCCAAATACTTAGGCTGACCAGGGCACTAATGCCCTTTCTGACACAGCCTGAGCCTGGACCCCCTGGACCCTCCCAGACAGCTGGTCGCACACTGAGCACATCGAGCCGCCATGGCCTTAGGTCGTCATCTCTTCCCAACCTCGGTTTTCAGGTTTCAGAACCTAGACCTTATCTCCAATCACTGACCAGGGTTGAAGGTGATGCAGAAATCAGAACTCTTTCACCCCATGGCAAAAAACCTTGTGGTTGGCATCTTGTCCAACGTTCAGTGTAGTTGAAACCAGTGTGGCCCATGAGGCCCCGCCCATGCTCGCGGGCCACATTGGTCACAAACACACATTGTGACGCTCAGGGTGAGCCCAGTCCTCAAGTAAGGTCACTCGGTGGCTGGATGAAGAGATAGCATATTGGGCTTGCCATGCCGCTAGGCCCCAATTTTTAACCATAGTTCGGGTTGTCCCTTCAGTCTTCCCCACGGCTTGGCTTTGGAATTCCTCTTTTGGTGGGACATCTGAGATAACAAAACTGAAATGAGTCCTCCCATCCCACAGATTGACGAAAAGCAATTGGGAATCGGGCCAAATCCTCAGAGAGGAAGATTCGTCCATGGCCCATGAGGCCTCCCCGACATTCCACGGCCATCGCTGATACAAAATCCAGAGACAAAAGCCTGAGCTAGCGCATAGACTCGCACTTTCTTCATATCCTGAAGAGTTCTTCTCATGGTTTGTCGATCGGCCCTCCATACCTACGTCCCCAAACATAAGCTGAGTTTGTGTTTTCATACTTCTGTCCTCAACGTCTTGGGCCACACACCCTCCAGGCTGGGCCCCTGGAGCCACACATTAGGACTGTGCTTTCCAATCCATGGGAATTGTGCCCATTCCATGGTCCAGAATCGTACAAATTAGGAGAAACCTCCAAAGTCCCTGAGGCCATCCCAATAGTGTGGGTCGCCCGGAACAAACAAGGGCTGTCTGACTCCAGCTGATAATCGACCTCCACTCATACCATAGATGGATGTCCCCAGAGAAGAAGATTGAACCAGACAGGACCCTAGGCCATAATAGGATCCATTGCTTTGGGTTTCAGGCATGTGTCCTCAAAAGCCTGATCCCAATACGAGCATAGGGGTTTTCCTGAGGCACCCATCAGAACTCATCTCATCTCCACAAGGAAACCTGTGCATGGGAGCCATGTCCAAAGCTTAGGAGAGTACTTCAGGGTCCCGGTGCCACCGCCCCATTCCAAGGCCCTCATGGACACAAAAACACATTAGGACCCATCCTCAGGAAAGTCCATTTCAACTCAGCCACCCCGGTTGCTCCCGCAGAGCCATCAGATCTAAACAGTCTTGTTGCTAGGAGACAATTGGAATGCGAGGCAGGCTTCCCAGGCATCCATCCGCTAACGGTGCTCTGGAGTCATTCCATATGTGATGTCCTGGAGCTGTCCAACAGGTCTCAATTGTCCCGCAGAAGGAATCCTTGAAGGGGGCATCCCACAACTCCCAACGTGGGAAAACCTCAATGGCTTCGAGATTCCGCTCCCTTCATGAAGCGGCCGTCATGCTCAGAAACTCCAACCTGAGCCAACGTCTGATCCTCGCCCTGACTTCAGATGCATGAGATATTGGTTCAGATCTTCAGGGGGTACCTGCCGTGCCCTCGCCCTGAAACCCAAGTCTAGCTTGTCTTCTCAGACATCCGTCCTCACACTCCTGGCCCTGAAGCCCTCAAGTTTGGCAATTCTGGACCCACAATGCAGCACTCTGCCTGCCCTCTGGAAAAAAAATTATTGCCTCATGAGCTGCCCAGGCACCTTAAATGAGGGTAAACCTACACAGCACTCGACTTTACCCAAATTATATAGTCTAACCTGGGCACTAATGCACTGTCGAACACAACCTGAGCCCGGACCTCCTGACCAACACCCAGAAAGCTGACCGCACACTGAGCACATAAAACCCGCCATGGCCTTAGGTCATCATCTCTTCCCTACCTCAGTTTTCAGGCTTCAGAACCGAGACCTTATCTCCAATCACTGCCCATGGGTGAGTGTGATGCAGAAATCAGGACTCCTCCTTACGCATGGCAAGAACCCTTGTGGTTGGCACGTTGTCCAAAGTTCAGTGTAGGAGAAACCAGCATTCACCCTGAGGCCCCGCCCATTCTTGAGTATTACGAGCGCATACACAGGCATTGTGACCCTCAACATGAGTCCTGTCCTCTAGTAAGTCCTCTCAGTGGCTGGACCATTAGATGTCATAATGGGCTTGACATGTCCCTAGGCCCCAATTTTTAACCAGATTTCTGATTGTCCAGTCGCCCCTCCCCAGGGCTCTACTCTGGAATCCATCATTTGGTGGGACACCTGAGGTTAAAAAAGAAAAAAACAACAACAAAAACAAAACAAAAAAAAAAACTTACTTCTTCCAGCCCACAGAATGACCGCAAACTCTTTGGACGGGGCCAAACCACCAGAGAGTAAGACTCGTCCATTTCCCATGAAGTCACCCAGAAATTCCACGACCATGAGTGACACGATATCCAGTGACAAAAACTTGAGCAAAGCCTCACACTCGCCCTTCTTTCAAATCCCGAAGAGTTCTCCTCATGGTCTGTAGATCAGTCCTGCCATACCTATGACCCGAAACATAAGCCGAGTTTGTGTTTTCAGACAACTGTCCAAACAGCCCTGGCCTACACAACCTACAGGCTCAGGCCCCTGGAGCCAAAACTGAGGACTGTACTTGCCCTCTCCAAGGGAATTGTGTGTGCCCATTCCAATGGCCACAACCCTTCTAATAGGATAAACCTCCAAAGTTCCTGATCCATCTCAATAGTGGTGGCTTCCCAGGAAAAACAGGGGCAATCTGAGCCCAACTGAGCACCTACCTGCACTCAGACCCATAGACAGATGTCCCCAGAGGTAAAAAGGAAAGAACAGGCCCCTAGGCACGAATCAGATCCATTGCTTTGGTTTCCAGGCATCTCTCCTCAGATTCCTGGATTTCAAAAGCAGCATATAGCTTTTTCTTGACTCACCCATCAGAAGACATCTCATCTACACATGGGAAACTTGCACGTTGGAGCTGTGTCAAAGCCTCTGTTTAGGAGAACCCTTTAGGGCCCCAGTGCCACCGCTTCATTCCAAAGTCTCCATAGACAAAAAAGCACATTATGATCCATACCCAGGGGTGTCCATTTCAACTCAGCGACCTCGGTTGCTCCCCACAGATCCAGGAGATGTAACCTGTCTTGGTGCTAGGAGACAATTGGAATGCGAGGTGGGCTACCCATCCATCCATCCTTAGAACCCTGCTCAGAATCATTGGCCTGGAGCCAAACAACAGGTCTCAATTGTCCTGCAGAAGACTCTCTGCAGTTTGGAGCTTCTCACAACTCCCCTCGTGGGAAAACACCCATGGCCTCGTGATGCCCCGCCATTCATGAAGGGGCCATAGGGACAGAAACTCCAACCTGAGCGATCGTCTGATCCTCGCCCTGACTTCAGATGCACGAGATCTCGATTCAGGTCTGTAGATTGTGCCTGCCATGGCCTCACCCAGAAACCTAAGCCTACCTTGTGTTCTCAGACATTTGTCGTCAGACTACTGGCCCACAAGCCCTCCAGTTTGGCAATACAGATCTACAATGCAGCACTCTGCCGGCCCTCCAGAAGAAAAACATTGTCCACTGGGGCTACCCAGTAACCCCAAATGAGGATCAACCTGCACCGACCTTGGCTGTACCCCAAATACTTACGCTGACCAGGGCACTAATGCCCTTTCTGACACAGCCTGAGCCTGGACCCCGTGGACCCTCCTAGACAGCTGGTTGCACACTGAGCACATCGAGCTGCTATGGCCTTAGGTCGTCATCTCTTCCCAACCTCGGTTTTCAGGTTTCAGAACCTAGACCTTATCTCCAATCACTGCCCAGGGTTGAAGGTGACGCAGAAATCAGAACTCCTTCCCCATGGCAAGAAACCTTGTGGTTGGCATGTTGTCCAACGTTCAGTGTAGTTGAAACCAGTGTGGCCCATGAGGCCCCGCCCATGCTCGCGGGCCACATTGGTCACAAACACACATTGTGACGCTCAGGCTGAGCCCAGTCCTCAAGTAAGGTCACTCAGTGGCTGGATGAAGAGATAGCATATTGGGCTTGCCATGCCGCTAGGCCCCAATTTTTAACCATAGTTCGGGTTGTCCCTTCAGTCTTCCCCATGGCGTGGCTTTGGAATTCCTCTTTTGGTGGGACATCTGAGGTAACAAAACTGAAATGAGTCCTCCCATCCCACAGATTGACGAAAAGCAATTGGCAATCGGGCCAAATCCTCAGAGAGGAAGATTCGTCCATGGCCCATGAGGCCTCCCCGACATTCCACGGCCATCGCTGATACAAAATCCAGAGACAAAAGCCTGAGCAAGCGCCTCAGACTCGCACTTTCTTCATATCCTGAAGAGTTCTTCTCATGGTTTGTAGATCGGGCCTGCCATACCTACGTCCCCAAACCTAAGATGAGTTTGTGTTTTCATACTTCAGTCCTCAAAGTCTTGGGCCAACCACCCTCCAGGCTGGGCCCCTGGAGCCACACATTAGGACTGTGCATACCAATCCATGGGAATTCTGCCCATTCCATGGTCCAAAATCGTACAAATTAGGAGAAACCTCCAAAGTCCCTGAGGCCATCCCAATAGTGAAGGTCGCCCGGAACAAACAAGGGCTGTCTGACACCAGCTGATAATCGACCTCCACTCATACTATAGATGGATGTCCCCAGAGAAGAAGATTGAACCAGACAGGACCCTAGGCCATAATAGGATCCATTGCTTTGGGTTACAGGCATGTGTCCTCAAAAGCCTGATTCCAATACGAGCATAGGGGTTTTCCTGAGGCACCCATCAGAACTCATCTCATCTCCACAAGGAAACCTGTGCATGGGAGCCATGTCCAAAGCTTAGGAGAGTACTTCAGGGTCCCGGTGCCACCACCCCATTCCAAGGCCCTCATGGACACAAAAACACATTAGGACCCATCCTCAGGAAAGTCCATTTCAACTCAGCCACCCCGGTTGCTCCGGCAGAGCCATCAGATCTAAACTGTCTTGTTGCTAGGAGACAATTGGAATGCGAGGCGGGCTACCCAGGCATCCATCCGCGAACGGTGCTCTGGAGTCATTCCATATGGGATGTCCTGGAGCTGTCCAACAGGTCTCAATTGTCCCGCAGAAGGAATCCTTGAAGGGGGCATCCCACAACTCCCAACGTGGGAAAACCTCAATGGCCTCGAGATTCCGCTCCCTTCATGAAGCGGCCGTCATGCTCAGAAACTCCAACCTGAGCCAACGTCTGATCCTCGCCCTGACTTCAGATGCATGAGATATTGGTTCAGATCTGCAGGGGGTACCTGCCGTGCCCTCGCCCTGAAACCCAAGTCTAGCTTGTCTTCTCAGACTTCCGTCCTCACACTCCTGGCCCCGAAGCCCTCAAGTTTGGCAATTCCGGACCCACAATGCAGCACTCTGCCTGCCCTCCAGAAAAAAAATTATTGCCTCATGAGCTGCCCAGGCACCTTAAATGAGGGTAAACCTACACAGCACTCGACTTTACCCAGATTATATTGTCTAACCTGGGCACTAATGCACTGTCGAACACAACCTGAGCCCGGAACTCCTGACCAACACCCAGAAAGCTGACTGCACACTGAGCACATAAAACCCGCCATGGCCTTAGGTCATCATCTCTTCCCTTCCTCAGTTTTCAGACTTCAGAACCGAGACCTTATCTCCAATCACTGCCCAGGGGTGAGTGTGATGCAGAAGTCAGAACTCCTCCTTACCCATGGCAAGAACCCTTGTGGTTGGCAGGTTGTCCAACGTTCAGTATAGGAGAAACCAGCATTCACCCTGAGGTCCCGCCCATTCTTGATTGCGACGAGGGCATACACACGCATTGTGACCCTCAGCATGAGTCCTGTCCTCTAGTAAGTCCTCTCAGTGGCTGGACCATTAGATGTCATAATGGGCTTGACATGTCCCTAGGCCCCAATTTTTAACCAGATTTCTGATTGTCCAGTCGCCCCTCACCAGGGCTCTAATCTGGAATCCATCATTTGGTTGGACACCTGAGGTTAAAAAAGAAAAAAACAACAACAACAACAACAAAAAAAACAAACGGACTTCTTCCAGCCCACAGAATGACCGCAAACTCTTTGGACGGGGCCAAACCACCAGAGAGTAAGACTCGTCCATTTCCCATGAAGTCACCCAGAAATTCCACGACCATGATTGACACGATATCCAGAGACAAAAACTTGAGCAGGAGCCACACATCGCCCTTCTTTCAAATCTCGAAGAGTTCTCCTCATGGTCTGTAGATCAGTCCTGCCATACCTATGACCCGAAACATAAGCCGAGTTTGTTTTTTCAGACAACTGTCCAAACAGCCCTGGCCTACACAACCTACAGGCTCAGGCCCCTCTAGCCAAACCTGAGGACTGTACTTGCCCTCTCCAAGGGAATTGTGTGTGCCCATTCCAATGGCCACAGCCCTTCTAATAGGATAAACCTCCAAAGTCCCTGATCCATCTCAATAGTGGTGGCTTCCCAGGAAAAACAGGGGCAATCCGAGACCAACTGAGTACCCACCTGCACTCAGACCCATAGACAGATGTCCCCAGAGGTAAAAAGGAAAGAACAGGCCCCTAGGCACTAATCAGATCCATTGCTTTGGTTTCCAGGCATCTCTCCTCAGAGGCCTGGATTTCAAAAGCAGAATATAGCTGTTTCTTGACTCACCCATCAGAAAACATCTCATCTACACATGGGAAACTGGCACGTTGGAGCTGTGTCAAAGCCTCTGTTTAGGAGAACCCTTTAGGCGCCAGTGCCACCGCTTCATTCCAAAGTCTCCATAGACACAAAAGCACGTTAGGACCCATCCCCAGGGGTGTCCATTTCAACTCAGCGTCCTCGGTTGCTCCCCACAGATCCAGGAGATCTAACCTGTCTGGTTGCTAGGAGACAATTGGAATGTGAGGTGGGCTACCCAGCCATCCATCCTTAGAACCCTGCTCAGAATCATTGGCCTGGAGCCAAACAACAGGTCTCAATTGTCCCGCAGAAGACTCTCTGCAGTTTGGAGCTTCTCACAACTCCCATCGTGGGAAAACACCCATGGCCTCGTGATGCCCCCCCCATTCATGAAGGGGCCATCAGGGACAGAAACTCCAACCTGAGCGATCGTCTGATCCTCGCCCTGACTTCAGATGCACCAGATCTCGATTCAGGTCTGTAGATTGTGCCTGCCATGGCCTCACCCAGAAACCTAAGCCTAGCTTATGTTCTCAGATTTTTGTCATCAGTCTACTGGCCCCCAAGCCCTCCAGTTTGGCAATCCAGAACTACAATGCAGCACTCTGCCGGCCCTCCAGAAGAAAAACATTGTCCTCTGGGGCTACCCAGTAACCCAAATGAGGATCAACCTGCACCGACCATGGCTGTACCTAAAAACATAGGCTGACCAGGGCACTAATGCCCTTTCTGACACAGCCTGAGCCTGGACCCCCTGGACCGTCCCAAACAGCTGGCCGCACACTGAGCACATCGAGCCGCCATGGCCTTAGGTCGTCATCTCTTCCCAACTTCGGTTTTCAGGTTTCTGAACCTAGACTTTATCTCCAATCACTGCCCAGGGTTGAAGGTGATGCAGAAATCAGAACTCCTTCCCCATGGCAAGAAACCTTGTGGATGGCATGTTGTCCAACGTTCAGTGTAGTTGAAACCAGTGTGGCCCATGAGGCCCTCCCATGCTCGCGGGACACATTGGTCAAAAACACACATTGTGATGCTCAGGCTGAGCCCAGTCCTCAAGTATGGCCGATTAGTGGCAGGAGTAAGAGATAGCATATTGGGCTTGCCATGCCCATAGGCCCCAATTTTTAACCATAGTTCAGGTTGACCCTTCAGTCTTCCCCACGGCTTGGCTTTGGAATTCCTCTTTTGGTGGGACACCTGAGGTAACAAACCTGAAATGAGTCCTCCCATCCCACAGATTGACGAAAAGCAATTGGGAATCGGGCCAAATCCTCAGAGAGGAAGATTCGTCCATGGCCCATGAGGCGTCCCCGACATTCCACGGCCATCGCTGATACAAAATCCAGAGACAAAAGCCTGAGCAAGCGCCTCAGACTCGCACTTTCTTCATATCCTGAAGAGTTCTTCTCATGGTTTGTAGTTCGGGCCTGCCATACCTACGTCCCCAAACCTAAGCTGAGTTTGTGTTTTCAGACTTCTGTCCTAAAATTCTTGGGCCCCACACCCTCCGGGCTGGGCCCCTGGAGCCACACATTAGGACTGTGCCTACCAATCCATGGGAATTCTGCCCATTCCATGGTCCAAAATCGTACAAATTAGGAGAAACTTCCAAAGTCCCTGAGGCCATCCCAATAGTGTAGGTCGCCCGGAACAAACAAGGGCTGTCTGACACCAGCTGATAATCGACCTCCACTCATACCATAGATGGATGTCCCCAGAGAAGAAGATTGAACCAGACAGGACCCTAGGCCATAATAGGATCCATTGCTTTGGGTTACAGGCATGTGTCCTCAAAAGCCTGATTCCAATACGAGCATAGGGGTTTTCCTGAGGCACCCATCAGAACTCATCTCTTCTCCACAAGGAAACCTATGCATGGGAGCCATGTCCAAATCTTAGAGAGTACTTCAGGGTCCCGGTGCCACCGCCCCATTCCAAGGCCCTCATGGACACAAAAACACATTAGGACCCATCCTCAGGAAAGTCCATTTCAACTCAGCCACCCCGGTTGCTCCGGCAGAGCCATCAGATCTAAACTGTCTTGTTGCTAGGAGACAATTGGAATGCGAGGCGGGCTTCCCAGGCATCCATCCGCGAACGGTGCTCTGGAGTCATTCCATATGGGATGTCCTGGAGCAGTCCAACAGGTCTCAATTGTCCCGCAGAAGGAATCCTTGAAGGGGGCATCCCACAACTCCCAACGTGGGAAAACCTCAATGGCCTCGAGATTCCGCTCCTTCATGAAGCGGCCGTCATGCTCAGAAACTGCAACCTGAACCAACGTCTGATCCTCGCCCTGACTTCAGATGCAGGAGATATTGGTTCAGATCTGCAGGGGGTACCTGCCGTGCCCTCGCCCTGAAACCCAAGTCTAGCTTGTCTTCTCAGACTTCCGTCCTCACACTCCTGGCCCCGAAGCCCTCAAGTTTGGCAATTCCGGACCCACAATGCAGCACTCTGCCTGCCCTCTAGAAAAAAAACTATTGCCTCATGAGCTGCACAGGCAACTTAAATGAGGGTAAACCTACACAGCACTCGACTTTACCCAATTTATATAGTCTAACCTGGGCACTAATGCACTGTCGAACACAACCTGAGCCCGGACCTCCTGACCAACACCCAGAAAGCTGACCGCACACTGAGCACATAAAACCCGCCATGGCCTTAGGTCATCATCTCTTCCCTACCTCAGTTTTCAGGCTTCTAACTGAGACCTTATCTCCAATCACTGCCCAGGGGTGAGTGTGATGCAGAAGTCAGAACTCCTCCTTACCCATGGCAAGAACCCTTGTGGTTGGCAGGTTGTCCAACGTTCAGTGTAGGAGAAACCAGCATTCACCCTGAGGCCCCGCCCATTCTTGAGTGCGACGAGGGCATACACACGCATTGTGACCCTCAGCATGAGTCCTGTCCTCTAGTAAGTCCTCTCAGTGGCAGGACCATTAGATGTCATAATGGGCTTGACATGTCCCTAGGCCCCAATTTTTAACCAGATTTCTGATTGTCCAGTCGCCCCTCACCAGGGCTCTACTCTGGAATCCATCACTTGGTTGGACACCTGAGGTAAAAAAGAAAAAAACAACAACAACAACAACAAAAAAAAAAAATGGACTTCTTCCAGCCCACAGAATGTCCGCAAACTCTTTGGACGGGGCCAAACCACCAGAGAGTAAGACTCGTCCATTTCCCATGAAGTCACCCAGAAATTCCACGACCATGAGTGACACGATATCCAGAGACAAAAACTTGAGCAGAGCCTCACACTCGCCCTTCTTTCAAATCCCGAAGAGTTCTCCTCATGGTCTGTAGATCAGTCCTGCCATACCTATGACCCGAAACATAAGCCGAGTTTGTGTTTTCAGACAACTGTCCAAACAGCCCTGGCCTACACAACCTACAGGCTCAGGCCCCTGGAGCCAAACCTGAGGACTGTACTTGCCCTCTCCAAGGGAATTGTGTGTGCCCATTCCAATGGCCAAAGCCCTTCTAATAGGATAAACCTCCAAAGTCCCTGATCCATCTCAATAGTGGTGGCTTCCCAGGAAAAACAGGGGCAATCTGAGCCCAACTGAGCACCTACCTGCACTCAGACCCATAGACAGATGTCCCCAGAGGTAAAAAGGAAAGAACAGGCCCCTAGGCACTAATCAGATCCATTGCTTTGGTTTCCAGGCATCTCTCCTCAGAGGCCTGGATTTCAAAATCAGCATATAGCTGTTTCTTGACTCACCCATCACAAAATATCACATCTACACATGGGAAACTTGCACGTTGGAGCTGTGTCAAAGCCTTTGTTTAGGAGAACCCTTTAGGGCCCCAGTGCCACCGCTTCATTCCAAGGTCTCCATAGACACAAAAGCACATTATGACCCATCCCCAGGGGTGTCCATTTCAACTCAGCGTCCTCGGTTGCTCCCCACAGATCCAGGAGATCTAACCTGTCTTGTTGCTAGGAGACAATTGGAATGCGAGGTGGGCTACCCAGCCATCCATCCTTAGAACCCTGCTCAGAATCATTGGCCTGGAGCCAAACAACAGGTCTCAATTGTCCCGCAGAAGACTCTCTGCAGTTTGGAGCTTCTCACAACTCCCATCGTGGGAAAACACCCATGGCCTCGTGATGCCCCCCCCATTCATGAAGGGGCCATCAGGGACAGAAACTCCAACCTGAGCGATCGTCTGATCCTCGCCCTGACTTCAGATGCACGAGATCTCGATTCAGGTCTGTAGATTGTGCCTGCCATGGCCTCACCCAGAAACCTAAGCCTAGCTTATGTTCTCAGATTATTGTCATCAGTCTACTGGCCCCCAAGCCCTCCAGTTTGGCAATCCAGAACTACAATGCAGCACTCTGCCGGCCCTCCAGAAGAAAAACATTGTCCTCTGGGGCTACCCAGTAACCCAAATGAGGATCAACCTGCACCGACCATGGCTGTACCTAAAAACATAGGCTGACCAGGGCACTAATGCCCTTTCTGACACAGCCTGAGCCTGGACCCCCTGGACCGTCCCAAACAGCTGGCCGCACACTGAGAACATCGAGCCGCCATGGCCTTAGGTCGTCATCTCTTCCCAACTTCGGTTTTCAGGTTTCTGAACCTAGACTTTATCTCCAATCACTGCCCAGGGTTGAAGGTGATGCAGAAATCAGAACTCCTTCCCCATGGCAAGAAACCTTGTGGATGGCATGTTGTCCAACGTTCAGTGTAGTTGAAACCAGTGTGGCCCATGAGGCCCCGCCCATGCTCGCGGGACACATTGGTCAAAAACACACATTGTGATGCTCAGGCTGAGCCCAGTCCTCAAGTATGGCCGATTAGTGGCAGGAGTAAGAGATAGCATATTGGGCTTGCCATGCCCCTAGGCCCCAATTTTTAACCATAGTTCAGGTTGAACCTTCAGTCTTCCCCACGGCTTGGCTTTGGAATTCCTCTTTTGGTGGGACACCTGAGGTAACAAAACTGAAATGAGTCCTCCCATCACACAGATTGACGAAAAGCAATTGGGAATCGGGCCAAATCCTCAGAGAGGAAGATTCGTCCATGGCCCATGAGGCCTCCCCGACATTCCTCGGCCATCGCTGATACAAAATCCAGAGACAAAAGCCTGAGCAAGCGCCTCAGATTCGCACTTTCTTCATATCCTGAAGAGTTCTTCTCATGGTTTGTCGACCGGGCCTGCCATACCTCCGTCCCCAAACCTAAGCTGAGTTTGTGTTTTCAGACTTCTGTCCTCAAAGTCTTGGGCCCCACACCCTCCAGGCTGGGCCCCTGGAGCCACACATTAGGACTGTGCCTACCAATCCATGGGAATTCTGCCCATTCCATGGTCCAAAATCGTACAAATTAGGAGAAACCTCCAAAGTCCCTGAGGCCATCCCAATAGTGTAAGTCGCCCGGAAGAAACAAGGGCGGTCTGACAACAGCTGATAATCGACCTCCACTCATACCATAGATGGATGTCCCCAGAGAAGAAGATTGAACCAGACAGGACCCTAGGCCATAATAGGATCCATTGCTTTGGGTTACAGGCATGTGTCCTCAAAAGCCTGATTCCAATACGAGCATAGGGGTTTTCCTGAGGCACCCATCAGAACTCATCTCGTCTCCACAAGGAAACCTGAGCATGGGAGCCATGTCCAAAGCTTAGGAGAGTACTTCAGGGTCCCGGTGCCACCGCCCCATTCCAAGGCCCTCATGGACACAAAAACACATTAGGACCCATCCTCAGGAAAGTCCATTTCAACTCAGCCACCCCGGTTGCTCCGGCAGAGCCATCAGATCTAAACTGTGTTGTTGCTAGGAGGCAATTGGAATGCGAGGCGGGCTTCCCAGGCATCCATCCGCGAACGGTGCTCTGGAGTCATTCCATATGGGATGTCCTGGAGCTGTACAACAGGTCTCAATTGTCCCGCAGAAGGAATCCATGAAGGGGGCATCCCACAACTCCCAACGTGGGAAAACCTCAATGGCCTCGAGATTCCGCTCCCTTCATGAAGCGGCCGTCATGCTCAGAAACTCCAACCTGAGCCAACGTCTGATCCTCGCCCTGACTTCAGATACATAAGATATTGGTTCAGATCTTCAGGGGGTACCTGCCGTGCCCTCGCCCTGAAACCCAAGTCTAGCTTGTCTTCTCAGACTTCCGTCCTCACACTCCTGGCCCCGAAGCCCTCAAGTTTGGCAATTCCGGACCCACAATGCAGCACTCTGCCTGCCCTCTAGAAAAAAAATTATTGCCTCATGAGCTGCCCAGGCACCTTAAATGAGGGTAAACCTACACAGCACTCGACTTTACCCAAATTATATATTCTAACCTGGGCACTAATGCACTGTCGAACACAACCTGAGCCCGGACCTCCTGACCAACACCCAGAAAGCTGACCTCACGCTGAACACATAAAACCCGCCATGGCCTTAGGTCATCATCTCTTCCTTACCTCAGTTTTCAGGCTTCAGAACCGAGACCTTATCTCCAATCACTGCCCAGGGGTGAGTGTGATGCAGAAATCAGAACTCCTTCTTACCCATGGCAAGAACCCTTGTGGTTGGCACGTTGTCCAACGTTCACTGTAGGAAAAACCAGCATTCACCCTGAGGCCCCGCCCATTCTTGAGTGCGACGAGGGCATACACACGTATTGTGACCCTCAGCATGAGTCCTGTCCTCTAGTAAGTCCTCTCAGTGCCTGGAACATTAGATGTCATAATGGGCTTGACATGTCCCTAGGCCCCAATTTTTAACCTGATTTCTGATTGTCCAGTCGCCCCTCCCCAGGGCTCTACTCTGGAATCCATCATTTGGTGGGACACCTGAGGTTAAAAAAGAAAAAAACAACAACAACAACAACAAAAAAAAAAACGGACTTCTTCCAGCCCACAGAATGAAGGCAAACTCTTTGGACGTGGCCAAACCACAAGAGAGTAAGACTCGTCCATTTCCCATGAAGACACCCAGAAATTCAACGACCATGAGTGACACGATATCCAGGACAAAAACTTGAGCAGAGCCTCACACTAGCCCTTCTTTCAAATCCCGAAGAGTTCTCCTCATGGTCTGTAGATCTGTCCTGCCATACCTATCACCCGAAACATAAGCCGAGTTTGTGTTTTCAGACAACTGTCCAAACAGCCCTGGCCTACACAACCTACAGGCTCAGGCCCCTGGAGCCAAACCTGAGGACTGTACTTGCCCTCGCCAAGGGAATTGTGTGTGCCCATTCCAATGGCCACAACCCTTCTCATAGGATAAACCTCCAAAGTCCCTGATCCATCTCAATAGTGGTGGATTCCCAGGAAAAACAGGGGCAATCTGAGCCCAAATGAGCACCTACCTGCACTCAGACCCATAGACAGATGTCCCCAGAGGTAAAAAGGAAAGAACAGGCCCCTAGGCACTAATCAGATCCATTGCTTTGGTTTCCAGGCATCTCTCCTCAGAGGCCTGGATTTCAAAAGCAGCATATAGCTGTTTCTTGACTCAACCAACAGAAATCAACTCATCTACACATGGGAAACTTGCACGTTGGAGCTGTGTCAAAGCCTTTGTTTAGGAGAACCCTTTAGTGCCCCAGTGCCACCGCTTCATTCCAAGGTCTCCATAGACACAAAAGCACGTTAGGACCCATCCCCAGGGGTGTCCATTTCAACTCAGCGTTTTCGGTTGCTCCCCACAGATCCAGGAGATCTAACCTGTCTTGTTGCTAGGAGACAATTGGAATGCGAGGTGGGCTACCCAGCCATCCATCCTTAGAACCCTGCTCAGAATCATTGGCCTGGAGCCAAACAACAGGTCTCAATTGTCCTGCAGAAGACTCTCTGCAGTTTGGAGCTTCTCAAAACTCCCATCGTGGGAAAACACCCATGGCCTCGTGAAGCCCCCCCCCATTCATGAAGGGGCCATCAGGGACAGAAACTCCAACCTGAGCGATCGTCTGATTCTCGCCCTGACTTCAGATGCACGAGATCTCGATTCAGGTCTGTAGATTGTGCCTGCCATTGCCTAACCCAGAAACCTAAGCCTAGCTTGTGTTCTCAGACTTTTGTCGTCAGACAACTGGCCCACAAGCCCTCCAGTTTGGCAATCCAGATCTACAATGCAGCACTCTGCCGGCCCACCAGAAGAAAAACATTGTCCTCTGGGGCTACCCAGTAACCCCAAATGAGGATAACCTGCACCGACCATGGCTGTATTCCAAATACATAGGCTGACCAGGGCACTAATGCCCTTTCTGACACAGCCTGAGCCTGGACCCCCTGGACCCTCCCAGACAGCTGGCCGCACACTGAGCACATCCAGCCGCCATTTTCTTAGTTCGTCATCTCTTCCCAAACTCGATTTTCAGGTTTCAGAACCTAGAACTTATCTCCAATCACTGCCCAGGGTTGAAGGTGATGCAGAAATCAGAACTCCTTCCCCATGGCAAGAAACCTTGTGGTTGGCATGTTGTCCAACGTTCAGTGTAGTTGAAACCAGTGTGGCCCATGAGGCCCCGCCCATGCTCGCGGGACACATTGGTCACAAACACACATTGTGACGCTCAGGCTGAGCCCAGTCCTCAAGTAAGGCCGCTCAGTGGCTGGATGAAGAGATAGCATATTGGGCTTGCGATGCCCCTAGGCCCCAATTTTTAACCATAGTTCGGGTTGACCCTTCAGTCTTCCCCACGGCTTGGCTTTGGAATTCCTCTTTTGGTGGGACACCTGAGGTAACAAAACTGAAATGAGTCCTCCCATCCCACAGATTGACGAAAAGCAATTGGGAATCGGGCCAAATCCTCAGAGAGGAAGATTCGTCCATGGCCCATGAGGCCTCCCCGACATTCCACGGCCATCGCTGATACAAAATCCAGAGACAAAAGCCTGAGCAAGCACCTCAGACTCGCACTTCTTCATATCCTGAAGAGTTCTTCTCATGGTTTGTAGATCGGGCCTGCCATACCTCCGTCCCCAAACCTAAGCTGAGTTTGTGTTTTCAGACTTCTGTCCTCAAAGTCTTGGGCCAACCACCCTGCAGGCTCTGCCCCGGGAGCCACACATTAGGACTGTGCCTACCTATCCATGGGAATTCTGCCCATTCCATGGTCCAAAATAGTACAAATTAAGAGAAACCTCCAAAGTCCCTGAGGCCATCCCAATAGTGTAGGTCGCCCGGAACAAACGAGGGCTGTCTGACACCAGCTGATAATCGACCTCCACTCATACCATAGATGGATGTCCCCAGAGAAGAAGATTGAACCAGACAGGACCCTAGGCCATAATAGGATCCATTGCTTTGGGTTACAGGCATGTGTCCTCAAAAGCCTGATTCCAATACGAGCATAGGAGTTTTCCTGAGGCAACCATCAGAACTCATCTCGTCTCCACAAGGAAACCTGTGCATGGGAGCCATGTCCAAAGCTTAGGAGAGTACTTCAGGGTCCCGGTGCCACCGCCCCATTCCAAGGCCCTCATGGACACAAAAACACATTAGGACCCATCCTCAGGAAAGTCCATTTCAACTCAGCCACCCCGGTTGCTCCGGCAGAGCCATCAGATCTAAACTGTCTTGTTGCTAGGAGACAATTGGAATGCGAGGCGGGCTTCCCAGGCATCCATCCGCGAACGGTGCTCTGGAGTCATTCCATATGGGATGTCCTGGAGCTGTCCAACAGGTCTCAATTGTCCCGCAGAAGGAATCCTTGAAGGGGGCATCCCACAACTACCAACGTGGGAAAACCTCAATGGCCTCGAGATTCCGCTCCCTTCATGAAGCGGCCGTCATGCTCAGAAACTCCAACCTGAGCCAACGTCTGATCCTCGCCCTGACTTCAGATGCATGAGATATTGGTTCAGATCTGCAGGGGGTACCTGCCGTGCCCTCGCACTGAAACCCAAGTTAGCTTGTCTTCTCAGACTTCCGTCCTCACACTCCTGGCCCCGAAGCCCTCAAGGTTGGCAATTCCGGACCCACAATGCAGCACTCTGCCTGCCCTCTAGAAAAAAAATTATTGCCTCATGAGCTAACCAGGCACCTTAAATGAGGGTAAACCTACACAGCACTCGACTTTACCCAAATTATATAGTCTAACCTGGGCACTAATGCACTGTCGAACACAACCTGAGCCCGGACCTCCTGACCAACACCCAGAAAGCTGACCGCACACTGAGCACATAAAACCCGCCATGGCCTTAGGTCATCATCTCTTCCCTACCTCAGTTTTCAGGCTTCAGAACCGAGACCTTATCTCCAATCACTGCCCAGGGGTGAGTGTGATGCAGAAATCAGAACTCCTCCTTACCCATGGCAAGAATCCTTGTGGTTGGCACGTTCACTGTAGGAGAAACCAGCATTCACCCTGAGGCCCCGCCCATTCTTGAGTGCAATGAGGGCATACACACGCATTGTGACCCTAAGCATGAGTCCTGTCCTCTAGTAAGTCCTCTCAGTGGCTGAACCATTAGATGTCATAAGGGGCTTGACATGTCCCTAGGCCCCAATTTTTAACCAGATTTCTGATTGTCCAGGCGCTACCCTCCCAGGGCTCTACTCTGGAATCCATCATTTGGTGGGACACCTGAGGTTAAAAAAGAAAACAACAACAACAAAAAAAAACGGACTTCTTCCAGCCCACAAAATGACCCCAAACTCTTTGGACGGGGCCAAACCACCAGAGAGTAAGACTCGTCCATTTCCCATGAAGACACCCAGAAATTCCACGACCATGAGTGACACGATATCCAGAGACAAAAACTTGAGCAGAGCCTCACACTCGCCCTTCCTTCAAATCCCTAAGAGTTCTCCTCATGGTCTGTAGATCAGTCCTGCCATACCTATGACCCGAAATATAAGCCGAGTTTGTGTTTTCAGACAACTGTCCAAACAGCCCTCGCCTACACAACCTACAGGCTCAGGCCCCTGGAGCCAAACCTGAGGACTGTACTTGCCCTCTCCAAGGGAATTGTGTGTGCCCATTCCAATGGCCACAACCCTTCTCATAGGATAAACCTCCAAAGTCCCTGATCCATCTCAATAGTGGTGGCTTCCCAGGAAAAACAGGGGCAATCTGAGCCCAACTGAGCACCTACCTGCACTCAGACCCATAGACAGATGTCCCCAGAGGTAAAAAGGAAAGAACAGGCCCCTAGGCACTAATCAGATCCATTGCTTTGGTTTCCAGGCATCTCTCCTCAGAGGCCTGGATTTCAAAAGCAGCATATAGCTGTTTCTTGACTCACCCATCAGAAAACATCTCATCTACACATGGGAAACTTGCACGTTGGAGCTGTGTCAAAGCCTTTGTTTAGGAGAACCCTTTAGGGCCCCAGTGCCACCGCTTCATTCCAAGGTCTCCATAGACACAAAAGCACGTTAGGACCCATCCTCAGGGGTGTCCATTTCAACTCAGCGTCCTCGGTTGCTCCCCACAGATCCAGGAGATCTAACCTGTCTTGTTGCTAGGAGACAATTGGAATGCAAGGTGGGCTACCCAGCCATCCATCCTTAGAACCCTGCTCAGAATCATTGGCCTTGAGCCAAACAACAGGTCTCAATTGTCCTGCAGAAGACTCTCTGCAGTTTGGAGCTTCTCACAACTCCCATCGTGGGAAAACACCCATGGCCTCGTGAAGCCCCCCCCCATTCATGAAGGGGCCATCAGGGACAGAAACTCCAACCTGAGCGATCGTCTGAATCTCGCCCTGACTTCAGATGCACGAGATCTCGATTCAGGTCTGTAGATTGTGCCTGCCATGGCCTCACCCAGAAACCTAAGCCTAGCTTGTGTTCTCAGACTTTTGTCGTCAGACTACTGGCCCACAAGCCCTCCAGTTTGGCAATCCAGAACTACAATGCAGCACTCTGCCAGCCCTCCAGAAGAAAAAATTTGTCCTCTGGGGCTACCCAGTAACCCCAAATGAGGATCAAACTGCACCGACCATGGCTGTACCCCAAATACATAGGCTGACCAGGGCACTAATGCCCTTTCTGACACAGCCTGAGCCTGGACCCCCTGGACCCTCCCAGACAGCTGGCCGCACACTGAGCACATTGAGCCGCCATGGCCTTAGGTCGTCATCTCTTCCCAACCTCGGTTTTCAGGTTTCAGAAACTAGACCTTATCTCCAATCACTGCCCAGGGTTGAAGGTGATGCAGAAATCAGAACTCCTTCCCCATGGCAAGAAACCTTGTGGTTGGCATGTTGTCCAACGTTCAGTGTAGTTGAAACCAGTGTGGCCCATGAGGCCCCGCCCATGCTCGCGGGACACATTGGTCACAAACACACATTGTGACGCTCAGGCTGAGCCCAGTCCTCAAGTAAGGCCGCTCAGTGGCTGGATGAAGAGATAGCATATTGGGCTTGCGATGCCCCTAGGCCCCAATTTTTAACCATAGTTCGGGTTGACCCTTCAGTCTTCCCCACGGCTTGGCTTTGGAATTCCTCTTTTGGTGGGACACCTGAGGTAACAAAACTGAAATGAGTCCTCCCATCCCACAGATTGACGAAAAGCAATTGGGAATCGGGCCAAATCCTCAGAGAGGAAGATTCGTCCATGGCCCATGAGGCCTCCCCGACATTCCACGGCCATCGCTGATACAAAATCCAGAGACAAAAGCCTGAGCAAGCACCTCAGACTCGCACTTCTTCATATCCTGAAGAGTTCTTCTCATGGTTTGTAGATCGGGCCTGCCATACCTCCGTCCCCAAACCTAAGCTGAGTTTGTGTTTTCAGACTTCTGTCCTCAAAGTCTTGGGCCAACCACCCTGCAGGCTGGGCCCCGGGAGCCACACATTAGGACTGTGCCTACCTATCCATGGGAATTCTGCCCATTCCATGGTCCAAAATAGTACAAATTAAGAGAAACCTCCAAAGTCCCTGAGGCCATCCCAATAGTGTAGGTCGCCCGGAACAAACGAGGGCTGTCTGACACCAGCTGATAATCGACCTCCACTCATACCATAGATGGATGTCCCCAGAGAAGAAGATTGAACCAGACAGGACCCTAGGCCATAATAGGATCCATTGCTTTGGGTTACAGGCATGTGTCCTCAAAAGCCTGATTCCAATACGAGCATAGGAGTTTTCCTGAGGCAACCATCAGAACTCATCTCGTCTCCACAAGGAAACCTGTGCATGGGAGCCATGTCCAAAGCTTAGGAGAGTACTTCAGGGTCCCGGTGCCACCGCCCCATTCCAAGGCCCTCATGGACACAAAAACACATTAGGACCCATCCTCAGGAAAGTCCATTTCAACTCAGCCACCCCGGTTGCTCCGGCAGAGCCATCAGATCTAAACTGTCTTGTTGCTAGGAGACAATTGGAATGCGAGGCGGGCTTCCCAGGCATCCATCCGCGAACGGTGCTCTGGAGTCATTCCATATGGGATGTCCTGGAGCTGTCCAACAGGTCTCAATTGTCCCGCAGAAGGAATCCTTGAAGGGGGCATCCCACAACTACCAACGTGGGAAAACCTCAATGGCCTCGAGATTCCGCTCCCTTCATGAAGCGGCCGTCATGCTCAGAAACTCCAACCTGAGCCAACGTCTGATCCTCGCCCTGACTTCAGATGCATGAGATATTGGTTCAGATCTGCAGGGGGTACCTGCCGTGCCCTCGCACTGAAACCCAAGTTAGCTTGTCTTCTCAGACTTCCGTCCTCACACTCCTGGCCCCGAAGCCCTCAAGGTTGGCAATTCCGGACCCACAATGCAGCACTCTGCCTGCCCTCTAGAAAAAAAATTATTGCCTCATGAGCTAACCAGGCACCTTAAATGAGGGTAAACCTACACAGCACTCGACTTTACCCAAATTATATAGTCTAACCTGGGCACTAATGCACTGTCGAACACAACCTGAGCCCGGACCTCCTGACCAACACCCAGAAAGCTGACCGCACACTGAGCACATAAAACCCGCCATGGCCTTAGGTCATCATCTCTTCCCTACCTCAGTTTTCAGGCTTCAGAACCGAGACCTTATCTCCAATCACTGCCCAGGGGTGAGTGTGATGCAGAAATCAGAACTCCTCCTTACCCATGGCAAGAATCCTTGTGGTTGGCACGTTCACTGTAGGAGAAACCAGCATTCACCCTGAGGCCCCGCCCATTCTTGAGTGCAATGAGGGCATACACACGCATTGTGACCCTAAGCATGAGTCCTGTCCTCTAGTAAGTCCTCTCAGTGGCTGAACCATTAGATGTCATAAGGGGCTTGACATGTCCCTAGGCCCCAATTTTTAACCAGATTTCTGATTGTCCAGGCGCTACCCTCCCAGGGCTCTACTCTGGAATCCATCATTTGGTGGGACACCTGAGGTTAAAAAAGAAAACAACAACAACAAAAAAAAACGGACTTCTTCCAGCCCACAAAATGACCCCAAACTCTTTGGACGGGGCCAAACCACCAGAGAGTAAGACTCGTCCATTTCCCATGAAGACACCCAGAAATTCCACGACCATGAGTGACACGATATCCAGAGACAAAAACTTGAGCAGAGCCTCACACTCGCCCTTCCTTCAAATCCCTAAGAGTTCTCCTCATGGTCTGTAGATCAGTCCTGCCATACCTATGACCCGAAATATAAGCCGAGTTTGTGTTTTCAGACAACTGTCCAAACAGCCCTCGCCTACACAACCTACAGGCTCAGGCCCCTGGAGCCAAACCTGAGGACTGTACTTGCCCTCTCCAAGGGAATTGTGTGTGCCCATTCCAATGGCCACAACCCTTCTCATAGGATAAACCTCCAAAGTCCCTGATCCATCTCAATAGTGGTGGCTTCCCAGGAAAAACAGGGGCAATCTGAGCCCAACTGAGCACCTACCTGCACTCAGACCCATAGACAGATGTCCCCAGAGGTAAAAAGGAAAGAACAGGCCCCTAGGCACTAATCAGATCCATTGCTTTGGTTTCCAGGCATCTCTCCTCAGAGGCCTGGATTTCAAAAGCAGCATATAGCTGTTTCTTGACTCACCCATCAGAAAACATCTCATCTACACATGGGAAACTTGCACGTTGGAGCTGTGTCAAAGCCTTTGTTTAGGAGAACCCTTTAGGGCCCCAGTGCCACCGCTTCATTCCAAGGTCTCCATAGACACAAAAGCACGTTAGGACCCATCCTCAGGGGTGTCCATTTCAACTCAGCGTCCTCGGTTGCTCCCCACAGATCCAGGAGATCTAACCTGTCTTGTTGCTAGGAGACAATTGGAATGCAAGGTGGGCTACCCAGCCATCCATCCTTAGAACCCTGCTCAGAATCATTGGCCTTGAGCCAAACAACAGGTCTCAATTGTCCTGCAGAAGACTCTCTGCAGTTTGGAGCTTCTCACAACTCCCATCGTGGGAAAACACCCATGGCCTCGTGAAGCCCCCCCCCATTCATGAAGGGGCCATCAGGGACAGAAACTCCAACCTGAGCGATCGTCTGAATCTCGCCCTGACTTCAGATGCACGAGATCTCGATTCAGGTCTGTAGATTGTGCCTGCCATGGCCTCACCCAGAAACCTAAGCCTAGCTTGTGTTCTCAGACTTTTGTCGTCAGACTACTGGCCCACAAGCCCTCCAGTTTGGCAATCCAGAACTACAATGCAGCACTCTGCCAGCCCTCCAGAAGAAAAAATTTGTCCTCTGGGGCTACCCAGTAACCCCAAATGAGGATCAAACTGCACCGACCATGGCTGTACCCCAAATACATAGGCTGACCAGGGCACTAATGCCCTTTCTGACACAGCCTGAGCCTGGACCCCCTGGACCCTCCCAGACAGCTGGCCGCACACTGAGCACATTGAGCCGCCATGGCCTTAGGTCGTCATCTCTTCCCAACCTCGGTTTTCAGGTTTCAGAAACTAGACCTTATCTCCAATCACTGCCCAGGGTTGAAGGTGATGCAGAAATCAGAACTCCTTCCCCATGGCAAGAAACCTTGTGGTTGGCATGTTGTCCAACGTTCAGTGTAGTTGAAACCAGTGTGGCCCATGAGGCCCCGCCCATGCTCGCGGGACACATTGGTCACAAACACACATTGTGACGCTCAGGCTGAGCCCAGTCCTCAAGTAAGGCCGCTCAGTGGCTGGATGAAGAGATAGCATATTGGGCTTGCCATGCCCCTAGGCCCCAATTTTTAACCATAGTTCGGGTTGACCCTTCAGTCTTCCCCACGGCTTGGCTTTGGAATTCCTCTTTTGGTGGGACACCTGAGGTAACAAAACTGAAATGAGTCCTCCCATCCCACAGATTGACGAAAAGCAATTGGGAATCGGGCCAAATCCTCAGAGAGGAAGATTCGTCCATGGCCCATGAGGCCTCCCGGACATTCCACGGCCATCGCTGATACAAAATCCAGAGACAAAAGCCTGAGCAAGCACCTCAGACTCGCACTTCTTCATATCCTGAAGAGTTCTTCTCATGGTTTGTAGATCGGGCCTGCCATACCTACGTCCCCAAATCTAAGCTGAGTTTGTGTTTTCAGACTTCTGTCCTCAAAGTCTTGGGCCAACCACCCTGCAGGCTGGGCCCCGGGAGCCACACATTAGGACTGTGCCTACCTATCCATGGGAATTCTGCCCATTCCATGGTCCAAAATAGTACAAATTAAGAGAAACCTCCAAAGTCCCTGAGGCCATCCCAATAGTGTAGGTCGCCCGGAACAAACAAGGGCTGTCTGACACCAGCTGATAATCACCCTCCACTCATACCATAGATGGATGTCCCCAGAGAAGAAGATTGAACCAGACAGGACCCTAGGCCATAATAGGATCCATTGCTTTGGGTTACAGGCATGTGTCCTCAAAAGACTGATTCCAATACGAGCATAGGAGTTTTCCTGAGGCAACCATCAGAACTCATCTCGTCTCCACAAGGAAACCTGTGCATGGGAGCCATGTCCAAAGCTTAGGAGAGTACTTCAGGGTCCCGGTGCCACCGCCCCATTCCAAGGCCCTCATGGACACAAAAACACATTAGGACCCATCCTCAGGAAAGTCCATTTCAACTCAGCCACCCCGGTTGCTCCGGCAGAGCCATCAGATCTAAACTGTCTTGTTGCTAGGAGACAATTGGAATGCGAGGCGGGCTTCCCAGGCATCCATCCGCGAACGGTGCTCTGGAGTCATTCCATATGGGATGTCCTGGAGCTGTCCAACAGGTCTCAATTGTCCCGCAGAAGGAATCCTTGAAGGGGGCATCCCACAACTACCAACGTGGGAAAACCTCAATGGCCTCGAGATTCCGCTCCCTTCATGAAGCGGCCGTCATGCTCAGAAACTCCAACCTGAGCCAACGTCTGATCCTCGCCCTGACTTCAGATGCATGAGATATTGGTTCAGATCTGCAGGGGGTACCTGCCGTGCCCTCGCACTGAAACCCAAGTTAGCTTGTCTTCTCAGACTTCCGTCCTCACACTCCTGGCCCCGAAGCCCTCAAGGTTGGCAATTCCGGACCCACAATGCAGCACTCTGCCTGCCCTCTAGAAAAAAAATTATTGCCTCATGAGCTAACCAGGCACCTTAAATGAGGGTAAACCTACACAGCACTCGACTTTACCCAAATTATATAGTCTAACCTGGGCACTAATGCACTGTCGAACACAACCTGAGCCCGGACCTCCTGACCAACACCCAGAAAGCTGACCGCACACTGAGCACATAAAACCCGCCATGGCCTTAGGTCATCATCTCTTCCCTACCTCAGTTTTCAGGCTTCAGAACCGAGACCTTATCTCCAATCACTGCCCAGGGGTGAGTGTGATGCAGAAATCAGAACTCCTCCTTACCCATGGCAAGAATCCTTGTGGTTGGCACGTTCACTGTAGGAGAAACCAGCATTCACCCTGAGGCCCCGCCCATTCTTGAGTGCAATGAGGGCATACACACGCATTGTGACCCTAAGCATGAGTCCTGTCCTCTAGTAAGTCCTCTCAGTGGCTGAACCATTAGATGTCATAAGGGGCTTGACATGTCCCTAGGCCCCAATTTTTAACCAGATTTCTGATTGTCCAGGCGCTACCCTCCCAGGGCTCTACTCTGGAATCCATCATTTGGTGGGACACCTGAGGTTAAAAAAGAAAACAACAACAACAAAAAAAAACGGACTTCTTCCAGCCCACAAAATGACCCCAAACTCTTTGGACGGGGCCAAACCACCAGAGAGTAAGACTCGTCCATTTCCCATGAAGACACCCAGAAATTCCACGACCATGAGTGACACGATATCCAGAGACAAAAACTTGAGCAGAGCCTCACACTCGCCCTTCCTTCAAATCCCTAAGAGTTCTCCTCATGGTCTGTAGATCAGTCCTGCCATACCTATGACCCGAAATATAAGCCGAGTTTGTGTTTTCAGACAACTGTCCAAACAGCCCTCGCCTACACAACCTACAGGCTCAGGCCCCTGGAGCCAAACCTGAGGACTGTACTTGCCCTCTCCAAGGGAATTGTGTGTGCCCATTCCAATGGCCACAACCCTTCTCATAGGATAAACCTCCAAAGTCCCTGATCCATCTCAATAGTGGTGGCTTCCCAGGAAAAACAGGGGCAATCTGAGCCCAACTGAGCACCTACCTGCACTCAGACCCATAGACAGATGTCCCCAGAGGTAAAAAGGAAAGAACAGGCCCCTAGGCACTAATCAGATCCATTGCTTTGGTTTCCAGGCATCTCTCCTCAGAGGCCTGGATTTCAAAAGCAGCATATAGCTGTTTCTTGACTCACCCATCAGAAAACATCTCATCTACACATGGGAAACTTGCACGTTGGAGCTGTGTCAAAGCCTTTGTTTAGGAGAACCCTTTAGGGCCCCAGTGCCACCGCTTCATTCCAAGGTCTCCATAGACACAAAAGCACGTTAGGACCCATCCTCAGGGGTGTCCATTTCAACTCAGCGTCCTCGGTTGCTCCCCACAGATCCAGGAGATCTAACCTGTCTTGTTGCTAGGAGACAATTGGAATGCAAGGTGGGCTACCCAGCCATCCATCCTTAGAACCCTGCTCAGAATCATTGGCCTTGAGCCAAACAACAGGTCTCAATTGTCCTGCAGAAGACTCTCTGCAGTTTGGAGCTTCTCACAACTCCCATCGTGGGAAAACACCCATGGCCTCGTGAAGCCCCCCCCCATTCATGAAGGGGCCATCAGGGACAGAAACTCCAACCTGAGCGATCGTCTGAATCTCGCCCTGACTTCAGATGCACGAGATCTCGATTCAGGTCTGTAGATTGTGCCTGCCATGGCCTCACCCAGAAACCTAAGCCTAGCTTGTGTTCTCAGACTTTTGTCGTCAGACTACTGGCCCACAAGCCCTCCAGTTTGGCAATCCAGAACTACAATGCAGCACTCTGCCAGCCCTCCAGAAGAAAAAATTTGTCCTCTGGGGCTACCCAGTAACCCCAAATGAGGATCAAACTGCACCGACCATGGCTGTACCCCAAATACATAGGCTGACCAGGGCACTAATGCCCTTTCTGACACAGCCTGAGCCTGGACCCCCTGGACCCTCCCAGACAGCTGGCCGCACACTGAGCACATTGAGCCGCCATGGCCTTAGGTCGTCATCTCTTCCCAACCTCGGTTTTCAGGTTTCAGAAACTAGACCTTATCTCCAATCACTGCCCAGGGTTGAAGGTGATGCAGAAATCAGAACTCCTTCCCCATGGCAAGAAACCTTGTGGTTGGCATGTTGTCCAACGTTCAGTGTAGTTGAAACCAGTGTGGCCCATGAGGCCCCGCCCATGCTCGCGGGACACATTGGTCACAAACACACATTGTGACGCTCAGGCTGAGCCCAGTCCTCAAGTAAGGCCGCTCAGTGGCTGGATGAAGAGATAGCATATTGGGCTTGCCATGCCCCTAGGCCCCAATTTTTAACCATAGTTCGGGTTGACCCTTCAGTCTTCCCCACGGCTTGGCTTTGGAATTCCTCTTTTGGTGGGACACCTGAGGTAACAAAACTGAAATGAGTCCTCCCATCCCACAGATTGACGAAAAGCAATTGGGAATCGGGCCAAATCCTCAGAGAGGAAGATTCGTCCATGGCCCATGAGGCCTCCCGGACATTCCACGGCCATCGCTGATACAAAATCCAGAGACAAAAGCCTGAGCAAGCACCTCAGACTCGCACTTCTTCATATCCTGAAGAGTTCTTCTCATGGTTTGTAGATCGGGCCTGCCATACCTACGTCCCCAAATCTAAGCTGAGTTTGTGTTTTCAGACTTCTGTCCTCAAAGTCTTGGGCCAACCACCCTGCAGGCTGGGCCCCGGGAGCCACACATTAGGACTGTGCCTACCTATCCATGGGAATTCTGCCCATTCCATGGTCCAAAATAGTACAAATTAAGAGAAACCTCCAAAGTCCCTGAGGCCATCCCAATAGTGTAGGTCGCCCGGAACAAACAAGGGCTGTCTGACACCAGCTGATAATCACCCTCCACTCATACCATAGATGGATGTCCCCAGAGAAGAAGATTGAACCAGACAGGACCCTAGGCCATAATAGGATCCATTGCTTTGGGTTACAGGCATGTGTCCTCAAAAGACTGATTCCAATACGAGCATAGGAGTTTTCCTGAGGCAACCATCAGAACTCATCTCGTCTCCACAAGGAAACCTGTGCATGGGAGCCATGTCCAAAGCTTAGGAGAGTACTTCAGGGTCCCGGTGCCACCGCCCCATTCCAAGGCCCTCATGGACACAAAAACACATTAGGACCCATCCTCAGGAAAGTCCATTTCAACTCAGCCACCCCGGTTGCTCCGGCAGAGCCATCAGATCTAAACTGTCTTGTTGCTAGGAGACAATTGGAATGCGAGGCGGGCTTCCCAGGCATCCATCCGCGAACGGTGCTCTGGAGTCATTCCATATGGGATGTCCTGGAGCTGTCCAACAGGTCTCAATTGTCCAGCAGAAGGAATCCTTGAAGGGGGCATCCCACAACTACCAACGTGGGAAAACCTCAATGGCCTCGAGATTCCGCTCCCTTCATGAAGCGGCCGTCATGCTCAGAAACTCCAACCTGAGCCAACGTCTGATCCTCGCCCTGACTTCAGATGCATGAGATATTGGTTCAGATCTGCAGGGGGTACCTGCCGTGCCCTCGCACTGAAACCCAAGTTAGCTTGTCTTCTCAGACTTCCGTCCTCACACTCCTGGCCCCGAAGCCCTCAAGGTTGGCAATTCCGGACCCACAATGCAGCACTCTGCCTGCCCTCTAGAAAAAAAATTATTGCCTCATGAGCTAACCAGGCACCTTTAATGAGGGTAAACCTACACAGCACTCGACTTTACCCAAATTATATAGTCTAACCTGGGCACTAATGCACTGTCGAACACAACCTGAGCCCGGACCTCCTGACCAACACCCAGAAAGCTGACCGCACACTGAGCACATAAAACCCGCCATGGCCTTAGGTCATCATCTCTTCCCTACCTCAGTTTTCAGGCTTCAGAACCGAGACCTTATCTCCAATCACTGCCCAGGGGTGAGTGTGATGCAGAAATCAGAACTCCTCCTTACCCATGGCAAGAATCCTTGTGGTTGGCACGTTCACTGTAGGAGAAACCAGCATTCACCCTGAGGCCCCGCCCATTCTTGAGTGCAATGAGGGCATACACACGCATTGTGACCCTAAGCATGAGTCCTGTCCTCTAGTAAGTCCTCTCAGTGGCTGAACCATTAGATGTCATAAGGGGCTTGACATGTCCCTAGGCCCCAATTTTTAACCAGATTTCTGATTGTCCAGGCGCTACCCTCCCAGGGCTCTACTCTGGAATCCATCATTTGGTGGGACACCTGAGGTTAAAAAAGAAAACAACAACAACAAAAAAAAACGGACTTCTTCCAGCCCACAAAATGACCCCAAACTCTTTGGACGGGGCCAAACCACCAGAGAGTAAGACTCGTCCATTTCCCATGAAGACACCCAGAAATTCCACGACCATGAGTGACACGATATCCAGAGACAAAAACTTGAGCAGAGCCTCACACTCGCCCTTCCTTCAAATCCCTAAGAGTTCTCCTCATGGTCTGTAGATCAGTCCTGCCATACCTATGACCCGAAATATAAGCCGAGTTTGTGTTTTCAGACAACTGTCCAAACAGCCCTCGCCTACACAACCTACAGGCTCAGGCCCCTGGAGCCAAACCTGAGGACTGTACTTGCCCTCTCCAAGGGAATTGTGTGTGCCCATTCCAATGGCCACAACCCTTCTCATAGGATAAACCTCCAAAGTCCCTGATCCATCTCAATAGTGGTGGCTTCCCAGGAAAAACAGGGGCAATCTGAGCCCAACTGAGCACCTACCTGCACTCAGACCCATAGACAGATGTCCCCAGAGGTAAAAAGGAAAGAACAGGCCCCTAGGCACTAATCAGATCCATTGCTTTGGTTTCCAGGCATCTCTCCTCAGAGGCCTGGATTTCAAAAGCAGCATATAGCTGTTTCTTGACTCACCCATCAGAAAACATCTCATCTACACATGGGAAACTTGCACGTTGGAGCTGTGTCAAAGCCTTTGTTTAGGAGAACCCTTTAGGGCCCCAGTGCCACCGCTTCATTCCAAGGTCTCCATAGACACAAAAGCACGTTAGGACCCATCCCCAGGGGTGTCCATTTCAACTCAGCGTCCTCGGTTGCTCCCCACAGATCCAGGAGATCTAACCTGTCTTGTTGCTAGGAGACAATTGGAATGCAAGGTGGGCTACCCAGCCATCCATCCTTAGAACCCTGCTCAGAATCATTGGCCTTGAGCCAAACAACAGGTCTCAATTGTCCTGCAGAAGACTCTCTGCAGTTTGGAGCTTCTCACAACTCCCATCGTGGGAAAACACCCATGGCCTCGTGAAGCCCCCCCCCATTCATGAAGGGGCCATCAGGGACAGAAACTCCAACCTGAGCGATCGTCTGAATCTCGCCCTGACTTCAGATGCACGAGATCTCGATTCAGGTCTGTAGATTGTGCCTGCCATGGCCTCACCCAGAAACCTAAGCCTAGCTTGTGTTCTCAGACTTTTGTCGTCAGACTACTGGCCCACAAGCCCTCCAGTTTGGCAATCCAGAACTACAATGCAGCACTCTGCCAGCCCTCCAGAAGAAAAAATTTGTCCTCTGGGGCTACCCAGTAACCCCAAATGAGGATCAAACTGCACCGACCATGGCTGTACCCCAAATACATAGGCTGACCAGGGCACTAATGCCCTTTCTGACACAGCCTGAGCCTGGACCCCCTGGACCCTCCCAGACAGCTGGCCGCACACTGAGCACATTGAGCCGCCATGGCCTTAGGTCGTCATCTCTTCCCAACCTCGGTTTTCAGGTTTCAGAAACTAGACCTTATCTCCAATCACTGCCCAGGGTTGAAGGTGATGCAGAAATCAGAACTCCTTCCCCATGGCAAGAAACCTTGTGGTTGGCATGTTGTCCAACGTTCAGTGTAGTTGAAACCAGTGTGGCCCATGAGGCCCCGCCCATGCTCGCGGGACACATTGGTCACAAACACACATTGTGACGCTCAGGCTGAGCCCAGTCCTCAAGTAAGGCCGCTCAGTGGCTGGATGAAGAGATAGCATATTGGGCTTGCCATGCCCCTAGGCCCCAATTTTTAACCATAGTTCGGGTTGACCCTTCAGTCTTCCCCACGGCTTGGCTTTGGAATTCCTCTTTTGGTGGGACACCTGAGGTAACAAAACTGAAATGAGTCCTCCCATCCCACAGATTGACGAAAAGCAATTGGGAATCGGGCCAAATCCTCAGAGAGGAAGATTCGTCCATGGCCCATGAGGCCTCCCCGACATTCCACGGCCATCGCTGATACAAAATCCAGAGACAAAAGCCTGAGCAAGCACCTCAGACTCGCACTTCTTCATATCCTGAAGAGTTCTTCTCATGGTTTGTAGATCGGGCCTGCCATACCTACGTCCCCAAATCTAAGCTGAGTTTGTGTTTTCAGACTTCTGTCCTCAAAGTCTTGGGCCAACCACCCTGCAGGCTGGGCCCCGGGAGCCACACATTAGGACTGTGCCTACCTATCCATGGGAATTCTGCCCATTCCATGGTCCAAAATAGTACAAATTAAGAGAAACCTCCAAAGTCCCTGAGGCCATCCCAATAGTGTAGGTCGCCCGGAACAAACAAGGGCTGTCTGACACCAGCTGATAATCACCCTCCACTCATACCATAGATGGATGTCCCCAGAGAAGAAGATTGAACCAGACAGGACCCTAGGCCATAATAGGATCCATTGCTTTGGGTTACAGGCATGTGTCCTCAAAAGACTGATTCCAATACGAGCATAGGAGTTTTCCTGAGGCAACCATCAGAACTCATCTCGTCTCCACAAGGAAACCTGTGCATGGGAGCCATGTCCAAATCTTAGGAGAGTACTTCAGGGTCCCGGTGCCACCGCCCCATTCCAAGGCCCTCATGGACACAAAAACACATTAGGACCCATCCTCAGGAAAGTCCATTTCAACTCAGCCACCCCGGTTGCTCCGGCAGAGCCATCAGATCTAAACGGTCTTGTTGCCAGGAGACAATTGGAATGCGAGGCGGGCTTCCCAGGCATCCATCCGCGAACGGTGCTCTGGAGTCATTCCATATGGGATGTCCTGGAGCTGTCCAACAGGTCTCAATTGTCCCGCAGAAGGAATCCTTGAAGGGGGCATCCCACAACTCCCAACGTGGGAAAACCTCAATGGCCTCGAGATTCCGCTCCCTTCATGAAGCGGCCGTCATGCTCAGAAACTCCAACCTGAGCCAACGTCTGATCCTCGCCCTGACTTCAGATACATGAGATATTGGTTCAGATCTGCTGGGGGTACCTGCCGTGCCCTCGCCCTGAAACCCAAGTCTAGCTTGTCTTCTCAGACTTCCGTCCTCACACACCTGGCCCCGAAGCCCTCAAGTTTGGCAATTCCGGACCCACAATGCAGCACTCTGCCTGCCCTCTAGAAAAAAAATTATTGCCTCATGAGCTGCCCAGGCACATTAAATGAGGGTAAACCTACACAGCACTCGACTTTACCCAAATTATATAGTCAAACCTGGGCACTAATGCAATGTCGAACACAACCTGAGCCCGGACCTCCTGACCAACACCCAGAAAGCTGACCGCACACTGAACACATAAAACCCGCCATGGCCTTAGGTCATCATCTCTTCCCTACCTCAGTTTTCAGGCTTCAGAACCGAGACCTTATCTCCAATCACTGCCCAGGGGTGAGTGTGATGCAGAAATCAGAACTCCTTCTTACCCATGGCAAGAACCCTTGTGGTTGGCACGTTGTCCAACGTTCACTGTAGGAAAAACCAGCATTCTCCCTGAGGCCCCGCCCATTCTTGAGTGCGACGAGGGCATACACACGTATTGTGACCCTCAGCATGAGTCCTGTCCTCTAGTAAGTCCTCTCAGTGGCTGGACCATTAGATGTCATAATGGGCTTGACATGTCCCTAGGCCCCAATTTTTAACCTGATTTCTGATTGTCCAGTCGCCCCTCCCCAGGGCTCTACTCTGGAATCCATCATTTGGTGGGATACCTGAGGTTAAAAAAGAAAAAAACAACAACAACAACAACAAAAAAAAAAAACGGACTTCTTCCAGCCCACAGAATGAAGGCAAACTCTTTGGACGTGGCCAAACCACAAGAGAGTAAGACTCGTCCATTTCCCCTGAAGACACCCAGAAATTCAACGACCATGAGTGACACGATATCCAGGACAAAAACTTGAGCAGAGCCTCACACTAGCCCTTCTTTCAAATCCCGAAGAGTTCTCCTCATGGTCTGTAGATCAGTCCTGCCATACCTATGACCCGAAACATAAGCCGAGTTTGTGTTTTCAGACAACTGTCCAAACAGCCCTGGCCTACACAACCTACAGGCTCAGGCCCCTGGAGCCAAACCTGAGGACTGTACTTGCCCTCTCCAAGGGAATTGTGTGTGCCCATTCCAATGGCCACAACCCTTCTAATAGGATAAACCTCCAAAGTCCCTGATCCATCTCAATAGTGGTGGATTCCCAGGAAAAACAGGGGCAATCTGAGCCCAAATGAACACCTACCTGCACTCAGACCCATAGACAGATGTCCCCAGAGGTAAAAAGGAAAGAACAGGCCCCTAGGCACTAATCAGATCCATTGCTTTGGTTTCCAGGCATCTCTCCTCAGAGGCCTGGATTTCAAAAGCAGCATATAGCTGTTTCTTGACTCACCCATCAGAAAACATCTCATCTACACATGGGAAACTTGCACGTTGGAGCTGTGTCAAAGCCTTTGTTTAGGAGAACCCTTTTGGTCCCCAGTGCCACCGCTTCATTCCAAGGTCTCCATAGACACAAAAGCACGTTAGGACCCATCCCCAGGGGTGTCCATTTCAACTCAGCGTCCTCGGTTGCTCCCCACAGATCCAGGAGATCTAACCTGTCTTGTTGCTAGGAGACAATTGGAATGCGAGGTGGGCTACCCAGCCATCCATCCTTAGAACCCTGCTCAGAATCATTGGCCTGGAGCCAAACAACAGGTCTCAATTGTCCTGCAGAAGACTCTCTGCAGTTTGGAGCTTCTCACAACTCCCATCGTGGGAAAACACCCATGGCCTCGTGAAGCCCCCCCCCATTCATGAAGTGGCCATCAGAGACAGAAACTCCAACCTGAGCGATCGTCTGATACTCGCCCTGACTTCAGATGCACGAGATCTCGATTCAGGTCTGTAGATTGTGCCTGCCATTGCCTAACCCAGTAACCTAAGCCTAGCTTGTGTTCTCAGACTTTTGTCGTCAGACTACTGGCCCACAAGCCCTCCAGTTTGGCAATCCAGAACTACAATGCAGCACTCTGCCGGCCCTCCAGAAGAAAAACATTGTCCTCTGGGGCTACCCAGTAACCCCAAATGAGGATAACCTGCACCGACCATGGCTGTACCCCAAATACATAGGCTGACCAGGGCACTAATGCCTTTTCTGACACAGCCTGAGCCTGGAACCCCTGGACCCTCCCAGACAGCTGGCCGCACACTGAGCACATCGAGCCGCCATGGCCTTAGGTCGTCATCTCTTCCCAAACTCGGTTTTCAGGTTTCAGAACCTAGACCTTATCTCCAATCACTGCCCAGGGTTGAAGGTGATGCAGAAATCAGAACTCCTTCCCCATGGCAAGAAACCTTGTGGTTGGCATGTTGTCCAACGTTCAGTGTAGTTGAAACCAGTGTGGCCCATGAGGCCCCGCCCATGCTCGCGGGACACATTGGTCACAAACACACATTGTGACGCTCAGGCTGAGCCCAGTCCTCAAGTAAGGCCGCTCAGTGGCTGGATGAAGAGATAGCATATTGGGCTTGCCATGCCCCTAGACCCCAATTTTTAACCATAGTTCGGGTTGACCCTTCAGTCTTCCCCTCGGCTTTGCTTTGGAATTCCTCTTTTGGTGGGACACCTGAGGTAACAAAACTGAAATGAGTCCTCCCATCCCACAGATTGACGAAAAGCAATTGGGAATCGGGCCAAATCCTCAGAGAGGAAGATTCGTCCATGGCCCATGAGGCCTCCCCGACATTCCACGGCCATCGCTGATACAAAATCCAGAGACAAAAGCCTGAGCAAGCGCCTCAGACTCGCACTTCTTCATATCCTGAAGAGTTCTTCTCATGGTTTGTAGATCGGGCCTGCCATACCTACGTCCCCAAATCTAAGCTGAGTTTGTGTTTTCAGACTTCTGTCCTCAAAGTCTTGGGCCAACCACCCTGCAGGCTGGGCCCCGGGAGCCACACATTAGGACTGTGCCTACCAATCCATGGGAATTCTGCCCATTCCATGGTCCAAAATAGTAAAAATTAAGAGAAACCTCCAAAGTCCCTGAGGACATCCCAATAGTGTAGGTCGCCCGGAACAAACAAGGGCTGTCTGACACCAGCTGATAATCACCCTCCACTCATACCATAGATGGATGTCCCCAGAGAAGAAGATTGAACCAGACAGGACCCTAGGCCATAATAGGATCCATTGCTTTGGGTTACAGGCATGTGTCCTCAAAAGACTGATTCCAATACGAGCATAGGAGTTTTCCTGAGGCAACCATCAGAACTCATCTCGTCTCCACAAGGAAACCTGTGCATGGGAGCCATGTCCAAAGCTTAGGAGAGTACTTCAGGGTCCCGGTGCCACCGCCCCATTCCAAGGCCCTCATGGACACAAAAACACATTAGGACCCATCCTCAGGAAAGTCCATTTCAACTCAGCCACCCCGGTTGCTCCGGCAGAGCCATCAGATCTAAACGGTCTTGTTGCCAGGAGACAATTGGAATGCGAGGCGGGCTTCCCAGGCATCCATCCGCGAACGGTGCTCTGGAGTCATTCCATATGGGATGTCCTGGAGCTGTCCAACAGGTCTCAATTGTCCCGCAGAAGGAATCCTTGAAGGGGGCATCCCACAACTCCCAACGTGGGAAAACCTCAATGGCCTCGAGATTCCGCTCCCTTCATGAAGCGGCCGTCATGCTCAGAAACTCCAACCTGAGCCAACGTCTGATCCTCGCCCTGACTTCAGATACATGAGATATTGGTTCAGATCTGCTGGGGGTACCTGCCGTGCCCTCGCCCTGAAACCCAAGTCTAGCTTGTCTTCTCAGACTTCCGTCCTCACACACCTGGCCCCGAAGCCCTCAAGTTTGGCAATTCCGGACCCACAATGCAGCACTCTGCCTGCCCTCTAGAAAAAAAATTATTGCCTCATGAGCTGCCCAGGCACATTAAATGAGGGTAAACCTACACAGCACTCGACTTTACCCAAATTATATAGTCAAACCTGGGCACTAATGCAATGTCGAACACAACCTGAGCCCGGACCTCCTGACCAACACCCAGAAAGCTGACCGCACACTGAACACATAAAACCCGCCATGGCCTTAGGTCATCATCTCTTCCCTACCTCAGTTTTCAGGCTTCAGAACCGAGACCTTATCTCCAATCACTGCCCAGGGGTGAGTGTGATGCAGAAATCAGAACTCCTTCTTACCCATGGCAAGAACCCTTGTGGTTGGCACGTTGTACAACGTTCACTGTAGGAAAAACCAGCATTCTCCCTGAGGCCCCGCCCATTCTTGAGTGCGACGAGGGCATACACACGTATTGTGACCCTCAGCATGAGTCCTGTCCTCTAGTAAGTCCTCTCAGTGGCTGGACCATTAGATGTCATAATGGGCTTGACATGTCCCTAGGCCCCAATTTTTAACCTGATTTCTGATTGTCCAGTCGCCCCTCCCCAGGGCTCTACTCTGGAATCCATCATTTGGTGGGATACCTGAGGTTAAAAAAGAAAAAAACAACAACAACAACAACAAAAAAAAAAAAAACGGACTTCTTCCAGCCCACAGAATGAAGGCAAACTCTTTGGACGTGGCCAAACCACAAGAGAGTAAGACTCGTCCATTTCCCCTGAAGACACCCAGAAATTCAACGACCATGAGTGACACGATATCCAGGACAAAAACTTGAGCAGAGCCTCACACTAGCCCTTCTTTCAAATCCCGAAGAGTTCTCCTCATGGTCTGTAGATCAGTCCTGCCATACCTATGACCCGAAACATAAGCCGAGTTTGTGTTTTCAGACAACTGTCCAAACAGCCCTGGCCTACACAACCTACAGGCTCAGGCCCCTGGAGCCAAACCTGAGGACTGTACTTGCCCTCTCCAAGGGAATTGTGTGTGCCCATTCCAATGGCCACAACCCTTCTAATAGGATAAACCTCCAAAGTCCCTGATCCATCTCAATAGTGGTGGATTCCCAGGAAAAACAGGGGCAATCTGAGCCCAAATGAACACCTACCTGCACTCAGACCCATAGACAGATGTCCCCAGAGGTAAAAAGGAAAGTACAGGCCCCTAGGCACTAATCAGATCCATAGCTTTGGTTTCCAGGCATCTCTCCTCAGAGGCCTGGATTTCAAAAGCAGCATATAGCTGTTTCTTGACTCACCCATCAGAAAACATCTCATCTACACATGGGAAACTTGCACGTTGGAGCTGTGTCAAAGCCTTTGTTTAGGAGAACCCTTTTGGTCCCCAGTGCCACCGCTTCATTCCAAGGTCTCCATAGACACAAAAGCACGTTAGGACCCATCCCCAGGGGTGTCCATTTCAACTCAGCGTCCTCGGTTGCTCCCCACAGATCCAGGAGATCTAACCTGTCTTGTTGCTAGGAGACAATTGGAATGCGAGGTGGGCTACCCAGCCATCCATCCTTAGAACCCTGCTCAGAATCATTGGCCTGGAACCAAACAACAGGTCTCAATTGTCCTGCAGAAGACTCTCTGCAGTTTGGAGCTTCTCACAATTCCCATCGTGGGAAAACACCCATGGCCTCGTGAAGCCCCCCCCCCATTCATGAAGTGGCCATCAGAGACAGAAACTCCAACCTGAGCGATCGTCTGATACTCGCCCTGACTTCAGATGCACGAGATCTCGATTCAGGTCTGTAGATTGTGCCTGCCATTGCCTAACCCAGAAACCTAAGCCTAGCTTGTGTTCTCAGACTTTTGTCGTCAGACTACTGGCCCACAAGCCCTCCAGTTTGGCAATCCAGAACTACAATGCAGCACTCTGCCGGCCCTCCAGAAGAAAAACATTGTCCTCTGGGGCTACCCAGTAACCCCAAATGAGGATAACCTGCACCGACCATGGCTGTACCCCAAATACATAGGCTGACCAGGGCACTAATGCCTTTTCTGACACAGCCTGAGCCTGGAACCCCTGGACCCTCCCAGACAGCTGGCCGCACACTGAGCACATCGAGCCGCCATGGCCTTAGGTCGTCATCTCTTCCCAAACTCGGTTTTCAGGTTTCAGAACCTAGACCTTATCTCCAATCACTGCCCAGGGTTGAAGGTGATGCAGAAATCAGAACTCCTTCCCCATGGCAAGAAACCTTGTGGTTGGCATGTTGTCCAACGTTCAGTGTAGTTGAAACCAGTGTGGCCCATGAGGCCCCGCCCATGCTCGCGGGACACATTGGTCACAAACACACATTGTGACGCTCAGGCTGAGCCCAGTCCTCAAGTAAGGCCGCTCAGTGGCTGGATGAAGAGATAGCATATTGGGCTTGCCATGCCCCTAGACCCCAATTTTTAACCATAGTTCGGGTTGACCCTTCAGTCTTCCCCTCGGCTTTGCTTTGGAATTCCTCTTTTGGTGGGACACCTGAGGTAACAAAACTGAAATGAGTCCTCCCATCCCACAGATTGACGAAAAGCAATTGGGAATCGGGCCAAATCCTCAGAGAGGAAGATTCGTCCATGGCCCATGAGGCCTCCCCGACATTCCACGGCCATCGCTGATACAAAATCCAGAGACAAAAGCCTTAGCAAGCGCCTCAGACTCGCACTTCTTCATATCCTGAAGAGTTCTTCTCATGGTTTGTAGATCGGGCCTGCCATACCTACGTCCCCAAATCTAAGCTGAGTTTGTGTTTTCAGACTTCTGTCCTCAAAGTCTTGGGCCAACCACCCTGCAGGCTGGGCCCCGGGAGCCACACATTAGGACTGTGCCTACCAATCCATGGGAATTCTGCCCATTCCATGGTCCAAAATAGTAAAAATTAAGAGAAACCTCCAAAGTCCCTGAGGACATCCCAATAGTGTAGGTCGCCCGGAACAAACAAGGGCTGTCTGACACCAGCTGATAATCACCCTCCACTCATACCATAGATGGATGTCCCCAGAGAAGAAGATTGAACCAGACAGGACCCTAGGCCATAATAGGATCCATTGCTTTGGGTTACAGGCATGTGTCCTCAAAAGACTGATTCCAATACGAGCATAGGAGTTTTCCTGAGGCAACCATCAGAACTCATCTCGTCTCCACAAGGAAACCTGTGCATGGGAGCCATGTCCAAAGCTTAGGAGAGTACTTCAGGGTCCCGGTGCCACCGCCCCATTCCAAGGCCCTCATGGACACAAAAACACATTAGGACCCATCCTCAGGAAAGTCCATTTCAACTCAGCCACCCCGGTTGCTCCGGCAGAGCCATCAGATCTAAACGGTCTTGTTGCCAGGAGACAATTGGAATGCGAGGCGGGCTTCCCAGGCATCCATCCGCGAACGGTGCTCTGGAGTCATTCCATATGGGATGTCCTGGAGCTGTCCAACAGGTCTCAATTGTCCCGCAGAAGGAATCCTTGAAGGGGGCATCCCACAACTCCCAACGTGGGAAAACCTCAATGGCCTCGAGATTCCGCTCCCTTCATGAAGCGGCCGTCATGCTCAGAAACTCCAACCTGAGCCAACGTCTGATCCTCGCCCTGACTTCAGATGCATGAGATATTGGTTCAGATCTGCAGGGGGTACCTGCCGTGCCCTCGCCCTGAAACCCAAGTTAGCTTGTCTTCTCAGACTTCTGTCCTCACACTCCTGGCCCCGAAGCCCTCAAGGTTGGCAATTCCGGACCCACAATGCAGCACTCTGCCTGCCCTCTAGAAAAGAAATTATTGCCTCATGAGCTGCCCAGGCACCTTAAATGAGGGTAAACCTACACAGCACTCGACTTTACCCAAATTATATAGTCTAACCTGGGCACTAATGCACTGTCGAACACAACCTGAGCCCGGACCTCCTGACCAACACCCAGAAAGCTGACCGCACACTGAGCACATAAAACCCGCCATGGCCTTAGGTCATCATCTCTTCCCTACCTCAGTTTTCAGGCTTCAGAACCGAGACCTTATCTCCAATCACTGCCCAGGGGTGAGTGTGATGCAGAAATCAGAACTCCTCCTTACCCATGGCAAGAATCCTTGTGGTTGGCACGTTCACTGTAGGAGAAACCAGCATTCACCCTGAGGCCCCGCCCATTCTTGAGTGCGATGAGGGCATACACACGCATTGTGACCCTCAGCATGAGTCCTGTCCTCTAGTAAGTCCTCTCAGTGGCTGAACCATTAGATGTCATAAGGGGCTTGACATGTCCCTAGGCCCTAATTTTTAACCAGATTTCTGATTGTCCAGGCGCTACACTCCCAGGGCTCTACTCTGGAATCCATCATTTGGTGGGACACCTGAGGTTAAAAAAGAAAACAACAACAAAAAAAAAAAAAAAAAAAAAAAACGGACTTCTTCCAGCCCACAAAATGACCCCAAACTCTTTGGACGGGGCCAAACCACAAGAGAGTAAGACTCGTCCATTTCCATGAAGACACCCAGAAATTCCACGACCATGAGTGACACGATATCCAGAGACAAAAACTTGAGCAGAGCCTCACACTCGCCCTTCCTTCAAATCCCTATGAGTTCTCCTCATGGTCTGTAGATCAGTCCTGCCATACCTATGACCCGAAATATAAGCCGAGTTTGTGTTTTCAGACAACTGTCCAAACAGCCCTGGCCTACACAACCTACAGGCTCAGGCCCCTGGAGCCAAACCTGAGGACTGTACTTGCCCTCTCCAAGGGAATTGTGTGTGCCCATTCCAATGGCCACAACCCTTCTCATAGGATAAACCTCCAAAGTCCCTGATCCATCTCAATAGTGGTGGCTTCCCAGGAAAAACAGGGGCAATCTGAGCCCAACTGAGCACCTACCTGCACTCAGACCCATAGACAGATGTCCCCAGAGGTAAAAAGGAAAGAACAGGCCCCTAGGCACTAATCAGATCCATTGCTTTGGTTTCCAGGCATCTCTCCTCAGAGGCCTGGATTTCAAAAGCAGCATATAGCTGTTTCTTGACTCACCCATCAGAAAACATCTCATCTACACATGGGAAACTTGCACGTTGGAGCTGTGTCAAAGCCTTTGTTTAGGAGAACCCTTTAGGGCCCCAGTGCCACCGCTTCATTCCAAGGTCTCCATAGACACAAAAGCACGTTAGGACCCATCCTCAGGGGTGTCCATTTCAACTCCGCGTCCTTGGTTGCTCCCCACAGATCCAGGAGATCTAACCTGTCTTGTTGCTAGGAGACAATTGGAATGCAAGGTGGGATACCCAGCCATCCATCCTTAGAACCCTGCTCAGAATCATTGGCCTGGAGCCAAACAATAGGTCTCAATTGTCCTGCAGAAGACTCTCTGCAGTTTGGAGCTTCTCACAACTCCCATCGTGGGAAAACACCCATGGCCTCGTGAAGCCCCCCCCTCATTCATGAAGGGGCCATCAGGGACAGAAACTCCAACCTGAGCGATCGTCTGATCCTCGCCCTGACTTCAGATGCACGAGATCTTGATTCAGGTCTGTAGATTGTGCCTGCCATGGCCTCACCCAGAAACCTAAGCCTAGCTTGTGTTCTCAGACTTTTGTCGTCAGACTACTGGCCCACAAGCCCTCCAGTTTGGCAATCCAGAACTACAATGCAGCACTCTGCCAGCCCTCCAGAAGAAAAAATTTGTCTTCTGGGGCTACCCAGTAACCCCAAATGAGGATCAAACTGCACCGACCATGGCTGTACCCCAAATACATAGGCTGACCAGGGCACTAATGCCCTTTCTGACACAGCCTGAGCCTGGACCCCCTGGACCCTCCCAAACAGCTGGCAGCACACTGAGCACATTGAGCCGCCATGGCCTTAGGTCGTCATCTCTTCCCAACCTCGGTTTTCAGGTTTCAGAAACTAGACCTTATCTCCAATCACTGCCCAGGGCTGAGGTGATGCAGAAATCAGAACTCCTTCCCCATGGCAAGAAACCTTGTGGTTGGCATGTTGTCTAACTTTCAGTGTCATTGAAACCAGTGTGGCCCATGAGGCCCCGCCAATGCTCGTGGGCCACATTGGTCCCAAACACACATTGTGACCCTCAGGATGAGCCCAGTCCTCAAGTAAGGCCACTCAGTGGCTGGATGAAGAGATAGCATATTGGGCTTGCCATGCCCCTAGGCCCCAAATTTTAACCATAGTTCGGGTTGTACCTTCAGTCTTCCCCACGTTTTTGCTTTGGAATTCCTCTTTTGGTGGGACACCTGAGGTAACAAACCTGAAATGAGTCCCCCATCCCACAGATTGACGAAAAGCAATTGGGAATCGGGCCAAATTCTCAGAGAGGAAGATTCGTCCATGGCCCATGAGGCCTCCCCGACATTCCACGGCCATCGCTGATACAAAATCCAGAGACAAAAGCCTGAGAAAGCGACTCAGACTCGCACTTTCTTCATATCCTGAAGAGTTCTTCTCATGGTTTGTAGATCGGGCCTGCCATACCTACGTCCCCAAACCTAATCTGAGTTTGTTTTCAGACAACTGTCCAAACAGCCCTGGCCTACACAACCTACAGGCTCAGGCCCCTGGAGCCAAACCTGAGGACTGTACTTGCCCTCTCCAAGGGAATTGTGTGTGCCCATTCCAATGGCCACAAAACTTCTCATAGGATAAACCTCCAAAGTCCCTGATCCATCTCAAAAGTGGTGGCTTCCCAGGAAAACAGGGGCAATCTGATCCCAAATGAGCACCTACCTGCACTCAGACCCATAGACAGATGTCCCCAGAGGTAAAAAGGAAAGAACAGGCCCCTAGGCACTAATCAGATCCATTGCTTTGGTTTCCAGGCATCTCTCCTCAGAGGCCTGGATTTCAAAAGCAGCATATAGCTTTTTCTTGACTCACCCCTCAGAAAACATCTCATCTACACATGGGAAACTTGCCGTTGGAGCTGTGTCAAAGCCTCTGTTTAGGAGAACCCTTTAGTGCCCCAGTGCCACCGCTTCATTCCAAGGTCTCCATAGACACAAAAGCACATTAGGACCCATCACCAGGGGTGTCCATTTCAACTCAGCATCCTCGGTAGCTGCCCACAGATCCAGGAGATCTAACCTGTCTTGTTGCTAGGAGACAATTGGAATGCGAGGTGGGCTACCCAGCCATCCATCCTTAGAACCCTGCTCAGAATCATTGGCCTGGAGCCAAACAACAGGTCTCAATTGTCCTGCAGAAGACTCTCTGCTGTTTGGAGCTTCTCACAACTCCCAAGTGGGAAAACCCCCATGGCCTCGTGATGCCCCCCCATTCATGAAGGGGCGATCAGGGACAGAAACTCCAACCTGAGCGATCGTCTGAATCTCGCCCTGACTTCAGATGCACCAGATCTCGATTCAGGTCTGTAGATTGTGCCTGCCATAGCCTCACCAAGAAACCTAAGCCTAGCTTGTGTTCTCAGACTTTTGTCGTCAGACTACTGGCCCACAAGCCCTCAATTTGGAAATCCAGAACTACAATGGAGCACTCTGCCTGCCCTCCAGAAGAAAAACATTGTCCTCTGGGGCTACCCAGTAACCCCAAATGAGGATCAACCTGCACCGACCTTGGCATTACCCCAAATACATAGGCTGACCAGGTCACTAATGCCCTATCTGACACAGCCTGAGAGTGGACCCCCTGGCCCCTCCAGACAGCTGGCCGCACACTGAGCACATCCAGCCGCCATGGCCTTAGGTCGTCATCTCTTCCTAACCTCGGATTTCAGGTTTCAGAACCTAGACCTTATCTCCAATCACTGCCCAAGGTTGAAGGTGATGCAGAAATCAGAACTCCTTCCCCATGGCAAGAAAACTTGTGGTTGGCATGTTGTCCAACGTTCAGTGTCATTGAAACCAGTGTGGCCCATGAGGCCCCGCCCATGCTCGCGGGCCACATTGGTCACAAACACACATTGTGACCCTCAGGCTGAGCCAAGTCCTCAAGTAAGGCCACTCAGTGGCTGGATGAAGAGATAGCATATTGGGCTTGCCATGCCCCTAGGCCCCAATTTTTAACCATAGTTCGGGTTGTCCCTTCAGTCTTCCCCACGGCTTGGCTTTGGAATTCCTCTTTTGGTGGGACACCTGAGGTAACAAACCTGAAATGAGTCCCCCATCCCACAGATTGACGAAAAGCAATTCGGAATCGGGCCAAATACTCAGAGAGGAAGATTCGACCATGGCCCATGAGGCCTCCCCGACATTCCACGGCTATCGCTGATACAAAATCCAGAGACAAAAGCCTGAGCAAGCGCCACAGACTCGCACTTTCTTCATGCTTGAAGAGTTCTTCTCATTTTTTGTCGATCAGGCCTGCCATACCTACGTCCCCAAACCTAAGCTGAGTTTGTGTTTTCAGACTTCTGTCCTCAAAGTCTTTGGCCACACACGCTCCTGGCTGGGCGCCTGGAGCCACACATTAGGACTGTGCCTACCAATCCATGGGAATTCTGCCCATTCCATGGTCCAAAATCGTACAAATTAGGAGAAACCTCCAAAGTCCTGAGGCCATCCCAATAGTGTAGGTCGCCCGGAACAAACAAGGACTGTCTGACACCAGCTGATTATCGACATCCACTCATACCATAGATGGATGTCCCCAGAGAAGAAGATTGAACCAGACAGCACCCTAGGCCATGATAGGATCCATTGCTTTGGGTTACAGGCATGTGTCCTCAAAAGCCTGATTCCAATACGAGCATAGGGTTTTTCCTGAGGCACCCATCAGAACTCATCTCGTCTCCACAAGGAAACCTGTGCATGGGAGCCATGTCCAAAGCTTAGGTGAGTACTTCAGGGTCCCGGTGCCACCGCCCCATTCCAAGGCCCTCATGGACACAAAAACACATTAGGACCCATCCTCAGGAAAGTCCATTTCAACTCAGCCACCCCGGTTGCTCCGGCAGAGCCATCAGATCAAAACTGTCTTGTTGCTAGGAGACAATTGGAATGCGAGGCGGGCTTCCCAGGCATCCATCCGCGAACGGTGCTCTGGAGTCATTCCATATGGGATGTCCTGGAGCTGTCCAACAGGTCTCAATTGTCCCGCAGAAGGAATCCTTGAAGGGGGCATCCCACAACTCCCAACGTGGGAAAACCTCAATGGCCCCGAGATTCCACTCCCTTCATAAAGCGGCCGTCATGCACAGGAACTCCAACCTGATCCAACGTCTGATCCTCGCCCTGACTTCAGAAGCATGAGATATTGGTTCAAATCTGCAGGCGGTACCTGTCGTGCCCTCGCCCTGAAACCCATGTCTAGCTTGTCTTCTCAAACTTCCGTCCTCAAACTCCTGGCCCCAAAGTCCTAAAATTTGGCAATTCCGGACCCACAATGCAGCACTCTCCCGGCCCAAAAAAAAAAAAAATTATTGCCTCATGAGCTGCCCAGGCACCTTAAATGAGGATAAACCTACACAGCACTCGACCTTACCCAAATTATATAGTCTAACCTGGGCACTAATGCACTGTCGAACACAACCTGAGCCCGGACCTCCTGACCAACACCCAGAAAGCTGACCGCACACTGAGCACATAAAACCCGCCATGGCCTTAGGTCATCATCTCTTCCCTACCACAGTTTTCAGGCTTCAGAAACGAGACCTTATCTGCAATCACTGCCCAGGGGTGAATGTTATGCAGAAATCAGAACTCCTCCTTACCCATGGCAAGAACCCTTGTGGTTGGCACGTTGTCCAACGTTCAGTGTAGGAGAAACCAGCATTCACCCTGAGGCCCCGCCCATTCTTGAGTGCGACGAGGGCATACACACGCATTGTGACCCTCAGCATGAGTCCTGTCCTCTAGTAAGTCCTCTCAGTGGCTGGACCTTTAGATGTCATAATGGGCTTGACATGTCCCTAGGCCCCAATTTTTAACCAGATTTCTGACTGTCCAGTCGCCCCTCCCCAGGTCTCTATTCTGGAATCCCTCATTTGGTGGGACACCTGAGGTTAAAAAAGAAAACAACAACAACAACAACAACAACAAAAAACGGACTTCTTCCAGCCCACAGAATGACCCCAATCTCTTTGGACGGGGCCAAACCACCAGAGAGTAAGACTCGTCCATTTCCCATAAAGTCACCCAGAAATTCCACGACCATGTGTGACACGATATCAAGAGACAAAAACTTGAGAAGGATCCTCACACTCGCCCTTCTTTCAAATCCCGAAGAGTTCTCCTCATGGTCTGTACATCAGTCCTGCCATACCTATGACCCGAAACATAAGCCGAGTTTGTGTTTTCAGACAACTGTCCAAACAGCCCTGGCCTACAGAACCTACAGGCTCAGGCCCCTGGAGCTAAACCTGAGGACTGTACTTGCCCTCTCCAAGGGAATTGTGTGTGCCCATTCCAATGGCCACAACCCTTCTCATAGGATAAACCTCCAAAGTCCCTGATCCATCTCAAAAGTGGTGGCTTCCCAGGAAATACAGGGGCAATCTGAGCCCAAATGAGCACCTACCTGCACTTAGACCCATAGACAGATGTCCCCAGAGGAAAAAAGGAAAGAACAGGCCCCTAGGCACTAATCAGATCCATTGCTTTGGTTTCCAGGCATCTCTCCTCAGAGGCCTGGATTTCAAAAGCAGTATATAGTTGTTTCTTGACTCACATACCAGAAAACATCTCATCTACACATGGGAAACGTGCACTTTGGAGCTGTGTCAAAGCCTCTGTTTAGGAGAACCCTTTAGGGCACCAGTGCCACCTCTTCATTCCAAGGTCTCCATAGACACAAAAGTACATTAGGAACCATCCTTAGGGGTGTCCATTTCAACACAGCTCCCTCGGTTGCTCCCCACAGATCCAGGACATTTAACCTGTCTTGTTGCTAGGAGACAATTGGAATGCGAGGTGGGCTACCCAGCCATCCATCCTTAGAACCCTGCTCAGAATCATTGGTCTGGAGCCAAACAACAGGTCTCAATTGTCCTGCAGAAGACTCTCTGCAGTTTGGAGATTCTCACAACTCCCATCGTGGGAAAACACCCATGGCCTCGTGATGCCCCCCCCCCATTCATGAAGGGGCCAGCAGGGACAGAAACTCCAACCTGAGCGATCGTCTGATCCTCGCGCTGACTTCAGATGCACTTGATCTCGATTCAGGTCTGTAGATTGTGCCTGCCATGGCCTCACCCAGACCTAAGCCTAGCTTGTGTTCTCAGACTTTTGTCGTCAGACTACTGGCCCACAAGCCCTCCAGTTTGGCAATCCAGAACTACAATGCAGCACTCTGCCGGCCCTCCAGAAGAAAAATATTGTCCTCTGGGGCTACCCAGTAACCCCAAATGAGGATCAACCTGCACCGACCATGGCTGTACCCCAAATACATAGGCTGACCAGGGCACTAATGCCCTTTCTGACACAGCCTGAGCCTGGAGCCCCTGGCCCCTCCCAGACAGCTGTCCGCACACTGAGCACATCCAGCCGCCATGGCCTTAGGTCGTCATCTCTTCCCAACTTCGGTTTTCAGGTTTCAGAACCTAGACCTTATCTCCAATCACTGCCCAAGGTTGAAGGTGATGCAGAAATCAGAACTCCTTCCCCATGGCAAGAAACCTTGTGGTTGGCATGTTGTCAAACGTTCAGTGTCGTTGAAACCAGTGTGGCCCATGAGGCCCCGCCCATGCTCGAGGGCCACATTGGTCACAAACACACATTGTGACCCTCAGGCTGAGCCCAGTCCTCAAGTAAGGCCACTCAGTGGCTGGATGAAGAGATAGCATATTGGGCTTGCCATGCCCCTAGGCCCCAATTTTTAACCATATTTCGGGTTGTCCCTTCAGTCTTCCCCACGGCTTGGCTTTGGAATTCCTCTTTTGGTGGGACACCTGAGGTAACAAACCTGAAATGAGTCCTCCCATCCCACAGATTGACGAAAAGCAATTGGGAATCGGGCCAAATCCTCAGAGAGGAAGATTCGACCATGGCCCATGAGGCCTCCCCGACATTCCACGGCTATCGCTGATACAAAATCCAGAGACAAAAGCCTGAGCAAGCGCCTCAGACTCGCACTTTCTTCATATCTTGAAGAGTTCTTCTCATGGTTTGTCGATCGGGCCTGCCATACCTACGTCCCCAAACCTAAGCTGAGTTTGTGTTTTCAGACTTCTGTCCTCAAAGTCTTGGGCCACACACCCTCCAGGCTGGGCCCCTGGAGCCACACATTAGGACTGTGCCTACCAATCCATGGGAATTCTGCCCATTCCATGGTCCAAAATCGTACAAATTAGGAGAAACCTCCAAAGTCCCTGAGGCCATCCCAATAGTGTAGGTCGCCCGGAACAAACAAGGACTGTCTGACACCAGCTGATAATCGACATCCACTCATACCATAGATGGATGTCCCCAGAGAAGAACATTGAACCAGACAGGACCCTAGGCCATAATAGGATCCATTGCTTTGGGTTACAGGCCTGTGTCCTCAAAAGCCTGATTCCAATACGAGCATAGGGGTTTTCCTGAGGCACCCATCAGAACTCATCTCGTCTCCACAAGGAAACCTGTGCATGGGAGCCATGTCCAAAGCTTAGGAGAGTACTTCAGGGTCCCGGTGCCACCGCCCCATTCCAAGGCCCTCATGGACACAAAAACACATTAGGACCCATCCTCAGGAAAGTCCATTTCAACTCAGACACCCCGGTTGCTCCGGCAGAGCCATCAGATCAAAACTGTCTTGTTGCTAGGAGACAATTGGAATGCGAGGCGGGCTTCCCAGGCATCCATCAGCGAACGGTGCTCTGGAGTCATTCCATATGGGATGTCCTGGAGCTGTCCAACAGGTCTCAATTGTCCCGCAGAAGGAATCCTTGAAGTGGGCATCCCACAACTCCCAACGTGGGAAAACCTCAATGGCCCCGAGATTCCGCTCCCTTCATAAAGCGGCCGTCATGCACAGAAACTCCAACCTGAGCCAACGTCTGATCCTCGCCCTGACTTCAGAAGCATGAGATATTGGTTCAGATCTGCAGGGGGTACCTGTCGTGCCCTCGCCCTGAAACCCATGTCTAGCTTGTCTTCTCACACTTCCGTCCTCAAACTCATGGCCCCGAAGTCCTAAAATTTGGCAATTCCGGACCCACAATGCGGCACTCTGCCGGCCCTCTAGAAAAAAAAAAAAATATTGCCTCTTGAGCTGCCCAGGCACCTTAAATGAGGGTAAACCTACACAGAACTCGACTTTAACCAAATTATATAGTCTAACCTGGGCACTAATGCACTGTCGAACACAACCTGAGCCCGGACCTCCTGACCAACACCCAGAAAGCTGACCGCACACTGAACACATAAAACCCGCCATGGCCTTAGGTCATCATCTCTTCCCTACCTCAGTTTTCAGGCTTCAGAACCGAGACCTTATCTCCAATCACTGCCCAGGGCTGAGTGTGATGCAGAAATCAGAACTCCTCCTTACCCATGGCAAGAATCCTTGTGGTTGGCACGTTCAGTGTAGGAGAAACCAGCATTCACCCTGAGGCCCCGCCCATTCTTGAGTGCGATGAGGGCATACACACGCATTGTGACCCTCAGCATGAGTCCTGTCCTCTAGTAAGTCCTCTCAGTGGCTGAACCATTTGATGTCATAATGGGCTTGACATGTCCCTAGACCCCAATTTTTAACCAGATTTCTGATTGTCCAGGCGCCCCTCCCCAGGGCTCTACTCTGGAATCCCTCATTTGGTGGGACACCTGAGGTTAAAAAAGAAAACAAAACCAAAAAAAAAAAACGGACTTCTTCCAGCTCACAGAATGACCCCAAACTCTTTGGACGGGGCCAAACCACCAGAGAGTAAGACTCGTCCATTTCCCATGCAGTCACCCAGAAATTCCACGACCATGAGTGACACGATATCCAGAGACAAAAACTTGAGTAGGAGCTTCACACTCGCCCTTCTTCCAAATCCCGAAGAGTTCTCCTCATGGTCTGTAGATCAGTCCTGCCATACCTATGACCGAAACATAAGCCGAGTTTGTGTTTTCAGACAACTGTCCAAACAGCCCTGGCCTACACAACCTACAGGCTCGGGCCCCTGGAGCCAAACCTGAGGACTGTACTTGCCCTTTCCAAGGGAATTGTGTGTGCCCATTCCAATGGCCACAACCCTTCTAATAGGATAAACCTCCAAAGTCCCTGCTCCATCTCAATAGTGGTGGCTTCCCAGGAACAACAGGGGCATTCTGAGCCCAAGTGAGCACCTACCTGCACTCAGACCCATAGACAGATGTCCCCAGAGGTAAAAAGGAAAGAACAGGCCCCTAGGCACTAATCAGATCCATTGCTTTGGTTTCCAGGCATCTCTCCTCAGAGGCCTGGATTTCAAAAGCAGCATATAGCTGTTTCTTGACTCACCCACCAGAAAACATCTCATGTACACGTTGGAAATTTGCACGTTGGAGCTGTGTCAAAGCCTCTGTTTAGGAGAACTCTTTAGGGCCCCAGTGCCACCGCTTCATTCCAAGGTCTCCATAGATACAAAAGCACGTTAGGACCCATCCCCAGGGGTGTCCATTTCAACTCAGTGTTTTCGGTTGCTCCCCACAGATCCAGGAGATCTAACCTGTCTTGTTGCTAGGAGACAATTGGAATGCGAGGTGGGCTACCCAGCCATCCATCCTTAGAACCCTGCTCAGAATCATTGGCCTGGAGCCAAGCAACAGGTCTCAATTTTCCTGCAGAAGACTCTCTGCAGTTTGCAGCTTCTCACAACTCCCATCGTGGGAAAACACCCATGTCCTCGTGATGCCCCCCCCCCATTCATGAAGGGGCCATCAGGGACAGAAACTCCAACCTGAGCGATCGTCTGATCCTCGCCCTGACTTCAGATGCACGAGATCTCGATTCAGGTCTGTAGATTGTGCGTGCCATGGCCTCACCCAGAAACCTAAGCCTAGCTTGTGTTCTCAGACTTTTGTCGTCAGACTACTTGCCCACAAGCCCTCCAGTTTGGCAATCCAGAACTACAATGCAGCACTCTGCCGGCCCTCCAGAAGAAAAACATTGTCCTCTGGGGCTACCCAGTAACTCCAAATGAGGATCAACCTGCACCGACCTTGGCTGTACCCCAAATACATAGGCTGACCAGGGCACTAATGCCCTTTCTGACACAGCCTGAGCCTGGAGCCCCTGGCCCCTCCCAGACAGCTGGCCGCACACTGAGCACATCCAGCCGCCATGGCCTTAGGTCGTCATCTCTTCCCAACCTCGGTTTTCAGGTTTCAGAACCTAGACCTTATCTCCAATCAGTGCCCAAGGTTGAAGGTGATGCAGAAATCAGAACTCCTTCCCCATGGCAAGAAACCTTGTGGTTGGCATGTTGTCCAACGTTCAGTGTCGTTGAAACCAGTGTGGCCCATGAGGCCCCGCCCATGCTCGCGGGCCACATTGGTCACAAACACACATGTGACCCTCAGGCTGATCCTAGTCCTGATGTAAGGCCACTCAGTGGCTGGATGAAGAGATAGCATATTGGGCTTGCCATGCCCCTAGGCCCCAATTTTTAACCATAGTTCGGGTTGTCCCTTCAGTCTTCCCCACGGCTTTGCTTTGGAATTCCTCTTTTGGTGGGACACCTGAGGTAACAAACCTGAAATGAACCTCCCATCCCACAGATTGACGAAAAGCAATTGGGTATCGGGCCAAATTCTCAGAGAGGAAGATTCGTCCATGGCCCATGAGGCCTCCCCAACATTCCACGGCCATCGCTGATACAAAATCCAGAGACAAAAGCCTGAGCAAACGACTCAGACTCGCACTTTCTTCATATCCTGAAGAGTTCTTCTCATGGTTTGTAGATCAGGCCTGCCATACCTACGTCCCCAAACCTAATCTGAGTTTGTTTTCAGACAACTGTCTAAACAGCCCTGGCCTAAACAACCTACAGGCTCAGGCCCCTGGAGCCAAACCTGAGGACTGTACTTGCCTTCTCCAAGGGAATTGTTTGTGCCCATTCCATGGCCACAACACTTCTAATAGGATAAACCTCCAAAGTCCCTGATCCATCTCAAAAGTGGTGGCTTCCCAGGAAAAACAGGGGCAATCTGAGCCCAAATGAGCACCTACCTGCACTCAGACCCATAGACAGATGTCCCCAGAGGTAAAAAGGAAAGAACAGGCCCCTAGGCACTAATCAGATCCATTGCTTTGGTTTCCAGGCATCTCTCCTCAGAGGCCTGGATTTCAAAAGCAGCATATAGCTGTTTGTTGACTCACCCAACAGAAATCAACTCATCTACACATGGGAAACTTGCACGTTGGAGCTGTGTCAAAGCCTCTGTTTAGTAGAACTCTTTAGGGCCCAAGTGCCACCGCTTCATTCCAAGGTCTCCTTAGACACAAAAGCACATTAGGACCCATGCCCAGGGGTGTCCATTTCAATGCAGCGTCCTCGGTTGCTCCCCACAGATCCAGGAGATCTAACCTGTCTTGTTGCTAGCAGACAATTGGATGCGAGGTGGGCTACCCATCCATCCATCCTTAGAACCCTGCTCAGAATCATTGGCCTGGAGCCAAACAACAGGTCTCAATTGTCCTGCAGAAGACTCTCTGCAGTTTGGAGCTTCTCACAACTCCCATCGTGGGAAAACCCCCATGGCCTCGTGATCCCCCCCATTCATGAATGAGCCTTCAGGGACAGAAACTACAACCTGAGCGATCGTCTGATCCTCGCCCTGACTTCAGATGCACGAGATCGTTATTCAGGTCTGTAGATTGTGCCTGCCATGGCCTCACCCAGAAACCTAAGCCTAGCTTGTGTTCTCAGACTTTTGTCGTCAGACTACTGGCCCACAAGCCCTCCAGTTTGGCAATCCAGAACTACAATGCAGCACTCTGCCTGCCCTCCAGATAAAAAAAAACATTGTCCTCTGGGGCTAACCAGTAACCCCAAATGAGGATCAACCTGCACCGACCTTGGCTGTACCCCAAATACATAGGCTGACCAGGGCACTAATGCCCTTTCTGACACAGCCTGAGCCTGGACGCCTGGCCCCTCCCAGACAGCTGGCCGCACACTGAGCACATTGAGCCGCCATGGCCTTAGGTCGTCATCTCTTCCCAACCTCGGTTTCCAGGTTTCAGAACCTAGACCTTATCTCCAATCACTGCCCATGCTGAAGGTGATGCAGAAATCAGAACTCCTTCCCCATGGCAAGAAACCTTGTGGTTGGCATGTTGTCCAACGTTCAGTGTCCTTGAAACCAGTGTGGCCCATGAGGCCCCGCCCATGCTCGCGGGCCACATTGGTCACAAACACACATGTGACCCTCAGGCTGATCCCAGTCCTGATGTAAGGCCACTCAGTGGCTGGATGAAGAGATAGCATATTGGGCTTGCCATGCCCCTAGGCCCCAATTTTTAACCATAGTTCGGGTTGTCCCTTCAGTCTTCCCCACGGCTTTGCTTTGGAATTCCTCTTTTGGTGGGACACCTGAGGTAACAAACCTGAAATGAACCTCCCATCCCACAGATTGACGAAAAGCAATTGGGTATCGGGCCAAATTCTCAGAGAGGAAGATTCGTCCATGGCCCATGAGGCCTCCCCAACATTCCACGGCCATCGCTGATACAAAATCCAGAGACAAAAGCCTGAGCAAACGACTCAGACTCGCACTTTCTTCATATCCTGAAGAGTTCTTCTCATGGTTTGTAGATCAGGCCTGCCATACCTACGTCCCCAAACCTAATCTGAGTTTGTTTTCAGACAACTGTCTAAACAGCCCTGGCCTACACAACCTACAGGCTCAGGCCCCTGGAGCCAAACCTGAGGACTGTACTTGCCTTCTCCAAGGGAATTGTTTGTGCCCATTCCATGGCCACAACACTTCTAATAGGATAAACCTCCAAAGTCCCTGATCCATCTCAAAAGTGGTGGCTTCCCAGGAAAAACAGGGGCAATCTGAGCCCAAATGAGCACCTACCTGCACTCAGACCCATAGACAGATGTCCCCAGAGGTAAAAAGGAAAGAACAGGCCCCTAGGCACTAATCAGATCCATTGCTTTGGTTTCCAGGCATCTCTCCTCAGAGGCCTGGATTTCAAAAGCAGCATATAGCTGTTTGTTGACTCACCCAACAGAAATCAACTCATCTACACATGGGAAACTTGCACGTTGGAGCTGTGTCAAAGCCTCTGTTTAGTAGAACTCTTTAGGGCCCAAGTGCCACCGCTTCATTCCAAGGTCTCCTTAGACACAAAAGCACATTAGGACCCATGCCCAGGGGTGTCCATTTCAATGCAGCGTCCTCGGTTGCTCCCCACAGATCCAGGAGATCTAACCTGTCTTGTTGCTAGCAGACAATTGGATGCGAGGTGGGCTACCCATCCATCCATCCTTAGAACCCTGCTCAGAATCATTGGCCTGGAGCCAAACAACAGGTCTCAATTGTCCTGCAGAAGACTCTCTGCAGTTTGGAGCTTCTCACAACTCCCATCGTGGGAAAACCCCCATGGCCTCGTGATCCCCCCCATTCATGAATGAGCCTTCAGGGACAGAAACTACAACCTGAGCGATCGTCTGATCCTCGCCCTGACTTCAGATGCACGAGATCGTTATTCAGGTCTGTAGATTGTGCCTGCCATGGCCTCACCCAGAAACCTAAGCCTAGCTTGTGTTCTCAGACTTTTGTCGTCAGACTACTGGCCCACAAGCCCTCCAGTTTGGCAATCCAGAACTACAATGCAGCACTCTGCCTGCCCTCCAGATAAAAAAAAACATTGTCCTCTGGGGCTAACCAGTAACCCCAAATGAGGATCAACCTGCACCGACCTTGGCTGTACCCCAAATACATAGGCTGACCAGGGCACTAATGCCCTTTCTGACACAGCCTGAGCCTGGACGCCTGGCCCCTCCCAGACAGCTGGCCGCACACTGAGCACATTGAGCCGCCATGGCCTTAGGTCGTCATCTCTTCCCAACCTCGGTTTCCAGGTTTCAGAACCTAGACCTTATCTCCAATCACTGCCCATGCTGAAGGTGATGCAGAAATCAGAACTCCTTCCCCATGGCAAGAAACCTTGTGGTTGGCATGTTGTCCAACGTTCAGTGTCGTTGAAACCAGTGTGGCCCATGAGGCCCCGCCCATGCTCGCGGGCCACATTGGTCACAAACACACATGTGACCCTCAGGCTGATCCCAGTCCTGATGTAAGGCCACTCAGTGGCTGGATGAAGAGATAGCATATTGGGCTTGCCATGCCCCTAGGCCCCAATTTTTAACCATAGTTCGGGTTGTCCCTTCAGTCTTCCCCACGGCTTTGCTTTGGAATTCCTCTTTTGGTGGGACACCTGAGGTAACAAAACTGAAATGAGTCATCCCATCCCACAGATTGACGAAAAACAATTGGAAATCGGGCCAAATCCTAAGAAAGGAGATTCGTCCATGGCCCATGAGGCCTCCCCGACATTCCACGGCCATCGCTGATACAAAATCCAGAGAAAACAGCCTGAGCAAGTGCCTCAGACTCGCACTTTCTTCATATCCTGAAGAGTTCTTCTCATGTTTTGTCGATCGGGCCTGCCATACCTACATCCCCAAACCTAAGCTGAGTTTGTGTTTTCAGACTTCTGTCCTCAAAGTCTTGGGCCACACACTCTCCAGGCTGGGACCCAGGAGCCAAACATTAGGACTGTGCCTACCAATCCATGGGAATTCTGCCCATTCCATGGTCCATAATAGTACAAATTAGGAGAAACCTCCAAAGTCCCTAAGGCCAACCCAATAGTGTAGGTCGCCCGGAAGAAACAAGGGCTGTCTGACACCAGCTGATAATCGACCTCCACTCATTCCATAGGTGGATGTCCCCAGAGAAGAAGATTGAACCAGACAGGACCCTAGGCCATAATAGGATCCATTGCTTTGGGTTACAGGCATGTGTCCACTAAAGCCTGATTCCAATACGACATAGCGTTTTTCCTGAGGCACCCATCAGAACTCATCTCGTCTCCACAAGGAAACCTGTGCATGGGAGCCATGTCCAAAGCTTAGGAGAGAACTTCAGATTCCCGGTGCCACCGCCCCATTCCAAGGCCCTCATGGACACAAAAACACATTAGGACACATCCTCAGGAAAGTCCATTTCAACTCTGCCACCCCGGATGCTCCGGGAGAGCCATCAGATCTAAACTGTCTTGTTGCTAGGAGACAATTGGAATGCGAGGCGGGCTTCCCAGGCATCCATCCGCGAACGGTGCTCTGGAGTTATTCCATATGGGATGTCCTGGAGCTGTCCAACAGGTCTCAATTGTCCCGCAGAAGGAATCCTTGAAGGGGGCATCCCACAACTCCCAACGTGGGAAAACCTCAATGGCCTCGAGATTCCGCTCCCTTCATGAAGCGTCCATCATGCACAGAAAATCCAACCTGAACCAACGTCTGATCCTCGCGCTGACTTCAGATGCATGAGATATTGGTTCAGATCTGCAGGGGGTACCTGCCGTGACCTCGCCCTGAAACCGAAGTCTAGCTTGTCTTCTCAGACTTCTGTCCTCACACTCCTGGCCCCGAAGCCCTCAAGTTTGGCAATTCCGGACCCACAATGCAGCACTGTGCCTGCCCTCTAGAAAAAAAATTATTGCCTCATGAGCTACCCAGGCACCTTAAATGATGGTAAACCTACACAGCACTCGACTTTACCCAAATTATATAGTCTAACCTGGGCACTAATGCACTGTCGAACACAACCTGAGCCCGGAAATCCTGACCAACACCCAGAAAGCTGACCGCACACTGAGCACATAAAACCCGCCATGGCCTTAGGTCATCATCTCTTCCCTACCTCAGTTTTCAGGCTTCAGAACCGAGACCTTATCTCCAATCACTGCCCAGGTGTGAGTGTGATGCAGAAATCAGAACTCCTCCTTACCCATGGCAAGAACCCTTGTGGTTGGCACGTTGTCCAACGTTCAGTGTAGGAGAAACCAGCATTCACCCTGAGGCCCTGCCCATTCTTGAGTGCGACGAGGGCATACACACGCATTGTGACCCTCAGCATGAGTCCTCTCCTCTAGTAAGTCCTCTCCTTGGCTGGACCATTAGATGTCATAATGGGCTTGACATGTTCCTAGGCCCCAATTTTTAACCAGATTTCTGATTATCCAGTCGCCGCTCCCCAGGGCTCTACTCTGGAATCCCTCATTTGGTGGGACACCTGAGGTTAAAAAAGAAAACAAAAAAAAAAAAAAAAAACGGACGTCTTCCAGCCCACAGAATGACCCCAAACTCTTTGGACGGGGCCAAACCACCAGAGAGTAAGAATCGTCCATTTCCCATGAAGTCACCCAGAAATTCCACGACCATGAGTGACACGATATCAAGAGACAAGAACTTGAGAAGGAGCCTCACACTCGCCCTTCTTTCAAATCCAGAAGAGTTCTCCTCATGGTCTGTAGATCAGTCCTGCCATACCTATGACCCGAAACATAAGCCGAGTTTGTGTTTTCAGACAACTGTCCAAACAGCCCTGGCCTACACAACCTACAGGCTCAGGCCCCTGGAGCCAAACCTGAGGACTGTACTTGCCCTCTCCAAGGGAATTGTGTGTGCCCATTCCAATGGACACAACCCTTCTAATAGGATAAACCTCCAAAGTCCCTGATCCATCTCAATAGTGGTGGCTTCCCAGGAAAAACAGGGGCAATCTGAGCCCAACTGAGCACCTACCTTCACTCAGACCCATAGACAGATGTCCTCAGAGGTAAAAAGGAAAGAACAGGCCCCTAGGCAGTAATCAGATCCATTGCTTTCGTTTCCAGGCATCTCTCCTCAGAGGCCTGGAATTCAAAAGCAGCATATAGCTGTTTCTTGACTCACCCAACAGAAAACATCTCATCTAAACATGGGATACTTGCACGTTGGAGCTGTGTCAAAGCCTCTGTTTAGTAGAACTCTTTAGGGCCCAAGTGCCACCGCTTCATTCCAAGGTCTCCTTAGACACAAAAGCACATTAGGACCCATGCCCAGGGGTATCCATTTTAATGCAGCGTCCTCGGTTGCTCCCCACAGATCCAGGAGATCTAACCTGTCTTGTTGCTAGGAGACAATTGGAATGCGAGGTGGGCTACCCAGCCATCCATCCTTAGAACCCTGCTCAGAATCATTGGCCTGGAGCCAAACAATAGGTCTCAATTGTCCTGCAGAAGACTCTCTGCAGTTTGGAGCTTCTCACAATTCCCATCGTGGGAAAACCCCCATGGCCTCGTGATCCCCCCCCCCCATTCATGACGGGGCCATCATGGACAGAAACTACAACCTGAGCGATCGTCTGATCCTCGCCCTGACTTCAGATGCATGAGATCTCGATTCAGGTCTGTAGATTGTGCCTGCCATGGCCTCACCCAGAAACCTAAGCCTAGCTTGTGTTCTCAAACTTTTGTCGTCAGACTACTGGCCCACAAGCCCTCCACTATGGCAATCCAGAACTACAATGCAGCACTCTGCCTGCCCTCCAGAAGAAAAACATTGTCCTCTGGGGCTACCCTTAACCCCAAATGAGGATCAACCTGCACCGACCTTGGCTGTACCCCAAATACATAGGCTGACCAGGGCACTAATGCCCTTTCTGACACAGCCTGAGCCTGGACTCCCTGGCCCATCCCAGACAGCTGGCCGCACACTGAGCACATCGAGCCGCCATGGCCTTAGGTCGTCATCTCTTCCCAACCTCGGATTTCAGGCTTTAGATTCTAGACCTTACCTCCAATCACTGCCCAGGGTTGAACGGGATGCAGAAATCAGAACTCCTTCCCCATGGCAAGATACCTTGTGTTTGGCATGTTGTCCAACTTTCAGTGTAGTTGAATCCAGTGTTGCCCATGAGGCCCCGCCATGCTCGGAGGCTACATTGGTCACAAACACACATTGTGACCCTCAGCCTGACCAAAGTCCTCAAGTAAGGCCTCTCAGTGGCTGGATGAAGAGATAGCATATTGGGCTTGCCATGCCCCTAGTCCCCAATTTTGAACCATAGTTCTGGTGGTCCCTTCAGTCTTCCCCACGGCTTTGCTTTGGAATTCCTCTTTTCGTGGGACACCTGAGGTAACAAAACTGAAAGGAGTTCTCCCATCCCACAGTTTGACGAAAAAAAATTGGGAATCGGGCGAAATCCTCATAGAGGTAGATTTGTCCATGGCCCATGAAGCATCCCCGACATTCTACGGCCATTGCTGATAAAATTTCAGAGACAAATGCCTGAGCAAGCGCCTCAGACTCGTCTATATTCAAATCTTCATGAGTTCTTCTCATGGTTTGTATTTTGGGCCTGCCATACCGACGTCCCCAAAAAAAGCTGAATTTGTGTATCAGAATCACAATCAGAACTCTGCATTCCACATGGCTGTAATGCTTGTTCTTCACATGGAGTCACACTTTCACGTGGGGAACCCTTCATGGCCCCTGATGCCACGCCAAAACATGAGTGCTGCTTGGGCACAAATTCACACTATGACCCTAGCATGAGCCCCATGTCAAAGAAAGGCCTGTCAGGTTCGGGACGAAGATCCTGCATATAGTCCATGCCATGCCCATAGGCACCCAGGACTAACTACATGGTGTGTATTCCAGTTGAAGGAACCCACTGCTGTGCTCTAGAGCCCCTCTCCTGGGGGGTTCTTTCTGGCAGAAAACAGTACTCTTCACTTCCCACAGAATGAACCCAAACACTTGGGAGCTTGGACAATCCCCCGAGAGGAAGGCTCTTCCTCGGCCCCTGAGGCAACCCCTACCCTGACCGGACACTGTGAACGCAACACCCAGAGACAAAAGCGTGAGCAATTGCCTCCCACTTGCCCTCCTTTGATATTCAGAGAATCTCCCCTCACGGACTGGAGATCAGGCCTGCCATTACCTTGGCCCCTTCCTGAGCCAAGTTTGCTTTTTCAGACATCAGTCCCCACAGCCCTGGCAAACACAGCCTCTAGGCTGGGTCCTCTGGAGCCATACAACAGAACCGTGCCTGCTCTCTCCTGGGAAACTGTGTCCATTCCTTTGGACACACACCTCCAGAATATGAGAAACCTCAAGGCCCCCGAGGACATCCCACAACTGGGAGCCTCCCTGGACACACAGGGGCATTCGGACACAAGCTGAGCAGCTAAATCCACGAAGGCATGCACACAGATGTCAACAGAGATAGAAGGTTGAGCCGGACAGGCCCTTAGGCCATAATCTCAACTCTTGCTTTGGGTTCCAGGTGTTACTCCTCAGAGGCTTTGGTTCGAAGAACAGGATATGGGGCTTTCCTGAGGCACTGAACAGAACTCCTCTCGTCTCCACATGGGGAGCTTTCTTACTGGGGATGTATCAAACCCTTCAGGTAGTGCCCAAGCAGCACTTGAGTGCTGATTGGGAACAAATTCACACTGTGACCCTAGCATGAGCCCCATGTCAAAGAAAGGCCTGTCAGGGCCTGGACAAAGAGCCCGCATATGGGGCTTGCCAAGACCCTATGCACCCAATCCTCACCAGGGTTTGAGATTTCCAGTCGCCCCGCCCGTACCTGGGGCTCTGATCTGGAATCCCTTTCTTGGAGAGACACATGAGCCAGACAACACGACTCCACCCTTCCCACAAAATGACCCCAAACTCTTGGGAGCTGGGACAAATCCCCAGAGAGGGATGCTCATCCACAGTACCTGAGGCCACCCCTCCAATCCACGGCTATCCCGGACACAACATCCAGAGACAAAAGCCTGAAGGAACGCCTTCCACTCGCCCTTGTTTCAGAGGCCCAGGAGTTCCCTCTCGGGCTGTACCTCCGGCCTGCCATACCCTAGGCACCACTCATAAGCTGACTTTGTGTTTTAAGACTTCTGTGCCCACAGCCTGGACCCACACACCTCCAGGCTAGGCCCTCTGGAGCCACAGCGAAAGTTTGTGCCTGCCCTCTCCAAGGAAAGTGTGCCCAATCCATTGACCACAACCCTACAGGTTAGGGAAAAGCTCCAAGGCCCCTGAGGACATCAATAGTGTAGGCCACCCTGGACTAAGAGGGGCTCTCTGACACCAGCGGAGCAACTATCTCCACTTAGACTTTCAGAAAGTGCCCCAGAGACAGAAGGTTGAAATGGACAGGCCCCCAGGCCCTAATATGAACCTTAGCTTTGTTCCATGTGTCCGTTCTCAGAGGACTGTTTTCGTAGACCAGCACATGGGGCTTTTCTGAGGCACCAAACAGCGGATCTCTTGTCTCCACATGGGCAGCTTTCTTACTGGGGATGTATCAAACCCTTCAGGTAGGAGAGTTCCGCAGGGCCACTGAACAACGAGCACATTCCAAGGTCTCCATGGACCCAAACGAACATTATGACGCATCCTCAGGAGAGGCCATTTCAACTCAGCCCCCTGGGTCGCGTGTTCCAGAGGCCCCAGATCAAGCATATCTTATCGCTAATGGCCAATTGGAATGCGAGGCATGCTGTACAGGGATCCATCCTTCGAGCCCTGCTCTCCAGTCCTTCCGTATGGTATGTCCTGGAGCCATGCAACAGGACTCGAATGTCCCGCAGAAGGAAACCTTGTGGTTTGGGGCAACCTCCAAACTCAGCGTGGGAAAACTTCCTTGGCCTCATGAGGCCCCCGCTTCATGAAGGTGCCATCATGGACACATACTCCATCCTCAGCCAACGTCTGATCCTCAGCCTGACTTCAGATGCAGGACATTTTGATTCAGCCTCTGCAGAATGGGCCTGCTCTGCCCTTGGCTCCATCCTCACCCTAGCTTGTGTTTTCAGACTTCCGTCCTCTCACTCCAGGCCCACAAGCCCTCCCTACTGGAAATTCTGGGGCCACACTGAAGCACTCTGCCTGCCTCCCAGGAGAAAAACATTGTCTATGGTGCTGCCCAGAAACCCCAAATGAGGATCAAACTGCTTGGCCCTCGGCAACATCCTAATTGCATAGGCTACCTTAAACACTGATGCTCTGAGGCAAATAGCCTGAGCCCAGACCTTCCAACAGACACCGACACAGCTGGCTGCACACCCAGCACATTGGACCCACCACTGCCTTAGGCCACCATCCATTCCAAACCTGGGTTTTCAATCATCGGAACCTAGACTTTATCTCCAATCCCTGCACAGGGGGGAACCTGATACACAAGTCAGAACCCTCCTTCCCCATGGAAAGAAAACTTGCTGCTGGCAGTGAGTCAAACCTTCAGTGTAGGAGAAAACGGCATGGCCCATGAGGCAACGCCCAAGCGTTAGGGCCGCCTTGGGCACAAACACACATTGTGACCCTCAGCGTGAGTACCTTATTCAAGTAACGCCTCTCAGTGACTGGACCAAGAGCCCGCATATGTGGCTTGCCATGCCCATAGGCACCCAGGATTAACTAGATGGTGTGTATTCCAGTTCAGGGAACCCACTGCTGTGCTCTAGAGTCCCTCTCCTGGGGGGTCCCCTGTGGCAGAAAACAGTACTCTTCCCTTCCCACAGAATGAATCCAAACACTTGGGAGATTGGACAATCCCCCGAGAGGAAGGCTCTTCCTCGGCCTCTTAGACAACCCCTACCCTGACCGGACACTGTGAACGCAAAACCCAGAGACAAAATCCTTAGTGACTGCCTCCCACTTGCCCTCCTTTGATATCCAGAGGATCTCCCCTCACGGACTGGAGATCAGTCCTGCCATTACCTTGGCCACTAGCTGAGCCAAGTTTGCTTTTTCAGACATCTGTCCCCACAGCCCTGGCAAACACAGCCTCTAGGCTGAATCCTCTGGAGCCCTACCACAGGACCGTGCCTGCTCTCTCCTGGGAAACTGTGTCCATTCCTTTGGACACACACCTCCAGAATATGAGAAACCTCAAGACCCCCGAGGACATCCCACTACTGGCAGGCTCCCTGGACACACAGGGGCATTCGGACACAAGCTGAGCAGCTACCTCCACGTAGGCATGCCCACAGATGTCAACAGAGATAGAAGGTTGAGCTGGACAGGCCCTTAGGCCGTAATCTCAACTCTTGCTTTGGGTTCCAGGTGTTACTCCTCAGAGGCTTTGGTTCGAAGAACAGGATATGGGGCTTTCCTGAGGCACTGAACAGAACTCCTCTCCTCTCCACATGGGAAGCTTCCCTGTTGGAGCTGTGTCAAACACCTCAGTTTGGAGAACCCTGCAGAGTCCCTGAGCCACCTCCAATTCCAAGGTCTCCCAGGCCACCAAGCCACAGTAGGACTCATCTTCAGGAGAGTCCATTTCAAATCTCCCCTCTGGTTAGCTCACCCAGGAGCCCGCAGATTGAGCCTGCCTTGTCCTGACTAAAGAGTGGGAATATGAGGTGGCGTTCCCAGGCATCCATGCTTAGACACCTGCTCTCGAGTCTTTCCGTATGGGGCCTCCTGGAACCATCCAGTAGGACTCGACTGTCGTGCAGAAGGAAACCTTGAGGTTTGGAGTAGTTCACAAATCCCATCGTAGGCAAACATCCCTGGCCTAATGAAGCCCTCACCCTTCAGGAAGAGGCCATGCTGGACAAAAACTCTAGCCTGAGGCACGTCTCATAGTTGACATGACCTCAGTGCAGGAGATCTCGATTCAGCCTCTGCAGAGTGGGCCTGCCGTGCCCTCGGTCCCAAACCTCACGCTAGCTTGTGTTTTCAGACTTCCTTCCTCACACTCCTGGCAAACAAGCCCTCCGGACAAGAAACTCCAGAACCAAAACCCAGCCCAGTGTCTACCCAACGGAAGAAAAACGTTTCCCTGGGGGGCTCTCCAGGAAACCCAGATGAGGATCAACCTGCTCGGGCCTCGACGGACCTTGAACTGGATATGCTGCTCTGGGAACTCATGCTCTGTCTGACACAGCCTGAAGCCAGACGTCCAGAGAGACAAGGAGACAGCTGGCCGCACACCCAGCACTTCGGACACGCCATGGTCTTATGCCGTCACCTCTTCCTAACCTTGGTTTTCAGATATCTGAACCTATATATTATATTAATTCTCCAAACAGCTGGGTATCGCAAGCACAAAACAGAACTCCTCCTTCTCCATGGCTGTCAAGCTTGCTCTTGGCATGGAGTCACACCTTCAGGGTGGGAGAAACCTTCATGGCCCCTGATGCCACGCCCAAACTTGAGTGCTGCTTGGGCACAAATTCACACTGTGACCCTCAGCATGAGCCCCATGTCAAAGAAAGGCCTGTCAGGACCTGGACCAAGAGCCCGCATATGGGGCTTGCCAAGACCCTATGCACCCAATCCTCACCAGTGTTTGAGTTTTCCAGTCGCCCCACCTGTACCTGGGCGCTGCTCTGGAATCCCTTTCTTGGAGAGACACATGAGCCAGACAACACGACTCCACCCTTCCCTCAAAATGACCCCAAACTCTTGGGAGCTGGGACAAATCCCCAGAGAGGGATACTCGTCCACAGTCCCTGAGGCCACCGCTCCAATCCACGGCTATCCCGGACACAACATCCAGAGACAAAAGCCTGAAGGAACGCCTTCCACTCGCCCTTGTTTCAGAGGCCCAGGAGTTCCCTCTTGGGCTGTACATCCGGCCTGTCATACCCTAGGCGCCACTCATAAGCTGACTTTGTGTTTTAAGACTTCTGTGCCCACAGCATGGACACACAACCTCCAGGCTAGGGCCTCTGAAGCCACAGCGAAAGATTGTGCCGGCCCTCTCTAAGGAAAGTGTGTCCAATCCATTGACCACAACCCTACAGTTTAGGGAAAAGCTCCAAGGCCCCTGAGGCCATCAATAGATAGGCCACCCTGGACTAAGAGGGGCTCTCTGACACCAGCAGAGCAACTATCTCCACTTAGATTCTCAGACATTGTCCCCAGAGACAGAAGGTTGAAATGGACAGGCGCCCAGGCCCTAATATGAACCTTAGCTTTGTTTCCATGTGTCCGTTCTCAGAGGACTGTTTTCGTAGACCAGCACATGGGGCTTTTCTGAGGCACCAAACCAAGCATCTCTCGTCTCCACATGGGCAGCTTTCTTACTGGGGATGTATCAAACCCTTCAGGTAGGAGAGTTCCGCAAGGCCACCGAACAACCAGCACATTCCAATGTCTCCATGGACCCAAACGCACATTATGACACATCCTCAGGAGAGGCCATTTCAACTCAGCCCCCTGGGTAGCGTGACCCAGAGGCAGCAGATCAAACATATCTTGTCGCTTATGGCCAATTGGAATGCGAGGAATGCTGTACAGGGATCCATCCTTCGAACCCTGCTCTCCAGTCCTTCCATATGGTATGTCCTGGAGCCATGCAACAGGACTCGAATGTCCCGCAGAAGGAAACCTTGTGGTTTGGGGCAACCTCCAAACTCAGCGTGGGAAAACTTCCTTGGCCTCATGAGGCCCCCGCTTCATGAAGGTGCCATTATGGACACATACTCCAGCCTCAGCCAACGTCTGATCCTCAGCCTGACTTCAGATGCAGGAGATTTTGATTCAGCCTCTGCAGAGTGGGCCTGCTCTGCCCTTGGCTCCAATACTCACCCTAGCTTGTGTTTTCAGACTTCCGTCCTCACACTCCTTGCCCACAAACCCTCCCTACTGGGAATTCTGGGGCCACACTGAAGCACTCTGCCTGCCTCCCAGGAGAAAAACATTGTCTATGGTGCTGCCCAGAAACCACAAAGGAGGATCAAACTGCTCGGCCCTCGGCAACACCCCAATTGTATAGGCTACCTTAAACACTGATGCTCTGTCGCAAATAGCCTGAGCCCAGACCTTCCAACAGACACCGACACAGCTGGCTGCACTCCTAGGACATTTGACCCGCCACTGCCTTAGGCCACCATCCATTCCCAACCTGGGTTTTCAGTCATCGGATCCTAGACCTTATCTCCAATCCCTGCACAGGGGGGAACCTGATGCACAAATCAGAACCCCTTCTTCCCCATGGCAAGAAAACTTGCTGCTGGCAGTGAGTCAAACCTTCAGTGTAGGAAAAACGACATGGCCCATGAGGCAACGCCCAAGCTTTAGGGCCGCCTTGGGCACAAACACACATTGTGACCCTCAGCGTGAGTACCTTATTCAAGTACCTCTCAGTGACTGGACCAAGAGCCCGCATATGTGGCTTGCCATGCCCATAGGCACCCAGGACTAACTAGATGGTGTGTATTCCAGTTCAGGGAATCCACTGCTATGCTCTAGAGTCCCTCTCCTGGGGGGTTCCCTGTGGCAGAAAACAGTACTCTTCCCTTCCCACAGAATGAACCCAAACACTTGGGAGCTTGGACAATCCCCCGAGAGGAAGGCTCTTCCTCGGCCTCTGAGACAACCCCTACCCTGACCGGACACTGTGAACGCAACACCCAGAGACAAAATCCTGAGTGACTGCCTCCCACTTGCCCTCCTTTGATATCCAGAGGATCTCCCCTCACGGACTGGAGATCAGTCCTGCCATTACCTTGGCCACTAGCTGAGCCAAGTTTGCTTTTTCAGACATCTGTCCCCACAGCCCTGGCAAACACAGCCTCTAGGCTGGGTCCTCTGGAGCCATACCACAGGACCGTGCCTGCTCTCTCCTGGGAAACTGTGTCCATTCCTTTGGCCACACACCTCCAGAATATGAGAAACCTCAAGGCCCCCGAGGACATCCCACTACTGGGAGGCTCCTTGGACACACAGGGGCATTCGGACACAAGCTGAGCAGCTACCTCCACGAAGGCATGCCCACAGATGTCAACAGAGATAGAAGGTTGAGCCGGACAGGCCCTTAGGCCGTAATCTCAACTCTTGCTTTGGGTTCCAGGTGTTACTCCTCAGAGGCTTTGGTTCGAAGAACAGGATATGGGGCTTTCTTGAGGCACTGAACAGAACTCCTCTCCTCTCCACATGGGAAGCTTCCCTGTTGGAGCTGTGTCAAACACCTCAGTTTGGAGAACCCTGCAGAGTCCCTGAGCCACCTCCACATTCCAAGGTCTCCCAGGCCACCAAGCCACAGTAGGACTCATCTTCAGGAGAGTCCATTTCAACTCTCCCCTCTGGGTAGCTCACCCAGGAGCCTGCAGATTGAGCCTGCCTTGTCCTGACTAAAGAGTGGGAATATGAGGTGGCATTCCCAGGCATCCATGCTTAGACACCTGCTCTCGAGTCTTTCCGTATGGGGCCTCCTGGAACCATCCAGTAGGACTCGACTGTCGTACAGAAGGAAACCTTGAGGTTTGGAGAAGTTCACAAATCCCATCGTAGGCAAACCTCCCTGGCTTCATGAAGCCCCCACACCCTTCAGGAAGAGGCCATGCTGGACAAAAACTCTAGCCTGAGGCACGTCTCATAGTTGACATGACCTCAGTGCAGGAGATCTCGATTGAGCCACTGCAGAGTGGCCCTGCCTTGCCCTCGGTCCCAAACCTCACACTAGCTTTTGTTTTCAGACTTCCTTCCTCACACTCCTGGCAAACAAGCCCTACGGACTAGGAACTCCAGAACCACAACCCAGCCCAGTGTCTGCCCAACGGAAGAAAAACGCTTCCCTATGGGGCTCTCCAGAAAACCCAGATGATGATCAACCTGCTCGGCCCTCGACGTTCCCCGAAGTGGATATGCTGCTCTGGGCACTCACGCTCTGTCTGACACAGCCGGAAGCCAGACGTCCAGACAGACAAAGAGACAGCTGGCTGCACACCCAGCACTTCGGACACGCCATGGTCTTATGCCGTCACCTCTTCCTAACCTTGGTTTTCAGATATCTGAACCTAGACATTATATCAATTCTCCACACAGCTGGGTATCGCAAGCACAAAACAGAACTCCTCCTTCCCCATGGCTGTCAAGCTTGCTCTTGGCATGGAGTCACACCTTCAGTGTGGGAGAAACCTTCATGGCCCCTGAAACCACGCCCAAACTTGAGTGCTGCCTTGGGCACAAATTCACTCTGTGACCCTCAGCATGAGCCCAATATCAAAGAAAGGCCTGTCAGGACCTGGACCAAGAGCCCGCATATGGGGCTTGCCAAGCCCCTATGCACCCAATCCTCACCAGTGTTTGAGTTTTCCAGTCGCCCCACCTGTACCTGGGCGCTGCTCTGGAATCCCTTTCTTGGAGAGACCCATGAGCCAGACAACACGACTCCACCCTTCCCACAAAATGACCCCAAACTCATGAGGCCCCCGCTTCATGAAGGTGCCATCATGGACACATACTCCATCCTCAGCCAACTTCTGATCCTCAGCCTGACTTCAGATGCAGGAGATTTTGATTCAGCCTCTGCCGATTGGGCCTGCTCTGCCCTTGGCTCCAATCCTCACCCTAGCTTGTGTTTTCAGACTTCCGTCCTCACACTCCTGGCCCACAAACCCTCCCTACTGGGAATTCTGGGGCCACACTGAAGCACTCTGCCTGCCTCCCAGGAGAAAAACATTGTCTATGGTGCTGCCCAGAAACCACAAATGAGGATCAAACTGCTCGGCCCTCGGCAACACCCCAATTGCATAGGCTACCTTAAACACTGATGCTCTGTCGCAAATAGCCTGAGCCCAGACCTTCCAACAGACACCGACACAGCTGGCTGCACACCCAGCACATTGGACCCGCCACTGCCTTAGGCCACCATCCATTCCCAACCTGGGTTTTCAGTCATTGGAACCTAGAGCTTATCTCCAATCCCTGCACAGGGGGGAACCTGATGCACAAGTCAGAACCCCTCCTTCCCCATGGCAAGAAACCTTGCTGCTGGCCGTGAGTCAAACCTTCAGTGTAGGAGAAAACGGCAAACCTGCCGGGCCTCATGAAGCCCCCCATATCCTTCAGGGAGAGGCCATCATGGACAAAAACTCTAGCTTGAAGCACGTCTCATAGTAGATATGACCGCAATGCAGGAGATCTTGATTAAGCCTCTGCAGAGTCGCCTGCCGTGCCCTCGGTCCCAAACCTCACGCTAGCTTGTGTTTTCAGACTTCCTTCCTCACACTCCTGGCAAACAATCCCTCCAGAGTAGGATTTGCAGAACCACAAGCCAGCCCAGTTACTGCCCACCGGTAGAAAACATTTCCTTGTGGGGCTCTCCATAAAACCCAGAGGAGGATCAACCTGCTCTTGCCTCGACGGCACTCAGATTTGATAGGCTGCTCTGGGCACTAATGCTCTGCCTTTCACAGCCTGATGCCAGACGTCCAGACAGGCAAGGAGACAGCTGGCCACACACCTAGCACTTCTGACAGGCCATGGTCTTATGCCGTTATCTCTTCCTAACCTTGGTTTTCAGATATCTAAACCCAGATATTATATCAATTCCCCACACAGTTGGGCATCTGAATCACAAATCAGAACTCCTTCTTCCCCATGGCTGTAAGGCTTGCTCTTGGCATGGAGTCACACCTTCAGGGTGGGAGAAACCTTCATTTCCCCTGAAACCACGCCCAAACTTGAGTGCTGCCTTGGGCACAAATTCACTCTGTGACCCTCAGCATGAGCCCAATATCAAAGAAAGGCCTGTCAGGGCCTTGACCAAGAGCCCGCATATGAGGCGTGCCAAGCCCCTATACACCCAATCCTCACCAGTGTTTGAGTTTTCCAGTCTCCCCCCCGTTCCTGGGGCTCTGCTCTGGAATCACTTTCTTGGAGAGACACATGAGCCAGACAACAGGACTCCACCCTTCCCCACAAAATGACCCCAAACTCCTGTTAGCTGGGACAAATCTCCAGAGAGGGATACTTGTCCACAGTCACTGAGGCCACCCCCTACAATCTACGGCTATCCTGGACGCATCCAGAGACAAAAGCCTAAAGGAATCTCGCCCTTGATTCACAAGCCAAGGAGCTCACTCTCTATCTGTACATCCGGCCTGCCATACCCTCGGCGCCACTCATAAGCTGAGTTTGTGTTTTCAGACTTCTGTGCCCACAGCCTGGACCCACACACCCTCCAGGCTAGGGCATCTGGAGCCACAGCGAAAGATTGTGCCTGCCCTCTCCAAGGAAAGTGTGCCCAATCCATTGACCACAACCCTACAGGTTAGGGAAAAGCTCAAAGGCCCCTGAGGCCATCCTGATAGTGTAGGCTGCCCTGGAATAAAAGGGGCACTCTGACACCAGCTGAGCCATTATCACCAATTAGACTCTCAGACAGTGTCCCCAGAGACAGAAGATTGAAATGGACAGGCCCTTAGGCCCTAATATGAACCTTAGTTTTAGTTTTCATGTGTCTGTCCTCAGAGGACTGGTTTCGTATACCAGCATATTAGGTTTTTCTGAGGCTCCAAACCAAACCTCTCTCGTCTCCACATGGAGTGCTTTCTTACTGGATCTGTATCAAACCCTTCTGGTCGGAGAATTCCGCAGGGCCACAGTACAACCATCACATTCCAAGGTCTCCATGGACAGAAACACACATTATGACACATCCTCAGGAGAGGCCATTTCAACTCAGCCCGCTGGTTAGCTTGCCCCAGAGCCAGCAGATCAAACATATCTTGTCGTCAATGGCCAAAGGGAATGCGAGGCATGCTGTTCAGGGATCCATCCTTTGAACCCTCCTCTTCAGTCCTTCCGTATGGTATGTACTGGAGCCACTCAACAGGACTCGACTGTCTTGCAGAAGGAAACCTTGTGGTTTGTGGCAACCTCCAAACTCAGCGTGGGAAAATTTCGTTGGCCTCATGAGGCACCTGCTTCATGAAGGTGCTATCAAGGGCACAATCCAACCTCAGCCAACGTCTGATCCTCAGCCTGACTTCAGATGCATGAGATATCCTTTCAGCCTTTGCAGAGTGTGCCTGCTCCCAACCTCACCCTATCTTTTGTTTTCAGACTCTACCCTAGCACTCCTGGCCCAAAAGCCCTCATGATTGGGAATTCTGGTTCCAGAACGAAGCACTCTGCCTGCCCCCCAAAGAAAAACATTGTCTATGGCATTGCTCAGAAACCCCAAATGAAAATCAACCTGCTCAGCCCTCGGCAACACCCCAATTGCATAGGCTACCCTAAACACTATGCTCTGTCTTACATAGCCTGAGCCCAGACCTTGTGAGAGACATTGAGACAGTTGGCTTCACACCCAGCACATCGAGCCTGCCATGGGTTAGGCCATTTCATCCCTTCCCATTGACCTGGGTGTCTTCCTGGAGGTATATTCTGAGGCTGTGTCAGACTATGCATTTTTTCTGGAGCTTCCTATGGAATTGGGGTGGTATTAGGGGCCTTGCAATTTTCTCTTAATCTGGTGGGTTGGGAAACTGAGACAGGCTGACATTTCTTGGGAGAGCTGGCCCAGTGCTGTTGTGTGTTCCTGGAGGCCCCATCCTGGAGGGCATATGGGTCAGGACTCTGGGTCCAAAGTCTTCAGACACAAACTGGTAAGAGTTAAGCTCGAGGTGATGGCAGACCCAATCTGCAGACCCTGAGCGAAGCATCTCCAGATATGAAATTCGGATGGCTCTGAGGCAGGAGCACAGTCTTTTCTGTCTGACTTGTTTGTCTATGATGGCCACGAAATGGAGGGGTGGCCTCATGGGTCCATGTGAGATTCTACCTCTCTGGGAATTCTGCTCGGCACCCAAGAGTTTGGTGTATTTCCGGGGGATGGGAGGAGCGCAGTTTTCTGAGTCAGGGATCCCGTCCAAACAGCCATTCCAGAGATGGGTCCTGGGTTCTGGAGCCTGGATCACCGCAACAAGGCTTAGGATTTGGGCCTAGGGTCCTGCTCTATGTTTTCCTGGTACAGCTCCCGAGTGTTCTTGTTGGAAATGGGTCTCATTCTGAGGGTCACAATGCCTGTTTTTGCCCAGATGCCCATGCTGAGTGGGTGTGACCTCATGGGCTATGCACTTGGCTCCCACTCTGAGGGTTGGACTGTCATCTCAACATTCAGTTTTCCTGCCATGGGGAAGGAGGGGTACTTTTTTATGCTTCAGGTTCCCCCATGGGCAGGAATTTGAGCTAAGTTCTGGGACCGGTGCCTGAATACCCAGTTCACTTTGAGATGAGGTCCTCGGGCCAAGGCAGGACCCACCTGCAGAAAATGAGGCCTGCTTTCTGGGTGGCTGTCAGGAGCTCGGGCTCGAGCTGTGTCAGACAGAACATTCGTGGAGAGTTCGGCCTATGATATTGGGGTGCTTTTGAGAGCTGTGCAACTGGATCCTCATGGGGGATTTTTGCACAGACCCTTTCTTCACTTCTTCTATCTGGTGAGCAGGCAGATGGCTGCATTACGGCTCCAGAATATCCAAGTTGGAGGGTTTGCAGGCGAGGAGTGTGAGGACAGAAGTATGAAAACATAAGCTACGGTTACGCTCAGTGCCGAGCACATGTCTATTCCAATGTACAGCAGTTGTTTCGAGATCTCCAGCACCTGGGCGAGGGGAAGATGTCTGCTCACGCTGGAGTTTGTATCCATGATGGCCAACAAATGGTGGGGAGGCCTCAAGAATTCTTGGAGGTTTTTCCAAGCTGGAGCTTGTGAGCTGCTCCAAATATCAAGGTGTCCTACTAAGGGACAGCAGAAGTCTTCTTACAGGGCTCCAGGGTCCCCCATATGGAAGATTCGATAGCAATGCTCTCTGAATGGAGGCCTGGGAAGCCAATCTCGTGTTACCATTGCAGCTGAGGAACAGGGTAAGCTTGAACCAATGACACTGATTCCAAGTTCCAAGTGATTTGCGTTGATGGAAGTTCTCAGTCTAACAGGTCCCAATGCTGCTTGGTGTCCAGGGAGACCTTAGAATGTGGTGGCGGCTCTCTGACCATTGAGGATTCTCTATCCTTAGGATTAGACCCAGTACCCAGGAGCCAGGTTTCCTTCTTGGGACAGGAGGTGTGCTCTTGTATGGCTCACGGACCACAGGTTGGACCATATGCTTGAATTTCCAGAACAGACCTCTAGGAAGAGAGACCTCAAAACATAAGCTAGGGTTCTGATGAGGTTTTAGGGCCATGGAAGTTTCAATCTTCGGACTAAGTGCCATTGGCCTGCATGTCATCCTGGAGGTAGGTGCTGAGGCTGTGTCAGGCTGTGCACTTTTTCCAGAGTGGCCTATGATATTGGGGTGCAGTCAGGGGCCTTGCAGTTTTCTCCTAATCTGGACATTTTGGGAAACTGAGATGGGCAGGGTTTCCTCAGGAGAGCAGGGCCAGTGATGTCATGTGTTTCTCGAGGCCCCATCCTGGAGGTCATGTGTGTCAGGACTTTGGGACCAAAGACTTTAGACACAACCTCGGATAAGAGGTAGGAGTGAGGTGATGGCAGTCCGAATCTGAAGACCCTGAGGGAAGCTCCTCGGGATTTGAAATTCAGGTGGCTGGGAGGGAGGAGCACAGGCTTTTCTGTCTGGATTTTGTGTCTAGGATGGCCACTAAATGGAGGGGTGACCTCATGTGTCCATGGGATATTCTTCCACTCTGGTGATTCTGCTTGGCACCCAAGAGTTTGATTTCTTTCTAGGGAAGAGGAAAAGACTGTATTCCATCTCTGGGATCCTGTCCAAACAGGGATTCCAGAGATGGGTTCTGGGTCCAGACACTGGGAAAACTTAACCAAAGCTTCGATTTGGGATCCTGGTCCAGATCCCAAGGGGGATCTTTGGAAAGGGGTCTCATTCTGAGGGTCACAATGCCTATTTGTGCCCAGCTGCCCATCCTGTGTAGGCATGGTCTCATGGACCATGCACCTGGTTCCCACTCAGGGTTGTACAGCCATCTCAACATTCAGTTTTCTGGCCATGGGGAAGGAGGAGCACTCTTTTGTGCTTCCGAGTCCCCTATGGGCAGGAATTTGAGCTAAGTCTGGGACAGGTACCTGAATATCCAGGTTGCTTCAAGATGATGGCCTCGGGCCAAGGTTGGACCCACCTGGAGGATATGGGGTCCACTATCTGGGTGGCTGACAGGAGGTCGGGGATCAGGCGGTGTCAGATAGACAATGTATGCAGAGGTCGGTCTATTATATTGGGGTGCCATTGAGGGCCGTGCAGGAGGATCCTCATGTGGGTTTCTACGAAGACCCATAGGGCACTTCTTTCTGGTGGGCAGGCAGAAAGCTGCACTGTGGCTTCAGAATTCCCAATATGAAGGGCTTGTAGGCGAGGAGTGTGAAGACAGAAGTCTGAAAACACAAGCCACGGATAAGCTCAGTGCCGACCACAGGACCATTCCATTGTGCAGTGGTTGTTTCGAGATTTCCAGCACCTGAGTATGGGCGAGGGTCAGATGTCTGCTCACGCTGGGTTTGCATCCATGATGGTCAACGAATTGTGGGGTGGCCTCAAGAATTCTTGGAGATTTTCCCAAGCAGGACCTTGTGAGCTGCTCCAAACAGCAAGGTGTCCTACTGTGGGACAGGGGAAGTCCGCTTACAAGGCTCCAGGGTCCCCCATATAGAACGATTCGACAGCAGAGGTCTCTGAATGGGGGCCTGGGAAGTCTTCCTTGCATGACCATTGCAGCTGAGGAACATTGCAGGCTTGATCTGCTGGTTTTTGTTCAAATTTCCAAGTGATCTAAGTTGACGGATGTTCTCAGTCTAATGAGTCACAATGCTGCTTGGTGTCCAGGGAGACCTTAGAATGTGGTGGTGAGGGTGCCTGGGTGGCTCAATGGGCTAAGCTGCTGCCTTCGGCTCAGGTCATGATCTCAGGGTCCTGGGATTGAGTCCCGCATCAGGCTCTCTGCTTAGCAGGGAGCCTGCTTCTTCCTCTCTCTCTCTCTGCCTTCCTCTATGCCTACTTGTGATCTCTCTCTGTCAAATAAATAAATAAAATCTATATAAAAAAAAAGAATGTGGTTGTATGTCTGTGGACATGCAGGATTCTCCTACCTGAGGGTTAGACCCAGTTCCCAGGAGCCAGGTTCCCTTCTCGGGACAGGAGGGGTTCTCTTGTATGGCTCAGGGACCACATGTCAGGTCATATGTTGGATTTCAAGACCAGGCCTCTGGGCACAGAGGCCTGAATATCTAGGCTAGGGTTCTTATGAGGTTGTAGGGGCATGTCATCCTCAACCTTCGGACTTAGGGACTTTGACCTGTGAGTCTTCCTGGAGGTAGATGCTCAGGCTGTGTCAGACTGTGCATTTTTTCCAGAGTGGCCTATGAAATTGGGGTGGGCTCAGGGGCCTTGCAGGCTTTTCCTAATCTGGAGGGTTTGTGCAACTGAGACGGCAGAATTTCATCCAGAGATCAGGCCCAGTGATGTAGTGTGGTTCTGTCAGCCCCATCCTGCAGGGAATGTGGTTAAGGGCTCTGGGACCAAAGTCTTCAGACACAAAATTGTGTATCAATTAGGAGGGAGGTGATGGCAGCCCCGATCTGCAGACGCTGAGGGCAGCTCCTCAGGATTTGAAATTCGTGTGGCTGGGAGGCAGGAGCAAAGGCTTTTCTGTCTGGATTGTGTCTAGGATGGCCTTGGAATGGTGGGGTGTCCTCATGTGTCCATGGAATATTCTACCTCTCTGGGGATTCTGCCCAGCACCCAAGAGTTTGGTGTCTCACTGGGAAGGAGAGAGCGTGGTTTTCTGTTTCAGTGTTTCCGTCAACACAGGGATTCCAGAGATGGGTTATAGGTCCCTGTGCCTGGATAACCCTACAAAGGCTTAGTATTTGGGCCTAGAGGCTTGACTGCCTGGCTCTGTGGGGCTTTGGTTCAGCTCCCATGGAGACTTGGTGGAAATGGGTCTCAGGGTAAGGGTCACAATGCCTGTTTTTGCCCAGATGCCCATCCTGAGTGGGCATTGCCTCTTGTTCCATGCACCTGGATCCCAATATGAGGGTTGGACCACCATATCAACATTTAATTTTCCTTCTATGAGGAAGGAGGAGTACTCTTTTTTGCTTCAGATTCCCCCATGCACAGTAATTTGAGCTATGTTCTGGGACTGGTACGTGAATAACCAGGTTGGTTTGAGATGAAGGACTCAGGTCAAGGCAGGTCACACCTGCCAGATATGGGTCCCGCTATCTAGGCGGCTACCAGGAGGTCGGGGCTCGAGCTGTGTCAGACAAAGCATTAGTTCACAAGGTGGCCTATGATATTGTGGTGCTATAGAGGGCTGTGCTTCTGGAACCTTATATGGAGTTTCACGCAGACCCATAGGGCACCTCTTTTTTCTGGTGGGCAGGCAGAAGGCATTGTGGCTCCCAAATTCCCAATATGGGGGACTTGAAGGCGAGGAGTGTGAGAACAGAAGGCAGAAAACACAATCTATGCTTAATCTCAGTGCCGAGAACATGGCCGTTCCAATGTGCAGTGGTTTTTTCGAGATCTCCAGCATCTGAGTACAGGCGAGGGTCAGATGTCTGCTCATGATAGAGTTTGTATCTATCGTGGCCAACAAATGAAATATCCAGCACCTGAGTAAAGGTGGATTTCAGATGTTTACGCACACTGGAGTTTGTGTCTCTGATGACCGAATGGAGGAGTGGCATCAAGAGGCTGATGCATGTGAGATGCTCCAAACAGCAAGGTTGTTTTTTCTACTGGACAGTTAGAGTCTGGTATGTTTTCTGCAGGGCCCCCCATGTGAAAAGTATGGGTAGCAGAGCCCTTCCACATGGATGCCTGGAAAGCACACCTCCATTGACCAATGCAGCTGAGGAACATGCAGGTTCTTTACGGTGCTTCTGGGGCGAAGCACCAAGGTCTTGAGTTGACATGGAATCTCTTGAAGATGGGTTACAATGCTGGTTTTTTTTACCAGGTAGATCTTAGAATGTGTTGGTGGCTAAGGTGCCTGCAAGATTCTCCTACCCTGAGGGTTTAACACAGGTCGAAGAGCACGGTTACCTTCTGGGGACAGGAGATGTAGTGTTTTGTGGCTCAGGGACCACATGCCATATCATAAGTTCCTATTCAAGAACAGGCCTCTGAAGACAGATGCCCGACAACCTAATCTAGGGTTCCAATGAGTCCCAGGGGCATGAGACGTTCAATCTTCAGACTTAGGAAAGTTGACTTGGGTGTCTGCCAGGATGTAGGTGATCAGGGAGTTTCAGACTGCGCACTTATGTCCAGAGTAACCTCCAATATTGGGGTGGCCACAGGGGTCTTGAATGTTTCAACCAACTCTGGAGGGTTTGGTTAACTGACATGCACAATTTCCATGGGGATGGCAAGCACAGTCCTGTGGTGTGGCTCCAGAGACTCCACCCTGGAGGGCATGTGAGCCATGGTTCTGGGAGGGAAGTCTGCAAACACAAACTCGGGTTAGGTTTAGTGGCTAGGTTATCGCAGGGCAATGTGTAGACCTGGAAGGCTACTCGTCAGGAACAGTAACTGGAATGACCCGAAGGTGGAAGCACAGGCTTTTACATCTGGATTGTGTGTCTAGGGTGACCTCAGAATGTAGCTGTGGCCTCATGGGTCTATGGGAGATTTTTCCTCTAAGGATACTGGCGGCTCCCAATATTTTGATGACTTTTTGAGATGGGAAGACTGCTATTTTCGATCTTAGGTGTGCCCCAAAACAGGGATTCCAGAGATGGGCTCTGGGTCTAGGCGCCTGGAAAATCCCACCAAGGGTTGGGATTTGGGCTTATGGGCAGACCAGGCCTGCAATGCAGGATCTTGGTGGTGCAACTGAGAGGGCTTGTTTGGAAGCATGCTCAGGCTGAGCATTACAATGCCTGTTTGTGCCCAGGGTGGCCCTCAGGAGTGGGCGTGGTCCCATTGTCCATTTTCTGGCTCCCACACTGAGGGATGGACACACATTCCAATGGCCAGGTTTCCAGCCATGGGGAAGGAGGAAATATCTATTGTGCTTCATGTTCCCCCATAGGCAGGGATTACAGCAAAGGTCTGGGGACAGATGCCTGAATACCAAGGATGCATAGAGATGACAGATTTGGGCCATGGCCGTTCTCACATGCTGGATATGGGCCCCGCTCTCTGGGTGGCTGACACGAGGTCTGGGCTCAGGCTGTGTCAGACACAGCACTAGTGGCCAGAGAAGTCTATATATTGGGGTTCTCTCCAGGGCCGAGTAAATTGATCCTCATGTAGGGTTTCTGGCCAGACTCACGAAGCACTTCTTTCTGTGGGGCAGGCAGAATGCTGCCTTATGGATCCAGAATTCCCTATCAAGAGGGTTTGGGGACAAATAGGGTGAGAATGCAATTGTAAACACCAGCTATGCTTAAATTGAGTGCCAAGCGGAAGTCAGTTTCAATGTGCAGCAGCTTATACGAGATATCCAGCACCTGAGTAAGGGCAGATGTCAGATATTTGCTCACACTTGAGTTTGTGTCTAGGATGACGACTAATGGAGGGGTGGCTTCAGGAGGCAATGGAGGTTTACCCACGCTTAAGATTGTGAGATGCTCCAAACAACAAGGTTTCCTTCTAATGGACAGGAGGAGTCTGTTTTTTTTTCCTCCAGGGTCCCTCAAGTGGAAGTTTGCGTAGCACAGCCCTCCCGCATGGATGACTGGAAAGCACACGTCCAATGACCATTGCAGCTGAGGAACATGACAGGTTCGTTTTGGTGGTTCTGGTGCCAAGTACCAAGGCCTTGAGTTGACTTGGAATCTCTTACAGATGTGTCCCAAAACTGGTTTGTTACAAGGGAGTTCTTAGAATGTATTGGTGGCTATGGGCCACGCTGAGGGTTTGGCACAGGTCGATGTGCACAGTTTCCATCTTGGGAGAGGAGATGTTCTGTTTTGTGGCTCAGGGTACATATGTTGTATCCTGACTTGGTATTCAAGAACAGGCCTCTGAGGATTGATGCTGGCAACCTAATCTAGAGATCCAATGATGTCCTTGGTGCCCATCAGGTTCAATTTTCTTACTAAGGACCATTGATATGGTTGTCTGACTGGATGTAGGTGATCAGGGTGTTTCAGACTGTGCATTTGCATCCAGAGCCACTTCCAATATTGGGGTGGGCTCAGGGGCCTTGCAGGTTTCTCCTAACTTGGAGGCTTTGGGGAACTGTGATGGGCACAGTTTCCTTGGGGATGGCAGGCCCAGTCCTGTGGTAAGGCTTCAGAGACCACCTCCTTGAGGATATGAGAGCCATGGTTTTGGGAGGGAAGTCTGCAAACACAAATTTGGGTCAGGGATAGTGGCAAGGTGATCGCAGGTCCAATGCATAGACCTAGAAGGCATCACGTCAGGAACTGTAATTAGGGTGACTGAAAGCTGGTAGCACAGGCTTTTCTATCTGGATTGTGTGTCCAGGATGGGCTCTGAATGTAGACGTGGTCTCATGGTTCAATGGGAGACTTTTCCTCTCTAAGGATCCTGGTGGATCTCCATAGATTGGTGGTTTTTCAGAGAAGAAAAGAGTGCTCTTTTCCATCTTAGGGGTGCTCCAAAACAGGGAAGAATGCTGTTTTCCAACTTAGGCTTATGCCAAAACAGGGATTCCAGAGACGGGCTCTGGGTCTGGGTGCCCGGATATCCCACCAAGTGTTAGGATTTGGGCCTAGGGGCATTTTAGGCCTGCAATGCAGGATCCTAATGGTGTAACAGAGAGGGCTTGTTTGAAAGCATGCTCAGGCTGAGGGTCATCATGCCTCTTTGTGCCCAGGGGGGCCCTCAGGAGAGGGCGTAGTCTCATTGGCCATATAGCTGGATCCCACTTTGAGGGTTGGACACCCATTGCAACAGCCAGGCTTCCTGCAATGGAAAGAGGAGTTCTCTATTGTGCTTCAGGTTCCCCCATTGGCAGGGTTACAGGAAAGGTCTGTGGAAAGTTGCCTTAATACCAAGGATGTGTACAGATGACAGGCTAAAAATTCCCAGGTAACAAAACAGCATTGTTACCCATGTTCATGACATTCCATGTAGAAATAAGCCCTTAGTACTTCGCCCCAGAGCCACCAGAATGAACTTGCCATGTTCCTAAGCTGCAATGGTCAGTGGAGGTGTGGTTTCCAGGCAACCATACGGGGGTGCTCTGCTACACAAACTTTGCAATTGGCTGGGACCCTTGAGACAAAAAAACAGAATGCCCCTGTCCGGTAGAAGGAAACCTTCTGTTTGGAGCATCTCACAAGCCCCAGCGTGGGAAATTCTCCATTTCCTCTTGAAGCCACCACTCCATTTGTCAGTCATCATAGACACAAACTCCAGCATGAGCAAACATCTGACATCCGCCCTTACTCAGGTGATGGATTTCAATTCGATCGCTGCACACTGGAATTGCCTTTAGTTTGACTGAATTAAGCCATAGCTTGGGTTTACAATTCCATCCTCAGTCTACTGGTCCACAAGCCCTATTGTGAGGGAATTCTGGAGCTACAACACAATATTCTGCCTTCCCCATAGAAAGAAAAAGGGCCTGGAGAGTCTGCCCAGAAACTCCATATGATGGTCAATCTTCTCGGTGCTAGACGGAACCCTGATTCATAGGCTGCCCTGGGCACTAGTGCTGTGTCTGACATAGCCGGAGCCAGGACCTAGTGTCAGCCACTGAGAGATCAGGGCCCATATCCAGCATGTGAGACCAGCTATGGCCCAAGACTGTCTTCTCTTCTATTCTTGGTATTCAGGCATCTGTACCCACACCTTTGCTGAAATCCTTGCCATTGGGGGAACCTGAAGCACAATAGAGAACTCCTCCTTCCCCATGGAAGGTATTCTGACAGTTGGGATAGTTGCTCAACCCTCAAAGTGGAAGGCAGCTCCATGGCCAAGGAGACCATGTGCACTCATGATGGCTTCCCCGGGCACAAGCAGGCATTGTGACCTCAGCCTGAGCATGCTTTCAACCAAACGCTCTCAATTGCATCTCTGGGACCCCGAATTGCAGGCCTAGTACACACCTAGGCCCAAATCCTAACCCTAGTGGGATTTTACAGGGGCCCAGACACAGAGCCCATCTCTGGAATCCCTATTTGGGGGACCCTTAAGATGGAAAACAGCACTCTTCCCTTCCCCGAGATAGTCACCAAACTCATGGTAGCCACCAGGATCCTTGAGTGGAAAAATCTGCCATAGACCCATGAGAACACACCTGCATTCCGAAGCCATCCTGGACATACAATCCAGATACATATCATGTGCTATCACCTTTGAGTCATCGGATTTACAGTTCCTGACGAGCTGCCTTCCAGGTCTATGCATTGGGCCTGCAATCACCTTGCCATTAACCTAAACTGAGTTTGTGTTTGCAGACTTCCTTCCTAAAACCATGGCTCACATGACCTCCAGGTTCTGGCATCTGAAGCCACACCACAAGACTGTGCCTGAGATCCTCAAGGAAACTGTGCCCATCACTTTTGCCCGATACCTTTAGATTAGGAGAAACCTGCAAGGCCCCTGAGCGCAGCCAAATAATGGAGGCCGCTCTGGGCACAAATGCACAGTCTGAGACACCCTGATCCCCTCCATACAGGCAGACACCCAAGTTAATGCTACTGAGTCAGAAGATTGAACCTGACATGCCCCGAGGACTTCATTGGCACACTAGATTAGGTTTACAGGTATCTGTCGTCAGAGGCCTGCTCTGGAATATCAACTTATGATAAAATATATAGTCCCTGAGCCACAGAACAGAATATGTCCTCCCCAAAAAGGAAGCCATGCTCCTGGAATTGTGTCATACCCTAAGGGTATTTGGATCCTGAATGGCCCCTTAGCAACCAGCACATTCTATGATATTCCTGGTAACAAACCATCATTGTGCCCCATCTTCATGAGACTCCATGTCAACTCAAGGTCTCGATATATTGCCCCAGAGCCACCAGAATGCACCTGCCATGTTCCTCAGCTGCAATGGTCAATGGAGGGGTGATTTCCAGGCATCCCTGTGGCGTTCTCTGCTACAAAACTTTCCACATGGAGAAACCAGAGAAAACAAACCAGACTTCTCCTGTCCGGTAGAAAGAAACTTTGCTATTTGGAGCATCTCACAAGCCCCAGCATGGGAAATCCTCCATGGCCTCTTGACGCCACCCTTCCATTTGTGGGTAATCACAGACACAAACTCCAGTGTGAGCAAACATCTGACATCCACCCTTACTCAGGTGCTGGATATTCGAAACGGCAGCTGCACACTGGAACTGCCTTTTGCTTTTCACTGAACTTAACCATAGCTTTGTATTACTATTCTATCCTCACCACACTGCTCCACAATATCACTTGATAGGGAATTCTGGAGCCACAACGCAGTATTCTGCCTTCCACATAGAAAGAAGAAGGACCTGTTGAGTCTTCCCAGAAACTGCACATGAGGATCAATCTACTCAGACCACGAGGCAACCCTGATTAATAGATTTCCCTGACCACTAGTGCTGTGTCTGACAGAGTCTAAGCCCCGACCTCGTGTCAGCCACCCAGAGGTGAGGGCCCATATTTAGCATGAAGATCGGCCATGGCCCTGGGCCATCATCTGTACCCATCCTTGGTATCCAGTCATCTGTCCCCCAAACTTTGCTGGAATTCCTGCCAATGGCGAACCTGAAACACAATAGAGAACACCTCCTTCCCCATGGCAGGAATATTGGCTGTTGGGATGGTTGTCCAACAGCGTGGGAGCCAGCTGCATGGCCAAGGAGACCATGCCCACTCCTGAGGGCCGACATGGGCACAGGCAGGCATGGTGATCCTCAGCCTGAGCATGTTTTCAAACAAACACTCTCAGTTGCTCCTCCAGTACCAGCATTGCAGGCCTGGTATGCCCCTAGGCCCAAATCCTAACCCTTGGTGGGATTTTCCAGGTGCCCAGACCCAGAGTCTGTCTCAGAATCCCTGTTTGGGGCACCCTTAAGATGGAAAACAGCACTCTTCCCTTCCCTGAGAAAGGCACCAAACTATTGGGAGCTGCCAGGATCCTTAGAGAGAAAAAATCTCCCATGGACCCATGAAAACAAACCTGCATTCCGAGGCCATCCTGTCCACACAATCCAGAGAGAAAAGTCTTTGCTACCGACTTCGAGTCATCCTATTTACATTTCCTGACGAGCTGACCTCCATGTCTATGCATTGGGCCTATGATCATCTCGACACTAACCCTAACCCCAGTTTGTGTTTGCCGACTTCTCTCCCAAAACCATGGCTTACATGCCCACCAAGATGTGGTCCCTCAAGCCACATCACAGGAAAGTTCCTGCCATCCCCAAGAAAACTGTGCCCATCAGGTTGTCCAAACCCTCCAGATTAGGAAAAACCTGCCAGGCCCCTGAACCCACCCCAATATTGGAGGTTGCTCTGGATGCAAACGTGCAGTCTGAAACACCCTGAGCACCTCCATCGAGGCAGAAAGCCAAGTCAATGGTTCTGAGTCAGATGATTGAACCTGACATGCCCCTAGGACTTCACTGGGACCCTAGATTGGGTCTTCAGACATCTGTTCTCAGAGTCCTGTTCTGGAATACCAAGTTATGATACAACATGTGGTCCCTGATTCCCACAACAGAACATCTCCTGTCTCCAGAAGGAAAATGTGCTCTTGGATCTATGTCCAACTTTCAGGGTAGATGGATCCTGCATGACCCATTAGCCCCAGCACCTTCTATGATCTCCCTGGTAACAAACCAGCATTGTGACCCAACTTCCTGAGACTTGATGCCAACTCAAGGTGTTGGTACTTTGCCCAAGAGCCATGAAACGAATCTGCCATGTTCCTCAGGTACAAAGGTCAATGGACGTGTGCTTTCTAGGCATCCAAGAGGTATTTCTCTACTACACAAAAATTCCACATAGGGAACCCTAGAGCAAACAAATAAGACTGCTCCTGTCAGGTTGAAGGAAACCTTGGTTGTTTGGAGCATCTCACAAGCCCCAGCCTGGGAAGTCCTCCACATTCTCTTGATGCCAACCCTCCATTTGTTAGTCATCATAGACACAAATTCCAGCATGAGCAAACATCTGACATCTGCTCTTACTCAGGTGCTGGATATTCGAATCAGTCACGCACACTGGAAATACCTTTCACTTGACACTGTATTCTTGCATAGTTTGGGTTTACAATTCCATCCTCACCCTACTGGACCGCAAGTCCTCTTGAGAGGGAATTAGGGAGACAAAACGCAACATTCTGCCTTCCCCATAGAAAGAAGGGCCTGGTGAGTCTGCCCAGAAACTCCCCATGAAGATCAATCTACTTGGCCCTCGAGGGAACCCCGATTTATACCTTGCGCTGGCCACTAGCGCTGTGTCTGAGAGAGCCTGAGCCCCAACCTCGTGTCAGCCACCCAGAGTGTGGGGCCCTTATCCAGCATGTGGGCCTGGCCATGGCCCAGTCATCTCTACCCATCCTTGGTATTCCGGCAACTGTCCCAGACCTTTGCTGGAATCCCTACCAGTGGGGGAATCTGAAGCACAATTGAGAACTCCTCCTTCCCCATGGCAGGAAGCCTGGCTGTTGCTATGGGTGCCCAACCCTCAGAATTAGAACCAGGTGCATGGCCATTGAGACAACGCCCAATTATAAGGGCCGCCTGGGCCAAAGCAGGCATTGTGTCCCTCAACCTTAGCATGCATTCAAACAAATGCTCTCAGTTGTTTCTGCAGGGTCCCGCATCGCAGGCCTGGTATGCCCTTAGGACAAAATCCTAACACTTCGTGGGATTTTCCATGCCAACATAACCAGAGCCCGTCTCTGGAATCTCTGTTTTGAAGCACCCCTATGATGGAAAACAGCAATCTTCCCTCCCCTGAGAAAACTATTAGGAGCTGCCAGGATGCGTAGAGAGAAAAAATCTCCCAGGGCTCCATAAGACCACACCTTCATTCCGAGGCCATCCTGGACACACAATCCAGATACAAGAGACTGTGCTACCACCTTCGAATCACCTGGTTTACAGTTCCAGACGAGCTGCCCTACAGACCTATGCATTGGGCCTGTGATCACCTCGCCATTAACCCTACCCCAAGTTTGTGTTTGCAGACTTCTTTCCCAAAACCATGGCTCACATGCCCTCTATGATGGGTCTCTGTAGCCACACCACAGGAAAGATCCTGCTATCCCCAATGAAACTGTGTCCATCACAGTTGCCCCAACCCTCCAGATTAGGAGAGACCTGCAAGTCCCCTGAGCCCAGTCCAATATTGGAGGCCACTCTGGACACAAATGCACAGTGTGCAACACCCTGATCACCTCCATCCAGGAAGACACCCAAGTCAATGGTCCTGAGTCAGAAGATTGGTCCCTGAACCCCACAATAGAATATCTCCTGTCCGCAGATGGAATTCGTGCTCTTCAACTTGTGTCAAGGGTCGGGGTATATGAATTATGCACAGCCCCTTAGCCCCCAGCACATTCTAAGATCTCTCTGGTAACAAACAAACAGCATTGTGATCCATCTTCATGAGATTCCATGTCACTTCAAGTCCTTGGTAATTCGCCCCAGAGCCACCAGAATGAACCTGCCATGTTCCTCACCTGATATGGTCAGTGGAGGTGTGCTTTCCAGGCATCCATGTGGGAGTGCTCTTCTACTTATTCTTTCCACATGTGGGACCCTGGAGCAAACAAACCAGACTGCCACTGACCAGTAGAAGGGAACCCTCTGTTTGGAGCATCTCAGAAGCACCAGCAGGAGAAATCCTCCATGGCCCTTGACACAACCCCTCCATTTGTCAGTCATCATAGACAAAAACTCCAGCATGAGAAAATATCTGAAATCTGCCGTTATTTAGATTCTGCATTTTCTTTTCCACCACTGCACACTAGAACTGCGTTTCACTTGACACTGAATTTATCCATAACTTGGGTTTAGAATTCAATCCTCAGCCTCCTGGTCTGCAAGCCCTCTAGAGAGGGAATTTGGAGCCACAAGGCAACATTCTCCATTCCCACTAGAAAGAAATAGGGCCTGGTGAATCTTCCCAGAAACTCCACACGAGGTTCAATCTACTTGGCACTCGATGGAACCTTGATTTATAGGCTGTCCTGGGCACTAGTACTAGTACTAGTACTAGTACTAGTACTAGTACTGTGTCTGACAGAGCCTGAGCCAAGACCTAGTTTCAGGCACCCAGAGATATGAGCCCATATCCAGCATGTGAGATTGGCCAGGGCCCAAGTCCATCATCTCTACCCATCCTTGGTGTTCAGGCACCTGTCCCCAGACCTTTTATGTAATCCCTACCAATGGGGTAACCTAAAGCACAATAGAGAACTCCTCCTTCCCCATGGTAGGAATCCTGGCTGTTGATATGAGTGTCCAAACCTCAAAGTGGGAGCCAGCTGCATGGCCAAGGAGACAATGCCCACTCATGAGGGCTGCCCTCGGCACAAGTAGCCATTGTAACCCTCAGCTTGATCAAGCCTTCAAAAAAATGCTCTTAGTTGCACCTCCAGGATCCTGCATTGCAGGCCTGATATGCCCTTAAGCCCAAATCCTAACACATCGTGGGATGTTCCATGTGCACATACCCAGAGCCCGTCACTGGAATCCCTGTTTTGAGGCACCCCTAAGATGGAAAACAGCACTCTTCACTTCCCTGAGAAAGCCACCAAACTAATGGGATCCCCCAGGATCCTTGAGAAGAAGAATCTCCCATGGTCCCATGAGTCCACACCTGTATTCCGAGGCCAGCGTGGATATGCTATCCAGATACAAGAGACTGTGCTACTGGCTTCGAGTCACCTGATTTACAGTTCCTGACGTGCTGCCCTCCAGATCTTTGGATTGGGACTGTGAACACCTCTCCATTAACCTTATCCCGAGTTTGTGTTTGCAGATCTCTCTCTAAAAACCATAGCTCACATGTCCTCCAGGATGGGGCCCCTAGAGTCACACCACAAGACTGTGCTTGCCATCCCCAAGGAAACTGGGCCCATCACAGTTGCCCAAACCCTCCTGATTAGGAGAAACCCGGAAGGCTCCTGAGCACATCCCAATATTGGAGGCTGCTCTGGATGCAAATGCACAGTCTGAAACACCCTGATCACCTCCATCCAGGCAGACACCCAAATCAATGGTCCTGAGTCAGATAATTGAACCTGACATGGCCCTAGGACCTCATTGGAAGAGGGATTAACTTTTCAGGCACCTGTCCTCAGAGGTCTCTTCTGGAATACCAACTTATGATACAAATTATGGCCCCTGAGCCCCAGGGTGGGAAATCCTCCATGGCCTCTTGACGCCACCTCTCCATTTGTTGGTCATCGTAGACACAAACTCCAGCCTGAGCAAACATCTGACATCCGCCCATATTCAGGCGCTGATATTGGAATCAGCTGCTGCACACTGGAACTGCCTTTTGCTTTGCAATGAATTTAAGCCTAGCTTCAGACTACAATTTCATCCTCACCCTACTGGTCTGCCATATCTCTTGATAGGGAATTCTGGAGCCACAACGCAACATTCTGCCTTCTTCATAGATAGAAGGACCTGGTGAGTCTGCCCATAAACTGCACATGAAGATCAATATACTCAGCCCAGGAGGGAACCCCTATTTATAGTTTGCCCTAGCCACTAGTGCTGTGTCTGACAGAGCCTGAGCCCCTACCTCGTGTCAGCAACCCAGAGGGTGGGGCCCACATTAACCATGTGAGACCGGCCATGGCCCAGGGCTGTCATTACTACCCATCCTTGGTATTCAGGCATCTGTCCCCTAGATCTTAGCTGGAATCCCTACCAATGGGGGGACCTGAAGCACAATAGAGAATTCATCCTTCGCCATGGCAGGAATCCTGGCTTTTGGATGGGTGTCCAACCCTAGGAATGGGAACTGGCTGCATGGCTGAGTAGACATCGCCCAATCCTGATGGCCTCCGGGGCACAAGCAGGCATTGGGACCCTCAGCTTGACCATACTTTCAAACAAACGCTCTCAGTTGCACCTCCAGGATCCCGCATTGCAGGCCTGGTATGGCCCTAGGCCTAAATATTAACCCTTGGTGGGATTTTCCAAGCACTTAGACCCAGAGCTCATCTCTGGAATGCCTGTTTTGGGGCACGCCTAAGCTGGAAAACAGTACTCATCCCTTCCCGGAGAAATCCAACAAACTATTGAGAACCGCCAGGATCCTTGAGAGGAGAAATCTCCCATGGACCCTTGAGACAACACCTGCAATAAAGGCCATTCTGGAAATTAAATCCAGATACAATTACCTGTGCTACCACCTTTGAGTTACGTGATTTACAGTTCCAGACTTGCTGCCCTCCTGGTCTATGGATTGGGACTATGATCACCTTGCCACTAACCCTAACCTAAGTTTGTGTTTGCAGACTTCTCTCTCAAAATCATGGCGCACATGTCCTCCAGGATGGGGTCTCTGGAGTCACACCACAGGACAGTTCCTGCAATCCCCAAGGAAACTGCCCATCACAGTTGTCCAAAAACCCCATATAAGGAGAAACCTGCAAGGAACCTGAGCCAACCCTAGTATTGGATGCCACTCTGGACACAAATGCACAGTCTGAAACACCCTCATCACCTGCATCCAGTCAGACACCAGAGTCAATGATCCTGAGTCAGAAGATTGAATGACATTCCCCTAGGGCCTCATTCAAACCCTTTATTAGGTTTTCAGGCTTCTGTCCTCAGAGACCTGTTCTGGATTACCAATTTATGATACAACATATGGCCGCTGAGCCCCACAACAGAATATCTCCTGCCCCCAGAAGCAATCCGGGCTCTTGGGCCTGTGTCAAATCCTCAGGCTAGATGAATCCTGCATGGCCCATTAACCACCAGCATATTCTAAGATCTCCCTGGTAACAAACCAACACTTTGACCCATCTTCATGAGGTTCCATGTCCAATCCAGTCTTTATTTCTTCGCCTCAAAGCCACCAGATGCCATGTTCCTTCGCTGTCATGGTCAATGAAGGTGTGCTTTCCAGTCACCCATGTAGGAGATCTATGTTATCCGATCTTTCGACATGGGGAACCATGGAGGAAACAAATCAGACTGCCCCTGTCTGGTAGAAGGAAACCTTGCTGTTTGGAGCATCTCAAAAACACCAGATTGGGAAATCCTCCATAACCTCTTGACGCCACCCCTCCATTTTTGTGTCATCATAGACACAAACTCCAGCATGAGCAAATATCTGACATCCACCCTCACTCAAGTGCTGAATATGGGATTCAAACATTGCACAATGGAAATTTCTTTCGCTTGATACAGAATGTAACCATAGCTTAGGTTTACAATTCCATCCTCAGCCTCCTGGTCCACAAGCCCTCTTGATAGTGAATTCTAGAGCCACAAAACAGCATTCTGCCTTCCCCTTACAAACAAGAAGGGCCTGGTGAGTCTGCCCAGAAACCATACATGAGGATCAATCTGCTCGGCACTCGAGGGAACCCCAGGGGACCAAACCCAGAGTCCGTCTCTGGAATCCATATTTTGGGTCACCCCTAACATGAAAAAAAGCACTCTTCCCTTCCCCGAAAAAGCCACCAACTATTGGGAGCCACCAGGATCCTTAGAGAGGAAAAATCTCCCATGGACCCATAAGGCCACAACTGCATTCTGAGGCCATCCTGCACACAATACAGAGAAAAAAGCCTGTGATTCTGCCTTTGAGTCACCCGATTAACAGTTCCTGAAGAGCTGCCATCCATGTCTATGCATTGGGCCTGTGATAACCTTGCCACTAACCCTAACCCAAGTTTGTGTTTTCAGACTTCCCTCCCAAAACCGTGGCTCACATGCCCTCCAGTTTGTGATAACTGGAGCCACACCACGGGATTGTACCTGTCTTCCCAAAGGAAACTGTGATTGTCACTATTAAACAAACCCTCTAGATTAGGAGAACCCTGCAAGTTCCCTAAGCCCAGCCCAATATTGGAGGCCACTCTGGACGCAAATGCACAGTCTGACACACCATATCACCTACATCCAGGCTGATATCCAAGTCAATGGTCCTCAGACAGAAGATTGAACCTGACATGCTCCTAGGATTCACTGGAACACTAGAATAGGTTTTCAGGTATCTGTACTCAGAAGGCTGTTCTGAATATCAATGTATGATACAATATGGTCATTGAGCCACACAAAAGAACATCTCCTGTCCTTAGAAGAAAGCTGTGCTCTGGACCTGTGTCAAACACTCTGGGTAGATGAATCCTTCAAGGCCCCCTGGCAACCAGCACATTCTATGATCTCCCTGACAACATACCAGCATTGTGACCCATCTTCATGAGACTCCATGACAACTCCAGCCCTTGGTACTTCGGCCCAGAGCCACCAGAATGAAACTGCCATGTTCCTCTGCTGCCATGGTCAATGTAGGTGTACTTTCCAGGCATCCAGCGGGAGTGCTCTGATACCAACTTTCCACATGGGGAACCCTGGAGGAAACAAACCAGACTCCCCTGTACGGTAAAAGGAATCTTTTCTGTATGGAGTATCTCAAGCCTGAGGGTGGGTAATCCTCCATGGCCTCTTGAGGCCACCCATCCTTTTGTTGGTCATCATAGACACTAACTCCAGCGTGAGCAATCAACTGACATCTGCACTTACTCAAGTGCTGGATATTTGAATCAGCTGCTACACACTGGAATTGCCTTATGCTTGGCACTGAATTTAAAAGTAGCTTGGCGGGACGCCTGGGTGGCTCAGTTGGTTAAACAGCTGCCTTCGGCTCAGGTCATGATCCCAGCGTCCTGGGATCGAGTCCCACATCAGGCTCCTTGCTCCGCAGGGAGCCTGCTTCTCCGTCTGACTCTGCCTTCCACTCTCTCTGCCTGTGCTTGCTCTCGCTCGCTCTCTGACAAATAAATAAAATCTTGAAAAAAAAAAAGTAGCTTGGGTTTGCAATTCCATCCTCACCCTGGTGTTCAGTAAGCTCTCTTGATAGGGAATTCTGAAGCCACAACACAGCATTCTGCCTTCCCCATAGCAAGAAAAAACAGCCTGGAGAGACTGCCCAGAAACCCTACATGAGGATAAATCTACTCGACCCTCGAGTGAACCCCATTTATAGGTTTACCTGGCCACTAGCGCTGAGTCTGACAGAACCTCGTCTCTGACCTCGTGTCAGGACCCAGAGACTGGGCTCCAACTCCAGAATGTGAGACCAGCCATGTCCCAGGGCTGTCATCTCTACCCATTCTTGATTCAGGCATCTGTCCCCAGACATTTGCTGAAATCCCTGCCAATGGGGGAACCAGAAGCACAATAGGGAAATCCTCCTTCCCCATGGCAGGAATGATGGCTCTTGGGATGGGTTTCCAGACCTCAGAGTGGTAGCCAGCTGAATGGCCAATGATAACCCGCCCACTCATGAGGGCCGCCCTGGACACAAGCAGGCATTGTGACCCCCAACATGAGCATGCTTTCAAACAAACACTCTCAGTTGCATTCCAGAATCCAAATTTGCAGGCCTGATATGCCCCTAAGCACAAATCATAACACCTGGTGGGATTTTTCAGGGACCCAGAAACACAGCCTGTCTCTGGAATCCCTGTTTTGGGACACCCCTAAGATGGAAAATAGCACTCTCCCTTTCGCCAAGAAAGCCACCATAGTATAGGGAGCCGCTAGGATCCTTGAGAGGAAAAATCTCCCATGGATCCATGAGACCACACCTGTATTCCGAGGCCATCCTGGACACAAAAGCCAGATACACAAGCCTGTGCTACCACCTTCAAGGCAACTAATTTATAGTTCCAGACGAGCTGCCCTCCAGGTCTATGCATTGGGCCTGCGATCACCTCACCGCTAACCTTAACCCGAGTTTGTGCTTACAGACTTCTATCCCGAAACCATGGCTCATATTTCCTCCAGGATGGGGTCTCTGGAGCCACACCAAAGGACTGTGCCTGCCATCCCCAAGGAAAATGTGTCCGTCACATTTGCCTAAAACTTCGAGATAAGGAGAAACCTGCAAGGCCCCTGAGCCCACCCCAATACTGGAGGCCCCTCTGGACACAAATGTGCAGTCTGAAATACGCTGATCACCTGAATCCAGGCAGATACCCAAGTCAGTGTTTCTCAGTCAGAAGATTGAACCTGACATGCTCCTATGACCTCATTGTAACCCCTGATTAGGTTTTCAGGCATCTGTAATCAGAGACCTGTTCTGGAGTACCAACTTAAGATACAACATATGGTCCCTGATCCCCACAACAGAACATCTCCTTTCTCTAGATGGAAGCCGTGCTCTTGGAACTGTGTCAAACCCTCAGGGTAGATGAATCCTACTTGGCCCGTAGCCACCAGCAGATTCTAAGATCTCACTGGTAACAAGCCAGCATTGTGAGCCATCTTCATGAGATTCCATGTCAACTACAGGCCTTGGTACTTCACCCCAGAGCCTTCAGAAAGAACCTGTCATGTTCCTCAGCTGCAATGTTCAGTGGAAGTGTGCTTTCCAGGCATCCATGTGGGAGTGCTCTGCTACCCAAACTTTCCACATGGGGGACTCTCGAGCAAACAAATCTGACTGCCCTGTCCTGTAGAAGGAAACCTGGCTGTTTGGAGCATCTCACAAGCTCAAGTGTGGGAAATCCTCTATGACCTCTTTTCAACTCCTCTCCATTTGTCGGTCATTATAGACACAAACTCCAGCTTGAGCAAACATCTGACGTCTGCGCTTACTCAGGTGCTGGATATTCGAATCAGCCGCTGCACACTGGAAATGCCATTCGCTTGTCACTGAATTTATTCATAGCTTGGGTTTACAATTCCATCCTCACCCTACTGGTCTACAAGCCCTCATGATAGGGAATTCTGCAGCCACAACACAGCATTCTGCCTTCCCAATAGAAAGAAGAAGGGCCTGGTGAGTCTGCCCAGAAACTCCACATTATGATCAATCTACTTGTCCCTTGAGGGAACCCTGAATTATAGTCAGCCCTGGCCCCTAGTGTTGTGTCTGACAGAGCCTAAGCCCCGACCTCGTGTCAGCCACCTAGAAGGCGGGGCCCATATCCCGCATGTTAGACTGGCCACGCAACAGAGCCGTCATCTTTACCCATCCTTGGTATTCAGGCATGTGTCCCCAGACCTTTCCTGGAATCCCTACCAATGAGGGAACCTGAATCACAATAGAGAAATCCTCATTCCCCATGGCAGGATTCCTGTAAGTTCGGAAGGGTGTCCAACACTCAGAGTGTTAGCCTACTGAATGGCCATTGAGACCACCCCCATTCCTGAGGGCCACCCTATGCAAAAGCTTGCATAGTGACCCTCAACCTGAGCATGCTTTCAAACAAACGCTCTCAGTTGTATCTCCAGGACTTGCATTGGAGGCCTGGTAAGCCCCTATGCCCAAATCATAACCCTTGGTGGGTATTTCCAGGTGCCCAGAGCCAGAGCACTTCTCTGCAATCCCTGTTATGGGACACCCTTAATATGGAAAACAGAACTCTTTCCTCTCTGAGAAAGCCACCACATTATAAGGAGCCGCCAGGATACTTGAGAGGAAATATCACCCATGGACACCTGAGACCACACCTGCATTCTTAGTCCATCGTGGATACACAATCCAGATAAAAAAGCCTGTGCTACCTCCTTTGAGGCATGCGATTTACATTTCACACGGAGCTTCCCTCCAGGAGTATGCATTGGGCCTACAATCACTTCGCCACTAAACCTAACCCGCATTTGTGTTTGCAGACTTCCCTCCCAAAACCATGGCTCTCATGCCCTCCAGCATGGGGTCTTTGGAGCCACACCACAGGACTGTGCCCACCATTGCCAAGGAAACTGTGCCCATCAAATTGCCCTATCTTTCCAGATTAGGAGAAACCTGCAAGGCCCCTGAGCCCACCCCAATACTGGTTGCCACTCTGTACACAAATGCACAGTCTGGAACACCCTGATCACCTACATCTAGGCAGACTTTGAAGTCAATGATACTGAGTCAGAGGATTGAACCTGACATTCCGTTAGGATTTTATTGGAACCCTAGATTAAATTTTCAGGCATCTATCCTCAGAGGCCTGTTCTGCAATACCAAATTATGATACATTTGGTCCGTTAGCCCCACATCAGAACATCTCTGGTCCGAGAAGGAAACCGTGCCCTTTGACCAGTGTCAAACCCTCAGGGTAGATGAATCCTACATGGTCCCTTAGCCACCAGCACACTGTAAGGTCTCCATGGTAACAAACCTGCATTATGACCCATCTTCATGAGACTTCATGTCAACTCCAGGCCTTGGTAATTCGCCCAAGAGCCACCAGAACGAATTGGCCATGTTTCTCAGCTGCAATTTTAATGGAGGTGTGCTTTTCAGGCATCCACGTGGGAGTGTTCTGCTACCCAAACTTTCCACATGGGGGACCCTGGAGCAAATAAACCAGACTCCCCCTGTGTGGTAGAAGGAAACTTTGCTGTTTGAAGCATCTCACAAGCCCCAGCATGTGAAATCCTCCATGGTCTCTTGACGCCACCCCTCCATTCATCGGTCATCATAGACATAAACTCCAGCATGAGGAAATGTCTGACTTTCACCTTTACTCAGGTGCTGGATATCTGGAATCAGACACTACAAAATGGAACTGCCTTTTGCTTGGCACTGAATTGAACCTTAGCTTGAGTTTACAATTCCATCCTCACCCTACTGGTCCCCAAGCCCGCTTGATAGGGAATTCTGGGGCCACAACGCAGCTTTTTGCCTTCCCCTTAGAAAGAAGAAGGGCATGGTGATTCTGCCCAGAAATTCTGCATGAGGATCAATCTGCTCAGCCCTTGAGGGATCCCTGATTCATACTCAGCCCTGACCACTAGTTCTGTTTCTGACAGAGCCTGAGTGCTCAATTCATGTCAGCTACTCAGAGAGTCAGGCATGTGAGACTGGCCATGTCTCAGGTCCCTCATCTCTACCCATCCTTGGTATTCAGGCATCTGTCCCCAGACATTTGCTAGAATACCTGCTAATGGGGGAACCTGAGGCACAATAGAGAATTCTTCCTTTTCCATGGCAGGAATCCTGGTAGTTGGGATGGGTGTGCTACATTAAAGTGGTAGCCAGCTGCATGGCCAAGGAGACAACTCCCACTCATAAGGGCTGCCCTAATCACATCAGGCATTGTGACACTCAGACTAGCATGCTTTCAAACAAACGCTCTCAGTTGTACCTCCAAGTCACACATTGTAGGCCTGGTACTCCCCTAGGCCCAAATCCTAATCCTGGTGGGATTTTCCAAGCACCCAGACTCACAGCCCTTCTCTGGAATCCCTTTTTGGGGAACATCTAAGATTGAAAACAGCACTCTTCCATTCAAACGAGAAAGCCACCATGCTATTGGGAGCTTCCAGATTCCGTAGAGAGGAAAATACTCTCATGGAAACATTAGAACACACCTGCATTCCAAGGCTATCATGGACACACAATCCAGATACAAAAGCCAGGGCTAGTGCCTTCGAGGTACGTGATTTACAGTTCCTGACGATCTGCCCTCCAGGTCTATGCATTGGGCCTACAATCACCTCGCAACTCAACCTAATCCGAGTTTGTGATTGCAGACTTCTCTCCCAAAACCATGGCTTACATGCCCTCCACGATGGAGTCTCTGGAGCCACACCACAGGACTGTGCCTGCCACCCCCAAGGAAACCGTGCCCACAAATTTGCCTAAACCTTCAAGATTAGGAGAAACCTGCAAGGCCCCAGAGCCCACCCCAATATTGGAGGCCACTCTGTACACAAAGGCACAGTCAGAAACATTCTGGTTGCCTACATATAGGCAGACACCGAAGTCAATGTTCCTGAGTCTGATGATTCAACCTGAAATTCCCCTTGGACTTCATTGGAACCCTAGATGAAGTTTTTAGGCATCTGTCCTCAGAGGCCTGTTCTGGAATACCAACTTATGATACAACATTTGGTCCGTGAGCCCCACAACAGAACATCTCCGATACCCAGAAAGAAACCATGTTCTTCGACCGGTGTCAAACCATCAGGATAGACTAATCATACATGGCCCCTTAGCCACCAGCACATAGTAAGATTTCCGTGGTAACAAAACTGCATTGTGACCCAACTTTATTAGAATCCAGGCCTTGGTACTTTGCCCTAGAGCAACCAGAAAGAACCTGCCATGTTCCTTAGGTGCAATGGTCAATGTAGGTGTGCTTTCCAGTATCCACGTGCGAGTACTATGCTACCCAAACTTTGCACATGGGGGAACCTGGTGTAAACAAACCAGACCTCCCCTGTCCAGTAGAAGGAAACCTTATGTTTGGATCAACTCACAGGCCTCAGCCTGTAAACTGCTCCATGGCCTCTTGATGCCACCACTCCATTGGTCGGTCATCATAGACACAAACTCCAGTCTAAGCAAACATCTGACATGCACCCTTATCCCGGTGCTGGATGTCTTGAATAAACCACTGCACATTGGAACTGCCTTCCACTTGGCACTGAATTGAACCATAGCTTGTGTTTACAATTCCATCCTCACCTGACTGGTCCCTAAGCCCTCTTGATAGGGAAATCTGGGGCCACAACGCAGCATTCTGCCTTCCCCATCGAATGAAGAAATGCCTGGTGAGTCTGCCCTGAAAACCCACATGAGGATCAATCAGGTCGGCCCTCGAGTCAACACCGATTTATAGGCTGCCATGGCCACTAGTGCCGTGTCTGACAGAGCCTGAGCTCGACTGAGTTTCAGCCACTAGAGAGCAGGCCCCATATCTAGCATTTGGGATTGCCATGGCCCAAGTATGTCATCTCTACCCATCCTTGATATTCAGGCACCTGTCCCCAGACCTTGGCAGGGATCCCTGCCAATTAGGGAACTTGAAGCACAATAGAGAACTCTTCTTTCCCCATGGCAATAAACCTGGCTTTTGGGATGGGTGTTCTACCCTCAAAGGGGGAGCCAGTTACAACATCAATGACACCACACACACTCCTGAGGACTACCCTTGGCACAAACAGGCATTGTGACCCTCACCCTGAGCATGCTTTCAAAAAATCCCTCTCAGATTCACCACAATGATCCCTCATTTCAGGCCTGGTATGCCTGTAGGTTCAAATCATAAAACTTGGTGGGATTTTCGAGGTGCCCAGACCCAGAGACCATCTCTGGAATTTTTGTTTTGGTGCACCCTTCAGATGGAAAACAGCACTCATCCCTTCCCCAAAAATGTCACCAAATTATGAGGAGCCACCAGGATCCATAGAGAGGCAATGTCTCCCATGGACCCATGAGAACACACCTGCATTCCGAGGCCATCCTGGACACACAATCCGGAGAGAAAAGCCTGTGCTACTGCCTTCCATTCACCCTAATTACAGTTCCAGATGAGCTGCTCTCAAGGTATATGCATTGGGCCTGTGATCACCTCGCCACTCACCCTAATTCGAATTTGTGTTTGCAGACTTATCTACCAAAACCATGGCACACATGCCCTCCAGGATGGGGTCTCTGGATCCACACTGCAGGACTGTCCCTGCCATCCACAAGGAAACTGTTTCCATCACAGTTGCCCAAACTGTCTAGATTAGGAGAAACCTACAAGGCCTCTGGGCCTACCCCAATTTCGGCGGCCGTTCTGAACACAAATGCACAGTCTGAAATACCCTGATCCCCTACATCCAGGAACACAGCCAAGTCAATGGTCCTGAGTCAGAATAATGAACCTAACATGCCCCTAGGACGTCATTGGAACCATTGATTCGGTTTTCAGACATGTGTCCTCAGAGGCCTGTTCTAGAATGCGAACTTATGATACAACATGTGGTGGCTGGGCCACACAACAGAACATCTCCTGTCCCCAGAAGGAAACCGTGCCCTACAATCTGTGCAAAATCCCAGAGTAGTAGATTCCTGCACAACTACTATGCCACCAGCACATTCTAAGATCTACCTGGTAACAAACCAGCTGTGTGGCCCATCTGCAAGAGATTCCATGTCAAATCAAGGACTTGGTACTTTGCTACAGAGACACCAGAATAAAGCTGCCATGTTCTTCAGTTGCAATGGTCAATGAAGTTGAACATTCCAGGCATCCATGCGGTAGAGCTCTACTACCCAAACTTTCCACATGGGGGACCCTGGAGCAAATAAACCACACTCCACCTGTCCAGTAGAATGAAACCTTGCTATTTGGAGCAGCTCATGAGTCTCAACGTGAAAATCCCTCCATGGCTTCTTGACGCCACCCCTCCATTTGTCAGTCATCATAGACACAAACTCCAGTGTGAGCAAATATCCGACGTCCTCCCTTACTAAGGTGCTGGATATCTCGAAAAAGCTGCTGGACACAGGAACTGCCTTCCGCTTGGCAGTGAATTGAACTGTAGCTTGTGTTTACAATTCCTTCCTCACCCGACTGGTCCCCAAGCCTTCTTGATAGCGAATTATGGAGACACAACACAGCATTCTGCCTTCCCGATAGAAACAAGTGCCTGGTGAGTCTGGCCAGAAACCCCACATGAGGATCAATCTGCTCGGCCCTATATCGGAGGGACCCTGATTTATAGGTTGCCCTGGCCACTAGTGCTGTGTCTGACAGAGCCTGAGCCCAGACCTAGTGTCAGTCACCAGAGTTTGAGCCTCACATCTAGCATTTGGGATTGCCATGGCTCAAGTATTTCATCTCTATCCATCCTTGGTATTCAGGCACCTCTCCCCAGACCTTTGCTGGAATCCCTGACAATGGGGCATCCTGAAGCACAATAGAGAACTCCTCCTTCTTCATATCAGGAAACTTGGCTGTTAGGATGGGTGTTCAACCCTGAAAGGGGGAGTCATTTACAAGTCCAGTGAGACCACACAAACGCCTCAGGGATGCCCTGGAGGCAAACAGGCCTTGTGACCCTCAGCCTGAGCATGCTTTCAAACAATCCTTCTCTGTTGCACCACCATGAACCCGCATTGCAGGCCTAATATGCCCTAAGCCCAAATCCTAGCACTTGTTGTGATGTCCCAGATGCCATGAACCAGAGCCCGTCTCTGGAATCCCTGTTTTGGGGCACCCATAAGGTGGAAAACATCACTCTCCCCTTCCCCGAAAAAGCCACCAAACTATGGAGAGCCACCAGGATCCATAGAGAGGAAAAGACTCCCATGGACCCATGAGACCACACCTGCATTCCAAGGCCATCCTGGACACACAATCCAGAGAGAAAAGCCTGTGCTACTGCCTTCCAGTCTCCCTAATTATAGTTCATGACGAGCTTCCGTCCAGGTCTACGCATTGGGCCTGTGATCACCTCGCCACTCACCCTAATTTGTATTTGTGTTTGCAGACTTCTCTCCCAAAACCATGGCTCACATACCCACCAGAATGTTATCTCTGGAGCCACACCACAGAACTCTGGCTGCCAACCCCAAGGACACTGTGCATATCAGATTTGCCCAAACCTTCCAGATTAGGAGAAACCTGTGTGGCCCCTGAGCCCACACCAATATTGCCGGCCACTCGGGATGGAAATGCGCAGTCTGAAACACCCTTATCACCTACATCCAGGGAAATAGCCAAGTCAATGATCGTGAGATAGACGATTGAACCTAAAATGCCCCTAGGCTCTCAATGGAACCCCATTAGGTTTTTAGGCATCTGTCCTCAGGGGCCTGTTCTGAAATACCAATCTATGACACATCATGTGGTCTCTGAGCCACACGACAGAACATCCCCTGTCCCCAGAAGAATACCATGCTCTTCGACCTGTGCCAAACCCTCAGGGTAGGAGAATCCTGCATGGCACCTTAGCAACCAGCACATTCTAAGTTCTCCCTGGTAACAAACAAGCATTGTGACCCATCTGCAAGAGATCCCATGTCAACTCAAGGCCTTGGCACTTTGTCCCAGAGCCACCAGAACGAATCTGCCATGTTCCTCAGCTGCAATTGTCAATGGAGGTGTGCTTTCCTGGCATCCATGCCGGAGAGCTCTTCTTCACAAACTTTCCACATGGGGAAACCTAGAGTAAACAAACCAGACTTCACCTACACTGTACAAAAAAATGTTACTTTTTGCAGCAGTTCACAGGCCTCAGCATGTGAACTCCTCCATGGCCTCTTTATACCACCCCTCCACTTGTCGGTCATCATAGACAAAAACTCTAGTGTGAGCAAGCATCTGACATCCACCCTTATTCCAGTGCTGGATATCTCGAGTAAACTGCTACAAATTGGAACTGCCTTCTGCTTGGCACTGAATTGAACCATAGCTTTTGTTTACAATTCCACCCAAAACTGACTGGTTCCCAAGCTCTCGTGATTGGGAAACCTGGAGCCACAACACAGCATTCTGCCTTCCCTATTGAATGAACAAATGCCTGGGAATCTTCCCAAGAAACTCCACATGAGGATCAATCTGCTCCGCCCTCCAATCTACTCTGATATAAAGGCTGCCATGGCCACTAGCGCTGTGTCTGACAGAGCCTGAGCCCCGACCGAGTTTTAGTCCTCATATCTAGCATTTGGGATTGCTATGGCCCAAGTACGTCATCTCCACCCATCCTTGGTATTCAGGCACCTATCTCGAGACCTTGCTGGAAACCCTGCCAATGGGGCAACCTGAAGCACAGAGGAACCTGACGGAAGAGAACTCATCCTTCCTCATGGCAGGACATTTGGCTGTTGGGTTGGGTGTCCAACTCTCTAAGAGGGAGCCAGATATATGACCAATGAGACCACTCCCACTCCTGAGGGCCGCCATGGGAGCAAACAGGCATTGTGAGACTCAGCCTGAGCAAGCTTTCAAACAATCCCTCTCAGTTGCACCATCATGATCCCGCATTGCAGGCCTCATACACCCCTAGGTGCAAATCCTAACCCTTGGTGGGAAGTCCCAGATGCCCAGAAAAAGAGCCTGTATCTGGAATCCCTGTTTTGGGGCACCCATAAGATGGAAAACAACACTCTCACTCTTCCCTTCCCCAAAAAAGCCACCAAACTATGAGCTGCACAGATCCATAGAGAGGAAAAGTTTCCCATGGACCCATGAGACTATACCTGCATTCCAAGGCCATCCTGGACACACAATATAGAGAGAAAAGCCTGTGCTACTGCCTTCCAGTCACCCTAATTACTCCTGACAAGCTGCACTCCAGGTCTACTCATTGGGCCTGTGATCACCTTTCCACTAACCATAACCCACATTTGTGTTTGCAGACTTCTCTCCCAAAACCATGGCTCATATGCCCTCCAGGATAGGGTCTCTGGATCCACAACACATGACTGGGCCTGCCATCCCCAAGGAAACTGTGCCCGTCAAACCTGCCCAAACCTTCCAGTTTAGGAGAAACACGCAAGAGCCCTGAGCCCGACCCAATATTGTCGGCAGCACTGGACACAAATGCCAGTCTGAAACGCCCTGATCACCTACATCCAAGCAGACAGCCATTTCAATGTTCCTGGGTCAGAAGATTGTACCTGACATGCTCCTAGGACGTCATTGGAACACTAGATTAGGTGTTCAGGCATCTGTCCTCAGGGTCCTGTTCTGAAATACCAACTTAGGATACAACATGTGGTCCCTGAGCCACACAATAGAATATCTCCTGTCCCCAGTAGGAAACCATGCCCTTCGACCTGTGCCAAACCCTCAAGATTGGAGAATCCTGCACAGCACCTTAGACACCAGCACAAACTCTAGTTTGTGCGTTGACCCATACCACAAGCTTTCCATCTGCTGGACAGTCGAGTCCTGTTGAATGGCTCCAGGATGTCCCATACGGAAAGACTGGAGAGCAGGATTCGAAGGATGGATGCCTGTACAGCATACCTCACATTCCCATTGGCTCTTTGTGACAAGACATGTTTGAACTACTGGCTCTGGGGCGAGCTAACTAGGGGGCTGAATTGAAATGGACTCTCCTGCGGATGGGTCATAATGTGGGTTTGTGTGCATGGAGACCTTGGAATATGTTGGCAGCTCAGGGGCCATGAAGTATTCGCCTAACCGAAGGGTGTAATATTGCTCCAATTAAAAAGAGATCCCTATGTGGAGATGAGACAGGTTCTCTTTGGTGCCTCAGAAAAGCCCCAGATACTGGTCTTCAAACCAGTTCTCTGAGTAGAGACACCTGGAAACCAAAGCTAGGGTTCAGATTAGAGCCTAGATGCCTGTCCGTTTCAATCTTCTGTCTCTGGGGACACTGTCTGAGTATCTAAGTGGAGATAGTTGCTCAGCTGGTGTCAGAGTGCCCCTCTTAGTCCATGGCCGAGGCATGGCCTTGGAGACCTTATTGGATTTTCCTAATCTCTAGGGTTGTGGCCAATGTATTGGGTACAGTTTTCTTGGAGAGGACTGGCACAGTCCTTCAGTGTGTCTCCATAGGCCCTAGCCTGGAGGGTGTGTGGGTCCGGGCTGTGGGCACAGAAGTCTGAAAACACAAACTCGGCTTGGGTGCGGAGCCGAGAGCATTGCAGGATGGACCCACAGACCGTGAGAGGAGATCCTCAGCTTATGAACGAAGGGCAAATGGGAGGCAGTCACGCAAGCTTTTGTCTTTGGATGTTTTGTCTCCCATAGCCGTGGAATGTAGGGGTGACCTCAGGGGCTATGGAAGAGTCTCCCTCTCTGAGGAGTTGGTCCAGCTCTTAAGATTTTGGGGACATTTTGTGGGAAGGGTGGAGTCCTGCTGTCTGGCTCAGGTGTTCTTCCAGGAGAGGGACTCCAGATCACAGTCCTGGGTTCGAGCAAATGGAATACTCGAGTTCTTGTGAAGATTGGGATCATAGGGGCTTGGCAAGCCCCATATGCGGGCTCTTAGTCCAGGCCCTGAGAGACCTTACTTCGACATGGGGCCCATGCTGATGGTCCCAATGCGAGTTTGTATCCAAGGAGGCACTCAAGTTTAGGCTTGGCCTCAGGGGCCATGAAGGTTTCTCCTACACTGAAGGTATGACTCCATGCCAACAGCAAGCTTTCCAGCCATGGGGAAGGAGAAGATCTGATTTGTGCTTCAGTTACCCACGTTTGCCAGGATTTGATATAATATCTAGGGTCAGATGTCTGAAAACCCAGGTTGGGAAGAGATGACAGCATAAGGCCATGGCCTGTCTGATGTGCTTAGTGTGCAGCCAGCTGTTTCCTTGTCTGTCGGGACGTCACGCTGTGTCAGACAGAGCATTACTGACCAGGGTAGCTTTTCCAGTTAGGGTGCGGTCGAGGCCAGAGCAGGTTGGTTCTCATTTGTGGTTTCTGGAGAGCCCCATAGGGCAACGTTTTTCTTCTGGTGGGCAGGCAGAAAACTGTGTTGTGGTTCTGGAATTCCCAGTCTGGAGGGCTTGTTTGCCAGGAGTGTGAAGAGGGAAGTCTGAAAACACAAGCTAGCGTTAGGTTTGGGGCCGAGGGCATGGCAGGCCCACTCTGCAGAGACTGAATCAAGATCTCCTGCATCTGAGGTCAGGGCGAGTATCAGACGTTGCCTCAGGTTGGAGTTTGTGTCCATTATGGCCCCTTCCTGAAGGGGGTGGGGGCGTCATGAGGCCAGGGAGGTTTCCCAACGCTGGGAGTTATGAGCTGCCCCAAACATCAAGGTTTCCTCTGTAGGACAGTCGAGTACTATGAGATGGTTCTAGGATGACCCCTACAGAAAGACTCGAGAGAAGGGGTCTAAGCATGAATGTCTGCAAATGCCACCTCACATTCCCACTGGCTGCTTGGGGCAAGGCAGGCTCAATCTGCAGGCTCTTGGGCGGGTTTCTCAGAGGGCTGAGTTGAAATGGACTCTCCTGAGGATGAGTCATACTGTGGGTTGGTGGCCATGGAGACCTTGGAATGTGGCGGTGGCTCAGGGACTCTGCAGGTTTCTCCAAACCGAAGGGTTTGACACAGCTCCAACAATGAAGCTTCCCATGTGGAGACGATAGTTGTTCTGTTTGGTGTCTCAGGAAAGCCCCAGATGCTGGTCTTCAAACCCAGGCCTCTGAGGAGTGACACCTGGAAACCAAAGCAAGAGTTCAGATTAGGGCCCAGGGGCCTGTCTGGTTCAATCTACTGTCTCTGCCGACATCTGTCTGTGTTTCTGCATGGAGGTAGTTGCTCAGCTTGTGTCAGGATGCCTTTGTCCAGAGAGGCTTATAGTAGTGGGATGTCCTCGGGGGCCTTGAGGTTTCTCCTATTCTGTGGGGTTATGGGCAATGGAATGGGCATAGTCTCCTTGGAGAGAGCAGGACAGTCCTGTGGTGTGGCTCCAGAGGCCCCAGCCTGGCGGCTGTGTGGTCCAGGGCTGTGGGGACAGACATCCAAAAACACAAACTCGGCTGAGGTTTGGGGCTGAGGTTATGGCAGGAGTGATCTACAGTCCGTGAGGGGAGCTCATTGTGATTAGAAAGTAAGGCGAGTGAGAGGCGGTCGTTCAGGCTTATGTCTCTGGATGTTGTATTCATGATGGTCATTTAATGTAAGCATGGTCTCATGGGCCATGGAAGTCTCCCTCTCTGGTGATTTGTCCGGCTCCCAAGAGATTGGGGTCATTTTGTGGGAAGGGAGGAGTCCTGTTTTCTGCCTCATGTGTCCCCACAATAGAGGGATTCTAGAGCAGAGCACTGGGTACATACAACTGGAATACCCACCCTCTGGTTAGGCCTGGGGTCCTATGGGCATGGCAAGCCCATATGCAGATTCTTGGTCCAGCCACTGAGAGACGTTACTTGAATAGTGGACTCATGCTGAGGGTCACAATGTGTGTTTGTGCCCAAGGTGGTCCTCAATATTGGGCGGGACCTCATTGAGCTTGCAGGTTTCTCCTACAGTGAACCTTGGACATGCCAACCTCAGGGTTTCTTGCCATGGGGAAGGAGGAGTTTTGATTTCTGCATCACGTTCACCTCTGGGCACTAATTGGAGATAAGGTCTAGGTTCTGAAGCCTGAAAACCGAGGTTTGGAAGAGATGACGACCTAAGGCCATGGCGGGTCCGATGTGTTCAGTTTGGGGCCAGCTTTCTAGGTGTCGTTCAGGAGGTCTGCACTCAGGCTGTGCCAGACAGGGCATTCGTGCCCAGATACGCTGTATAATTGGGGTACAGTTGAGTGGCATGCAGAAGATAATTATTTGGGGTTTCTCCGTAGCCCCATAAGGCAAAGTCTTTCTTCTGGAGGGCAGGCAGAGTGCTGCATTCTGGCTCCGGAACTGCCAAACTGGAGGCCTTGCGGCCAGGAATGCAAGGATGTAAGTCTGAGAACTGAAGCTTTGCTTTGGTTTCAGGGCGAGGAAATGACAGGCACACTCTGCAGAGCTGAATTTAGATTTCATGCATCTGAGGTCAGGGCGAGGTTCATATATTGGCTCAGGTTGGAGTTTCTGTCCATGATGGCCCCTTCATGAAGGGGGGTCATCACACCGCCATTGGTGTTTTCCCATGATGGCAGTAGTGAGATGCTCCAAACCACAAGGATTTTCTGCGGGTCAGTTGAAACCTGTTGGATGGCTCCAGGACATCCCATATGGAACAATTGCAGAGCAGGGTTCTAAGGATGGATGCCTGGGCATCCGGCCTTGCATTCCAATTGTTTCCTAGCGAAACGGCACGTTTGATTGCTGCCTATGATGTAGCAGCCGAGGGGGCTGAGTTGAAATGCATTCTCCTGAGGATCGGTCATAATGTGGGATTATGTCCATGGAGACCTTGGAATGGGGCAGTGGCACCAGGGCTCTGAAGAATGCTCCTAACCAGAGGTTTTGACACAGCTCCAAGAAGCATTTTTCCCATGGGGAAACAATATTTGTTCTCATTGGTGCTTCAGTAACCCCCAATATGCTGGTATTGGAAACCAGAACTCTGAGGAGAGATGCCTGGAAACCAAGGCAATGGATCTGATTAGGGCCTGGGGCCTGTCTGGTTTAATCTTCTTCTCTCGGTTCATCTGTCTATGGGATTGAGTGGAGGTAGTTCCTCAGCTGGTGTCAGATTGCCCCTATTTGTCCTGGGCAGTCTACACTATTGGGATGGCCACTTTGACTTTGGAGGTTTCTCCTAATTTGCAAGTTTGTGGCCAATGAAATGGGCAGAATTCCTTTGGGGAGGGAAGGCACAATCCTGAGGTGTGGCTCTAGGGGCTCAAGCATGGAGGGTGTGTGGGTCAGAGCTGTGGGGACAGAAGTCTGAAAACAGAAACTCGTCTTAGGTTTGGGGACATAGGTATGGGAGGCCCGATCTACAGACCTTGAGCAGAACTCTTCAGGATATGAACAAAGAGTGAGTGTGAGGCACTTGCTCAGGCTTTTGACTCTGGATTTTGTGTCACTGATGGCCGTGGAATGTAGGGGCGTCCTCATGGACCATGGGTGAGACTTCCTCTATGGGGATTTGGATGATCCCAATATTTTGGGGTCATTCCGTGGGATGGGAGATGGGAGGAGTCCATTCTGATTTTTTTTTTTTTTTTTTACCTCAGGTGTGCCACTAAAGAGGGATTCCAGAGCAGAACCCTGGGAAGGGGCGACTGGAGAACCCGAACTCTGTATAAGATTGGGGGCCTAAGGGCATGGCAATCCCCATATGGGGTACCTTGGTCCAGCCACTGAGAGGTCTTACTTGAGTACAGTGCTCACACTGAGGGTCACAATGCATGTTTGTGCCCAATGTAGGCATCAAGCATGGGCGGGGACTCATGGGCCATGCTTGATTCTCCTACACTGAACTTTGGACAACATACGAACCACAAGTTTTCTTTCCATGGGGAAGGAGGAATTCTGATTTCTGCATCATGTTCACGCCTGGGCAGTGACTGGAGATAAGATCTAAGTTCTGAATCCAGAAAATCGAGGTTGGGATGAGATGATAACCTAAGGTCATGGAGGGTCCGATGTGCTCAGTGTGCGGTCAGCTTTCTGGGTGTTGTTCAGGAGGTATGGATTCAGGCTGTGTCAGACAATGCATTAGTGCCCAGGTTAGAATGTATAATTTGGGTACAGTTGAGTTCCATGTAGGTTCATCCTCATTTATTGTGTCAGGGAAGCTCACTGGGGCAACATTTTTCTTCTGGTGGGCAGGCAGAGTGCAGCATTGTGGGTCCAGAATTGCCAAACTTGAGGGCGTCGGGACCAGGAGTGTGAGGACGTAAGTCTGAGATCATAAGCTAAACTTAAGTTTCAGGGCGAGGGCACGGCAGGCACCCTCTGCAGATCCGAATCAAAATCTCATTCATCTGAAGTCAGGACGAGGATCAGACTTAGGCGCAGGTTGGAGTTTCTGTCCATGATGGCCCCTTCATCAAAGGGGTGGAATCTCGAGGCCATGGAGGTTTCCCCACGTTGGGAGTTGTGGGATGCTCCAAACTGCAAGGATTCCTTCTGCGGGAAAATTGAGAACTGTTGGATGGCTCCAGGACATCCCATATGGAATGACTCCAGAGCCGGGTTCTAAGGATGGATGCCTGAGCAGACTGCCTCTTACACCAATTGTCTCCCTGCCACAAGACAGGTACGATCTGATGGCTATGCAGGAGCAATCGTGGGAGCTGAGTTGAAATGGACTCTCCTGAAGATGGGTCTTAATGTGTGTTTGTGTCCATGAGGACGTTGGAATGGGGTGGTGGCCCCAGGGCTCTAAAGGATTCTAACCGGAGATTTTGAAACAACTCGAAAGAGCAAGTTTTCCATGTGGAGACAAGATTTGTTCTAATTGGTGCCTCAGGAAACCCACATATGCTGGTATTAGAACCAGGCCTCTGAGGAGAGATACATAGAAACCGCAGCAATGCATCCAATTAGGTCCTAGGAGCCTCTCTGGTTCAATCTTCTTCTCTGTCGACATCTGTCTATTTTATGAAAAGGAGGTAGTTGCTCAGCTGGTGTCAGACCGCTCCTGTTTGTCCGGGCGGCCTACACTATAGGGATGGCCTCGGGGACTTTGGAGGTTTCTCCTAAATTGTATGATTATGGACAATGGCATGGGCAGAATTCCTGTGGAGTGGGCAGGCACAGACCTGATGTGTGGCTCCAAGGGCCCAGCCTTGAGGGTGTGTGGGCAAGGACTGTGGGGACAGATGTCTGAAAACACAAACTCAGCTTAGCTTTGGGGACGTAGGTATGGCAGGTCCGATTTACAGACTATGAGGAGAACTTTTTGGGATATGAATAAAGGGTGAAAGTGTGACACTTGTCAGGCTTTTGCCCCTGGATTTTGTGTCAATGATGGCTGTGGAATGTCAAGGAGTCCTCATGGGCCATGGAAGAGTCTTTCTCTCTGTGGATTTGGCCAGATCCCAATTGTTTTGGGTTAATCTGTGGGATTCAGTTTTGTTAACTAAGGTGTCCCACCAAAAGAGGGATTCCAGAGCAGAGCCCTGGACAACAAGAAATCTAACTAAAAATACGGGCCTAGGGGCATGGCAAGCCCAATATGCCTTCTAATGGTCCAGCCACTGAGAGGCCTTCATTGAGGACAGAACTCATGCTGAGGGTCACAATGCGTGTTTATGCCCTCGTGGTACTCAAGCATGGGTGGGGACTCATGGTGCATGCTTGTTTCTCCTACACTGAATGATAGTCAACATGTCAACCACATGAGTTCTTGCCATGGGGAAGTATTAATTCTGATTTCTGCATGTCATTCACCCCTGGGCAGTGATTGGAGATAAGGTCTAGGTTGTGAAGTCTGAAAACCGAGGTTGGGAAGAGATGACGACCTAAGACCATGTTGGGTCCGATATGCTCAGCGTGGAGCCAGCTGTCTGGGTGTTGGTCGGGAGGTCCAAGCTTGGGCTGTGTCAGACAGGGCCTTAGTGCCCAGGGTAGATTGTATAATTGGGGTACAACTGAGTGCCGTGCAGGTTGATCTTTATTTGGCATTTCTGGGTAGCCCCAAGGGCAATGTTTTTCTTCTGGAGAACAGGCAGAGTGCTGCATTGTGGCTCCGGAATTTCCAAAGTGGATGCCTTGTGGACGGGGAGTGTGAGGACGGAAGTCTGAGAACACATGTTAGGCGTAGGTTCTGGGCGAGGGCACGGCAGGCACCCTCTGCAGATCTGAATCGGGATATCATGAATCTGAAGTCAGGGCGAGGTTCAAACCTAGGCTTAGGTTTGAATTTCTGTCCATTCTGGCCACTTTATGAAGGGGACAGCATCTCCAGTCCATGGAGGTTTACCCACAATGGAAGTTGTGAGATGCTCCAAACAACAAAGATTCCTTCTGATCAACAATTGAGACCTTTTGTATCACTCCAGTACATACCATACAGAATGACACCAGAGCAGGGATCTAAGGATGGATGCATGGGAAGCCCGCCTCACATTGCAGTTGTCTCCTAGCAAATAGACAGGTTTGATATGCTGGCTCTGTCAGAGCAACCAAGGGGGCTGAGTTGAAATGGACTCTCCTGAGGATGGATGCTAATGTGGGTTTGTGTCCATGGAGACCTTGGAATGGGGCGTTGGTGCATGGGCCCTGAAGGATTCTCCTAACCGGAGGTTTTGAGACATCTCCAAAGGACAAGTTTCCCATGTGGAGACGAGATTTGTTCTGATTGGTGCCTCAGGAAACCCCCATATACTGTTATTGGAATATAGGCCTCTGAAGAGAAATAACTGGAAACCAAAGCAATGGCTCCATTTAGAGCCTAGGGGCCTGTCCGGTTGAATCTTCTTCTCTGTGTACATCCATCTAAGGTATTAGTGGAGTTAAATGCTCAGCTGGTGTCAGATGGCCCTTGTTTGTCCCAGGCGGCCTACACTATTGTGAAGGCCTTGGGGACTTTGGAGGTTTCTCCTAATTTTATGATTATGGACAATGGAATGGGCAGAATTCCCGTGGAGAGGGAAGGCACAGTTTTGATGTGGCTCCAGGGGCCCCAGCCTGCAGGGTGTGTGCACCAGGACTGTGGAGACAGAAGTCTAAAACACAAACTCAGTTTAGGTTTAGGGACGTAGGTATGGCAGGCCCGATCTACAGACCGTGAGGAGAATTCTTCCGGATATGAAGAAAGAGAGATTGTGAGGCACTTGTTCAGGCTTTTGTTTCTGGATTTTGTGTCACCGATGGGCGTGGAATGTCGGGGAGGCCTCATGGGCCATGGACGAGTCTTCCGCTCTGTGGATTTGGCCCGATTCCAATTGTATTGGGTCAAACTGTGGGATGGGAGGAGTCCTTTCAGTTTTGTTACCTCAGGTGTCCCACCAAAAGAGGGATTCCAAAGCCGAGCCCTGGGGAGGGGAGACTGGACAACCAGAAATCTGGTTAAAAATTGGGGCCTAGGGGCATTGCAAGCCCAATATGCTGTCTTTTGGTCCAGCCGCTGAGAGGCCTTACTTGAGAACTGGGCTCACGTTGAGGGTCACAATGCATGTTTGTGACCGACTTGGTCCTCAAGCATCTGCAGGGCCTCATGGGCCACACTGGTTTCAACTACACTTTACGTTGGACAACATGCCAACCACAAGGTTTCTTGCCATGGGGAAGGAGTTCTGATTCCTGCATCATGTTCAACCCTGGGTGGTGACTGGAGATAAGGTTTAGGATCTGAAGCCTGAAAACCGAGGTTGGAAAGAGATTATGACCTAAGGCCATGGCGGGTCCGATGTGCTCAGTGTGTGGCTAGCTGGGTGGGTGCGAGCCAGGAGGTTCAGTCTCAGGCTGTGCCAGAAAGGGCAGTAGTGCCCAGGGCAGCCTGTATAATTGGGGTCCAGTCAAGTGGCATGCAGGTTGATCCTCATTTGGGGAATCTGGGTAGCCCCAGAGGGCAATGTTTTTCTTCCGGAAAGCAGGCAGAGTGCTGCCTTGTAGTTCTGGAATTGCCAAACTGGAGGGCTTGTGGGCCAGGAATGTGAGGATGGAAGTTGAGAACACAAACTAGACTTACGTTTCTGGGCAAGGGCACGGCAGCCACACTCTGAAGAGCTGAATCAAGATGTCCTGCATCTGAAGTCAGGGCGAGGATCAGACGATCGCTCAGGTTGGAGCTTCTGTCCCTGATGGCCCCTTCATGAAGCGCAGGGGGCGGGATCACGAGGCCATGGAGGTTTGCCCACGATGGGAGTTGTGAGATGCTCCAAACAGTAAAGATTCTTCTGCGGGACTATTGAGACCTGTTGGTTGGCTCCAGGACTTCCCATACAGCATACTTCTGAGAATGGTTCTAAGTATGGATGTCTGGGAAGCCTGCCTCTCATTCCAATCATCTCCTAGCGACAAGACGGGTTAGATCTGCTGGATCAGGGGGAGCAACTGAGGGGGCTGAGTTGAAATGGACTCTCCTGTGGATGGGTCCTAATGTGGGTGTGTCTCCATGGAGACCTTGGAATGAGGCGCTGGCACCGGGAACCTGAAATGTCCTTCTAACCAGAGGCTTTGAGAGAGCTCCAACATGCAAGTTTCCCATGTGTAAACGAGATTTGTTCTGATGGGTGCCTCAGGAAAAGCCCTCAGCTGGTATTGGAAACCAGGCTTTTGAAGAGACATGCCTGTAAACCAAAGCTATGGATCCCATTATGTCCTGGGGTCCTGTCTGGTCAATCTTCTTCTCTGGGGACATCCATCTATGGTATGAGTGGAGGTAGATGCTCAGCTGGTGTCAGACGGCCCTTTTTTGTCCCGGACAACCTACACCATTGGTATGGCCTCAGGGAATTTGGAGGTTTCTCCTAATTTGTATGGTTTTGGATAATGGAATGGGCAGAATTCCCATGGATTGGTAAGGCACAGTCCTAATGTGTGGTTCCAGGGGCCCAGCCTGGAGGGTGTGTGGCCCAGGACTTTGAGGACAGAACTCAAAAAACACAAACTCAGCTTAGGTTTGGGGACGTAGGTATGGCACGGCCGAACTACAAATCATGAGAAGAACTCTTCAGGATATGAAGAAAGAGCGAGTCTGAGGCGCTTGCTTAGGCTTTTGTCTCTGGATTTTGTATCAGCGATGGCCGTGGAATGTCGGGGAGGCCTCATGAGCCATGGACGAATCTTCCTCTCTGTGGATTTGGCCCTATCCCAATTCTTTTTCGTGAATCTGTGGAATGGGAGGACTCCTTTAAGGTTTGTTACCTGAGGTGTCCCACCAAAAGAGGAATTCCAAAGCAGAGCCCTGGGCAAGAGTGAAGGGACAACCCGAACTTGGTTAAAAATTGGTGTCTAGGGGCATGGCAAGCCCAATATGCTCTTTCTTCATGCAGCCACTGAGAGGCCTTGCCTGAGGACCGGGCTCAGGCTGAGGGTCACAATGTGTGTTTGAGACCAATGTGGCCCTCAAGCGTGGGCTGGGTCTCATGTGCCACACTGGTTTCAACTACACTGAAAGTTGGACAACATGCCTACCACGAGGTTTCTTGCCAAGGGAACGAGTTCGGATTTCTGCAACATTTTCAAACCTGGGCAGTGATTGGAGATAAGGTCAAGGTTCTGAAGCCTGAAAACCGAGGTTGGGTAGAGATGACGACCTATGGCCATGGCGGGTCCGATGTGCTCAGTGTGTGGCCAGCTGTCTGGGTGGGGCCAGGAGTTCCAGACTCAGGCTGTGTCAGAATGGGCAATTGTGCCCACTTCAGCCTATATATTTGGTGTACAGCCAAATGGCGTGCAAGTTGATCCTCATTTGGGGTTTCTGGGTAGCCCCAGAGGGCAATGTTCTTCTTCCAGGGAGCAGGCAGAGTGCCGCATTGTACTTCTGGATTGCCAAACTGGAGGGCTTATGGGCCGGTAGTCTGAGGACGGAACTCCGAGAACACAAGCAAGGCTTAGGTTTTATGTGTGAGGACATGGCAGACCTGAATCAAGATCTCTTGCACCTGAAGTCAGGTTGAGCATCAGACGATGCCTCAGGTTTGACTTTCTGTCCCTGATGGCCCCTTCATAAAGGGGGGGAATCACGAGGCCGTGGGGTTTTCCCACCATGGGAGTTGTGAGAAGCTCCAAACTGCAAAGATTCTACTGTGGGACAATTGAGACCAGTTGGTTGGCTCCAGGCCAACGATTCTGAGCAGGGTTCTAATGATGGATGGCTGGGTAGCCCACCTCGCATTCCAATATTCTCCTAGCTACAAGACAGGCTAGATCTGTTGGATCTCGGGGAGCAACCGAGGAGGCTGAGTTTAAATGGACTCTCCTGTGGATGGGTCTTAATATGTTTTTGTGTCTATGGAGACTGTGGCATTAAGCGGTGGCACTAGGGCCCTGAAGGCTTCTCCTAAACAGAGGTTTGACACAGGTCCACCATGCAAGTTTCCCATGTGTAGAGGAGATTTGTTCTGATGGGTGAGTCAAGAAACAGCCATATTCTGGTATTGAAATCCAGGCCTCTGAGGAGAGATGCCTGGAAACCAAAGCAATGGATCTGATTAGTGCCTAGGGGCCTGTTGGTTTCTTTTTACCTCGGGCGACATCTATCTATGGGTCAGAGTGCAGGTAGGTGCTCAGATGAACTCAGATTGCCCGTGTTTGTCCTTGGAAGCCAACACTATGGGATGGCATCAGGGAATTTAAAGGTTTATACTTTTAGTTGCGTTGTCGCCATGGGAATGGGCTCACACAATTCCCTTGCGAGGGCAAGAACAGTCCTCAGGTTTGGCTTCAGGGGCCTGAGCCTATAGGGTGTGTAGGCCAGGGCTGTTTGGACAGTTGTCTGAAAACACAAACTCGACTTCTGTTTCGGGTCATAGGTAGGGCAGGACTGATCTACAGACCATGAGGAGAACATTTCGGTATATGAAAAAAGGGCGAGTGTGAGGCTATTGCTCATGTTTTTGTCTCTGCATATCATGTCACTCATGGTCGTGAAATTTCCGGGTGACTTCATGGGAAATGGATGAGTCTTACTCTCTGGGGATTTGGCCCCTTCCAAAGAGGTTGGGGTCATTCTGTGGGATGGAAGAAGTCGTTTTTTTTTGTTGTTGTTGCTTTGTTTTGTTTCATTTTTTAACCTCCGTTGTCCCACCACATGAGGAATTCCAGAGTAGAGCTCTGGGGAGGGGTGACTGAACAACCAGAATCTGCTTAAAAATTGGGGCCTAGGGCTATGTCAAGCCCATTATGACATCTAGTGATCCAGGCTCTGAGAGGACTTACTAGAGGACAGGACTCACCCTGAGGGTCACAATGCATATTTATGCCCTTGTCGCACTCAAGAATAGGCGGGCCTCAGGGTGAATGCTAGTTTCTCCTACAATGAACGTTGGACAACATGCCAACCACAAGGTTTCTTGCCATGTGTAAGGAGAAGTTCTGATTTCTGCATCACACTCACCCCCAGGCAGAGATAAAGTCTAGTTTCTGAGGCCTGAAAACTGAGGTAGGGAAGAGATGAGGACCTAAGGCCATGGCGAGTCTGATGTGCTCAGTGTGCGGTCTGCTGTCTGGGTGTTGGTCAGGAAGTCCGGGCTCAGGTTGTGTCAGACAGTGCATTAGTGCCCAGGTTAGACTATATAATTCGGGCAAAGTCGAGTACCGTGTAGGTTTATCTTCATATAAGGTGCCTTGGCAGCTCTTTAGGTAATATTTTTTTTTCCAGAAAGCAGGCCATGTGCTTAATTGTGGGACCGGATTTACCAATCATGAGGGCTTTGAGGCCAGGAGAGTGAGGTCGGAATTCTGAGAACAAAAGTTATACTTGGGCTAAGGGCAAGGGCACGGCAGGTACCCCCTGCAGATCTGAACCAATATCTCATCCATTTCAAGTCAGGGAGAGAATTAGACTTTGGCTTAGGTTGGAGTTTCTGTGCCTGACGGCTCCTTCATGAAGGGAGCGGAATCTCGTGTCCATGGAGTTTTTCCCACGTGGGAGTTGTGGGTTGCCCCCTTCAAGAATTCCTTCTGCGGAATAATTGAGACCTTTGGGCAGCTCCAGGACATCCCATATGGAGTGACTCCATAGCACCGTTCGAGGGAGGATGCCTGGGAAGCCAGCCTCGCATTCCAATTGTCTCCTAGCAACAAGCCAGTTTAGATCTGATGGCTCTGCGGGAGCAACCGGGGTGACTGACTTGAAATGGACTTTCCTCAGGATGGGTCCTAATGTGTCTTTGTGTCCATGGGGCCTTGGAATGGGGCCGTGGCACCGGGACCCTGAAGTATTCTCCTAAGCTTTTGACAGAGCTCGATGCACATGTTTCCTTGTGGAGACGAGATTTGTTCTGATTGCTACCTCAGGAAAACACCTATGCTGGTATTGGAATCCAGGCTTTTGAGGAGACATGCCTCTCACCAAAGCAATGGATCCGATTGGCCAGGGTCCTGTCTGGTTCAATCTTCTTCTCTGGGGACATCCATCTATGGTATGAGTGGAGGTTGATGCTCAGCTGCTATCAGACCGCGCTTGTATGTCACGGGCGACATGCCCTTTTGGGATGGCCTCAGGGATTTGGAGGGTTCTCCTAATTTTACGGTTTTGGACAATGGAATGGGCAGAGTTCCCATGGATTGGGTAGGCACAGTCCTTATGTGTGGCTCCAGGGACCGCAGCCTGGAGGGTGTGTGGCCCAGGACTTTGAAGACAGAAGTCTGAAAACATAAACTCAGCTTAGGTTTGGAGACGTAGGTATGGCAGGCCCGATCTACAAACCATGAGAAGAACTCTTCAGGATATGAAGAAAGAGCGAGTCTGAGGTGCTTGTTCAGTCTTTTGTCTCTAGATTCGGTATCAGCGATGGCCGTGGATTGTCTGGGAAACCTCATGGGCCATGGACGAATCTTCCTCTCTGTGGAATTGGACCGATCCCAATTCTTTTTCGTCAATCTGTGGAATGGGATGTCTCCTTTCAGGTTGGTTACCTTAGGTGTCCCGCCAAAAGAGGAATTCCAAAGAAGAGCCCTGGGGAAAAGCGAAGGGACAACCCGAATTATGGGTAAAATTTGGGGCCTAGGGGCATGGCAAGCCCAATATGCTGTCTCTTCATCCAGCCACTGAGAGGCCTTACCTGAGGACTGGGATCAGGCTGAGGGTCACAATGTGTGTTTGTGACCAATGTGGCCCATAAACATGGGCGGGGCCTCATGGGCCACACTGGTTTCAACTACACTGAACATTGGAAAACAAGCCAACCACATGGTTTCTAGCCACGGGGAAGGAGTTGTGATTTCTGCATCACTTACAAGCCTGAGCAGTGATTGGAGATAAGGTCTAGGTTCTGAGACTTGACAACCGAGGTTGGGAAGAGATGACGACCTAAGGACATGGCTCGTCCAGCGTGCTCAGTGTTCGACCAGCTTTCTGGGTGGGGCCAGGAAGTCCAGGCTCAGGCTGTGTCAGAAAGGGCAATAGTGCCTAGGTCATCCTATATATTTGGGGTACAGTCGAATGGCATGCAGGTTGATCCTCATTTGGAGTTTCTGGGTAGCCCCACAGGGCTATGTTTTTCTTCCTGAAGGCTGGCAGAGTGCTGCATTATAGTTCTGGTTTGCAAACTGGAGAGCTTGTGGGCCAGTAGTCTGAAGACGGAAATCTGATAACACAAGCTAGGCTTAGGTTTCTGGGTGAGGACAAGGCAGGAACAATCTACAGACCTGAATCGAGATCTCGTGCTTCTGAAGTCAGGGTGAGGATCAGAAGATCGCTCAGGTTGGTGTTTCTGTCCCTGATGGCCCCTTCATGAAGGGGCGGGGTCTCGAGTTCGTGGGGGTTTTCCCACGATGTTAGTTGTGAGAAGGTCCAAACTGCAAAGATTCTTGTGCAGGACAATTGAGACATGTTGTTTGGCTCCAGGGCAACGATTCCGAGCAGGGTTCTAAGGATGGATGCCTGGGTAGCCCACCTTGCATTCCAATTGTGTCCTAGCAACAAGACAGGTTATATCTGCTGGATCTGGGCGAGCAATCTGGATCTGTGTTGAAATGGACTCTCCTGTGGATGGATCCTAATATGTTTTTGTGTCTATGGAGACCTTGGAATGAAGGGGTGGCACTGGGGTCCTGAAGGGTTTTTTCAAACAGAGGCTTTGACACAGCTCCAACGTGCAAGTTTCCCATATGTAGATGAGATTTGTTCTGACGGATGAGTCAGGAAACAGCCATATGCTGGTATTGAAATCCAGGCCTCTGAGGAGAGATGACTGGATACCACAGCTATGGATCCGAATAGTGCCTAGGGGCCTGTTCGTATATTTTTACCTCTGGGGACATCAGTCTATGCGTCTGAGAGCATGTAGGTGCTCAGATGGGCTCAGATTGCCCCTGTTTGTCCTGGGAAGCCACCACTATTGGGATGGCCTCAGGGAGTTTTCAGGTTTATCCTATTAGTAGGTTGTGGCCATTGGAATGGGCACATACAATTCCCTTGTAGAGGGCAAGTACAATCCTCAGGTTTGGCTCCAGGGGCCTGAGCCTGTAGGGTGTGTATGCAGAGCTGTTTGGACAGTCTGAAAACACAAACGCGGCTTATGTTTCAGTTCATAGGTATGGCAGGATTGCTTTTGACATAGCTCGATGCACAAGGTTCCTTGTGGAGACGAGATTTGTTTTGATGGGTGCCTCAGGAAAACCTCTACAGACCATGAGGAGAACTCTTCGGGATATGAATAAGGGGCGAGTGTGAGGCTCGTGGTCAAGTTTTTGTCTCTGGATATCATGTCACTCATGGTCGTGAAATTTCCTAGTGACTTCATGGGAAATGGAAGAGTCTTACACTCTGGGGGTTTGGCCCCGTCCAAGGAGTTTTGGGTCATTCTGGGGATGGAAGAAGTCCGTTTTGTTGTTGTTGTTGATTTGCCTTGTTTTGTTTTTTAACCTCAGGTGTCCCAACAAATGGGGGATTCCAGAGTAGAGCCCTGGGGAGGGCCGACCGGACAACAAGAAATGTGGTTAAAAATTGTGGCCTAGGGACATGTCAAGCCCATTATGACATCTAATGGTCGAGCCACTGAGAGGACTTACTAGAGCACAGGACTCACGCTGAGGGTCACAACGCGTGTTTATGCCCACTTCGCAAACAAGAATGGGCAGGGCCTCATGGTGAATCCTGGTTTCTCGTACACTGAACGTTGGACAACATGGCAACCACAAGGTTTCTTGCCATGGGTAAGGAAGAGTTCTGATTTCTGCATCACAGGCACCCCTGGGCAGTGGTTGGAGATAAGGTCTAGGTTCTGAAGCCTAAAAACTGAGGTAGGGAAGAGATGATGACCTAAGGCCATGGCGGGTCTGATGTGCTCAGTGTGCGGTCAGCTGTCTGGGTGTTGGTCAGGAGATCCGGGCTCAGGTTGTGTCAGAGAGTGCATTAGTGCCCAGTTTAGACTATATACTTTGGGTACAGTCGAGTGCCATGTAGATTTATCCTCATATAAGTTGACTGGGCAGCTCATTAGGCAAAATTTGTTTTCTAGAGGGCAGGCAGAGTGCTTAATTGTCGGTCCGGAATTTTAAACTTGAGGGATTCGTGTCCAGGAGTGTGAGGACGGAAGTCTGAGAACACAAGCTAGACTTGGGATTCAGGGCAAGGACACGGCAGGTACCACTGTAGATCTGAACCTATATTTCATGCATCTGAAGTCAGGGCGAGGATCAGACGTTGGCTCAGGTTGGAGTTTCTGTGCATGACGGACCCTTCATGAAGGGAGCGGAATCTCAAGGCCATGGAGTTTTTCCCACGTTGCGAGTTGTGGGATGCCCACTTCAAGGATTCCTTCTGCGGGACAATTGAGACCTGTTGGGCAGCTTCAGGACATCCCATATGGAATGCCTCCAGGGCACTGTTCGAGGTTGGATGCCTGGGAAGCCGGCCTCGCATTCCAATTGTCTCCCAGCAACAAGACAGTTTAGATCTGATGGCTCTGCGGGAGAAACGGGGGTGGCTGACTTGAAATGGACTTTCCTGAGGATGGGTCCTAATGTGTGTTTGTGTCCATGAGGGCCTTAAAATGGGGCGGTGGCACCGAGACCCTGAAGTATTCTCCTAAGCTTTTGACATAGCTCGATGCACAAGGTTCCTTGTGGAGACGAGATTTGTTTTGATGGGTGCCTCAGGAAAACCTCTATGCTGGTATTGGAATCCAGGCTTTTGAGGAGACATGCCTGTAATCCAAAGCAATGTATCCGATTATGGCCTAGGGTCCTGTCTGGTTCAATCTTCTTTTCAGGGGACATCCATCTATGGTATGAGTGGAGGTAGATGCTCAGCTGGTATCAGACCGCCCTTGTTTGTCCCGGGCGACCTGCACTATTGGGATGGCCTCAGCGATTTGTAGGGTTCTCCAAATTTTACTGTTTTGGACAATGGCATCGGCAGAATTCCCATGGATTGGGTAGGCACAGTCCTAATGTGTGACTCCAGGGGCCCCAGCCTGGAGGGTGTGTGGCCCAGGACTTTGAGGACAGAAGTCTGAAAACACAAACTCAGCTTAGGTTTGGGGACGTAGGTATGGCAGGCCTGATCTATAAACCATGAGAAGAACTCTTCCGGATATGAAGAAAGAGTGAGTCTGAGGGGCTTGCTCAGGCTTTTGTCTCTGGATTTTGTATCAGAGATGGCCGTGGAATGTTGGGGAGGCCTCATGGGCCATGGACGAATCTTCCTCTCTGTGGATTTGGCCCGATCTCAATTGTTTTCGTCAATCTGTGGAATGGGAGGACACCTTTCAGGTTTGTTACCTCAGGTGTCCCGCCAAAAGAGGAATTCCAAAGAAGAGCCCTGGGGAAAAGTGAAGGGAGAACCCGAACTATGGGTAAAATTTGGGGCCTAGGGGCATGGCATGCCCAATATGCTATCTCTTCATCCAGCCACTGAGAGGCCTTATTGAGGACTGGGATCAGGGTGAGGGTCACAATGTGTGGTTTTGACCAATGTGGCCCGCAAACATGAGCGGGGCCTCATGGGCCACCCTGGTTTCAACTACACTGAACGTTGCACAACATGCCAACCACATGGTTTCTTGCCACGGGGAAGGAGTTGTGATTTCTGCATCACTTTCAAGCCTGGGCAGTGATTGGAGATAAGGTCTAGGTTCTGAAACTTGACAACCGAGGTTGGGAAGATATGACGACCTAAGACCATGGCGGGTCCGATGTGCTCAGTGAGCGGCCAGCTTTCTGTGTGGGGCCAGGTAATCCAGGCTCAGGCTGTGTCAAAAAGGGCAATAGTGCCCAGGTCAGCCTATATATTTGGGGTACAGTCGTATGGCGTGCAGGTTGATCCTCTTTTGGAGTTTCTGGGTAGCCCCAGAGGGCAATGTTTTTCTTCCTGAGGGCAGGAAGTGTGCTGCATTATGGTTCTGGTTTTCAAACTGGAGGCTTGTGGGCCAGTAGTCTGAGGAAGGAAATCTGAGAACAAGCTAGGCTTAGGTTTCTGGGTGAGGACAAGGCAGGAACAATCTACAGACCTGAATCGAGATCTCGTGCTTATGATGTCAGGGCGAGGATCAGAAGATCGCTCAGGTTGGAGTTTCTGTCCCTGATGGCCCTTCATGAAGGGGTGGGGGGGTCATGAGGCCGTGGGGGTTTTCCCACGATGTTAGTTGTGAGAAGCTCCAAACTGCAAAGATTCTTCTGCAGGACAATTGAGACCTGTTGGTTGGCTCCAGGGCAACGATTCCGAGCAGGGTTCTAAGGATGGATGGCTGGGTAGCCCACCTCGCATTCCAATTGTGTCCTAGCAACAAGACAGGTTAGATCTGCTGGATCTGGGGGAGCAACCCAGGAGGCTGAGTTGAAATAAACTCTCCTGTGGATGGGTCCTAATGTCTTTTTGTGTCTATGGAGACCTTGGAATGTAGCGGTGGCACTGGGGTCCTGAAGGGTTTTTCCAAACAGAGGCTTTGACACAGCTCCAACGTGCAAGTTTCCCATATGTAGATGAGATGTTTTCTGATGGGTGAGTCAAGAAACAGCCATACGCTGGTATTGAAATCCAGGCCTCTGAGGAGAGATGACTGGATACCACAGCAATGATCCGAATAGTGCCTAGGGGCCTGTTCGTTCCTTTTTACCTCTGGGGACATCAGTCTATGCGTCTGAGTGCAGGTAGGTGCTCAGATGAGCTCAGATTGCCCCTGTTTGTCCTGGGAAGCCACCACTATTGGGATGGCCTCAGGCAGTTTGGAGGTTTATCCTATTAGTAGGGTTGTGGCCATTGGAATGGGCACATACAATTCCCTTGGAGAGGGCAAGTACAGTCCTCAGGTTTGGCTCCAGGGGCCTGAGCCTGTAGGGTGTGTAGGCCAGAGCTGTTTGGACAGTTGTCTGAAAACACAAACGCGGCTTATGTTTCGGGTCATAGGTATGGCAGGACTGATCTACAGACCATGAGGAGAACTCTTCAGGATATCAAAAAAGGGCGAGTGTGAGGCTCGTGCTCAAGTTTTTGTCTCTGGATATCGTGTCACTCATAGTCGTGAAATTTCCGGGTGACTTCATGGGAAATGGACGAGTCTTACTCTCTGGGGTTTTGCCCCGTCCCAAGAGTTTTGGGTCATTCTGGGGATGGAAGAAGTCCGTTTTGTTGTTGTTGTTGTTGATTTGTTTTGTTTTGTTTTTTAACCTCAGGTGTCTCACCAAATGAGGTATTCCAGAGTAGAGCCCTGGGGAGGGCCGACCGGACAACCAGAAATCTGGTTAAAAATTGTGGCCTAGGGACATGTCAAGCCCATTATGACATCTAATGGTCGAGCCACTGAGAGGACTTACTAGAGCACAGGACTCACGCTGAGGGTCACAATGCGTGTTTATGCCCTCTTCGCACTCAAGAATTGGCGGGGCCTCCGGGTGAATGCTGGTTTCTCCTACACTGAACGTTGGACAACATGCCAACCACAAGGTTTCTTGCCATGGGTAAGGACAAGGTCTGATTTCTGCATCACAGGCACCCCTGGGCAGTGGTTGGAGATAAGGTCTAGGTTCTGAAGCCTGAAAAACCGCAGTTGGGAAGAGATGATAACCTAAGGCCATGGCGGTTCTGAAATGCTCAGTGTGCGGTCAGCTGTCTGGGTGTTGGTCAGGAGGTCCGAGCTCAGGTTGTGTCAGACAGTGCATTAGTGCCCAGGTTAGACTATATACTTTGGGTATAGTCGAATGCCATGTAGATTTATCCTCATATAAGGTGCCTGGGCAGCTCATTAGGCCAAATTTTTTTTCTAGAGGTCAGGCAGAGTGCTGCATTGTGGGTCTGGAATTGCGAAACTTCCGGGCTTCGGGGCCTGGAGTGTGAGGACAGAAGTCCGAGAACACAAGCTAGACTTGGGTTTCAGGGCCAGGGCACGGCAGGTACCCCTGTAGATCTGAACCTATATCTCATGCATCTGACGTCAGGGCGAGGATCAGAAGTTGGCTCAGGTTGGAGTTTATGTGCATGACGGCCCCTTCATGAAGGGAGCGGAATCTCGAGGCCATGGAGGTTTTCCCACGTTGGGAGTTGTGGGATGCCCCCTTCAAGGATTCCTTCTGCGGGACAATTGAGACTTGTTGGGCAGCTCCAGGACATCCCATATGGAATGACTCCAGGTCACCGTTCGAGGATGGATGCCTGGGAAGCCCGCCTCGCATTCCATTGGTCTCCTAGCAACAAGACAGTTTAGATCTGATGGCTTAGCGGGAGAAACCGGGGTGGCTGACTTGAAATGGACTTTCCTCAGGATGGGTCCTAATGTGTGTTTGTGTCCATGAGGGCCTTAAAATGGGGCGGTGGCACCGGGACCCTGAAGTATTCTCCTAAGCTTTTGACATAGCTCGATGCACAAGGTTCCTTGTGGAGACGAGATTTGTTTTGATGGGTGCCTCAGGAAAACCTCTATGCTGGTATTGGTATCCAGGCTTTTGAGGAGACATGCCTGTAATCCAAAGCAATGTATCCGATTATGGCCTAAGGTCCTGTCTGGTTCAATCTTCTTCTCAGGGGACATCCATCTATGGTATGAGTGGAGGTAGATGCTCAGCTGGTATCAGACCGCCCTTGTTTGTCCCGGGCGACCTGCACTATTGGGATGGCCTCAGGGATTTGGAGGGTTCTCCAAATTTTACTGTTTTGGACAATGGCATCGGCAGAATTCCCATGGATTGGGTAGGCACAGTCCTAATGTGTGACTCCAGGGGCCCCAGCCTGGAGGGTGTGTGGCCCAGGACTTTGAGGACAGAAGTCTGAAAAGACAAACTCAGCTTAGGTTTGGGGACGTAGGTATGGCAGGCCCGATCTATAAACCATGAGAAGAACTCTTCCGGATATGAAGAAAGAGTGAGTCTGATGCGCTTGCTCAGGCTTTTGTCTCTGGATTTTGTATCAGAGATGGCCGTGGAATGTCGGGGAGGCCTCATGGGCCATGGATGAATCTTCCTCTCTGTGGATTTGGCACGACCCCAATTGTTTTTCTTCAATCTGTGGAATGGGAGGACTCCTTTCAGGTTTGTTACCTCAGGTGTCCCGCCAAAAGAGGAATTCCAAAGAAGAGCCCTGGGGAAAAGTGAAGGGAGAACCCGAACTATGGGTAAAATTTGGGGCCTAGGGGCTTGGCAAGCCCAATATGCTATCTCTTCATCCAGCCACTGAGAGGCCTTATTGAGGACTGGGATCAGGGTGAGGGTCACAATGTGTGGTTTTGACCAATGTGGCCCACAATCATGAGCGGGGCCTCATGGGCCACCCTGGTTTCAACTACACTGAACGTTGGACAACATGCCAACCACATGGTTTCTTGCCACGGGGAAGGAGTTGTGTTTTCTGCATCACTTTCAAGCCTGGGCAGTGATTGGAGATAAGGTCTAGGTTCTGAAACTTGACAACCGAGGTTGGGAAGATATGACGACCTAAGACCATGGCGGGTCCGATGTGCTCAGTGAGCGGCCAGCTTTCTGTGTGGGGCCAGGTAATCCAGGTTCAGGCTGTGTCAAAAAGGGCAATAGTGCCCAGGTCAGCCTATATATTTGGGGTACAGTCGTATGGCGTGCAGGTTGATCCTCTTTTGGAGTTTCTGGGTAGCCCCAGAGGGCAATGTTTTTCTTCCTGAGGGCAGGAAGTGTGCTGCATTATAGTTCTGGTTTTCAAACTGGAGGCTTGTGGGCCAGTAGTCTGAGGAAGGAAATCTGAGAACAAGCTAGGCTTAGGTTTCTGGGTGAGGACAAGGCAGGAACAATCTACAGACCTGAATCGAGATCTCGTGCTTATGATGTCAGGGCGAGGATCAGAAGATCGCTCAGGTTGGTGTTTCTGTCCCTGATGGCCCTTCATGAAGGGGTGGGGGGGTCATGAGGCCGTGGGGGTTTTCCCACGATGTTAGTTGTGAGAAGCTCCAAACTGCAAAGATTCTTCTGCAGGACAATTGAGACCTGTTGGTTGGCTCCAGGGCAACGATTCCGAGCAGGGTTCTAAGGATGGATGGCTGGGTAGCCCACCTCGCATTCCAATTGTGTCCTAGCAACAAGACAGGTTAGATCTGCTGGATCTGGGGGAGCAACCCAGGAGGCTGAGTTGAAATGGACTCTCCTGTGGATGGATCCTAATATGTTTTTGTGTCTATGGAGATCGTGGAATGAAGCGGTGGCACTGGGGCCCTGATGGGTTTTTTCAAACAGGCTTTGACACAGCTCCAACGAGCAAGTTTTCCATATGTAAATGAGATTTGTTCTGAGGGATGAGTCAGGAAACAGCAATACGCTGGTATTGAAATCCAGGCCTCTGAGGAGAGATGACTGGATAGCACAACAATGAATCCAAATAGTGCCTAGGGGCCTGTTCGTACCTTTTTACCTCTGGCGACATCAGTCTATGCATCTGAGTGCATGTAGGTGTCAGATGGGCTCAGATTGCTCCTGTTTGTCCTGGAGAGCCACCACTATTGGGATGGCCTCAGGGAGTTTGGAGGTTTATCCTATTAGTAGGTTGTGGCCATTGGAATGGGCACATACAATTCCCTTGGAGAGGGCAAGTACAGTCCTCAGGTTTGGCTCCAGGGGCCTGAGCCTGTAGGTTGTGTAGGCAGAGCTGTTTGGACAGTTGTCTGAAAACACAAACGCGGCTTATGTTTCGGGTAATAGGTATGGCAGTATTGATCTACAGACCATGAGGAGAACTCTTCGGGATATGAAAAAAGGGCGAGTGTCAGGCTCTTGCTCAAGTTTTTGTCTCTGGATATCGTGTCACTCATGGTCATGAAATTTCCGGTTGACTTCATGGGAAATGGACGAGTCTTACTCTCTGGTGGTTTGTCCCCATCGCAAGATTTTGGGGTCATTCTGTGGGATGGAAGAAGTCCGTTTTGTTGTTGTTGTGATTTTCCTTGTTTTGTTTTTTAACCTCAGGTGTCCCACCAAATGAGGTATTCCAGAGTAGAGCCCTGGGGAGGGCCGACTGGACAACCAGAAATCTGGTTACAAATTTGGGCCTAGGGACATGTCAAGCCCATTATGACATCTAATGTTCGAGCGACTGAGAGGACTTACTAGAGGACAGGACTCACACTGAGGGTCACAATGCGTGTTTATGCCCACTTCGCCAACAAGAATGGGCGGGGCCTCATGGTGAATCCTGGTTTCTCCTACACTGAACGTTGGACAACCTGCCAATGACAAGATTTCTTGCCATGGGTAAGGAAGAGTTCTGATTTCTGCATCACAGTCACCCTTGGGCAGTGATTGGAGATAAGATCTAGATTCTGAAGCCTGAAAACAGAGGTAGGGAAGAGATGATAACATAAGGCCATGGCGGGTCTGATGTGCTCAGTGTGCGGTCAGCTGTCTGGGTGTTGGTCAGGAGGTCCGGGCTCAGGTTGTGTCAGACAGTGCATTAGTGCCCCCGTAGACTATATAATTTGGGTAAAGTCGAGTGCCATGTAGATTTATCCTCATATAAGTTGTCTGGGCAGCTCATTAGGCAAAATTTGTTTTCTAGAGGGCAGGCAGAGTGCTTCATTGTCGGGCCGGAATTGCCAAACTTGAGGGCTTCGTGTCCAGGAGTGTGAGGACGGAAGTCTGAGAACACAAGCTGGACTTGTGTATCAGGGCGAGGACACGGCAGGGACCACTGTAGATCTAAACTAATATCTCATGCATCTGAAGTCAGGGCTAGGATCAGACGTTGTCTCACGTTGGAGTTTATGTGCATGACGGCCCCTTCATGAAGAGAGCGAAATCTCGAGGCCATGTAGGTTTTCCCACGTTGGGTGTTGTGGGATGCCCCCTTCAAGGATACCTTCTGCGGGACAATTGAGACCTGTTGGGCAGCTTCAGGACATCCCATATGGAATGACTCCAGGGCACCATTCGAGAATGGATGACTGGGAAGCAGGCCTCGCATTCCAATTTTCTCCTAGCAACAAGAGAGTTTAGATCTGAAGGCTCTGCGTGAGCAACAGGAGTGACTGACTTGAAATGGACTATCCTGAGGATGGGTCCTAATGTGTGTTTGTGTCCATGAGGGCCTTAAAATGGGGCGGTGGCACCGGGACCCTGAAGTATTCTCCTAAGCTTTTGACATAGCTCGATGCACAAGGTTCCTTGTGGAGACGAGATTTGTTCTAATGGGTGCCTCAGAAAAACCCCTATGCTGGTATTGGAATCCAGGCTTTTGAGGAGACATGCCTGTAAACCAAAGCAATGTATCCGATTATGGCCTAGGGTCCTGTCTGGTTCAATCTGCTTCTCAGGGGACATCCATCTATGGTATGAGTAGAGGTAGATGCTCAGCTGGTATCAGGCCACCCTTGTTTGTCCCGGGCGACCTGCACTATTGGGATGGCCTCAGGGATTTGGAGGGTTCTCCTAATTTTACGGTTTTGGACCATGGAATGGGCAGAATTCCCATGGATTGGGTAGACACAGTCCTAATGTGTGACACCTGGGGCCCCAGCCTGGAAGGTGTGTGGCCCAGGACTTTGGGGACAGAAGTCTGAAAACACAAACTCAGCTTAGCTTTGGGGAGGTAGGTATGGCAGGCCCGATCTATAAACCATGAGAAGAACTCTTCCGGATATAAAGAAAGAGCGAGTCTGAGGCACTTGCTCAGGCTTTTGTCTCTGGATTTTGTATCAGAGATGGCCGTGGAATGTCGGGGAAGCCTCATGGGCCATGGACGAATCTTTCTCTCTGGGGATTTGGTCCGATCCCAATTGCTTTTCATCAATCTGTGGAATGGGAGGACTCCTTTCAGGTTTGTTACCTCAGGTGTCCCGCCAAAAGAGGAATTCCAAAGATGAGCCCTGGGGAAAAGTGAAGGGAGAACCCGAACTATGGGTAAAATTTGGGGCCTAGGGGCATTGCAAGCCGAATATGCTGACTCTTCATCCAGCCACTGAGAGGCCTTACCTGAGGCCTGGGATCAGGCTGAGGGACACAATGTGTGTTTGTGACCAATGTGGCCCATAAACATGGGCGGGGCATCATGGGCCACACTGGTTTCAACTACACTGAACGTTGGAAAAACATGCCAACCACTAGGTTTCTTGCCAAGGCGAAGGAGAAGTTCTGATTCTTGCATCACGTTCACTCCTGAGCAGTGAGTCGAGATAAGGTCTAGGTTCTGAAGGTGAAAACTGAGGTTGTGTAGAGTTGATGGCCTAAAGCCATTGTGGGTGTGATATGCTCTGTTCATGGCCAGCTGTCTGGGTGTTGGACTGGAGGTCTGCCCTCAGGCTGTTTCAGACAGGGCTTTAGTGCACAGGCTAGACTGTATAATTGGGGTATGGTCGAGTGGCATGCAGGTTGTTACTCATTTGGCGTTTCTGGTTAGGCCTATAGGGCAACATTTTTCTTCTGGAGGGCAGGCAGAGTGCTGCATTGTGTCTTCAGAATTGCCAAACTGGAGGGGTGTGGCCAGGATTGTGAGGAAGGAAGTCTGAAAACACAAGCTAGCACGAGTTTTGGGGCCAAGAGCATGGCAGGCCCACTCTGCAGAGGCTGAATCGAAATCTCCTGCAGGTCAGGTCAGGGCGAGTATCAGATGTTGCCTCAAGCTGGAGTTTGTGTCCATGACGGCCCCTTCCTGAAAGGGGTGGGGGCGTCATGAGGCCAGGGAGGTTTCCCTACGCTGGGAGTTGTGAGCTGCTCCAAACATCGAAGTTTCCTTCTTCAGGACAGTCGAGTACTATTGGATGGTTCCAGGATGCCCCATACAGAAAGACTCGAGAGCAGGGCCCTAAGCATGGATGCCGAGAAACGCCAACTCACCTTCCCATTGCCTGATCGAGACAAGGCACGCTCAATCTGCGGGCTTTTGTGTGAGCTACCCAGAAGGCTGAGTTTAAATGGATTCTCCTGAGGATGAGTCATAATGTGGGTTGGTGGCCAAGGAGACCTTGGAATGTGGCAGTAGCTAAGGGACTCTGCAGGATTCTCCAACCCGAAGGGCTTGACACAACTCCAAAAAGGAAGCTTCCCATGTGGAGATGAGAGGTCTTCTGTCTGGTGCCTCAGGAAAGCCCCGTATGCTGGTCTTCGAACCCAGGCCTCTGAGGAGTGATACCTGGACACCAAAGCAAGAGTTCATAATAGGGCCTAGGGGCCTGTCTGGTTCAATCTTCTTTCTCTGCGGATATCTTTCTGTGTGTCTGCATGGAGGTAGTAGTTGCTCATCTTGTGTCATAATGCCAGTATTTGTCCAGTGCGGCTTGTGGTAGTGGGATGTCCTTGGGGACCTTGAGGTTTCTACTATTTTGTAGAGTTGTGGCCAATGGAATGGGCAGTTTCTTAGGAGAGAGTAGGCACAGTTCTGTGGTGTGGCTCCAGAGACCCCAGCCTGGAGGCTGTGTGGGACATGGCTGTGCAGACAGACATCCAAAAACCCTAACTCAGCTCAGGTTTGGGGCCGAGGTTACGGCAGGCCTGATCTACAGTCCATGAGGGGAGCTCCTCTGGATATGAAAGAAGGGTGAGAGGGAGGCAGTCGCTCAGGCTTTTGTCTCTGGATGTTTTGTCCACAATGGCCGTTTAATGTAGAAGTTGCCTCATGGGTCATAGAAGTCTCCCTCTCTGGTAGTTTGTCCAGCCCCCAAGAGTTTGGGGTCATTCTGTGGGAAGGGAAGTGTCCTGTTTTCTGCTTCATGTGTCCCCCCAGTAGAGGGATTCTAGAGCATAGCAGTGGGTACTGACAACTGGAATACTCGCCCTCTGGTTAAGCCTGGGGGCCTATGGATATGACAAGCCCCATATGCAGGATCTTGGTCCAGCCACTGAGAGGCGTTACTTTAATACGGGACTCACGCTGCAGGTCACAATGCATGTCTGTGCCCTAGGCGGCCCTCAAGCACTGGCGTGGCCTTTCGGACAATGCAGGTTTTCCCACATTGAATGTTGGACAACATGCCAACCACAAGGTTTCTGGCCATGGGGAAGGAGGAATTCTAATTTCTGCATCACGTTCACCCCTGGGCAGTGATTGGAGATAAGGTCTAGGTTCTGAAGCCTGAAAACCGAGGTTGGGAAGAGATGACGACCTACAGCCATAGCGGGTCCTATGTGTCCAGGTTGGGGCCAGCTGTCTGGGTATCGTTTGGGATGTCTTGTCTCAGGCTGTGCCAGACAGGGCATTAGTATACAGTGTAGGCTGTATAATTGCTTTACAATCAAGTGGCATGCATTAGAAAATCATTTGGGGTTTCTTATTAGCAGCATAGGGCAAAGTTTTTCTTCTGGAGGGCAGGCAGAGTGCTGCATTGTGGCATCGGAATTCCCAAACTGGAGGGCTTGTGGGCCAGGAGAGTGAGGACGGAAGTCTGAGAACACAAGCTAGGCTTAGGTTTCGGGGCAAGGACATGGCAGGCACACTCTGCAGAGCTGAATTGACATCTCATGCCTCTGAAGTCAGGTCGAGGTTCAGACTTTGGCTCAGGGTTGAGTTTCTGTCCATGTTGGCCCCTTCATGAAGGGGGGACATTATGAGCCCATGGGGGTTTTCCCACTATTGGAGTTGTGAGATGCTCCAAACCGCAAGGATTCCTTCTGTGGGACAATTAAGATTTGTTGGATGGCTCCAGGACGTCTTATAAGGTATTTTTCCAGAACAGGGTTCTAAGTATGAATGCCTGGGCAGTCAGCCTCACATTCCAATTGTCTCCTAGCAACAAGAAACGTTTGATCTGCTGGCTTGGGGTAGCAACAGAGGGGGCTGAGTTGAAATGGACTTTCCTGAGGATGGTCTTAATGTTGGTTTGAGTCCATGGAGACCTTGGTATGGGGTAGTGGCACCAGGGCCCTGAAGGATTCTCCTAACCAGAGGTTATGACAAAGCTCCAATGAGCAAGTTTTCCATGGGGAGACGAGATTTGTTCTTATTGGTGCCTCAGGAAACCACCATATGCTGGTATTGGAAACGAGGCCTCTGAGGAGAGATGCCTGAAAACCAAAGCAATGGATCTGATTAGGGCCTAGGGGCCTGTCCGGTTCAATATTCTTCTCTGGGGACATCTGTTGTCTGAGTGGAGGTAGTTGCTCAGCTGGTTTGAGATCACCCCTGTTTGTCCTGGGCGGCCTACACTATTAAGATGGCCTCGGTGACTTTGGAGGTTTTTCCTCATTTGCAAGGTTGTGACCAATGGAATGGGAAGAATTCCCTTGAAAGGGAAGCACAGTCCTGAGGTGTGGCTCCAGGGACCCAATTGTGGAGCGTGTTTGGTCCAGGGCTATTTGGACAAAAGTCTGAAAACACAAACTCCACTTAGGTTGGTGGATGTAGGTATGGCCGAACCGATCTATAGACCGTGAGGAGAACTCTTCGGGATATGAACAAAGGGCGAATGTGAGGTGCTGGCTCATGCTTTTTTTTTTTTTCTGGAATTGTGTCACCGATTGCCATGGAATGTAGGGGTGTCCTCATGGGTCATTGATGAGGCTCCCTTTCTGGGGATTTGACCCGATCCCAAGAGTTTGGGGTCATTCTGTGGGAAGGGAGGAGGCCTTTCTTGTTTTTTTGTTTATTTTTTTAGTATTATTATTTTTTTTTACCTAAGGTGGACCACCAAAAGAGGGATCCAAGAGCAGAGTCCTGGCGAGGAGCGACTGGACAACCAGACCTCCGGTTAACATTGGGACCTAAGAACATGGCAAGCCCCATATGTGGACTCTTGGTCCAGACACTGAGAGGCCTTCCTTGAGGATAGGTCTCACACTGAGTTTCACAATGTGTTTTTGTGCCCAAGGAGCCCCTCAAGTCAGGGCGTGGCCTAATGTACCATGCTGGTTTCTCCTACACTGAACGTTGCACAATATGGCAACCACAAGTTTTCTGGCCATGGGAAGAAGGAGTTCTAATTTCTTCAACACTTTCACTCCTGGACTGTGATTGGATTTGAGGTCTAGGTTCCGAAGCCTGAAAACTGAGGTTGGGAAGAGATGAAGACCTAAGGCCATGGTGTGGCTGATGTGCTCAGTGTTCGGCCAACTGTTGAGTGTGGGTTGGGAGGTACAGGCTCAGGCTGTGGCAGACAGGGAATTAGTGCCCAGGCTAGACTGTATCATTGGGGTGCAGTCGAGTTTCGTGCAGGATGGTGCTCATTTGTGGTTACTGGGTAGCCCCAGAGGGCAACGTTTTTCTTCTGGAGGGAAGACACAGTGCCACATAGTGGCTCCAGAATTCCCAAACTGGAAGTCTTGTGGGCCAGGAGTGTGAGAAAAAAATTCTGAGAACACAAGCCAGACTTAGATTTCGGGGTGAGGGGACGGCAGGCACCCTCTGCAGAGATGATTCGAGATCCTGTATGCCTGAAGACAGAGCTAGAATCAGACGTTGGCTTATGTCGGAGTTTCTGTCCATGACGGCCCCTTCATGAAGAGGACGGTGTCACGAGGACATGGAGGTTTTCCCACGATGGGAATTGTGAGATGCTCCAAACCGCAATGATTCCTTCTGTGGGACAGTCGAGACCTGTGGGATGGCTCCAGGACATCCCATAAGGAAGTTATCCAGAGCAGGGTTCTAAAAATGGATGCCTGGGAATCCTGCCTCCCATTCCAGGTGTCTCATAGCGCCAAGGCAAGTTCGATCTGCTGGATCTAGGGGAGCAACCGAGGCGGGTGTGTTGAAATGGGTGAGTTGAGGATGGGTCATAATGTGCATTTGTGTCCATGGAGACCTTGGAATGGGGTGCTTGATCCGGGGCCTTGAGGGACGCTCATAACCGGAGGTTTTGATGGGCTCTAAAGAGTACGTTTCCTTTGTAGAGAAGAGAATTGTTTTGATGAGTGCCTAAGGAATCTCCCATATGCTGGTATGGGAAACCAGGCCTCTGAGGAGAGATGACTGGAAACAAAAGCAATCGAGATGATTAGGGCCTAGATGCCTGTCCGGTTCAATCTCTTTCCTGAGGATACGTGTCTAAGGATCTGAGGGGATGTAGTTGCTCAGCTTGTGTCAGATCGCCCCTGTTTGTCCTGGGCAGCCTATAATATTGGGATGGCTTCCGGACTTTAGAGTTTCTCCTAATCTATAGGTTTGTGGCCAATGGAATGGGCAGAAATACCCTGGAGAGGGCAGGCACAGTTCTGAGTTTGGCTCTAGGGGCCCAGCCTTGAGGCTGTGTGGGCCATGCCTGTGGGGACAAAAGTCTGAAAACACAAACTCCGCTTAGGATTGGGGACATAGGTATGGCACGCCCAATCTACAGACTGTGATAACACTTAGGGATATGAAAAAGGGTGAGTTTGAGGTGCTTGCTCAGGTTTTGTCTCTGGATTTGTGTCAACAATGTGGGTGGAATGCTGGCGTGGCCTCATGGGTTGTGGATGGCTTTCCTTCTCTGAGGATTTGACCCGATCCCAAGAGTTTAGGTACATTCTGTGGGATGGGAGGAGTCTTTTCTGTTTTTTATTTTATTTTATTTTATATTTTATTTTATGTACCTAAGTGTCCCAATAAAAGAGGGATTCCAGAGCAGAGTCCTTGGGAGGGACAACTGGATATCCCCACCTCTGTTTAAGTTTGGGGGCCTAGGGGCATGGCAAGTCCAATAGGCGGGCTCTTGATTCAGACACTGAGAGGCCTTCCTTGAGGACAGGGCTCATGCTGAGGGTCACAATGCCTATTTGTGCCCAACAAGGCCCTCAAGCATGGGAAGTGCCTCATGGGCCACGCTGGATTCTCCTACACTGAACGTTGGAGAATATGCCAACCACAAGGTTTCCAGCCATGGCGAAGGAAGAGTTGTGATTTCTGCATCACGTTCACCCCTGGACAGTGATTGGAGTTTAGGTCTAGGTTCTGAAACCCGAAAACTGAGGTTGGGAAGAGATGAAGACATAAGGACCTGATGGGTCCAATGAGCTCAGTGTGCGGCCAGCTCTTGAGCGTAGGTCTGGAGGTGTGGGCTCATGCTGTGTCAGACAAGGCATTAGACAGGGTAGACTGCATATTTGGGATGCAGTCGAGTGGTGTTCAGTTGATCCTTATTCGGGTTTCTAGGTAGCTCCATAAGGCAACGTTTTTCTTCTGGAGGGCAGGCAGTGTGCTGCATTGTGGCCCCAGTATTGCCAATCTGTAGGGCTTTTGGGGCAGGGGTGTGAGGACGGTAGTCTGAGAACACAAGCTAGGCTTAGTTTTGGGGGTGAGAGCACAGAAGGCACACTCTGCAGAGCTGAATCAAGATCTCATGCACCTGAAGTCAGGGCGAATATCAGACGTTTGCTCAGGTTGGAGTTTCTGTCCATGATGGCCCCTTTATAAAGTGGAGCGTCTCAAGAGGCCATGTAGATTTTCCCACAATGGGAGTTGTGAGATGCTCCAGACTGCAAAGATTCCTTCTGTGGAATACTTGAGACCTGTTGGATGGCTCTAGGATGTCCCATGTGGAACGACTCCAGAGTAGGGTTCTAAGGATGGATGCCTGGGCAGCCCGCCTCCCCTTCTAGTTGTCTCCTAGCAACAAGGCAGGTTTGATCTGCAGGCCCTGGGGGAGAAACCAAGGGGGTTGAGTTGACATGGACTCTCCCGACAATAGATCATAATGTGGGTTTAAGGCCATGGAGACCTTGGAATGGGGCGCTTGATCCAGGGCCCTGAAAGATTCTCCTAAACAGAGGTTTTTATAGAGCTCCAAAGAGTACATTTCCTATGTGGAGATGAGATTTTTCTGATGAGTGCCTCAGTAATCCCCCGTATTCTGGTATTGGAAACCAGGCCTCTGAGGAGAGATGCCTGGAAACAAAAGCAATGGATCCGATTAGAGCCTAAGTGCCTGTCCAGTTCAATCTTATTCTATGGGGATATCTGTCTCTGGGTCTGAGTGGAGGTAGTTTCCTAACTTGTGAAAGATCATCCCTGTTTGTCCTGGGCAGCCAACACTATTGGGATGGCCTCGGGGAGTTTGGAGGACTCTCCTAATCTATAGGGTTGTGGCCAATGGAAATGGCAGAATCCCCTGGAGAGGGAAGCCACAGTCCTGAGGTGTGTCTCCAGGGGCCCCAGCTTGGATGGTGTGTGGGCCAGGACTGTGGGGACAGAAGTCTGAAAACACAAACTCAGCTTAGGTTTGGGGATGTATGTATGAAGGCTCGATCTACAGACCGTGAGAATTTTCCGGGCTATGAACAAAGGGCGAGTATGTGGCGCTTGCTCAGGGTTTTGTCTCTGGATTTTGTGTCAACGGTGGCCGTGGAATGTCGGGGTGTCCTCAAGGGCCATGGACAATTCTTTCTCTGTTGATTTGGCCTGATCCCAAGGGGTTGGGATCATTCTGTGGATGGGAAGAGTCCTTTCTGTATTTTTTTTTTTTACCTCAGGTGTTCCACCAAAGAGGGATTCCAGAGTAGAGCCCTGAGTAGGGGTGACTAGACATCTCGAACTCTGGTTGAAATTGGGGGACTAGGGGCTTGGCAAGCCCCATATGTGGGCTGTTGTTCCAGTCACTAAGAGGCTTTACATGAGGATAGGGTTCACGCTGAGGGTCACAATGTGTGTTTGTGCAAATTGTGGCCCTCAGGGATAGGTGGGGCCTCATAGTCCATGCTGCTTTCTCCTACAATGAACATTGGACAACATGCCAACCACTAGGTTTCTTGCCAAGGCGAAGGAGAAGTTCTGATTCTTGCATCACGTTCACTCCTGAGCAGTGAGTGGAGATAATGTCTAGGTTCTGAAGGTGAAAACTGAGGTTGGGTAGAGATGATGGCCTAAAGCCATTGTGGGTGTGATATGCTCTGTGTACGGCCAGCTGTCTGGGTGTTGGACTGGAGGTCTGCCCTCAGGCTGTGTCAGACAGGGCTTTAGTGCACAGGCTAGACTGTATAATTGGAGTATGTTCGAGTGGCATGCAGGTTGTTACTCATTTGGCATTTTTGGTTAGCCCCATAGGGCAACATTTTTCTTCTGGAGGGCAGGCAGAGTGCTGCATTGTGTCTCCAGAATTGCCAAACTGGAGGGGTGTGGCCAGGATTGTGAGGAAGGAAGTCTGAAAACACCAGCTAGCACGAGTTTTGGGACCAAGAGCATGGCAGGTCCACTCTGCAGAGGCTGAATCGAGATCTCCTGCAGTGAGGTCATTGCGAGTATCAGATGTTGCCTCAAGCTGGAGTTTGTGTCTATGACGGCCCTTACATGAAAAGGGTGGGGGCGTCATGAGGCCAGGGAGGTTTCCCTACACTGGGAGTTGTGAGCTGCTCCAAACTTCAATGTTTCCTTCTTCAGGACAGTCGAGTACTATTGGATGGTCCCTTGATGCCCCATACAGAAAGACTCGAGAGCAGAGGCCTAAGCATGGATGCCGAGAAACGCCAACTCACCTTCCCATTGCCTGGTCGAGACAAGGCACGCTCAATCTGCGGGTTCTTGGGTGAGCTACCCAGAAGGCTGAGTTTAAATGGACTCTCCTGAGGATGAGTCATAATGTGGTTTAGTGGCCATGGAGACCTTGGAATGTGGCAGTAGCTAAGGGACTCTGCAGGATTCTCCAACCCGAAGGGCTTGACACAACTCCAACAAGGAAGCTTCCCAGGTGGAGATGAGAGATCTTCTGTCTGGTGCCTCAGGAAAGCCCGTATGCTGGTCTTCGAACCCGGGCCTCTGAGGAGTGATACCTGGACACCAAAGCAAGAATTCATAATAGGGCCTAGGGGCCTGTCTGGTTCAATCTTCTGTCTCTGCGGATATCTGTCTGTGTGTCTGCATGGAGGTAGTAGTTGCTCAGCTTGTGTCATAATGCCCCTATTTGTCCAGTGCGGCTTGCGGTAGTGGGATGTCCTTGGGGACCTTGAGGTTTCTACTATTTTGTAGAGTTGTGGCCAATGGAATGGGCAGTTTCTTAGGAGAGAGCAGGCACAGTTCTGTGGTGTGGCTCCAGAGACCCCATCCTGGAGGCCGTGTGGGCCATGGCTGTGTGGACAGACATCCAAAATCCCTAACTCAGCTCAGGTTTGGGGCCGAGGTTACGGCAGGCCTGATGTACAGTCCATGAGGGGAGCTCCTCTGGATATGAAAGAAGGGTGAGAGGGAGGCAGTCGTTCAGGCTTTTGTCTCTGGATGTTTTGTCCACAATGGCCGTTTAATGTAGGAGTTGCCTCATGGGTCGTAGAAGTCTCCCTCTCTGGTAGTTTGTCCAGCCCCCAAGAGTTTGGGGTCATTCTGTGGGAAGGGAAGTGTCCTGTTTTATGCTTCATGTGTCCCCCCTGTAGAGGGAATCTAGAGCATAGCAGTGGGTACTGACAACTGGAATACTCGCCCTCTGGTTAAGCCTGGGGGCCTATGGATATGACAAGCCCCATATGCAAGATCTTGGTCCAGCCACTGAGAGGCGTTACTTTAATACGGGACTCACGCTGCAGGTCACAATGCATGTCTGTGCCCTAGGCGGCCCTCAAGCACTGGCGTGGCCTTTCGGACAATGCAGAATTTCCCACATTGAACGTTGGACAACATGCCAACCACAAGGTTTCTGGCCATGGGGAAGGAGGAATTCTAATTTCTGCATCACGTTCACCCCTGGGCAGTGAATGGACATAAGGTCTAGGTTCTGAAGCCTGAAAACCGAGGTTGGGAAGAGATGACGACCTACAGCCATAGTGGGTCCTATGTGACCATGTTGGGGCCAGCTGTCTGGGTATCGTTTGGGATGTCTTGTCTCAGGCTGTGCCAGACAGGGCATTAATATACAGGGTAGGCTGTATAATTGCTTTACAATCGAGTGGCATGCATTAGAAAATCATTTGGGGTTTCTTATTAGCAGCAGAGGGCAAAGTTTTTCTTCTGGAGGGCAGGCAGAGTGCTGCATTGTGGCTTCGGAATTCCCAAACTGGAGGGCTTGTGGGCCAGGAGAGTGAGGACGGAAGTCTGAGAACACAAGCTAGGCTTAGGTTTCGGGGCAAGGACATGGCAGGCACACTCTGCAGAGCTGAATTGACATCTCATGCTTCTGAAGTCAGGTCGAGGATCAGACTTTGGCTCAGGGTTGAGTTTCTGTCCATGTTGGCCCCTTCATGAAGGGGGGACATTATGAGCCCATGGGGGTTTTCCCACTATTGGAGTTGTGAGATGCTCCAAACCGCAAGGATTCCTTCTGTGGGACAATTAAGATTTGTTGGATGGCTCCAGGACGTCTTATAAGGTATTTTTCCAGAACAGGGTTCTAAGTATGGATGCCTGGGCAGCCAGCCTCACATTCCAATTGTCTCCTAGCAACAAGAAACATTTGATCTGCTGGCTTGGGGTAGCAACAGAGGGGGCTGAGTTGAAATGGACTTTCCTGAGGATGGTCTTAATGTTGGTTTGAGTCCATGGAGACCTTGGTATGGGGCAGTGGCACCAGGGCCCTGAAGGATTCTCCTAACCAGAGGTTATGACAAAGCTCCAATGAGCAAGTTTTCCATGGGGAGACGAGATTTGTTCTTATTGGTGCCTCAGGAAACCACCATATGCTGGTATTGGAAACGAGGCCTCTGAGGAGAGATGCCTAAAAACCAAAGCAATGGATCTGACTAGGGCCTAGGGGCCTGTCCGGTTCAATATTCTTCTCTGGGGACATCTGTTGTCTGAGTGGAGGTAGTTGCTCAGCTGATTTGAGATCACCCCTGTTTGTCCTGGGCGGCCTACACTATTGGGATGGCCTCGGTGACTTTGGAGGTTTTTCCTCATTTGCAAGGTTGTGGCCAATGGAATGGGAAGAATTCCCTTGAAAGGGAAGCACAGTCCTGAGGTGTGGCTCCAGGGATACAAGTGTGGAGCGTGTGTGGTACAGGGCTATTTGGACAAAAGTCTGAAAACACAAACTCCACTTAGGTTGGGGGATGTAGGTATGGCCGGCCCGATCTATAGACCGTGAGGAGAACTCATCGGGATATGAACAAAGGGCGAATGTGAGGTGCTGGCTCATGCTTCTTTTTTTTTTTTTTCTGGAAATCTGTCACCGATTGTCATGGAATGTCGGGGTGTCCTCATGGGCCATCGATGAGGCTCCTTTTCTGGGGATTTGACCTGATCCCAAGAGTTTGGGGTCATTCTGTGGGAAGGGAAGAGGCCTTTCTTGTTTTTTTGTTTACTTTTTTATTATTATTATTATTTTTTTACCTAAGGTAGACCACCAAAAGAGGGATTCCAGAGCAGAGACCTGGGGAGGGGCGACTGGACAACCAGACCTCTGGTTAACATTGGGACCTAAGAACATGGCAAGCCCCATATGTGGGCTCTTGGTCCAGACACTGAGAGGCCTTCCTTGAGGATATGTCTCACACTGAGTTTCACAATGTGTTTTTGTGCCCAAGGAGCCCCTCAAGTCAGGGCGTGGCCTAATGTAGCATGCTGGTTTCTCCTACACGGAACGTTGGACAATATGGCAACCACAAGTTTTCTGGCCATGGGGAAGAAGGAGTTCTAATTTCTGCAACACTTTCACTCCTGGACTGTGATTGGATTTAAGGTCTAGGTTCTGAAGCCTGAAAACTGAGGTTGGGAAGAGATGAAGACCTAAGGCCATGGTGTGGCTGATGTGCTCATTGTTCGGCCAGCTGTTGAGTGTGGATTGGGAGGTGCAGGCTCAGGCTGTGGCAGACAGGGAATTAGTGCCCAGGCTAGACTGTATCATTGGGGTGCAGTCGAGTTTCGTGCAGGATGGTGCTCATTTGTGGTTACTGGGTAGCCCCAGAGGGCAACGTTTTTCTTCTGGAGGGAAGACACAGTGCCACATAGTGGCTCCAGAATTCCCAAACTGGAAGGCTTGTGGGCCAGGAGTGTGAGAAACAAATTCTGAGAACACAAGCCAGACTTAGATTTCGGGGTGAGGGGACGGCAGGCACCCTCTGCAGAGATGATTCGAGATCCTGTATGCCTGAAGACAGAGCTAGAATCAGACGTTGGCTTACGTCGGAGTTTCTGTCCATGACGGCCCCTTCATGAAGGGGACGGTGTCGCGAGGACATGGATGTTTTCCCACGATGGGAATTGTGAGATGCTCCAAACCGCAATGATTCCTTCTGTGGGACAGTCGAGACCTGTGGGATGGCTCCAGGACATCCCATAAGGAAGTTATCCAGAGCAGGGTTCTAAGGATGGATGCCTGGGAATCCTGCCTCCCATTCCAGGTGTCTCATAGCGCCAAGGCAAGTTCGCCTGCTGGATCTAGGGGAGCAACCGAGGCGGGTGTGTTGAAATGGGTGAGTTGAGGATGGGTCATAATGTGCATTTGTGTCGATGTAGACCTTGGAATGGGGTGCTTGATCCGGGGCCTTGAGGGATGTTCATAACCGGAGGTTTTGATGGCCTCTAAAGAGTACGTTTCCTATGTAGAGAAGAGAATTGTTTTGATGAGTGCCTAAGGAATCTCCCTTATGCTGGTATTGGAAACCAGGCCTCTGAGGAGAGATGACTGGAAACAAAAGCAATCGAGATGATTAGGCCTTAGGTGCCTGTCCGGTTCAATCTCTTTCCTGAGGATACGTGTCTAAGGATTTGAGGGGATGTAGTTGCTCAGCTTGTGTCAGATCGCCTCTGTTTGTCCTGGGCAGCCTATAATATTGGGATGGCCTCAGGACTTTGGAGTTTCTCCTAATCTATAGGGTTGTGGCCAATGGAATGGGCAGAAATCCCCTGGAGAGGGCAAGCAGAGTTCTGAGTTTGGCTCTAGGGGCCCAGCCTTGAGGCTGTGTGGGCCAGGCCTGTGGGGACAAAAGTCTGAAAACACAAACTCCGCTTAGGATTGGGGACATAGGTATGGCACGCCCAATCTACAGACCATGATAACACTTAGGGATATGAAAAAGGGTGAGTTTGAGGTGCTTGCTCAGGTTTTGTCTCTGGATTTGTGTCAACAATGTGGGTGGAATGCTGGCGTGGCCTCATGGGTTGTAGATGGCTTTCCTTTTCTGACGATTTGACCCAATCCCAAGAGTTTGGGTACATTCTGTGGGATGGGGGGAGTCTTTTCTGTTTTTTATTTTATTTTATTTTATATTTTATTTTATGTACCTCAAGTGTCCCAATAAAAGAGGGATTCCAGAGCAGAGTCCTTGGGAGGGTCAACTGGATATCCCCACCTCTGTTTAAGTTTGGGGGCCTAGGGGCATGGCAAGTCCAATAGGCGGGCTCTTGATTCAGACACTGAGAGGCCTTCCTTGAGGACAGGGCTCATGCTGAGGGTCACAATGCCTATTTGTGCCCAACAAGGCCCTCAAGCATGGGAAGTGCCTCATGGGCCACGCTGGATTCTCCTACACTGAACGTTGGAGAATATGCCAACCACAAGGTTTCCAGCCATGGCGAAGGAAGAGTTGTGATTTCTGCATCACGTTCACCCCTGGACAGTGATTGGAGTTTAGGTCTAGGTTCTGAAACCCGAAAACTGAGGTTGGGAAGAGATGAAGACATAAGGACCTGATGGGTCCAATGAGCTCAGTGTGCGGCCAGCTCTTGAGTGTAGGTCTGGAGGTGTGGGCTCATGCTGTGTCAGACAAGGCATTAGACAGGGTAGACTGCATATTTGGGATGCAGTCGAGTGGTGTTCAGTTGATCCTTATTCGGGTTTCTAGGTAGCTCCATAAGGCAACGTTTTTCTTCTGGAGGGCAGGCAGTGTGCTGCATTGTGGCCCCAGTATTGCCAATCTGTAGGGCTTTTGGGGCAGGGGTGTGAGGACGGTAGTCTGAGAACACAAGCTAGGCTTAGTTTTGGGGGTGAGTGCACAGAAGGCACACTCTGCAGAGCTGAATCAAGATCTCATGCACCTGAAGTCAGGGCGAATATCAGACGTTTGCTCAGGTTGGAGTTTCTGTCCATGATGGCCCCTTTATAAAGTGGAGCGTCTCAAGAGGCCATGTAGATTTTACCACAATGGGAGTTGTGAGATGCTCCAGAGTGCAAAGATTCCTTCTGTGGGACACTTGAGACCTGTTGGATGGCTCTAGAATGTCCCATGTGGAATGACTCCAGAGTAGGGTTCTAAGGATGGATGCCTGGGCAGCCCGCCTCCCATTCTAGTTGTCTCCTAGCAACAAGGCAGGTTTGATCTTCAGGCCCTGGGGGAGAAACCAAGGGGGTTGAGTTGACATGGACTCTCCCGACAATAGATCATAATGTGGGTTTAAGTCCATGGAGACCTTAAAATGGGGCGCTTGATCCAGGGCCCTGAAAGATTCTCCTAAACAGAGGTTTTTATAGAGCTCCAAAGAGTACATTTCCTATGTGGAGACGAGATTTTTCTGATGAGTGCCTCAGTAATCCCCCTATGCTGGTATTGGAAACCAGGCCTCTGAGGAGAGATGCCTGGAAACAAAAGCAATGGATCTGATTAGGGCCTAAGTGCCTGTCCAGTTCAATCTTATTCTATGGGGATATCTGTCTCTGGGTCTGAGTGGAGGTAGTTTCCTAAATTGTGAAAGATCATCCCTGTTTGTCCTGGGCAGCCAACACTATTCGGATGGCCTCGGGGAGCTTGGAGGTTTCTCCTAATCTATAAGGTTGTGGCCAATGGAAATGGCAGAATTCCCCTGGAGAGGGAAGCCACAGTCCTGAGGTGTGGCTCCAGGGGCCCCAGCTTGGATGGTGTGTGGGCCAGGACTGTGGGGACAGAAGTCTGAAAACACAAACTCAGCTTAGGTTTGGGGATGTATGTATGAAGGCTCGATCTACAGAACGTGAGAATTTTCCGGGCTATGAACAAAGGGCGAGTATGTGGCGCTTGCTCAGGCTTTTCTCTGGATTTTGTGTCAACGGTGGCCGTGGAATGTCGGGGTGTCCTCAAGGGCCATGGACAATTCTTTCTCTGGTGATTTGGCCTGATCCCAAGGGGTTGGGATCATTCTGTGGATGGGAAAAGTCCTTTCTGTATTTTTTTTTTTTTTTTTACCTCAGGTGTCCCACCAAAGAGGGATTCCAGAGCAGAGCCCTGAGTCGGGTCACTAGACATCTCGAATTCTGGTTGAGATTGGGTGACTAGGGGCTTGGCAAGCCCCATATGTCGGCTGTTGTTCCAGTCACTAAGAGGCTTCACATGAGAATAGGGCTCACGCTAAGGGTCACAATATGTGTTTGTGCAAATTGTGGCCCTCAGGGATAGGTGGGACCTCATAGTCCATGCTGCTTTCTCCTACAATGAACGTTGGACAACATGCCAACCACAAGGTTTCTTGCCATGGCGAAGGAGAAGTTCTGATTCTTGCATCACGTTCACTCCTGAGCAGTGAGTGTAGATAAGGTCTAGGTTATGAAGGTGAAAATTGAGGTTGGGTAGAGATGATGGCCTAAAGCCATTGTGGGTATGATATGCTCAGTGTACGGCCAGCTGTCCTGGTGTTGGACTGGAGGTCTGCCCTCAGGCTGTGTCAGACAGGGCTTTAGTGCACAGGCTAGACTGTATAATTGGGGTATGGTCGAGTGGCATGCAGGTTGTTACTCATTTGGCGTTTCTGGTTAGCCCTATAGGGCAACATTTTTCTTCTGGAGGCCAGGCAGAGTGCTGCATTGTGTCTCCAGAATTTCCAAACTGGAGGGGTGTGGCCAGGATTCTGAGGACGGAAGTCTGAGAACACAAGATAGGCTTAGGTTTCAAGACGAGGGCCCAGCAGGCACACTCTCAAGTGCTGAATCGAGATCACATGCTTCTGAATTCAGGGCGAGGATCAGACTTTGGCTTAGGATGGAGTTTCTGTCCATGATGGCCCATTTATGAAGGTGTGGGGCATCATAAGGAAATGGAGGTTTTCTCACAGTGTTATTGTGTGATGCTTCAAACCACAAGGATTCATTCTGCGAGACAGTAAAGACAGGTTGGTTGGATTCAAGACGTCCCATAAAGAAGTTCTCCAGAGCAGGGTTCTAAGGATGGATGCCTGGGCAGCCCGCCTCCCATTCTAACTGTCTCCTAGTGACAAGGAAGGTTTGATCTGCTGGCTCTGGGTGAGCAGCCGAGTGGGCTGATTTGAAATGGACTCTCCTGAGAATGGTTCATAATGTAAGTTTGTGTCCTTGGAGACCTTGGGATTGGGCCATGGTGCCAGCGCCCTGAAGGATCCTCCTAACCTGAGGTATTGACACAGCTCCAAAGAGCAAGTTTCCCATGTGGAGATGAGATCTGTTCTGATTGTTTCCTTAGGAAACCCCCATATTCTGATATTGGAAACCAGGCCTCTGAGGAGAGATACCTAGAAACCAAAGCAATGCATCAGAAGTTGGCTCAGGTTGGAGTTTCTGTCTATGATGGCCCCTTTATAAAGGGGAGCATCTCATGAGGCCATGTAGGTTTTCCCACGATAGGAGTTGTGAGATGCTCCAATCTGCAAGGATTCCTTCTGTGGGACAGTCAAGACCTGTTGGAAGGCTCCAGGACATCCCATATGGAACGGCGCCAGAGCAGGATTCCATGGATGGATGCCTAGAGAGTCTGCTTTGCATTCCAGTTGTCTCCTAGCGACAAGGCAGGTTTGATATTCTGCCTCTGGGGGAGTAATCGACGGGGCTGAGTTGAAATGTACTCTCCTGCCGAATGGTCATAATGCGGGTATGTGTCATGGAGACCTTGGAATAGGGCGGTTGCTCCGGCTACCTGAAGGTTTCTCCTAACTGGAGGCTTTTACAGAGCTCCAAAGGATAAGTTTCCCATGTGAAGACAAGATTTGTTCTGATTGGTATCTCTGGAATCCCCCATATGCTGGTATTGGAAAACAGGCCTCTGAGGAGAGATGCTTAGAAAAAAAAGCAATGGAACCAATTACATTCTAGGGACCAGTCCAGTTTAATCTTCTTCTCTTGGGTTATCTGTCTACGGGTGAGTTGACGTCGTTGCTCAGCTTGTGAGAGATCGCCCCTCTTTGTCCTGGGTGACCTACACTATTGGAATGGCCTCTGGGACTTTGGAGGTTTCTCCTTATCTGTAGGGTTGTGGCCAATGGAATGGGAAGAATTTCCTTGGAGAGGGCAGACACAGTCCTGAGGTGTGGCTCCAGGGGCCTCAGTCTGGAGGGTGTGTGGGACAGGGATGTCAGGATAGAAGTCTGAAAACACAAACTCGGCTTAGGTTTGGGGACGTAGGTATGGCAGGCCCAATCTACAGACTATGAGGAGAATTTTTTGGGCTATGACCTAAGGGTGAGTGTGAACGCTTGCTGAAGCTTATGTCTCTGGATTTTGTGTCAATAGTGGCCGTGGAATGTCGGGCTGGCCTCATGGGCCATGGACGAGTCTTTCTCTCTGGACCCCAATCACTTGGGATGGCCCAATCCCAAGTGATTGGGGTCATTCTGTGAGTGGGAGGAGTCCTTTCTGTGTTTATTTACCTCAAATGTCCCACCAAAGAGGGATTCCAGAGCAGAGCCCTGAGTAGGGGTGACTAGATGTCTCTACCTCTGGTTAAGATTGGGTGACTTGGGGCATGGCAGGCCCCATATGCGGGCTCATGGTCCAGCCACTGAGAGGCTTTACGTGAGGACAGGGCTCAAACTGAGGGTCCCAATGTGTGTTTGAGCCCACCGCAGCTCTTAAGCATAGGCAGGGCCTCAGGGACCCTACACTACCCTCAGGGGCCCTACTACTGCCCCTGTAGGCCCTACAGGGGTCCTACACTGAACGTTGGACAAGATGCCAACCACAAGATTCTGGCGAGAGGGAAGGAGGAGTTCTGATTTCTGCATCACGTTCACCCATGGGAAGTGAGTAGAGATAAGGTCTAGGATTCTGTAGCCTGAAAACCGAAGTTGGAAAGAGATGGCGACCTAAGGCCATGGCGGTTCAGATGTTCTCAGTGTACTGCAAGCTGTCTGGGTGTCGGTTGGGAATTCAGGCTCAGGTTCTGTCAGAAATGGCATTAGTGCACAGGCTAGACTATATAATTGGTGTACAGTTGAGTGACGTGCAGGTTTATCCTCATTGGAGGTTTCTGGGTAGACCCATAGGGCAATATTTTTCTTCTAGAGGGCAGGCAGAGTGCAGCACTGTGTCATCGGAAATCCCTAAATAGAGGGCGTGTGGTCCAGGAGAGTGAGTACGGAAGTCGGAGAACACTAGCTACGCTTAGGTTTTGGGGTGAGGGCACAGCAGGTACACTCTGAAGAGCTGAATCAAGATCTCGTGCATCTGAAGTCAAGGCGAAGATCAGCTGTTGGCTCAGGTTGGAGTTTCTTTCCATGATCTGCCTTCATGAAGATTGGGGGCATCATGTGACCTTGGAAGCTTTCCATGATATGAGTTGTTAGGTGGTCCATGCACAAGGACTCCTGTGGGACAGTCGAGACCTGTTGGATGGCTCAAGGATGTCCCATAAGGAATGACGCAAGAGCAGGGTTCTAAGGATGGATGCCTGAAGAGCCCAACTCGCATTTCAATTGTCTCCTAGCGATAAGGCAGGTGCAATCTGCTGGTTCTGGAGTAGCAACCGAGGGGGTTTAGTTGAAATGGACTCTCCTGAGGATGGGTCATAATTTGGGATTGTGTCCATGGAGATATTCAAATGGGGCAGTGGCTCCAGTGACCTGAAGTTTTCTCCTAACTGGAGGTTATGACACAGCTCCATAGAGCAAGATTCCCATGTGGAGACGAGATTTTTTCTGATAGGTAGCTCTGGAAACCCCCTTATGCTGGTATTGGAATCCAGGCCTCTGAGGAGAGATGCCTGAAAACAAAAGCAATGGATCCAATTAGGGCCTAGGTGCCTGTCTTGTTCAATATTCTTTTCTATGGATATCTGTCTAAGGTTCTGATTGGAGGTAGTGGCTCAGCTTGTGCCAGAGGGTCCCTGTATGTCCAGGACATCCTACACTATTGGGATGGCCTCAGAGATTTTGGATGATTCTCCTAATCTGTCAGGTTGTGCCACATGAATGAGCAGAATTCCCTTGGAGAGGGCAGGCACAGTCCTGAGGTGTGGCTCCATGGGGCCCAGCCTTTAGAATGTGTGGGTGAGGACAATGGACACAGAAGTCTGAAAACACAAACTCGGCTTAGGTTTGGGGACATAGGTATGGCAGGCCCGATCTACAGACCTTGAGAATTTTGGGGGCTCTGAACAAAGGGCAAGTGTGTGGCGCTTTTTCAGGTTTTTGTCTCCGGATTTTGTGTCAATGGTGGCCGTGGAATGTCAGGCTGGCCTCATCGACCATGGACGAGTATTTCTCTCTGTGGATTTGGCCAGATTCCAAGTGTTTGGGGTCATTCTTTGGATGGTAGGATTCCTTACTTTTTTTTTTCTTTATCTTGGTTTTTTTTTTTTTTTTTTTTACCTTATGTGTCCCACCAAAGAGGGATTCCAGAAAAGAGCTCTGAATAAGGTTGACTAGACTTCTCAAGCTCTGGCTAGGATTGGGGGAGTAGGGGCATGGCAAGTCCCATATGCAGGCTCTTGGTCCAGCCCCGGAGAGGCTTTACTTGAGGCCAGGGTTCATGCTTAGGGTCCTAATGTGTGTTTGTGCCCATCGCAGCCCTCAAGCATGTCTGAGGCCTCATGGGCCATGCTGGGTTCTCATATACTGAACGTTGGACAACATGCCAACCACAAGGTTTCTGGTCATGGGGAAGGTGAAGTTCTGATTGCTGCATCACGTACATCACTTAGTTGTGAGTGGAGATAATGTCTAGGTTCTGAAGCCTGAAGACCAAGGTTGGGAAGAGATGATGACCTAAGGCCATGGCATGTTCGATGTGTTCAGTGTGAGGCCAGGTGTCTGGGTGTCGGTCACGAGGTCTGGGGTCAGGCTGTGTCAGACAGGGCATTAGTGCCCAGGCTAGACTGTATAATTGGGGTACAGTCTAGAGAATTGCAGGTTGATCCTCATTTGATGTTTCTGGGTAGACCCCTAGGGCAAAGTCTCTCTTCTGGAGGGCAGGCAGAGTGCTGCATTTTGTCTCCAGAATTCCCAAAGTGGAAGGCTTGTGGGCCAGGAGTGTGAGGACGGAAGTCTGAGAACGTGAGCTGGCTTAGGTTTTGGGGCGAGGGCAAGGCAGGCACACTCTGCAGAGCTGAATTGAGATCTCATGCATCTGAAGTCAGGGCGAGGATCAGACGGGAGTTTCTGTCCATGATGTCCTCTACCTGAAGGTGGAGGCATCACGAGGCCATGGAGGTTTTCCCACGGTGCGAGTGTGTGATGCTGCAAACCACAAGGATTCCTTTTGCAGGACAGTTGAGACCTGTTGAATGGATCAAGGACACCCCATTAGGAATTTCTCCAGAGCAGAGTACTAACAACGGATACCTGGGCAACGAACTCGCATTCCAATTGTCTCCTAGTGACAAAGCAGGTTTGATCTGCTGGCACTGGGTGAGCAACCGCCAGGTTTGAGTTGAAATGGACTCTCCTGAGGATGGGTCATAATGTGGGATTGTGTCCATTGAGACATTGGAATGGGGCGGTGGCTCCAGTGACGTGAAATTTTCTCCTAACTGGAGGTTTTGACACAGTTCCATATAGCATGATTCCCATGTGGCATGCGATTTGTTCTGATTGGTAGCGCCAGAAACCCCCATGTGCTGGTATTGGAATCCAGGCCTCTGAGGAGAGATACGTGAAAACAAAAGCAATGGATCCGTTTAGGGCCTAGGTGCCTGTCCTGTTCAATCTTCTTTTCTATGGATATCTATCTACAGGTCTGATTGGAGGTAGTGGCTCAGCTTGTGGCAGATGGTCCCTGTTTGTCCCGGACATCCTACAATATTGGGATGGCCTCGGGGACTTCGGATGTTTCTCCTAATCTGTCAGGTTGTGCCAAAGGAATGAGCAGAATTCCCATGGAGAGGGCAGGCACAGTCCTGAGGTGTGGCTCCATGGGGCCAAGCCTTGAGGGTGTGTGGGCCAGGACAATGGAGACAGAGGTCTGAAAACACAAACGTGGCTTAGGTTTGGGGACATAGGTATGGCAGGCCCGATCTACAGACCTTGAGAATTTTGGGGGCTCTGAACAAAGGGCAAGTGTGTGGCGCTTTTTCAGGTTTTTGTCTCCGGATTTTGTGTCAATGGTGGCCGTGGAATGTCAGGATGGCCTCATCAGCCATGGACGAGTATTTCTCTCTGTGAATTTGGCCCAATTCCAAGTGTTTGTGGTCATTCTTTGGACGGTAGGAGTCCTTTCTCTATTTTTTTTTTTAACCTCATGTGTCCCACCAAGGAGGGATTCTAGAGAAGAGATCTGAGTAGGGGTGACTAGACTTCTCAAGCACTGGTTAAGGCTTGGGTAGTAGGGGCATGGTAATCTCCATATGTGGGCTCTTGGTCCAGCCCCGGAGAGGCTTTACTTGAGGCCAGGGATCATGCTTAGGATCCTAATGTGTGTTTGTGCCCATCGCAGCCCTCAAGCATGTCTGAGGCCTCATGGGCCATGCTGGTTTCTCCTACACTGCACGTTGGAAAACATGCCAACCACAGGGTTTCTGGTCATGGGGTAGGAGGAGTTCTGATTTCTGCATCACGTACACGGCATGGCAGTGAGTAGAGATAAGGTCTAGATTCTGAAGCCTGAAAACTGAGGTTGGTAAGAGATGACGACCTAAGGCCATGGTGGGTCCGATGCACTTAGTGTGCGGCCAGATGTCTGTGTCTATCATGAGGTCTAGGCTCAGGCTGTGTCAGGCAGGGCATTAGTCCCCAGGCTAGACTGTATAATTGGGGTACAGACGAGTGATGTGAAGGTTGGTCCTCATTTGGGGTTTCTGGTTGGCCCCATAGGGCAAAGATTTTCTTCTGGAGGGCAGGCAGAGTGCTGCATTCTGGCTCCAGAATTGCCACCTTCAGGGCTTGTGGGCCAGGTGTTTTAGGACAGAAGTCTGAGAACACAAGTTCAGCTTTGAATTCGCAGCGGTGACATGGAAGGCACACTCTACAGACCTGAAATGAGATCTCGTGCATCTGAAGTCAGGGCGAGGATCAGATGTTGGCTTAGGTTGGAGTTTCTGTACATGATGTCCCCTTCATGAAGGTGGGGGGGGGGCATCAGGAAACCATGGAAGATTTCCAACTTTGTGAGTGTGTGATGCTCCAAACCACAAGGATTCCGTCAGCGGGACAGTCACGACCTTTTGGATGGATCAAGGACGTCCCATAAGAAATGCTCCAAAGCAAAGTTCTAATGATGGATGCCTGGGCAGTCCAACTTGCATTCCAGTTGTGTCCTAGTGAAAAGGAGGATTTTATCTGCTGTCACTGGGGGAACAACCGAGGGGGCTGAATTGAAATGGAATCTCATGAGGATCAGTCGATGTGGATTTGTGTCCATGGATCCCTTGGAATGGGGCAGTGGCTCTGTTGCCCTGAAGAATTCTCCTAACCTGAGGTTTTGATGCAGCTCCAAAGAGCAAGTTTCCCATGTAAAGACGAGATTTGTTCTGAAACCCCCTCAACCTGGTATTGGAAAACAAGCATCTGGGGAATAATGCCTGGAATCCAAAGCAATGGATCTGATTACGGTCTAGGGGCCTGTCCTTTTCAATATTCTCCTCTGAGTGTCTCTGTCTAAGATTCAGAATGGAGGTCACTGCTCAGCTTGTGTCAGATCACCCATGTTTGTTGGGGGAGGCCAACACTATTGGACTGGTCTTGGGAATTGGAGGTTTCTCCTAATCTGTAAGGTTGTGGCAAATGAAACGGGCAGAGTTCCCTTGGAGAGCACTGGCACAGTCCTTAGGTGTGACACCACCTTTCTGGGTGTCATCCAGGAGGTCCAGGCTCAGGCTGTGTCAGACAGGGCATTAGTGCCAAGCTTAGACTGTATAATTGGAGTAAAGTTGAGTGGCATGCAGGTTGATCCTCATTTGGCGTTTCTGGGTAGCCCCAGGGGCAACGTTTTTGTTCTGGAGGGAAGAAAGAGTGCTGCATTGTGGCGACGGAATTCTCACACTGGAGGGCTTGTGGGCCAGAATTGTGAGGAAGGAAGTGTGAGAACACAAGCTAGGCTTAGGTTTTGGGTCAAGATCATGGCAGGCACACTCTGTAGAGCTAAATCTAAATCTCATGCATCTGAAGTCAGGGCGAGGATCAGACGTAGGCTCAGGTTGAAGTTTCTGTTCAGGATGGCCCCTTCATGATGGTGGGGGGCATCATGGGGCTATGGAGACTTTCCCACGATTGGCATTGTATGTTGCTCCAATCGGCAAGGATTCCTTCTACGGGACAGTCGAGACCGGTCAGATTGCTCCAGGATGTCCCATGCGGAACCACGGCAGTGCAGGGTTCTAAGGATGGATTCCTGGAGTGCCCGCCTCACATTCCTATTGTCTCCTAGTGACAAGGCAGGTTCGATCTGCTTCTTTTGGGGAGCAACCAAAGGGGATGTGTTGAAATGGACTCGCCTGCGGATGGGTCATAATGTGGGTTTGTGTCCATGGAGACCTTGGAATGGGGTGTTGGCTGCTGGGACCTGAAGGTTTCCCTTAACTGGAGGTTGTGACACAGCTCCAAAATGCATGTTTCCCATGTGGAAATGAGATTTGTTCAGACTGGTACCTCCAGAAGAACACATATGCTGGTATTGGAAACCAGGCTTCTGAGGAGAGATGCCTGGAATCAAAAGCAATGGTTCTGATTAGGTCCTAGGTGCCTGTCCGGTTCAATCTTCTTCTCTGGGGTTATCTGTCTATGGGTCTGAGTTGAGGTAGTTGCTCATCTTGGGACAGATCACCCTGTTTGCCCTGAGTGGCCAACACTATTGGGATGGCCTCAGGGACGTTGGAGTGTTCTCCTAATCTTTAGGGTTGTGGCCAATGGAATGGGCAGAGTTTGCTTGGAGAAGGCAGGCACAGTCCTGAGGCATGGCTCCAGAGGCCCCAGCCTGGAGGGTGTGTGGGCCAGGACAGTGGGGACAGAAATCTGAAAACCCAAACTCAGCTTAGGTTTGGGGACGTAGGTATGACAGGCCTGATCTATAGACCGTGAGGAGAATTTTTCAGGCTATGAACAAAGGGCAAGTGTGAGGCATATATCCAGGCTTTTGTCTCTAGATTTTGTGTCAATGGTGGCCATGGAATGACGGGATGGCCTCTTTGGCCATGGATGATTCTTTCTCTTTTAAGATTTGGTTAGATCCCAAGTTTTGGGGCTCATTCAGGGGATGGAGGAGACCCTTCGATATTTTTTTCCTCAGGGGTTCCAGAGCAGAGACCTGAATAGGGGTGACTAGACCTCTCAACCTCTCATTAATATTGGGGGACTTGGGATGGCAATGCGGGTTCTTGGTCCAGCCCCTGAGAGGCTTTACTTGAGGACAGGGCTCACACTGAGGGTCCCAATGTGTTTGTGCTCTTTGCGGTTCTCAAGCATGGGAGGGGACTCATGGGCTACACTGGATTCTCCTACACTGAACGTTGGAAAATATGCCAACCACAAGGTTTCTTGCCTTGAGGAAGAAGGAGTTTCATTTCTGCATCACGTTCACCCCTGGGTAGTGAGTATATATAAGGTCTAGGTTCTGAAGCCTGAAAACGAAGGTTGGGAAGAGATGATGACCTAAAGCCATGGCGGGTCTGATGTGCTCAGTGTACAGCCAGCTGTCTGGGTGTCGGTTGGGAATTCAGACCTCAGGCTGTGCAAGACAGGGCATTAATGCCGAAGCGAAACTGTATAATTGGGGTAGAGTCAAGTGAATGCAGGTTGATCCTCATTTGGTGTTTCTGGTTAGCCCCATAGGACAACGTTTCTCTTCTGGTGGGCAGTCAGAGTGCTGCATTGTGCCTCTCCAGAATTCCCTAACTGGAGGGCTGGTGGGCTCGGAGTGTGAGGACGAAGTCTGAGAACAATAGCTAGGTTTTGCTTCGGGGCGGGGTTTCGGCAGGCACACTCTGCAGAGTTGAATCAAGATTTCGTGCATCTGAAGTCAGGGCGAGGATTAGACGTTGGCTCAGGTTGGAGTTTCTGTCCAAGATGGCTCGTTCATGAAGGGGACGGTGCACCACGAGGCCACAGAGCTTTTCCCATGATGGGAGTGGTGAGGTGCTCCAAAGCGCAAGGATTCCTTCTGCAGGACAGCTGTGACCTGTAGAATGGCTCCAGGACGTCCCATATGGAATTACATCAGAGTAGTTTTCTACAGATGGATGCCTAGCCAGCCCGCCTCACATTCCAATTGTCTCCTAGTGACAAGATAGGTTCGATCTGCTGGCTCTAGGGGAGCACCCAAGGGCACTGAGTTGAAATAGACTCTCCTGCAGATGGGTCCTAATGTGGGATTGTGTCCATGGAGACGTTGGAATGAGGTGGTGGCACCGGGGCCCTGAAGGATTTTCCTAGCCGGAGGTTTTGACACAGCTTGAAAGAGCACGTTTCCCATGTGGAGAAGACATTTGTTCTGACTGATGACTCAGGAAACCCCCATATGGTGGTATTGAAAACCAGGCCTCTGAGGTTCTGACATAGCTCCACGAGCAAGTTTCCAATGTGCAGACAAGACTTGCTCTGAAGGGGCCTCTGGAAACCCCATAGGCTGGTATTGGAAACCAGGCCTCTGAGAAGAGATGCCTGGAAACCAAATCAATGGATCTGATTAGGGCCTAGGGGCGTGTCCAGATCAATGTTCTTCTCTGGGGACATCTGTCTCCGAGTTTGTGTGGAGCTAGTTGCTCAGCTAGTGTCAGATCACCCCTATTTGTTCCAAGCGGCCTACAATATTGGTATGGTCCCAGGGACATTGGAGATTTCTCCTGATTTATATGGTTGTGGCCAATGGAATATGAAGAATTCCCTTTGAGAGGGCAGGAACAATCCTGAGGTGTGGTTCCAGGGACACTGGCCTGGAGGGTGTGTGTTTTCAGACAAATGTCCAAACAGCCCAGGCCTACACAACCTACAGGCTCAGGCCCCTGGAGCCAAACCTGAGGACTGTACTTGCCCTCTCCAAGGGAATTGTGTGTGCCCATTCGAAGGGCCACAACCCTTCTAATAGGATAAACCTCCAAAGTCCCTGATCCATCTCAATAGTGGTGGCTTCCCAGGAACAACAGGGGCAATCTGAGCCCAACTGAGCACCTACCTGCACTCAGACCCATAGAGAGATGTCCCCAGAGGTAAAAAGGAAAGAACAGGCCCCTAGGCACTAATCAGATCCATTGCTTTGGTTTTCAGGCATCTCTCCTCAGAGGCCTGGATTTCAAAAGCAGCATATAGCTGTTTCTTGACCCACACATCAGAAAACATCTCATCTACACATGGGAAACTTGCACGTTGGGGCTGTTTCAAAGCCTCTGTTTAGGAGAACCCTTTAGGGCCCCAGTGCCTCCGCTTCATTCCAAGGTCTCCATAGACACAAAAGCACGTTAGGACCCATCCCCAGGGGTGTCCATTTCAACTCAGCGTCCTCGGTTGCTCCCCACAGATCCAGGAGATCTAACCTGTCTTGTTGGTAGGAGACAATTGGAATGCGAGGTGGGCTACCCAGCCATCCATCCTTAGAACCCTGCTCAGAATCATTGGCCTGGAGCCAAACAACAGGTCTCAATTGTCCTGCAGAAGACTCTCTGCAGTTTGGAGCTTCTCACAACTCCCATCGTGGGAAAACACCCATGGCCTCGTGATGCCCCCGCCCATTCATGAAGGGGCCATCAGGGACAGAAACTCCAACCTGAGCGATCGTCTGATCCTCGCCCTGACTTCAGATGCACGAGATCTCGATTCAGGTCTGTAGATTGTGCGTGCCATGGCCTCACCCAGAAACCTAAGCCTAGCTTGTGTTCTCAGACTTTTGTCGTCAGACTACTGGCCCACAAGCCCTCCAGTTTGGCAATCCAGAACTACAATGCAGCACTCTGCCGGCCCTCCAGAAGAAAAACATTGTCCTCTGGTGCTACCCAGTAATCCCAAATGAGGATCAACCTGCACCGACCTTGGCTGTACCCCAAATACATAGGCTGACCAGGGCACTAATGCCCTTTCTGACACAGCCTGAGCCTGGACCCCCTGGCCCCTCCCAGACAGCTGGCCGCACACTGAGCACATCGAGCCGCCATGGCCTTAGGTCGTCATCTCTTCCCAACATCAGTTTTCAGGTTTCAGAACCTAGACCTTATCTCCAATCACTGCCCAGGGTTGAAGGTGATGCAGAAATCAGAACTCCTTCCCCATGGCAAGAAACCTTGTGGTTGGCATGTTGTCCAACGTTCAGTGTAGTTGAAACCAGTGTGTCACATGAGGCCCCGCCCATGCTCGCGGGCCACATTGGTCACAAACACACATTGTGACGCTCAGGCTGAGCCCAGTCCTCAAGTAAGGCCACTCAGTGGCTGGATGAAGAGATATCATATTGGGCTTGCCATGACCCTAGGCCCCAATTTTTAACCATAGTTCGGGTTGTCCCTTCAGTCTTCCCCACGGCTTGGCTTTGGAATTCCTCTTTTGGTGGGACACCTGAGGTAACAAACCTGAAATGAGTCCTCCCATCCCACAGATTGACGAAAAGCAATTGGGAATCGGGCCAAATCCTCAGAGAGGAAGATTCGTCCATGGCCCATGAGGCGTCCCCGACATTCCACGGCCATCGATGATACAAAATCCAGAGACAAAAGCCTGAGCAAGAGCCTCAGACTCGCACTTTCTTTCATATCCTGAAGAGTTCTTCTCATAGTTTGTCGATCGGGCCTGCCATACCTACGTCCCCAAACCTAAGCTGAGTTTGTGTTTTCAGACTTCTGTCCTCAAAGGCTTTTGCCACACACCCTCCAGGCTGGGCCCCTGGAGCCACACAGTAGGACTGTGCCTAACAATCCATGGGAATTCTGCCCATTCCATGGTCCAAAATCGTACAAATTAGTAGAAACCTCCAAAGTCCCTGAGGCCATCCCAATAGTGTAGGTCGCCCGGAACAAACAAGGGCTCTCTGACACCAGCTGATAATCGACCTCCACTCATACCATAGATGGATGTCCCCAGAGAAGAAGATTGAACCAGACAGGACCCTAGGCCATAATAGGATCCATTGCTTTGGGTTACAGGCATGTGTCCTCAAAAGCCTGATTCCAATACGAGCATAGGGGTTTTCCTGAGGCACCCATCAGAACTCATCTCTTCTCCACAAGCAAACCTGTGCATGGGAGTCATGTCCAAAGCTTAGGAGAGTACTTCAGGGTCCCAGTGCCACCGCCCCATTCCAAGGCCCTCATGGACACAAAAACACATTAGGACCCATCCTCAGGAAAGTCCATTTCAACTCAGTCACCCCGGTTGCTCCCGCAGAGCCATCAGATCTAAACTGTCTTGTTGCTAGGAGACAATTGGAATGCGAGGCGGGCTTCCCAGGCATCCATCCGCGAACGGTGCTCTGGAGTCATTCCATATGGGATGTCCTGGAGCTGTCCAACAGGTCTCAATTGTCCCGCAGAAAGGAATCCTTGAAGGGGGCATCCCACAACTCCCAACGTGGGAAAACCTCAATGGCCTCGAGCTTCCGCTCCCATCAAGAAGCGGCCGTCATGCTCAGAAACTCCAACCTGAGCCAACGTCTGATCCTCGCCCTGACTACAGATGCATGAGATATTGGTTCAGATCTGCAGGGGGTACCTGCCGTGCCCTCGCCCTGAAACCCAAGTCTAGCTTGTCTTCTCAGACTTCCGTCCTCACACTCCTGGCCCCGAAGCCCTCAAGTTTGGCAATTTCGGACCCACAATGCAGCACTCTGCCTGCCCTCTGAAAAAAAATTATTGCCTCATGAGCAGCCCAGGCACCTTAAATGAGGGTAAAACTACACAGCACTCGACTTTACCCAAATTATATAGTCTAACCTCGGCACTAATGCACTGTCGAACACAACCTGAGCCCGGATCTCCTGACCAACACCCAGAAAGCTGACCGCACACTGAGCACATAAAACCCGCCATGGCCTTAGGTCATCATCTCTTCCCTACCTCAGTTTTCAGGCTTCAGAACCGAGACCTTATCTCCAATCACTTCCCAGGGGTGAGTGTGATGCAGAAATCAGAACTCCTCCTTACCCATGGCAAGAACCCTGTGGTTGGCACGTTGTCCAACGTTCAGTGTAGGAGAAACCAGCATTCACCCTGAGGCCCCGCCCATTCTTGAGTGCAACGAGGGCATACACACGCATTGTGACCCTCAGCATGAGTCCTGTCCTCTAGTAAGTCCTCTCAGTTGCTGGACCATTAGATGTCATAATGGGCTTGTCATGTCCCTAGGCCCAAAATTTTAACCAAATTTCTGATGGTCCAGTCGCCCCTCCCCAGGGCTCTACTCTGGAATCGCTCATTTGGTGGGACACCTGAGGATAAAAAAGAAAAAAACAAGAATAAAAGAAAAAAAAAAAGGACTTCTTCCAGCCCACAGAATGACCCCAAACTCTTTGGACGGGGCCAAACCACCAGAGAGTAAGACTCGTCCATTTCCATGAAGTCACCCAGAAATTCCACGACCGTGAGTGACACGATATCCAGAGACAAAAACTTGAGCAGGAGCCTCACACTCGCCCTTCTTTCAAATCCCGAAGAGTTCTCCTCATGGTCTGTAGATCAGTCCTGCCATACCTATGACTCGAAACATAAGCCGAGTTAGTGTTTTCAGACAACTGTCCAAACAGCCCTGGCCTACACACCCTACAGGCTCAGGCCCCTGGAGCCAAACCTGAGGACTGTACTTGCCCTCTCCAAGGGAATTGTGTGTGCCCATTCCAATGGCCACAACCCTTCTAATAGGATAAACCTCCAAAGTCCCTGATCCATCTCAATAGTGGTGGCTTCCCAGGAACAACAGGGGCAATCTGAGCCCAACTGAGCACCTACCTGCACTCAGACCCATAGACAGATGTCCCCAGAGGTAAAAAGGAAAGATCAGGCCCCTAGGCACTAATCAGATCCATTGCTTTGGTTTCCAGGCATCTCTCCTCAGAGGCCTGGATTTCAAAAGCAGCATATAGATGTTTCTTGACTCACCCATCAGAAAACATCTCATCTACACATGGGAAACTTGCACGTTGGAGCTGTGTCAAAGCCTCTGTTTAGGAGAACCCTTTAGGGCCCCAGTGCCACCGCTTCATTCCAAGGTCTCCATAGACACAAAAGCACGTTAGGACCCATCCCCAGGGGTGTCCATTTCAACTCAGCGTCCTCGGTTGCTCCCCACAGATCCAGGAGATCTAACCTGTCTTTTTGGTAGGAGACAATTGGAATGCGAGGTGGGCTACCCAGCCATCCATCCTTAGAACCCTGCTCAGAATCATTGGCCTGGAGCCAAACAACAGGTCTCAATTGTCCTGCAGAAGACTCTCTGCAGTTTGGAGCTTCTCACAACTCCCATCGTGGGAAAACACCCATGGCCTCGTGATGCCCCCGCCCATTCATGAAGGGGCCATCAGGGACAGAAACTCCAACCTGAGCGATCGTCTGATCCTCGCCCTGACTTCAGATGCACGAGATCTCGATTCAGGTCTGTAGATTGTGCGTGCCATGGCCTCACCCAGAAACCTAAGCCTAGCTTGTGTTCTCAGACTTTTGTCGTCAGACTACTGGCCCACAAGCCCTCCAGTTTGGCAATCCAGAACTACAATGCAGCACTCTGCCGGCCCTCCAGAAGAAAAACATTGTCCTCTGGTGCTACCCAGTAATCCCAAATGAGGATCAACCTGCACCGACCTTGGCTGTACCCCAAATACATAGGCTGACCAGGGCACTAATGCCCTTTCTGACACAGCCTGAGCCTGGACCCCCTGGCCCCTCCCAGACAGCTGGCCGCACACTGAGCACATCGAGCCGCCATGGCCTTAGGTCGTCATCTCTTCCCAACATCAGTTTTCAGGTTTCAGAACCTAGACCTTATCTCCAATCACTGCCCAGGGTTGAAGGTGATGCAGAAATCAGAACTCCTTCCTCATGGCAAGAAACCTTGTGGTTGGCATGTTGTCCAACGTTCAGTGTAGTTGAAACCAGTGTGGCCCATGAGGCCCCGCCCATGCTCGCGGGACACATTGGTCACAAACGCACATTGTGACGCTCAGGCTGAGCCCTGTCCTCAAGTAAGGCCACTCAGTTGCTGGATGAAGAGATATCATATTGGGCTTGCCATGACCCTAGGCCCCAATTTTTAACCATAGTTCGGGTTGTCCCTTCAGTCTTCCCCACGGCTTGGCTTTGGAATTCCTCTTTTGGTGGGACATCTGAGGTAACAAAACTGAAATGAGTCCTCCCATCCCACAGATTGACGAAAGCAATTGGGAATTGGGCCAAATCCTCAGTGAGGAAGATTCTTCCATGGCCCATGAGGCGTCCCCGACATTCCACGGCCATCGCTGATACAAAATCCAGAGACAATAGCCTGAGCAAGAGCCTCAGACTCGCACTTTCTTCATATCCTGAAGAGTTCTTCTCATGGTTTGTAGATCGGGCCTGCCATACCTACGTCCCCAAACCTAAGCTGAATTTGTGTTTTCAGACTTCTGTCCTCAAAGTCTTGGGCCACACACCCTCCAGACTGGGCCACTGGAGCCACACATTAGGACTGTGCCTACCAATCCATGGGAATTCTGCCCAATCCATGGTCCAAAATCGTACAAATTAGGAGAAACCTCCAAAGTCTCTGAGGCCATCCCAATAGTGTAGGTCGCCCGGAACAAACAAGGGCTGTCTGACACCAGCTGATAATCGACCTCCACTCATACCATAGATGGATGTCCCCAGAGAAGAAGATTGAACCAGACAGGACCCTAGGCCATAATAGGATCCATTGCTTTGGGTTACAGGCAGGTGTCCTCAAAAGCCTGATTCCAATACGAGCATAGGGGTTTTCCTGAGGCACCCATCAGAACTCATCTCGTCTCCACCAGGAAACCTGTGCATGGGAGCCATGTCCAAAGCTTAGGAGAGTACTTCAGGGTCCCGGTGCCACCGCTCCATTCCAAGGCCCTCATGGACACAAAAACGCATTAGGACCCATCCTTAGGAAAGTCCATTTCAACTCAGCCACCCGGTTGCTCCCGCAGAGCCATCAGATCTAAACTGTCTTGTTGCTAGGAGACAATTGGAATGCGAGGCGGGCTTCCCGGGCATACATCCGCGAACGGTGCTCTGGAGTCATTCCATATGGGATGTCCTGGAGCTGTCCAAGAGGTCTCAATTGTCCCGCAGAAGGAATCCATGAAGGGGGCATCCCACAACTCCCAACGTGGGAAAACCTCAATGGCCTCGAGATTCCGCTCCTTCATGAAGCGGCCGTCATGCTCAGAAACTCCAACCTGAGCCAACGTCTGATTCTCGCCCTGACTTCAGATGCATGAGATATTGGTTCAGATCTGCAGGGGGTACCTGCCGTGCCCTCGCCCTGAAACCCAAATCTAGCTTCACTTCTCAGACTTCCGTCCTCACACTCCTGGCCCCGAAGCTTTCAAGTTTGGCAATTCCGGACCCACAATGCAGCACTCTGCCTGCCCTCTAGAAAAAAAATTATTGCCTCATGAGCTGCCCAGGCACCTTAAATGAGGGTAAACCTACACAGCACTCGACTTTCATCAAATTATATAGTCTAACCTGGGCACTAATGCACTGTCGAACACAACCTGAGCCCGGACCTCCTGACCAACACCCAGAAAGCTGACCGCACACTGAGCACATAAAACCCGCCATGGCCTTAGGTCATCATCTCTTCCCTACCTCAGTTTTCAGGCTTCAGAACCGAGACCTTATCTCCAATCACTGCCCAGGGGTGAGTGTGATGCAGAAATCAGAACTCCTCCTTACCCATGGCAAGAACCCTGTGGTTGGCACGTTGTCCAACGTTCAGTGTAGGAGAAACCAGCATTCACCTGAGGCCCCGCCCATTCTTGAGTGCGACGAGGGCATACAAACGCATTGTGACCCTCAGCATGAGTCCTGTACTCTATTCAGTCCTCTCAGTTGCTGGACCATTAGATGTCATAATGGGCTTGACATGTCCCTAGGCCCCAATTTTTGACCAAATTTCTGATGGTCCAGTCGCCCCTCCCCAGGGCTCTACTCTGGAATCCCTCATTTGGTGGGACACCTGAGGATGAAAAAGAAAAAAAAAAGAATAAAAAAAAAAATACGGACTTCTTCCAGCCCACAGAATGACCCCAAACTCTTTGGACGGGGCCAAACCACCAGAGACTAAGACTCGTCCATTTCCCATGAGGTCACCCAGAAATTCCACGACCGTGAGTGACACGATATCCAGAGACAAAAACTTGAGCAGGAGCCTCACACTCGCCCTTCTTTCAAATCCCGAAGTGTTCTCCTCATGGTCTGTAGATCAGTCCTGCCATACCTATGACTCGAAACATAAGCCGAGTTAGTGTTTTCAGACAACTGTCCAAACAGCCCTGGCCTACACACCCTACAGGCTCAGGCCCCTGGAGCCAAACCTGAGGACTGTACTTGCCCTCTCCAAGGGAATTGTGTGTGCCCATTCCAATGGCCACAACCCTTCTAATAGGATAAACCTCCAAAGTCCCTGATCCATCTCAATAGTGGTGGCATCCTAGGAAAAACAGGGGCAATCTGAGCCCAACTGAGCACCTACCTGCACTCAGACCCATAGAGAGATGTCCCCAGAGGTAAAAAGGAAAGAACAGGCCCCTAGGCACTAATCAGATCCATTGCTTTGGTTTCCAGGCATCTCTCCTCAGAGGCCTGGATTTCAAAAGCAGCATATAGATGTTTCTTGACTCACCCATCAGAAAACATCTCATCTACACATGGGAAACTTGCACGTTGGAGCTGTGTCAAAGCCTCTGTTTAGGAGAACCCTTTAGGGCCCCAGTGCCACCGCTTCATTCCAAGGTCTCCATAGACACAAAAGCACGTTAGGACCCATCCCCAGGGGTGTCCATTTCAACTCAGCGTCCTCGGTTGCTCCCCACAGATCCAGGAGATCTAACCTGTCTTGTTGGTAGGAGACAATTGGAATGCGAGGTGGGCTACCCAGCCATCCATCCTTAGAACCCTGCTCAGAATCATTGGCCTGGAGCCAAACAACAGGTCTCAATTGTCCTGCAGAAGACTCTCTGCAGTTTGGAGCTTCTCACAACTCCCATCGTGGGAAAACACCCATGGCCTCGTGATGCCCCCCCCCATTCATGAAGGGGCCATCAGGGACAGAAACTCCAACCTGAGCGATCGTCTGATCCTCGCCCTGACTTCAGATGCACGAGATCTCGATTCAGGTCTGTAGATTGTGCGTGCCATGGCCTCACCCAGAAACCTAAGCCTAGCTTGTGTTCTCAGACTTTTGTCGTCAGACTACTGGCCCACAAGCCCTCCAGTTTGGCAATCCAGAACTACAATGCAGCACTCTGCCGGCCCTCCAGAAGAAAAACATGGTCCTCTGGTGCTACCCAGTAATCCCAAATGAGGATCAACCTGCACCGACCTTGGCTGTACCCCAAATACATAGGCTGACCAGGGCACTAATGCCCTTTCTGACACAGCCTGAGCCTGGACCCCCTGGCCCCTCCCAGACAGCTGGCCGCACACTGAGCACATCGAGCCGCCATGGCCTTAGGTCGTCATCTCTTCCCAACATCAGTTTTCAGGTTTCAGAACCTAGACCTTCTCTCCAATCACTGCCCAGGGTTGAAGGTGATGCAGAAATCAGAACTCCTTCCCCATGGCAAGAAACCTTGTGGTTGGCATGTTGTCCAACGTTCAGTGTAGTTGAAACCAGTGTGGCCCATGAGGCCCTGCCCATGCTCGCGGGCCACATTAGTCACAAACACACATTGTGACGCTCAGGCTGAGCCCAGTCCTCAAGTAAGGCCACTCAGTGGCTGGAAGAAGAGATAGCATATTGGGCTTGCCATGCCCCAAGGCCCCAATTTTTAACCAAAGTTCGGGTTGTCCCTTCAGTCTTCCCCATGGCTTGGCTTTGGAATTCCTCTTTTGGTGGGACACCTGACGTAACAAAACTGAAATGAGTCCTCCCATCCCACAGATTGACGAAAAGCAATTGGGAATCGGGCCAAATCCTCAGAGAGGAAGATTCGTCCATGGCCCATGAGGCGTCCCCGACATTCCACGGCCATCGCTGATACAAAATCCAGAGACAAAAGCCTGAGCAAGCGCCTCAGACTCGCACTTTCTTCATATCCTGAAGAGTTCTTCTCATGGTTTGTCGATCGGGCCTGCCATACCTACGTCCCCAAACCTAAGCTGAGTTTGTGTCTTCAGACTTCTGTCCTCAAAGTCTTGGGCCACACACCTTCCAGGCTGGGCCCCTGGAGCCACACATTAGGACTGTGCCTACCAATCCATGGGAATTCTGCCCATTCCATGGTCCAAAATCGTACAAATTAGGAGAAATCTCCAAAGTTCCTGAGGCCATCCCAATAGTGTAGGTCGCCCGGAACAAACATGGGCTGTCTACACCAGCTGATAATCGACCTCCACTCATACCATAGATGGATGTCCCCAGAGAAGAAGATTGAACCAGACAGGACCCTAGGCCATAATAGGATCCATTGCTTTGGGTTACGGGCATGTGTCCTCAAAAGCCTGATTCCAATACGAGCATAGGGGTTTTCCTGAGGCACCCTTCAGAACTCATCTCGTCTCCACAAGGAAACCTGTGCATGGGAGCCATGTCCAAAGCTTAGGAGAGTACTTCAGGGTCCCGGTGCCACCACCCATTCCAAGGCCTTCATGGACACAAAAACACATTAGGACCCATCCTCAGGAAAGTCCATTTCAACTCAGCCACCCCGGTTGCTCCCGCAGAGCCATCAGATCTAAACTGTCTTGTTGCTAGGAGACAATTGGAATGCGAGGCGGGCTTCCCAGGCATCCATCCGCGAACGGTGCTCTGGAGTCATTCCATATGGGATGTCCTGGTTCTGTCCAACAGGTCTCAATTGTCCCGCAGAAGGAATCCATGAAGGGGGCATCCCACAACTCCCAACGTGGGAAAACCTCAATGGCCTCGAGTTTCCGCTCCCTTCATGAAGCGGCCGTCATGCTCAGAAACTCCAACATGAGCCAACGTCTGATCATCGCCCTGACTTCAGATCATGAGATATTGGTTCAGATTTGCAGGGGGTACCTGCCATGCCCTCGCCCTGAAACCCAAGTCCAGCTTGTCTTCTCAGACTTCCGTCCTCACACTCCTGGGCCCGAAGCCCTCAAGTTTGGCAATTCCGGACCCACAATGCAGCACTCTGCCTGCCCTCTAGAAAAAAAATTATTGCCTCATGAGCTGCCCAGGCACCTTAAATGAGGGTAAACATACACAGCACTCGACTTTACCCAAATTATATAGTCTAACCTGGGCACTATTGCACTGTCGAACACAACCTGAGCCCGGACCTCCTGACCAACACCCAGAAAGCTGACCGCACACTGAGCACATAAAACCCGCCATGGCCTTAGGTCATCATCTCTTCCCTACCTCAGTTTTCAGGCTTCTAACCGAGACCTTATCTCCAATCACTGCCCAAGGGTGAGTGTGATGCAGAAATCAGAACTCCTCCTTACCCATGGCAAGAACCCTGTGGTTGGCACGTTGTCCAACGTTCAGTGTAGGAGAAACCAGCATTCACCCTGAGGCCCCACCTATTCTTGAGTGCGACGAGGGCATACACACGCATTGTGACCCTCAGCATGAGTCCTGTCCTCTAGTAAGTCCTCTCAGTTGCTGGACCATTAGATGTCATAATGGGCTTGACATGTCCCGAGGCCCCAATTTTTAACCAGATTTCTGATTGTCCTGTCGCCCCTCCCCAGGCTCTACTCTGGAATCCCTCATTTGGTGGGACACCTGAGGTTAAAAAAGAAAGAAAACAACAAGAACAACCAAAAAAAAAACGGACTTCTTCCAGCCCACAGAATGACCCCAAACTCTTTGGACGGGGCCAAACCACCAGAGAGTAAGACTCGTCCATTTCCCATGAAGTCACACAGAAATTCCACGACCATGAGTGACACGATATCCAGAGACAAAAACTTGAGCAGGAGCCTCACACTCGCCCTTCCTTCAAATCCCAAAGAGTTCTCCTCATGGTCTGTAGATCAGTCCTGCCATACCTATGACCCGAAACATAAGCCGAGTTTGTGTTTTCAGACAACTGTCCAAACAGCCCTGGCCTACACACCCTACAGGCTCAGGCCCCTGGAGCCAAACCTGAGGACTGTACTTGCCCTCTCCAAGGGAATTGTGTGTGCCCATTCCAATGGCCAAAACCCTTCTAATAGGATAAACCTCCAAATCCCTGATCCATCTCAATAGTGGTGGCTTCCCAGGAAAAACAGGGGCAATCTGAGCCCAACTGAGCACCTACCTGCACTCAGACCCATAGACAGATGTCCCCAGAGGTAAAAAGGAAAGAACAGGACCCTAGGCACTAATCCGATCCATTGCTTTGGTTTCCAGGCATCTCTCCTCAGAGGCCTGGATTTCAAAAGCAGCATATAGCTGTTTCTTGACTCACCCATCAGAAAACATCTCATCTACACATGGGAAACTTGCACGTTGGAGCTGTGTCAAAGCCTCTGTTTAGGAGAACCCTTTAGGGCCCCAGTGCCACCGCTTCATTCCAAGGTCTCCATAGACACAAAAGCACGTTAGGACCCATCCCCAGGGTTGTCCATTTCAACTCAGTGGCCTCGGTTGCTTCCCACAGATCCAGGAGATCTAACCTGTCATGTTGCTAGGAGACAATTGGAATGCGAGGTGGGCTACCCAGCCATCCGTACTTAGAACCCAGCTCAGAATCATTGGCCTGGAGCCAAACAACAGGTCTCAATTGTCCTGCAGAAGACTCTCTGCAGTTTGGAGCTTCTCACAACTCCCATCGTGGGAAAACACCCATGGCCTCGTGATGCCCCCCCCATTCATGAAGGAGCCATCAGGGACAGAAACTCCAACCTGAGCGATCGTCTGATCCTCGCGCTGACTTAAGATGCACGAGACCTCGATTCAGGTCTGTAGATTGTGCGTGCCATGGCCTCACCCAGAAACCTAAGCTTAGCTTGTGTTCTCAGACTTTTGTCGTCAGACTACTGGCCCACAAGCCCTCCAGTTTGGCAATCCAGAACTACAATGCAGCACTCTACCGGCCCTCCAGAAGAAAAACATTGTCTTCTGGGGCTACTCAGTAACCCCAAATGAGGATCAACCTGCACTGACCTTGGCTGTACCCCAAATACATAGGCTGACCAAAGCACTAATGCCCTTTCTGACACAGCCTGAGCCTGGAACCCCTGGCCCCTCCCAGACAGCTGGCCGCACACTGAGCCCATCGAGCTGCCATGGCCTTAGGTCGTCATCTCTTCCCAACATCAGTTTTCAGGTTTCAGAACCTAGACCTTCTCTCCAATCACTGCCCAGGGTTGAAGGTGATGCAGAAATCAGAACTCCTTCCCCATGGCAAGAAACCTTGTGGTTGGCATGTTGTCCAATGTTCAGTGTAGTTGAAACCAGTGTGGCCCATGAGGCCCCGCCCATGCTCGCGGGCCACATTGGTCACAAACACACATTGTGACGCTCAGGCTGAGCCAAGTCCTCAATTAAGGCCACTCAGTGGCTGGATGAAGAGATAGCATATTGGGCTTGCCATGCCCCTAGGCCCCAATTTTTAACCAAAGTTCGGGTTGTCCCTTCAGTCTTCCCCACGGCTTGGCTTTGGAATTCCTCTTTTGGTGGGACACCTGACGTAACAAAACTGAAATGAGTCCTCCCATCCCACAGATTGACGAAAAGCAATTGGGAATTGGGCCAAATCCTCAGAGAGGAAGATTCGTCCATGGCCCATGAGGCGTCCCCGACATTCCACGGCCATCGCTGATACAAAATCCAGAGACAAAAGCCTGAGCAAGCGCCTCAGACTCGCACTTTCTTCATATCCTGAAGAGTTCTTCTCATGGTTTGTAGATCGGGCCTGCCATACCTACGTCCCCAAACCTAAGCTGAGTTTGTGTCTTCAGACTTCTGTCCTCAAATTCTTGGGCCACACACCCTCCAGGCTGGGTCCCTGGAGCCACACATTAGGACTGTGCCTAACAATCCATGGGAATTCTGCCCATTCCATGGTCCAAAATCGTACAAATTAGGAGAAACCTCCAAAGTCCCATAGGCCATCCCAATAGTGTAGGTCGCCCGGAACAAACAAGGGCTATCTGACTTCAGCAGATAATCGACCTCCACTCATACCATAGATGGATGTCCCCAGAGAAGAAGATTGAACCAGACAGGACCCTAGGCCATAATAGGATCCATTGCTTTGGGTCACAGGCATGTGTCCTCAAAAGCCTGATTCCAATACGAGCATAGGTGTTTTCCTGAGGTACCCATCAGAACTCATCTCGTCTCCACAAGGAAACCTGTGCATGGGAGCCATGTCCAAAGCTTAGGAGAGTACTTCAGGGTCCCGGTGCCACCGCCCCATTCCAAGGCCCTCATGGACACAAAAACACATTAGGACCCATCCTCAGGAAAGTCCATTTCAACTCAGCCACCCCGGTTGCTCCCGCAGAGCCATGATATCTAAACTGTCTTCTTGCTAGCAGACAATTGGAATGGAGGCGGGCTTCCCAGGCATCCATCCGCGAACGGTGCTCTGGAGTCATTCCATATGGGATGTCCTGGAGCTGTCCAACAGGTCTCAATTGTCCCGCAGAAAGGAATCCTTGAAGGGGGCATCCCACAACTCCCAACGTGGGAAAACCTCAATGGCCTCGAGCTTCCGCTCCCATCATGAAGCGGCCGTCATGCTCAGAAACTCCAACCTGAGCCAACGTCTGATCCTCGCCCTGACTTCAGATGCATGAGATATTGGTTCAGATCTGCAGGGGGTACCTGCCGTGCCCTCGCCCTGAAACCCAAGTCTAGCTTGTCTTCTCAGACTTCTGTCCTCACACTCCTGGCCCCGAAGCCCTCAAGTTTGGCAATTCCGGAACCACAATGCAGCACTCTGCCTGCACTCTAGAAAAAAAATTATTGCCTCATGAGCTGCCCAGGCACCTTAAATGAGGGTAAACCTACACAGCACTCGACTTTACCCAAATTATATAGTTTAACCTGGGCACTAATGCACTGTCGAACACAACCTGAGCCCGGACCTCCTGACCAACACCCAGAAAGCTGACCGCACACTGAGCACATAAAACCCGCCATGGCCTTAGGTCATCATCTCTTCCCTACCTCAGTTTTCAGGCTTCAGAACCGAGACCTTATCCCAATCACTGCCCAGGGGTGAGTGTGATGCAGAAATCAGAACTCCTCCTTACCCATGGCAAGAACCCTTGTGGTTGGCACGTTATCCAACGTTCAGTGTAGGAGAAACCAGCATTCACCCTGAGGCCCCGCCAATTCTTGAGTGCGACGAGGGCATACACACGCATTGTGACCCTCAACATGAGTCCTGTCCTCTAGTAAGTCCTCTCAGTGGCTGGACCATTAGATGTCATAATGGGCTTGACATGTTCCTAGGCCCCAATTTTTAACCAGATTTCTGATAGTCCAGTCGCCCCAACCCAGGGCTCTACTCTGGAATCCCTCATTTGGTGGGACACCTGAGGTTAAAAAAGAAAAAAACAAGAATAAAAAGAAAAACGGACTTCTTCCAGCCCACAGAATGACCCCAAACTCTTTGGACGGGGCCAAACCACCAGAGAGTAAGACTCGTCCATTTCCCATGAAGTCACACAGAAATTCCACGACCATGAGTGACACGATATCCAGAGACAAAAACTTGAGCTTGAGCCTCACACTCGCCCTTCTTTCAAATCCCGAAGTGTTCTCCTCATGGTCTGTAGGTCAGTCATGCCATACCTATGACCCGAAACATAAGCCGAGTTTGTGTTTTCAGACAACTGTCCAAATAGCCCTGGCCTACACAACCTACAGGCTCAGGCCCCTGGAGCCAAACCTGAGGACTGTACTTGCCCTCTCCAAGGGAATTGTGTGTGCCCATTCCAATGGCCACAACCCTTCTAATAGGATAAACCTCCAAAGTCCCTGATCCATCTCAATAGTGGTGGCTTCCCAGGAACAACAGGGGCAATCTGAGCCCAACTGAGCACCTACCTGCACTCAGACCCATAGACAGATGTCCCCAGAGGTAAAAAGGGAAGAACAGGCCCCTAGGCACTAATCAGATCCATTGCTTTGGTTTCCAGGCATCTCTCCTCAGAGGCCTGGATTTCAAAAGCAGCATATAGCTGTTTCTTGACTCACCCATCAGAAAACATCTCATCTACACATGGGAAACTTGCACGTTGAAGCTGTGTCTAAGCCTCTGTTTAGGAGAACCCTTTAGGGCCCCAGTGCCACCGCTTCATTCCAAGGTCTCCATAGACACAAAAGCACGTTAGGCCCCATCCCCAGGGGTGTCCATTTCAACTCAGCGTCCTCGGTTGCTCCCCACAGATCCAGGAGATCTAACCTGTCTTGTTGCTAGGAGACAATTGGAATGCGAGGTGGGCTACCCAGCCATCCGTACTTAGAACCCTGCTCAGAATCATGGGCCTGGAGCCAAACAACTGGTCTCAATTGTCCTGCGGAAGACTCTCTGCAGTTTGGAGCTTCTCGCAACTCCCATCGTGGGAAAACACCCATGGCCTCGTGATGAACCTCCATTCATGACGGGGCCATCAGGGTCAGAAACTCCAACCTGAGCGATCGTCTGATCCTCGCCCTGACTTCAGATGCACGAGATCTCGATTCAGGTCTGTAGATTGTGCGTGCCATGGCCTCACCCAGAAACCTAAGCCTAGCTTGTGTTCTCAGACTTTTGTCGTCAGACTACTGGCCCACAAGCCCTCCAGTTTGGCAATCCAGAACTACAATGCAGCACTCTGCCGGCTCTGCAGAAGAAAAACATTGTCCTCTGGGGCTACCCAGTAATCCCAAATGAGGATCAACCTGCACCGACCTTGGCTGTACCCCAAATACATAGGCTGAACAGGGCACTAATGCCCTTTCTGACACAGCCTGAGCCTGGACCCCCTGGCCCCTCCCAGACAGCTGGCCGCACACTGAGCACATCAAGCCGCCATGGCCTTAGGTCTTCATCTCTTCCCAACCTCGGTTTTCAGGTTTCAGAACCTAGACCTTATCTCCAATCACTGCCCAGGGTTGAAGGTGATGCAAAAATCAGAACTCCTTTCCCATGGCAAGAAACCTTGTGGTTGGCATGTTGTCCAACGTTCAGTGTAGTTGAATCCAGTGTGGCCCATGAGGCCCCGCCCATGCTCGTGGGCCACAATGGTCACAAACACACATTGTGACGCTCAGGCTGAGCCCAGTCCTCAAGTAAGGCCACTCAGTTGCTGGATGAAGAGATAGCATATTGGGCTTGCCATGCCCCTAGGCCCCAATTTTTAACCATAGTTCGGGTTGTCCCTTCAGTCTTCCCCACGGCTTGGCTTTGGAATTCCTCTTTTGGTCCGACACCTGAGGTAACAAAACTGAAATGAGTCCTCCCATCCCACAGATTGACGAAAAGCAATTGGGAATCGGGCCAAATCCTCAGAGAGGAAGATTCGTCCATGGCCCATGACGCCTCCCTGACATTCCACGGCCATCGCTGATACAAAATCCAGAGACAAAAGCCTGAGCAAGCGCCTCAGACTCGCACTTTCTTCATATCCTGAAGAGTTCTTCTCATGGTTTGTAGATCGGGCCTGCCATACCTACGTCCCCAAACCTAAGCTGAGTTTGTGTTTTCAGACTTCTGTCTTCAGTCTTGGGCCACACACCCTCCAGGGTCGGCCCCTGGAGCCACACATTAGGACTGTGCCTACCAATCCATGGGAATTCTGCCCATTCCATGGTCCAAAATCGTACAAATTAGGAGAAACCTCCAAAGTCCCTGAGGCCATCCCAATAGTGTAGGTCGCCCGGAACAAACAAGGGCTGTCTGACACCAGCTGATAATCGACCTCCACTCATACCATAGATGGATGTCCCCAGAGAAGAAGATTGAACCAGACAGGACCCTAGGCCATAATAGGATCCATTGCTTTGGGTTAAAGGCATGTGTCCTCAAAAGCCTGATTCCAATACGAGCATAGGTGTTTTCCTGAGGCACCCATCAGAACTCATCTCGTCTCCACAAGGAAATCTGTGCATGGGAGCCATGTCCAAAGCTTAGGAGAGTATTTCAGGGTCCTGGTGCCACCGCCCCATTCCAAGGCCCTCATGGACACAAAAACACATTAGGACCCAACCTAGGAAAGTCCATTTCAACTCAGCCACCCCGGTTGCTCCCGAAGAGCCATCAGATCTAAACTCTCTTGTTGCTAGGAGACAATTGGAATGCGAGGCGGGCTTCCCAGGCATCCATCCGCGATCGGTGCTCTGGATTCATTCCATATGGATGTCCTGGAGCTGTCCAACAGGTCTCAATTGTCCCGCAGAAGGAATCCATGAAGGGGGCATCCCACAACTCCCAACGTGGGATAACCTCAATGGCCTCGAGATTCCGCTCCCTTCATGAAGCGGCCGTCATGCTCAGAAACTCCAACCTGAGCCAACGTCTGATCCTCGCCCTGACTTCAGATGCATGAGATATTGGTTCAGATCTGCAGGGGGTACCTGCCGTGCCCTCGCCCTGAAACCCAAGTCTAGCTTGTCTTCTCAGACTTCCATCCTCACACTCCTGGCCCCGAAGCCCTCAAGTTTGGCAATTCCGGACCCACAATGCAGCACTCTTCCTGCACTCTAGAAAAAAAATCATTGCCTCATGAGCTGCCCAGGCACCTTAAATGAGGGTAAACCTACACAGCACTCGACTTTACCCAAATTATATAGTCTAACCAGGGCACTAATGCACTGTCGAACACAACCTGAGCCCGGACCTCCTGACTAACACCCAGAAAGCTGACCGCACACTGAGCACATAAACCCCGCCATGGCCTTAGGTCATCATCTCTTCCCTACCTCAGTTTTCAGGCTTCAGAACCGAGACCTTATCTCCAGTCACTGCCCAGGGGTGAGTGTGATGCAGAAATCAGAACTCCTCCTTACCCATGGCAAGAACCCTTGTGGTTGGCACGCTGTCCAACGTTCAGTGTAGGAGAAACCAGCATTCACCCTGAGGCCCCGCCCATTCTTGAGTGCGACAAGGACATACACACGCATTGTGACCCTCAGCACGAATTCTGTCCTCTAGTAAGTCCTCTCAGTGGCTGGACCATTAGATGTCAATATGGGCTTGACATGTCCCTAGGCCCCATTTTTAACCAGATTTCTGATTGTCCAGTCGCCCCTCCCCAGGGCTCTACTCTGGAAACACTCATTTGGTGGGACACCTGAGGTTAAAAAAGAAAAAAACAACAACAACAACAACAAAAAACGGACTTCTTCCAGCCCACAGAATGACCCCAAACTCTTTGGACGGGGCCAAACCACCAGAGAGTAAGACTCGTCCATTTCCCATGAAGTCACCCAGAAATTCCACGTCCATGAGTGACACGATATCCAGAGACAAAAACTTGAGCAGGAGCCTCACACTCGCCCTTCTTTCAAATCCCGAAGAGTTCTCCTCATGGTCGGTAGATCAGTCCTGCCATACCTATGACCCGAAACATAAGCCGAGTTTGTGTTTTCAGACAACTGTCCAAACAGCCCTGGCCTACACAACCTACAGGCTCGGGCCCCTGGAGCCAAACCTGAGGACTGTACTTGCCCTCTGCAAGGGAATTGTGTGTGCCCATTCCAATGGCCACAACCCTTCTAATAGGATAAACCTCCAAAGTCCCTGATCCATCTCAATAGTGGTGGCTTCCCAGGAAAAACAGGGGCAATCTGAGCCGAACTGAGCAGCTACCTGCACTCAGACCCATAGACAGATGTCCCCAGAGGTATGAAGGAAAGAACAGGCCCCTAGGCACTAATCAGATCCATTGCTTTGTTTTCCAGGCATCTCTCCTCAGAGGTCTGGATTTCAAAAGCAGCATATAGATGTTTCTTGACTCACCCATCAGAAAACATCTCATCTACACATGGGAAACTTGCACGTTGGAGCTGTGTCAAAGCCTCTGTTTAGGAGAACCCTTTAGGGCCCCAGTGCCACCGCTTCATTCCAAGGTCTCCATAGACACAAAAGCACGTTAGGACCCATCCCCAGGGGTGTCCATTTCAACTCAGCGTCCTCGGTTGCTCCCCAGATCCAGGAGATCTAACCTGTCTTGTTGCTAGGAGACAATTGGAATGCAAGGTGGGCTACCCAGCCATCCATCCTTAGAACCCTGCTCAGAATCATTGGCCTGGAGCCAAACAACAGGATTCAATTATCCTGCAGAAGACTCTCTGCAGTTTGGAGCTTCTCACAACTCCCATCGTGGGAAAACACCCATGGCCTCGTGATGCCCCGCCCATTCATGAAGGGGGCATCAGGGTCAGAAACTTTAACCTGAGCGATCGTCTGATCCTCGCCCTGACTTCAGATGCACGAGACCTCGATTCAGGTCTGTAGATTATGCCTGCCATGGCCTCAAACAGAAACCTAAGCCAAGCTTGTGTTCTCAGACTTTTGTCGTCAGACTACTGGCCCACAAGCCCTCCAGTTTGGCAATCCAGAACTACAATGCAGCACTCTGCCGGCCCTCCAGAAGAAAAATATTGTCTTCTGGGGCTACCCAGTAACCCAAAATGAGGATCAACCTGCACCGACCTTGGCTGTACCCCCAATACATAGACCGACCAGGGCACTAATGCCCTTTCTGACACAGCCTGAGCCTGACCCCCTGGCCCCTCTCAGAGAGCTGGCCGCACACTGAGCACATCGAGCCGCCATGACCTTAGGTCATCATTTCTTCCCAACCTCGGTTTTCATGTTTCAGAACCTAGACCTTATCTCCAATCACTGCCCAGGGTTGAAGGTGATGCAGAAATCAGAACTCCTTCCCCATGGCAAGAAACCTTGTGGTTGGCATGTTGTCCAACGTTCAGTGTAGTTGAAACCAGTGTGGCCCATGAGGCCCCGCCCATGCTCGCGGGCCACATTGGTCACAAACACACATTGTGACGCTCAGGCTGAGCCCAGTCCTCAAGTAAGGCCACTCAGTGACTGGATGAAGAGATAGCATATTGGGCTTGCCATGCCCCTAGGCCCCAATTTTTAACCATAGTTCGGGTTGTCCCTTCATTCTTCCCCTCGGCTTTGCTTTGGAATTCCTCTTTTGGTGGGACACCTGAGGTAACAAAACTGAAATGAGTCCTCCCATCCCACAGATTGACGAAAAGCAATTGGGAATCGGGCCAAATCCTCAGAGAGGAAGATTCGTCCATGGCCCATGAGGCGTCCCCGACATTCCACGGCCATCGCTGATACAAAATCCAGAGACAAAAGCCTGAGAAAGCGCATCAGACTCGCACTTTCTTCATATCCTGAAGAGTTCTTCTCATGGTTTGTAGATCGTGCCTGCCATACCTACGTCCCCAAACCTAAGCTGAGTTTGTGTTTTCAGACTTCTGTCCCCAAATTCTTTGGCCACACACCCTCCAGGCTGGGCCCCTGGAGCCACACATTAGGACTGTGCCTACCAATCCATGGGAATTCTGCCCATTCCATGGTCCAAAATCGTACAAATTAGGAGAAACCTCCAAAGTCCCTGAGGCCATCCCAATAGTGTAGGTCGCCCGGAACAAACAAGGGCTGTCAGACACCAGCTGATAATCGACCTCCACTCATACCATAGATGGATGTCCCCAGAGAAGAAGATTGAACCAGACAGGACCCTAGGCCATAATAGGATCCATTGCTTTGGGTTACAGGCATGTGTCCTCAAAAGCCTGATTCCAATACCAGCATAGGTGTTTTCCTGAGGCACCCATCAGAACTCATCTCGTCTCCACAAGGAAACCTGTGCATGGGAGCCATGTCCAAAGCTTAGGAGAGTACTTCAGGGTCCCGGTGCCACCGCCCCATTCCAAGGCCCTCATGGACACAAAAACACATTAGGACCCATCCTCAGGAAAGTCCATTTCAACTCAGCCACCCCGGTTGCTCCCGCAGAGCCATCAGATCTAAACTGTCTTGTTGCTAGGAGACAATTGGAATGCGAGGCGGGCTTCCCAGGCTTCCATCCGCGAACGGTGCTCTGGAGTCATTCCATATGGGATGTCCTGGAGCTGTCCAACAGGTCTCAATTGTCCCGCAAAAGGAATCCATGAAGGGGGCATCCCACAACTCCCAACATGGGAAAACCTCAATGGCCTCGAGTTTCCGCTCTCTTCAAGAAGCGGCCGTCATGCTCAGAAACTCCAACCTGAGCCAACGTCTGATCCTCGCCCTGACTTCAGATGCATGAGATATTGGTTCAGATCTACAGGGGGTACCTGCCGTGCCCTCGCCCTGAAACCCAAGTCTAGCTTGTCTTCTCAGACTTCCGTCCTCACACTCCTGGCCCCGAAGCCCTCAAGTTTGGCAATTCCGGACCCACAATGCAGCACTCTGCCTACCCTCTAGAAAAAAAATGATTGCCTCATGAGCTGCCCAGGCACCTTAAATGAGGATAAACCTACACAGCACTCGACCTTACCCAAATTATATAGACTAACCTGGGGACTAATGCACTGTCGAACACAACCTGAGCCCGGACCTCCTGACCAACACCCAGAAAGCTGACCGCACACTGAGCACATAAAACCCGCCATGGCCTTAGGTCATCATCTCTTCCCTACCTCAGTTTTCAGGCTTCAGGACCGAGACCTTATCTCCAATCACAGCCCAGGGGTGAGTGTGATGCAGAAATCAGAACTCCTCCTTACCCATGGCAAGAACCCTGTGGTTGGCACGTTGTCCAACGTTCAGTGTAAGAGAAACCAGCATTCACACTGAGGCCCCGCCCATTCTTGAGTGCGACGTGGGCATACACACGCATTGTGACCCTCAGCATGAGTCCTGTCCTCTAGTAAGTCCTCTCAGTGGCTGGACCATTAGATGTCATAATGGGCTTGACATGTCCCTAGGCCCCAATTTTTAACCAAATTTCTGATGGTCCAGTCGCCCCTTCCCAGGGCTCTACTCTGGAATCCCTCATTTGGTGGGACACCTGAGGATAAAAAAGAAAAAAACAAGAATAAAAAAAAAACGGACTTCTTTCAGCCCACAGGATGACCCCAAACTCTTTGGACGGGGCCAAACCACCAGAGAGGAAGACTCGTCCATTTCCCATGAAGTCATCCTGGCAATTTCACGACCATGAGTGACACGATATCCAGAGACAAATAAATGAGCAAGAGACTCACACTCGCCCTTCTTTCAAATCCCGAAGTGTTCTCCTCATGGTCTGTAGATCAGTCCTGCCATACCTATGACTCGAAACATAAGCCGAGTTTGTGTTTTCAGACAACTGTCCAAACAGCCCTGGCCTACACAACCTACAGGCTCAGGCCCCTGGAGAAAAATCTGAGGACTGTACTTGCCCTCTCCAAGGGAATTGTGTGTGCCCATTCCAATGGCCACAACCCTTCTAATAGGATAAACCTCCAAAGTCCCTGATCCATCTCAATAGTGGTGGCTTCCCAGGAAAAACAGGGGCAATCTGAGCCCAACTGAGCACCTACCTGCACTCAGACCCATAGACAGATGTCCCCAGAGGTATGAAGGAAAGAACAGGCCCCTAGACACTAATCAAATCCATTGCTTTGGTTTCCAGGCATCTCTCCTCAGAGGCCTGGATTTCAAAAGCAGCATATAGCTGTTTCTTGACCCACACATCAGAAAACATCTCATCTACACATGGGAAACTTGCACGTTAGAGCTGTGTCAAAGCCTCTGTTTAGGAGAACCCTTTAGGGCCCCAGTGCCACCGCTTCATTCCAAGGTCTCCAGACACAAAAGCACGTTAGGACCCATCCCCAGGGGTGACCATTTCAACTCAGCGTCCTCGGTTGCTCCCCACAGATCCAGGAGATCTAACCTGTCTTGTTGCTAGAAGACAATTGGAATGCGAGGTGGGCTACCCAGCCATCCATCCTGAGAACCCTGCTCAGAATTTTGGCCTGGAGCCATACAACAGGTCTCAAATGTCCTGCAGAAGACTCTCTGCAGTTTGGAGCTTCTCACAACTCCCATCGTGGGAAAACCCCCATGGCCTCCTGATGCCCCCGCCCATTCATGAAGGGGCCATCAGGGACAGAAACTCCAACCTGAGCGATCGTCTGATCCTCGCCCTGACTTCAGATGCACGAGATCTCGATTCAGGCCTGTAGATTGTGCGTGCCATGGCCTCACCCAGAAACCTAAGCCTAGCTTGTGTTCTCAGACTTTTGTCGTCAGACTACTGGCCCACAAGCCCTCCAGTTTGGCAATCCAGAACTACAATGCAGCACTCTGCCGGCCCTCCAGAAGAAAAACATTGTCCTCTGGTGCTACCCAGTAATCCCAAATGAGGATCAACCTGCACCGACCTTGGCTGTACCCCAAATACATAGGCTGACCAGGGTACTAATGCCCTTTCTGACACAGCCTGAGCCTGGACCCCCTGGCCCCTCCCAGACAGCTGGCCGCACACTGAGCACATCGAGCCGCCATGGCCTTAGGTCGTCATCTCTTCCCAACATCAGTTTTCAGGTTTCAGAACCTAGACCTTCTCTCCAATCACTGCCCAGGGTTGAAGGTGATGCAGAAATCAGAACTCCTTCCCCATGGCAAGAAACCTTGTGGTTGGCATGTTGTCCAACATTCAGTGTAGTTGAAACCAGTATGGCCCATGAGGCCCCGCCATGCTCGCGGGCCACATTGGTCACAAACACACATTGTGACGCTCAGGCTGAGCCCAGTCCTCAAGTAAGGCCACTCAGTGGCTGGATGAAGAGATATCATATTGGGCTTGCCATGCCCCTAGGCCCCAATTTTTAACCATAGTTCGGGTTGTCCCTTCAGTCTTCCCCACGGCTTGGCTTTGGAATTCCTCTTTTGGTGGGACACCTGACGTAACAAAACTGAAATGAGTCCTCCCATCCCACAGATTGACGAAAAGCAATTGGGAATCGGGCCAAATCCTCAGAGAGGAAGATTCGTCTATGTTCCATGAGGCGTCCCCGACATTCCACGGCCATCGCTGATACAAAATCCAGAGACAAAAGCCTGAGCAAGAGCCTCAGACTCACACATTCTTCATATCCTGAAGAGTTCTTCTCATGGTTTGTAGATCGGGCCTGCCATACTTACGTCCCCAAACCTAAGCTGAGTTTGTGTTTTCAGACTTCTGTCCTCAAAGTCTTGGGCCACACACCCTCCAGGCTGGGCACCTGGAGCCACACATTAGGACTGTGCCTAACAATCCATGGGAATTCTGCCCATTCCATGGTCCAAAATCGTACAAATTAGGAGAAATCCCCAAGTCCCTGAGGCCATCCCAATAGTGTAGGTCGCCCGGAACAAACATGGGCAGTCTGACAGAAGCTGATAATCGACCTCCAATCATACCATAGATGGATGTCCCCAGAGAAGAAGATTGAACCAGACAGGACCCTAGGCCATAATAGGATCCATGCTTTGGGTTACGGGCATGTGTCCTAAAAGCCTGATTCCAATACGAGCTTAGGGGTTTTCCTGAGGCACCCATCAGAACTCATCTCGTCTCCACAAGGAAACCTGTGCATGGGAGCCATGTCCAAAGCTTAGGAGAGTACTTCAGGGTCCCGGTGCCACCGCCCCATTCCAAGGCCCTCATGGACACAAAAACACATTAGGACCCATCCTCAGGAAAGTCCATTTCAACACAGCCACCCCGGTTGCTCCCGCAGATCCATCAGATCTAAACTGTCTTGTTGCTAGGAGACAATTGGAATGCGAGGCGGGCTTCCCGGGCATCCATCCGCGAACGGTGCTCTGGAGTCATTCCATATGGGATGTCCTGGAGCTGTCCAACAGGTCTCAATTGTCCCGCAGAAGGAATCCATGAAGGGGGCATCCCACAACTCCCAACGTGGGAAAACCTCAATGGCCTCGAGTTTCCGCTCCCTTCATGAAGCGGCCGTCATGCTCAGAAACTCCAACCTGAGCCAACGTCTGATCATCGCCCTGACTTCAGATGCATGAGATAATTGTTCAGATTTGCAGGGGGTCCCTGCCGTGCCCTCGCCCTGAAAGCCAAGTCTAGCTTGTCTTCTCAGACTTCCGTCCACACACTCCTGGCCCCGAAGCCCTCAAGTTTGGCAATTCCGGACCCACAATGCAGCACTCTGCCTGCCCTCTAGAAAAAAAATTATTGCCTCATGAGCTTCCCAGGCACCTTAAATGAGGGTAAACCTACACAGCACTCGACTTTACCCAAATTATATAGTCTAACCTGGGCACTAATGCACTGTCGAACACAACCTGAGCCCGGACCTCCTGACCAACACCCAGAAAGCTGACCGCACACTGAGCACATAAAACCCGCCATGGCCTTAGGTCATCATCTCTTCCCTACCTCAGTTTTCAGGCTTCAGAACCGAGACCTTATCTCCAATCACTGCCCAAGGGTGAGTGTGATGCAGAAATCATAACTCCTCCTTACCCATGGCAAGAACCCTGTGGTTGGCACGTTGTCCAACGTTCAGTGTAGGAGAAACCAGCATTCACCCTGAGGCCCCGCCCATTCTTGAGTGCGACGAGGGCATACACACGCATTGTGACCCTCAGCATGAGTCCTGTCTTCTAGTAAGACCTCTCAGTTGCTGGACCATTAGGTGTCTTAATGGGCTTGACATGTCCCGAGGCCTCAATTTTTAACCAGATTTCTGATTGTCCAGTCGCCCCTCCCCAGGGCTCTACTCTGAAATCCCTCATTTGGTGGGACACCTGAGGTTAAAAAAGAAAAAAATAACAACAACCAAAAAAAAACGGACTTCTTCCAGCCAACAGAATGACCCCAAACTCTTTGGACGGGGCCAAACGACCAGAGAGTAAGACTCGTCCATTTCCCATGAAGTCACACAGAAATTCCACGTCCATGAGTGACACGATATCCAGAGACAAAAACTTGAGCAGGAGCCTCACACTCGCCCATCCTTCAAATCCCGAAGAGTTCTCCTCATGGTCTGTAGATCAGTCCTGCCATACCTATGACCCCAAACATAAGCCGAGTTTGTGTTTTCAGACAACTGTCCAAACAGCCCTGGCCTACACAACCTACAGGCTCAGGCCCCTGGAACCAAACCTGAGGACTGTACTTGCCCTCTCCAAGGGAATTGTGTGTGCCCATTCCAATGGCCACAACCCTTCTAATAGGATAAACCTCCAAAGTCCCTGATCCATCTCATAGTGGTGGCTTCCCAGGAAAAACAGGGGCAATCTGGGCCCAACTGAGCACCTACCTGCACTCAGACCCATAGACAGATGTCCCCAGAGGTAAAAAGGAAAGAACAGGCCCCTAGGCACTAATCAGATCCATTGCTTTGGTTTCCAGGCATCTCTCCTCAGAGGCCTGGATTTCAAAAGCAGCATATAGCTGTTTCTTGACTCACCCATCAGAAAACATCTCATCTACACATGGGAAACTTGCACGTTGGAGCTGTCTCAAAGCCTCTGTTATGGAGAACCCTTTAGGGCCCCAGTGCCACCGCTTCATTTTAAGGGCTCCATAGACACAAAAGTACGTTAGGACCCATCCCCAGGGGTGTCCATTTCAACTCAGCGTCCTCGGTTGCTCCCCACAGATCCAGGAGATCTAACCTGTCTTGTTGCTAGGAGACAATTGGAATGTGAGGTGGGCTACCCAGCCATCCGTACTTAGAACCCTGCTCAGAATCATTGGCCTGGAGCCAAACAACAGGTCTCAAATGTCCTGGAGAAGACTCTCTGCAGTTTGGAGCTTCTCACAACTCCCATCGTGGGAAAACCCCCATGGCCTCGTGATGCCCCCGCCCATTCATGAAGGGGCCATCAGGGACAGAAACTCCAACCTGAGCGATCGTCTGATCCTCGCCCTGACTTCAGATGCACGAGATCTCGATTCAGGTCTGTAGATTGTGCGTGCCATGGCCTCACCCAGAAACCTAAGCCTAGCTTGTGTTCTCAGACTTTTGTCGTCAGACTACTGGCCCACAAGCCCTCCAGTTTGGCAATCCAGAACTACAATGCAGCACTCTGCCGGCCCTCCAGAAGAAAAACATTGTCCTCTGGTGCTACCCAGTAATCCCAAATGAGGAACAACCTGCACCGACCTTGGCTGTACCCCAAATACATAGGCTGACCAGGGTACTAATGCCCTTTCTGACACAGCCTGAGCCTGGACCCCCTGGCCCCTCCCAGACAGCTGGCCGCACACTGAGCAAATCGAGCTGCCATGGCCTTAGGTCGTCATCTCTTCCCAACATCAGTTTTCAGGTTTCAGAACCTAGACCTTCTCTCCAATCACTGCCCAGGGTTGAAGGTGATGCAGAAATCAGAACTCCTTCCCCATGGCAAGAAACCTTGTGGTTGGCATGTTGTCCAACGTTCAGTGTAGTTGAAACCAGTGTGGCCCATGAGGCCCCGCCCATGCTCGCGGGCCACATTGGTCACAAACACACATTGTGACGCTCAGGCTGAGCCCAGTCCTCAAGTAAGGCCACTCAGTGGCTGGATGAAGAGATATCATATTGGGCTGCCATGCCCCTAGGCCCCAATTTTTAACCATAGTTCGGGTTGTCCCTTCAGTCTTCCCCACGGCTTGGCTTTGGAATTCCTCTTTTGGTGGGACACCTGACGTAACAAAACTGAAATGAGTCCTCCCATCCCACAGATTGACGAAAAGCAATTGGGAATCGGGCCAAATCCTCAGAGAGGAAGATTCGTCCATGGCCCATGAGGCGTCCCCGACATTCCACGGCCATCGCTGATACAAAATCCAGAGACAAAAGCCTGAGCAAGCGCCTCAGACTCGCACTTTCTTCATATCCTGAAGAGTTCTTCTCATGGTTTGTAGATCGGGCCTGCCATACCTACGTCCCCAAACCTAAGCTGAGTTTGTGTCTTCAGACTTCTGTCCTCAAATTCTTGGGCCACACACCCTCCGGACTTCTTCCAGCCCACAGAATGACCCCAAACTCTTTGGACGGGGCCAAACGACCAGAGAGTAAGACTCGTACATTTCCCATGAAGTCACACAGAAATTCCACGACCATGAGTGACACGATATCCAGAGACAAAAACTTGAGCTTGAGCCTCACACTCGCCCTTCTTTCAAATCCCGAAGTGTTCTCCTCATGGTCTGTAGGTCAGTCATGCCATACCTATGACCCGAAACATAAGCCGAGTTTGTGTTTTCAGACAACTGTCCAAACAGCCCTGGCCTACACAACCTACAGGCTCAGGCCCCTGGAGCCAAACCTGAGGACTGTACTTGCCCTCTCCAAGGGAATTGTGTGTGCCCATTCCAATGGCCACAACCCTTCTAATAGGATAAACCTCCAAAGTCCCTGATCCATCTCAATAGTGGTGGCTTCCCAGGAACAACAGGGGCAATCTGAGCCCAACTGAGCACCTACCTGCACTCAGACCCATAGACAGATGTCCCCAGAGGTAAAAAGGAAAGAACAGGCCCCTAGGCACTAATCAGATCCATTGCTTTGGTTTCCAGGCATCTCTCCTCAGAGGCCTGGATTTCAAAAGCAGCATATAGCTGTTTCTTGACTCACCCATTAGAAAACATCTCATCTACACATGGGAAACTTACACGTTGGAGCTGTGTCAAAGCCTCTGTTTAGGAGAACCCTTTAGGGCCCCAGTGCCACCGCTTCATTCCAAGATCTCCATAGACACAAAAGCACTTTAGGACCCATCCCCAGGGGTGTCCATTTCAACTCAGCGTCCTCGGTTGCTCCCCACAGATCCAGGAGATCTAACCTGTCATGTTGCTAGGAGACAATTGGAATGCGATGTGGACTACCCAGCCATCCGTACTTAGAACCCTGCTCAGAATCATTGGCCTGGAGCCAAACAACTGGTCACAATTGTCCTGCGGAAGACTCTCTGCAGTTTGGGGCTTCTCACAACTCCCATCGTGGGAAAACACCCATGGCCTCGTGATGACCCCCATTCATGACGGGGCCATCAGGGTCAGAAACTCCAACCTGAGCGATCGTCTGATCCTCGCCCTGACTTCAGATGCACGAGATCTCGATTCAGGTCTGTAGATTGTGTGTGCCATGGCCTCACCCAGAAACCTAAGCCTAGCTTGTGTTCTCAGACTTTTGTCGTCAGACTACTGGCCCACAAGCCCTCCAGTTTGGCAATCCAGAACTACAATGCAGCACTCTGCCGGCTCTGCAGAAGAAAACATTGTCCTCTGGGGCTACCAAGTAATCCCAAATGAGGATCAACCTGCACCGACCTTGGCTGTACCCCAAATACATAGGCTGACCAGGGCTCTTATACCCTTTCTGGTACAGCCTGAGCCTGGACACCCTGGCCCCTCCCAGACAGCTGGCCGCACACTAGCACATCAAGCCGCCATGGCCTTAGGTCTTCATCTCTTCCCAACCTCGGTTTTCAGGTTTCAGAACCTAGACCTTATCCCAATCACTGCCCAGGGTTGAAGGTGATGCAAAAATCAGAACTCCTTCCCCATGGAAAGAAACCTTGTGGTTGGCATGTTGTCCAATTTCAGTGTAATTGAATCCAGTGTGGCCCATGAGGCCCCGCCCATGCTCGCGGGCCACAATGGTCACAAACACACATTGTGACGCTCAGGCTGAGCCAAGTCCTCAAGTAAGGCCACTCAGTGGCTGGATGAAGAGATAGCATATTGGGCTTGCCATGCCCCTAGGCCCCAATTTTTAACCATAGTTCGGGTTGTCCCTTCAGTCTTCCCCACGGCTTGGCTTTGGAATTCCTCTATCTGGTGGGACACCTGAGGTAACAAAACTGAAATGAGTCCTCCCATCCCACAGATTGACGAAAAGCAATTGGGAATCGGGCCAAATCCTCAGAGAGGAAGATTCGTCCATGGCCCATGAGGCCTCCCTGACATTCCACGGCCATCGCTGATACAAAATCCAGAGACAAAAGCCTGAGCAAGTGCCTCACTCGCACTTTCTTCATATCCTGAAGAGTTCTTCTCATGGTTTGTAGATCGGGCCTGCCATACCTACGTCCCCAAACCTAAGCTGAGTTTGTGTTTTCAGACTTCTGTCTTCAAAGTCTTGGGCCCCACACCCTCCAGGCTCGGCCCCTGGAGCCACTCATTAGGACTGTGCCTACCAATCCATGGGAATTCTGCCCATTCCATGGTCCAAAATCGTACAAATTAGGAGAAACCTCCAAAGTCCCTGAGGCCATCCCAATAGTGTAGGTCGCCCGGAACAAACAAGGGCTGTCAGACACCAGCTGATAATCGACCTCCACTCATACCATAGATGGATGTCCCCAGAGAAGAAGATTGAACAAGACAGGACCCTAGGCCATAATAGGATCCATTGCTTTGGGTCACAGGCATGTGTCCTCAAAATTCTGATTCCAATTCGAGCATAGGGGTTTTCCTGAGGCACCCATCAGAACTCATCTCGTCTCCACAAGGAAACCTGTGCATGGGAGCCATGTCCAAAGCTTAGGAGAGTACTTCAGGTTCCCGGTGCCACCGCCCCATTCCAAGGCTCTCATGGACACAAAAACACATTAGGACCCATCCTCAGGAGAGTCCATTTCAACTCAGCCACCCCGGTTGCTCCCGCAGAGCCATGAGATCTAAACTTTCTTGTTGCTAGGAGACAATTGGAATGCGAGGCGGGCTTCCCAGGCATCCATCCGCGAACGGTGCTCTGGAGTCATTCCATATGGGATGTCCTGGAGCTGTCCAACAGGTCTCAATTGTCCCGCAGAAGGAATCCTTGAAGGGGGCATCCCACAACTCCCAACGTGGGAAAACCTCAATGGCCTCGAGATTCCGCTCCCTTCATGAAGCGGCCGTCATGCTCAGAAACTCCAACCTGAGCCAACGTCTGATCCTCGCCCTGACTTCAGATGCATGAGATATTGGTTCAGATCTGCAGGGGGTACCTGCCGTGCCCTCGCCCTGAAACCCAAGTCTAGCTTGTCTTCTCAGACTTCCGTCCTCACACTCCTGGCCCCGACGCCCTCAAGTTTGGCAATTCCGGACCCACAATGCAGCACTCTGCCTGCACTCTAGAAAAAAAAATTATTGCCTCATGAGCTGCCCAGGCACCTTAAATGAGGGTAAACCTACACAGCACTCGACTTTACCCCAATTATATAGTCTAACCTGGGCACTAATGCACTGTCGAACACAAACTGAGCCCGGACCTCCTGACCAACACCCAGAAAGCTGACCGCACACTGAGCACATAAAACCCGCCATGGCCTTAGGTCATCATCTCTTCCCTACCTCAGTTTTCAGGCTTCAGAACCGAGACCTTATCCCAATCACTGCCCAGGGGTGAGTGTGATGCAGAAATCAGAACTCCTCCTTACCCATGGCAAGAACCCTTGTGGTTGGCACGTTGTCCAACGTTCAGTGTAGGAGAAACCAGCATTCACCCTGAGGCCCTGCCCATTCTTGAGTGCGACGAGGGCATACACACGCATTGTGACCCTCATCATGAGTCCTGTCCTCTAGTAAGTCCTCTCAGTGGCTGGACCTTTAGATGTCATAATGGGCTTGAAATGTCACTCGGCCCCAATTTTTAACCAGATTTCTGACTGTTCTGTCGCCCCTCCCCAGGTCTGTACTCCGGAATCCCTCATTTGGTGGGACACCTGAGGTTAAAAAAGAAAACAACCACAACAACACCAAAATAAAACGGACTTCTTCCAGCCCACAGAATGAACCCAAACTCTTTGGACGGGGCCAAACCACCAGAGAGTAAGACTCGTCCATTTTCCATGAAGTCACCCAGAAATTCCACGACCATGAGTGAAACGATATCCCGAGACAAAAACTTGAGCAGGAGCCTCACACTCGCCCTTCTTTCAAATCCCGAAGAGTTCTCCTCATGGTCTGTAGATCAGTTCTGCCATACCTATGACCCGAAACATAAGCCAAGTTTGTGTTTTCAGACAACTGTCCAAACAGCCCTGGCCTACACAACCTACAGGCTCGGGCCTCTGGAGCCAAACCTGAGGACTGTACTTGCCCTCTCCAAGGGAATTGTGTGTGCCCATTCCAATGGCCACAACCCTTCTAATAGGTTAAACCTCCAAAGTCCCTGTTATATCTCAATAGTGGTGGCTTCCCAGGAAAAACAGGGGCAATCTGAGCCCAAATGAGCCCCTACCTGCACTCAGACCCATAGAGAGATGTCCTCAGAGTTAAAAAGGAAAGAACAGGCCCCTATGCACTAATCAGATCCATTGCTTTGGTTTCCAGGCATCTCTCCTCAGAGGCCTGGATTTCAAAAGCAGCATATAGCTGTTTCTTGATTCACCCATCAGAAAACATCTCATCTACACATGGGAAACTTGCACGTTGGAGCTGTGTCAAAGCCTCTGTTTAGGAGAACCCTTTAGGGCCCAAGTGCCACCGCTTCATTCCAAGGTCTCCATAGACACAAAAGCACATTCGGACCCATCCCCAGGGCTGTGCATTTCAACTCATCATCCTCGGTAGCTCCCCACAGATCCAGGAGATCTAACCTGTCTTGTTGCTAGGAGACAATTGGAATGCGAGGTGGGCTACCCAGCCATCCATCCTTAGAACCCTGCTCAGAATCATTGGCCTGGAGCCAAACAACAGGTCTCAATTGTCCTGCCGAAGACTCTCTGCAGTTTGGAGCTTCTCACAACTCCCATCATGGGAAAACCCCAATGGCCTCGTGATGCCCCCCCATTCATGAAGGGGCCATCAGGGACAGAAACTCCAACCTGAGCGGTCGTCTGATCCTCGCCCTGACTTCAGATGCACGAGATCTCGATTCAGGTCTGTAGATTGTGCCTGCCATGGCCTCACCCAGAAACCTAAGCCTAGCTTGTGTTCTCAGACTTTTGTCGTCAGACTACTGGCCCACAAGCCCTCCAGTTTGGCAATCCAGAACTACAATGCAGCACTCTGCCTGCCCTCCTGATAAAAAACATTCTCCTCTGGGGCTACCCAGTAACCCCAAATGAGGATCAACCTGCACCGACCTTGGCTGTACCCCAAATACATAGGCTGACCAGGGCACTAATGCCCTTTCTGACACAGCCTGAGCCTGGACCCCCTGGCCCCTCCCAGAGAGCTGGCCGCACACTGAGCACATCGAGCCCCCATGGCCTTAGGTCGTCATCTCTTCCCAACCTCGGTTTCCAGGTTTCAGAACCTAGACCTTATCTCCAATCACTGTCCATGTTGAAGGTGATGCAGAAATCAGAACTCCTTCCCCATGGCAAGAAACCTTGTGGTTGGCATGTTGTCCAACGTTCAGTGTAGTTGAAACCAGTGGCCCATGTGGCCCCGCCCATGATCGCGGGCCACATTGGTCACAAACACATTGTGATGCTCAGGCTGAGCCCAGTCCTCAAGTAAGGCCACTCAGTGGCTGGATGAAGAGATATCATATTGGGCTTGCCATGCCCCTAGGCCCCAATTTTGAACCATATTTCGGATTGTCCCTTCAGTCTTCCCCACGGCTTGGCTTTGGAATTCCTTTTTTGGTGGGACACCTGAGGTAACAAAACTGAAATGAGTCCTCCCATCCCACAGATTGACGAAAAGCAATTGGGAATCGGCCAAATCCTCAGAGAGGAAGATTCGTCCATGGCCCATGAGGCCTCCCCGACATTCCACGGCCATCACTGATACAAAATCCAGAGACAAAAGCCTGAGCAATTGCCACAGACTCGCACTTTCTTCATATCCTGTTGAGTTCTTCTCATGGTTTGTAGATCGGGCCTGCCATACCTACGTCCCCAAACCTAAGCTGAGTTTGTGTTTTCAGACTCCTGTCCTCAAAGTCTTGGGCCACACACCCTCCAGGCTGGGCCCTGTAGCCACACATTAGGACTGTGCCTACCAATCCATGGGAATTCTGCCCATTACATGGTCCAAAATCGTACAAATTAGGAGAAACCTCCAACGACCCTTAGGCCATCCCAATAGTGTTGGTTACCCGGAACAAACAAGGGGTGTCTGACACCAGCTGATAATCGACCTCCACTCATACCATTGATGGATGTCCCCAGAGAAGAAGATTGAACCAGACAAGACCCTAGGTCATAATAGGATCCATTGCTATGGGTTACAGGCATGTGTCCTCAAAAGCCTGATTCCAATACGAGCATAGGGGTTTTCCTGAGGCACCCATCAGAACTCATCTCGTCTCCACAAGGAAACCTGTGCATGGGAGCCATGTCCAAAGCTTAGAAAAGTACTTCAGGTTGCCGGTGCCACCGCCCAAATTCCAAGGCCCTCATAGACACAAAAACACATTAGGACACATCCTCAGGAAAGTCCATTTCAACTCAGTCACCGAGGTTGCTCCAGCAGAGCCATCAGATCTAAACTGTCTTGTTGCTAGGAGACAATTGGAATGCGAGGCGGGCTTCCCAGGCATCCATCCGCGAACGGTGCTCTGGAGTCATTCCATATGGGATGTCCTGGAGCTGTCCAACAGGTCTCAATTGTCCCGCAGAAGGAATCCTTGAAGGGGGCATCCCACAACTCCCAACGTGGGAAAACCTCAATGGCCTCGAGATTCCGCTCCCTTCATGAAGCGGCCGTCATGCTCAGAAACTCCAACCTGAGCCAACGTCTGATCCTCGCCCTGACTTCAGATGCATGAGATATTGGTTCAGATCTGCAGGGGGTACCTGCCGTGCCCTCGCCCTGAAACCCAAGTCTAGCTTGTCTTCTCAGAATTCCGTCCTCACACTCCTGGCCCCAAAGCCCTCAAGTTTGGCAATTCCGGACCCACAATGCAGCACTCTGCCTGCCCTCTAGAAAAAAAATTATTGCCTCATGAGCTGCCCAGGCACCTTAAATGAGGGTAAACCTACACAGCTCTCGACTTTACCCAAATTATATAGTCTAACCTGGGCACTAATGCACTGTCGAACACAACCTGAGCCCGGAACTCCTGACCAATACCCAGAAAGCTGACCGCACACTGAGCACATAAAACCCGCCATGGCCTTAGGTCATCATCTCTTCCCTACCTCAGTTTTCAGGCTTCAGAACCGAGACCTTATCTCCAATCACTGCCCAGGGGTGAGTGTGATGCAGAAATCAGTACTCCTCCTTACCCATGGCAAGAACCCTTGTGGTTGGCACGTTGTCCAACGATCAGTGTAGGAGAAACCCTGAGGCCCCGCCCATTCTTGAGTGCGACAAGGACATACACACGCATTGTGACCCTCAGCATGAGTCCTGTCCTTTAGTAAGTCCTCTCAGTGGCTGGACCTTTAGATGTCATAATGGGCTTGAAATGTCACTCGGCCCCAATTTTTAACCAGATTTCTGACTGTTCTGTCGCCCCTCCCCAGGTCTGTACTCCGGAATCCCTCATTTGGTGGGACACCTGAGGTTAAAAAAGAAAACAACCACAACAACACCAAAATAAAACGGACTTCTTCCAGCCCACAGAATGAACCCAAACTCTTTGGACGGGGCCAAACCACCAGAGAGTAAGACTCGTCCATTTTCCATGAAGTCACCCAGAAATTCCACGACCATGAGTGAAACGATATCCCGAGACAAAAACTTGAGCAGGAGCCTCACACTCGCCCTTCTTTCAAATCCCGAAGAGTTCTCCTCATGGTCTGTAGATCAGTTCTGCCATACCTATGACCCGAAACATAAGCCAAGTTTGTGTTTTCAGACAACTGTCCAAACAGCCCTGGCCTACACAACCTACAGGCTCGGGCCTCTGGAGCCAAACCTGAGGACTGTACTTGCCCTCTCCAAGGGAATTGTGTGTGCCCATTCCAATGGCCACAACCCTTCTAATAGGTTAAACCTCCAAAGTCCCTGTTATATCTCAATAGTGGTGGCTTCCCAGGAAAAACAGGGGCAATCTGAGCCCAAATGAGCCCCTACCTGCACTCAGACCCATAGAGAGATGTCCTCAGAGTTAAAAAGGAAAGAACAGGCCCCTATGCACTAATCAGATCCATTGCTTTGGTTTCCAGGCATCTCTCCTCAGAGGCCTGGATTTCAAAAGCAGCATATAGCTGTTTCTTGACTCACCCATCAGAAAACATCTCATCTACACATGGGAAACTTGCACGTTGGAGCTGTGTCAAAGCCTCTGTTTAGGAGAACCCTTTAGGGCCCAAGTGCCACCGCTTCATTCCAAGGTCTCCATAGACACAAAAGCACATTCGGACCCATCCCCAGGGCTGTGCATTTCAACTCATCATCCTCGGTAGCTCCCCACAGATCCAGGAGATCTAACCTGTCTTGTTGCTAGGAGACAATTGGAATGCGAGGTGGGCTACCCAGCCATCCATCCTTAGAACCCTGCTCAGAATCATTGGCCTGGAGCCAAACAACAGGTCTCAATTGTCCTGCCGAAGACTCTCTGCAGTTTGGAGCTTCTCACAACTCCCATCGTGGGAAAACACCCATGGCCTCGTGAAGCCCCCCCCCATTCATGAAGGGGCCATCAGGGACAGAAACTCCAACCTGAGCGGTCGTCTGATCCTCGCCCTGACTTCAGATGCACGAGATCTCGATTCAGGTCTGTAGATTGTGCCTGCCATGGCCTCACCCAGAAACCTAAGCCTAGCTTGTGTTCTCAGACTTTTGTCGTCAGACTACTGGCCCACAAGCCCTCCAGTTTGGCAATCCAGAACTACAATGCAGCACTCTGCCTGCCCTCCTGATAAAAAACATTCTCCTCTGGGGCTACCCAGTAACCCCAAATGAGGATCAACCTGCACCGACCTTGGCTGTACCCCAAATACATACGCTGACCAGGGCACTAATGCCCTTTCTGACACAGCCTGAGCCTGGACCCCCTGGCCCCTCCCAGAGAGCTGGCCGCACACTGAGCACATCGAGCCCCCATGGCCTTAGGTCGTCATCTCTTCCCAACCTCGGTTTCCAGGTTTCAGAACCTAGACCTTATCTCCAATCACTGTCCATGTTGAAGGTGATGCAGAAATCAGAACTCCTTCCCCATGGCAAGAAACCTTGTGGTTGGCATGTTGTCCAACGTTCAGTGTAGTTGAAACCAGTGGCCCATGTGGCCCCGCCCATGATCGCGGGCCACATTGGTCACAAACACATTGTGATGCTCAGGCTGAGCCCAGTCCTCAAGTAAGGCCACTCAGTGGCTGGATGAAGAGATATCATATTGGGCTTGCCATGCCCCTAGGCCCCAATTTTGAACCATATTTCGGATTGTCCCTTCAGTCTTCCCCACGGCTTGGCTTTGGAATTCCTTTTTTGGTGGGACACCTGAGGTAACAAAACTGAAATGAGTCCTCCCATCCCACAGATTGACGAAAAGCAATTGGGAATCGGCCAAATCCTCAGAGAGGAAGATTCGTCCATGGCCCATGAGGCCTCCCCGACATTCCACGGCCATCACTGATACAAAATCCAGAGACAAAAGCCTGAGCAATTGCCACAGACTCGCACTTTCTTCATATCCTGTTGAGTTCTTCTCATGGTTTGTAGATCGGGCCTGCCATACCTACGTCCCCAAACCTAAGCTGAGTTTGTGTTTTCAGACTCCTGTCCTCAAAGTCTTGGGCCACACACCCTCCAGGCTGGGCCCCTGTAGCCACACATTAGGACTGTGCCTACCAATCCATGGGAATTCTGCCCATTACATGGTCCAAAATCGTACAAATTAGGAGAAACCTCCAACGACCCTTAGGCCATCCCAATAGTGTTGGTTACCCGGAACAAACAAGGGGTGTCTGACACCAGCTGATAATCGACCTCCACTCATACCATTGATGGATGTCCCCAGAGAAGAAGATTGAACCAGACAAGACCCTAGGTCATAATAGGATCCATTGCTATGGGTTACAGGCATGTGTCCTCAAAAGCCTGATTCCAATACGAGCATAGGGGTTTTCCTGAGGCACCCATCAGAACTCATCTCGTCTCCACAAGGAAACCTGTGCATGGGAGCCATGTCCAAAGCTTAGAAAAGTACTTCAGGTTGCCGGTGCCACCGCCCAAATTCCAAGGCCCTCATAGACACAAAAACACATTAGGACACATCCTCAGGAAAGTCCATATCAACTCAGTCACCGAGGTTGCTCCAGCAGAGCCATCAGATCTAAACTGTCTTGTTGCTAGGAGACAATTGGAATGCGAGGCGGGCTTCCCAGGCATCCATCCGCGAACGGTGCTCTGGAGTCATTCCATATGGGATGTCCTGGAGCTGTCCAACAGGTCTCAATTGTCCGGAAGAAGGAATCCTGGAAGGGGGCATCCCACAACTCCCAACGTGGGAAAACCTCAATGGCCTCGAGATTCCGCTCCCTTCATGAAGCGGCCGTCATGCTCAGAAACTCCCACCTGAGCCAACGTCTGATCCTTGCCCTGACTTCAGATGCATGAGATATTGGTTCAGATCTGCAGGGGGTACCTGCCGTGCCCTCGCCCGGAAACCCAAGTCTAGCTTGTCTTCTCCATCCTCACACTCCTGGCCCCGAAGCCCTCAAGTTTGGCAATTCCGGACCCACAATGCCACACTCTGCCTGCCCTCTAGAAAAAAAATTATTGCCTCATGAGCTGCCCAGGCACCATAAATGAGGGTAAACCTACACAGCACTCGACTTTACCCAAATTATATAATCTAACCTGGGCACTAATGCACTGTCGAACACATCCTGAGCCCGGACCTCCTGAACAACACCCAGAAAGCTGACCGCACACTGAGCTCATGAAACCCTCCATGGCGTTAGGTCATCATCTCTTCCCTACCTCAGTTTTCAGGCTTCAGAACCGAGACCTTATCTCCAATTACTGCTCAGGGGTGAGTGTGATGCAGAAATCAGAACTCTTCCTTACCCATGGCAAGAACCCTTGTGGTTGGCACGTTGTCGAACGTTCAGTGTAGGAGAAACCAGCATTCACCCTGAGGCCCTGCCTATTCTTGAGTGCGACGAGGGCATACACACGCATTGTGACCCTCAGCATGAGTCCTGTCCTCTAGTAAGTCCTCTCCTTGGCTGGACAATTAGATGTCATAATGGGCTTGACATGTCCCTAGGCCCCAATTTTTAACCAGATTTCTGATTGTCCAGTCGCCCCTCCCCAGGGCTCTACTCTGGAATCCCTCATTTGGTGGGACACCTGAGGTTAAAAAAGAAAACAACAACAACAACAACAACAACAAAAAAAGGACTTCTTCAAGACCACAAAATGACCCCAAACTCTTTGGACGGGGCCAAACCACCAGAGAGTAAGACTCGTCCATTTCCCATGAAGTCACCCAGAAATTCCACGACCATGAGTGACACGATATCCAGAGACAAAAACTTGAGAAAAGGAGCCTCACACTCGTCCTTCTTTCAAATCCAGAAGAGTTCTCCTCATGGTCTGTAGATCAGTCCTGCCATACCTATGACCCGAAACATAAGCCGAGTTTGTGTTTTCAGACAACTGTCCAAACAGCCCTGGCCTACACAACATACAGGCTAAGGCCCCTGGAGCCAAACCTGAGGACTGTACTTGCCCTCTGCAAGGGAATTGTGTGTGCCCATTCCAATGGCCACAACCCTTCTAATAGGATAAACCTCCAAAGTCCCTGATCCATCTCAAAAGTGGTGGCTTCCCAGGAAAAACAGGGGCAATCTGAGCCCAACTGAGCACCTACCTGCACTCAGACCCATAGACAGATGTCCGCAGAGGTAAAAAGGAAAGAACAGGCCCCTAGGCACTAATCAGATCCATTGCTTTGGTTTCCAGGCATCTCTCCTCAGAGGCCTGGATTTCAAAAGCAGCATATAGCTGTTTCTTGACTCACCCATCAGAAAACATCTATCTACACATGGGAAACTTGCACGTTGGAGCTGTGTCAAAGCCTCTGTTTAGTAGAACTCTTTAGGGCCCAAGTGCCACCGCTTCATTCCAAGGTCTCCTTAGACACAAAAGCACATTAGGACCCATGCCCAGGGGTGTCCATTTCAATGCAGCGTCCTCGGTTACTCCCCACAGATCCAGGAGATCTAACCTGTCTTGTTGCTAGGAGACAATTGGAATCCGAGGTGGGCTACCCAGCCATCCATCCTTAGAACCCTGCTCAGAATCATTGGCCTGGAGCCAAACAACAGGTCTCAATTGTCCTGCAGAAGACTCTCTGCAGTTTGGAGTTTCTCACAACTCCCATCGTGGGAAAACCACCATGGCCTCCTGATGCCCCCCCCCCATTCATGAAGGGGCCATCAGGGACAGAAACTCCAACCTGAGCGATCGTCTGATCCTCGCCCTGACTTCAGATGCACGAGATCTCGATTCAGGGCTGTAGATTGTGCCTGCCATGGCCTCCCCCAGAAACCTAATCCTAGCTTGTGTTCTCAGACTTTTGTCGTCAGACTACTGGCCCACAAGCCCTCCAGTTTGGCAATCCAGAACTACAATGCAGCACTCTGCCTGCCCTCCAGATAAAAAACATTGTCCTCTGGGGCTAACCAGTAACCCCAAATGAGGATCAACCTGCACCGACCTTGGCTGTACCCCAAATACATAGGCTGACCAGGGCACTAATGCCCTTTCTGACACAGCCTGAGCCTGGACCCCTGGCCACTCCCAGACAGCTGGCCGCACACTGAGCACATCGAGCCCCCATGGCCTTAGGTCGTCATCTCTTCCCAACCTCGGTTTCCAGGTTTCAGAACCTAGACCTTATCTCCATTCACTGCCCAGGTTGAAGGTGATGCAGAAATCAGAACTCCTTCCCCATGGCAAGAATCCATGTGGTTGGCATGTTGTCAAACGTTCAGTGTCGTTGAAACAAGTGTTGCCCATGAGGCACCGCCCATGCTCGTGGGCCACATTGGTTACAAACACACATTGTGACCCTCAGGCTGAGCCCAGTCCTCAAGTAAGGCCACTCAGTGGCTGGATGAAAGGATAGCATATTGGGCTTGCCATGCCCCTAGGCCCCAATTTATAACCATAGTCCGTGTTGTCTCTTCAGTCTTCCCCACGGCTTGGCTTTGGAATTCCTCTTTTGGTGGGACACCTGAGGTAACAAAACTGAAATGAGTCATCCCATCCCACAGATTGACGAAAAGCAATTGGGAATCTGGCCAAATCCTCAGAGAGGAAGATTCGTCCATGGCCCATAAGGCCTCCCCGACATTCCAAGGCCATCGCTGATACAAAATCCAGAGACAAAAGCCTGAGCAAGCACCTCAGACTCGCACTTTCTTCATATCCTGAAGAGTTCTTCTCATGGTTTGTAGATCGGGCCTGCCATACCTACGTCCCCAAACCTAAGCTGAGTTTGTGTTTTCAGACTTCTGTCCTCAAAGTCTTGGGCCACACACTCTCCAGGCTGGGACCCTGGAGCCACACATTAGGACTGTGCCTACCAATCCATGGGAATTCTGCCCATTCCATGGTCCATAATCGTACAAATTAGGAGAAACCTCCAAAGTCCCTAAGGCCATCCCAATAGTGTAGGTCGCCCGGAACAAACAAGGGCTGTCTGACACCAGCTGATAATCGACCTCCACTCATACCATAGATGGATGTCCCCAGAGAAGAAGATTGAACCAGACAGGACCCTAGGCCATAATAGGATCCATTGCTTTGGGTTACAGGCATGTGTCCTCAAAAGCCTGATTCCAATACGAGCATAGGGGTTTTCCTGAGGCACCCATCAGAACTCATCTCGTCTCCACAAGGAAACCTGTGCATGGGAGCCATGTCCAAAGCTTAGGAGAGAACTTCAGATTCCCGGTGCCACCGCCCCATTCCAAGGCCCTCATGGACACAAAAACACATTAGGACACATCCTCAGGAAAGTCCATTTCAACTCTGCCACCCCGGTTGCTCCCGCAGAGCCATCAGATCTAAACTGTCTTGTTGCTAGGAGACAATTGTAATGCGAGGCGGACTTCCCAGGCATCCATCCGCGAACGGTGCTCTGGAGTCATTCCATATGGGATGTCCTGGAGCTGTCCAACAGGTCTCAATTGTCCCGCAGAAGGAATCCTTGAAGGGGGCATCCCACAACTCCCAACGTGGGAAAACCTCAATGGCTTCGAGATTCCGCTCCCTTCATGAAGCGTCCATCATGCACAGAAAATCCAACCTGAGCCAACGTCTGATCCTCGCCCTGACTTCAGATGCCTGAGATATGGTTCAGATGCAGGGGTACCTGCCGTGCCCTCGCCCTGAAACCCAAGTCTAGCTTGTCTTCTCAGACTTCCGTCCTCACACTCCTGGCCCCGAAGCCCTCAAGTTTGGCAATTCCGGACCCACAATGCAGCACCCTGCCTGCCCTCTAGAAAATAAATTATTGCCTCATGAGCTACCCAGGCACCTTAAATGAGGGTAAACCTACACACACTCGACTTTACCCAAATTATATAGTCTAACCTGGGCACTAATGCACTGTCGAACACAACCTGAGCCCGGACCTCCTGACCAACACCCAGAAAGCTGACCGCACACTGAGCACATAAATCCGCCATGGCCTTAGGTCATCATCTCTTCCCTACCTCAGTTTTCAGGCTTCAGAACCGAGACCTTATCTCCAATCACTGCCCCGGTGTGAGTGTGATGCAGAAATCAGAACTCCTCCTTACCCATGGCAAGAACCCTTGTGGTTGGCACGTTGTCCAACGTTCAGTGTAGGAGAAACCAGCATTCACCCTGAGGCCCCGCCCATTCTTGAGTGCGATGAGGGCATACACACGCATTGTGACCCTCAGCATGAGTCCTCTCCTCTAGTAAGTCCTCTCCTTGGCTGGACCATTAGATGTCATAATGGGCTTGACATGTTCCTAGGCCCCAATTTTTAACCAGATTTCTGATTGTCCAGTCGCCCCTCCCCAGGGCTCTACTCTGGAATCCCTCATTTGGTGGGACACCTGAGGTTAAAAAAAAAAAAAAAAAACGGACTTCTTCCAGCCCACAGAATGACCCCAAACTCTTTGGACGGGGCCAAACCACCAGAGAGTAAGAATCGTCCATTTCCCATGAAGTCACCCAGAAATTCCACGACCATGAGTGACACGATATCCAGAGAGAAAAACTTGAGAAGGAGCCTCACACTCGCCCTTCTTTCAAATCCAGAAGAGTTCTCCTCATGGTCTGTAGATCAGTCCTGCCATACCTATGACCCGAAACATAAGCCGAGTTTGTGTTTTCAGACAACTGTCCAAACAGCCCTGGCTTACACAACCTACAGGCTCAGGCCCCTGGAGCCAAACCTGAGGACTGTACTTGCCCTCTCCAAAGGAATTGTGTGTGCCCATTCCAATGGCCACAACCCTTCTAATAGGATAAACCTCCAAAGTCCCTGATCCATCTCAATAGTGTTGGCTTCCCAGGAAAAACAGGGGCAATCTGAGCCCTTCAGAGCACCTACCTGCACTCAGACCCATAGACAGATGTGCCCAGAGGTAAAAAGGAAAGAACAGGCCCCTAGGCACTAATCAGATCCATTGCTTTGGTTTCCAGGCATCTCTCCTCAGAGACCTGGATTTCAAAAGCAGCATATAGCTGTTTGTTGACTCACCCAACAGAAATCATCTCATCTACACATGGGAAACTTGCACGTTGGAGCTGTGTCAAAGCCTCTGTTTAGTAGAACTCTTTAGGGCCCAAGTGCCACCGCTTCATTCCAAGGTCTCCTTAGACACAAAAGCACATTAGGACCCATGCCCAGGGGTGTCCATTTCAATGCAGCGTCCTCGGTTACTCCCCACAGATCCAGGAGATCTAACCTGTCTTGTTGCTAGGAGACAATTGGAATGCGAGGTGGGCTACCCAGCCATCCATCCTTAGAACCCTGCTCAGAATCATTGGCCTGGAGCCAAACAACAGGTCTCAATTGTCCTGCAGAAGACTCTCTGCAGTTTGGAGCTTCTCACAACTCCCATCGTGGGAAAACCCTCATGGCCTAGTGATCCCCCCCCCCATTCATGAAGGGGCCATCATGGACAGAAACTACAACCTGAGCGATCGTCTGATCCTCGCCCTGACTTCAGATGCATGAGATCTCGATTCAGGTCTGTAGATTGTGCCTGCCATGGCCTCACCCAGAAACCTAAGCCTAGCTTGTGTTCTCAAACTTTTGTCGTCAGAATACTGGCCCACAAGCCCTCCAGTTTGGCAATCCAGAACTACAATGCAGCACTCTGCCTGCCCTCCAGATAAAAAACATTCTCCTCTGGGGCTACCCAGTAACCCCAAATGAGGATCAACCTGCACCGACCTTGGCTGTACCCCAAATACATAGGCTGACCAGGGCACTAATGCCCTTTCTGACACAGCCTGAGCTGTGTGACTCCCTGGCCCGTCCCAGACAGCTGGCCGCACACTGAGCACATCGAGCCGCCATGGCCTTAGGTCGTCATCTCTTCCCAACCTCGGATTTCAGGCTTTAGATTCTAGATCTTACCTCCAATCACTGCCCAGGGTTGAACGGGATGCAGAAATCAGAACTCCTTCCCCATGGCAAGATACCTTGTGTTTGGCATGTTGTCCAACTTTCAGTGTAGTTGAATCCAGTGTTGCCCATGAGGCCCCGCCATGCTCGCAGGCTACATTGGTCACAAACACACATTGTGACCCTCAGCCTGACCAAAGTCCTCAAGTAAGGCCTCTCAGTGGCTGGATGAAGAGATAGCATATTGGGCTTGCCATGCCCCTAGTCCCCATTTTTGAACCATAGTTCTGGTGGTCCCTTCAGTCTTCCCCACGGCTTTGCTTTGGAATTCCTCTTTTCGTGGGACACCTGAGGTAACAAAACTGAAAGGAGTTCTCCCATCCCACAGTTTGACGAAAAAAAATTGGGAATCGGGCGAAATCCTCATAGAGGTAGATTCGTCCATGGCCCATGAAGCATCCCCGACATTCTACGGCCATTGCTGATACAAATTCCAGAGACAAATGCCTGAGCAAGCGCCTCAGACTCGCTCTATATTCAAATCTTCATGAGTTCTTCTCATGGTTTGTATATTGGGCCTGCCATACCGACGTCCCCAAAAAAAGCTGAGTTTGTGTATCAGAATCACAATCAGAACTCTGCATTCCACATGGCTGTAATGCTTGTTCTTCACATGGAGTCACACCTTCACGTGGGGAACCCTTCATGGCCCCTGATGCCACGCCAAAACATGAGTGCTGCTTGGGCACAAATTCACACTATGACCCTAGCATGAGCCCCATGTCAAAGAAAGGCCTGTCAGGTTCGGGACGAAGATCCTGCATATAGTCCCTGCCATGCCCATAGGCACCCAGGACTAACTACATGGTGTGTATTCCAGTTGAAGGAACCCACTGCTGTGCTCTAGAGTCCCTCTCCTGGGGGGTTCTTTCTGTCAGAAAACAGTACTCTTCACTTCCCACAGAATGAACCCAAACACTTGGGAGCTTGGACAATCCCCCGAGAGGAAGGCTCTTCCTCGGCCCCTGAGGCAACCCCTACCCTGACCGGACACTGTGGACGCAACACCCAGAGACAAAAGCCTGAGCAATTGCCTCCCACTTGCCCTCCTTTGATATTCAGAGAATCTCCCCTCACGGACTGGAGATCAGGCCTGCCATTACCTTGGCCCCTTCCTGAGCCAAGTTTGCTTTTTCAGACATCAGTCCCCACAGCCCTGGCAAACACAGCCTCTAGGCTGAATCCTCTGGAGCCATACAACAGAACCGTGCCTGCTCTCTCCTGGGAAACTGTGTCCATTCCTTTGGACACACACCTCCAGAATATGAGAAACCTCAAGGCCCCCGAGGACATCCCACTACTGGGAGCCTCCCTGGACACACAGGGGCATTCGGACAAGCTGAGCAGCTACCTCCACGAAGGTATGCACACAGATGTCAACAGAGATAGAAGGTTGAGCCGGACAGGCCCTTAGGCCATAATCTCAACTCTTGCTTTGGGTTCCAGGTGTTACTCCTCAGAGTCTTTGGTTCGAAGAACAGGATATGGGGCTTTCCTGAGGCACTGAACAGAACTCCTCTCGTCTCCACATGGGGAGCTTTCTTACTGGGGATGTATCAAACCCTTCAGGTAGTGCCCAAGCAGCACTTGAGTGCTGATTGGGAACAAATTCACACTGTGACCCTAGCATGAGCCCCATGTCAAAGAAAGGCCTGTCAGGGCCTGGACAAAGAGCCCGCATATGGGGCTTGTCAAGCCCCTATGCACCCAATCCTCACCAGGGTTTGAGATTTCCTGTCGCCCCGCCCGTACCTGGGGCTCTGATCTGGAATCCCTTTCTTGGAGAGACACATGAGCCAGACAACACGACTCCACCCTTCCCACAAAATGACCCCAAACTCTTGGGAGCTGGGACAAATCCCCAGAGAGGGATACTCGTCCACAGTACCTGAGGCCACCGCTCCAATCCACGGCTATCCCGGACACAACATCCAGAGACAAAAGCCTGAAGGAACGCCTTCCACTCGCCCTTGTTTCAGAGGCCCAGGAGTTCCCTCTCGGGCTGAACCTCCGGCCTGCCATACCCTAGGCACCACTCATAAGCTGACTTTGTGTTTTAAAACTTCTGTGCCCACAGCCTGGACCCACACACCTCCAGGCTAGGGCCTCTGGAGCCACAGCGAAAGTTTGTGCCTGCCCTCTCCAAGGAGAGTGTGCCCAATCCATTGACCACAACCCTACAGGTTAGGGAAAAGCTCCAAGGCCCCTGAGGACATCAATAGTGTAGGCCACCCTGGACTAAGAGGGGCTCTCTGACACCAGCGGAGCAACTATCTCCACTTAGACTCTCAGAAAGTGTCCCCAGAGACAGAAGGTTGAAATGGACAGGCCCCCAGGCCCTAATATGAACCTTAGCTTTGTTCCATGTGTCCGTTCTCAGAGGACTGTTTTCGTAGACCAGCACATGGGGCTTTTCTGAGGCACCAAACAACGGATCTCTCGTCTCCACATGGGCAGCTTTCTTACTGGGGATGTATCAAACCCTTCAGATAGGAGAGTTCCGCAGGGCCACTGAACAACCAGCACATTCCAAGTTCTCCATGGACCCAAACGAACATTATGACGCATCCTCAGGAGAGGCCATTTCAACTCAGCCCCCTGGGTCGCGTGTTCCAGAGGCCCCAGATCAAACATATCTTATCGCTAATGGCCAATTGGAATGCGAGGCATGCTGTACAGGGATCCATCCTTCGAACCCTGCTCTCCAGTCCTTCCGTATGGTATGTCCTGGAGCCATGCAACAGGACTCGAATGTCCCGCAGAAGATAACCTTGTGGTATGGGGCAACCTCCAAACTCAGCGTGGGAAAACTTCCTTGGCCTCATGAGGCCCCCACTTCATGAAGGTGCCATCATGGACACATACTCCAGCCTCAGCCATCGTCTGATCCTCAGCCTGACTTCAGATGCAGGAGATTTTGATTCAGCCTCTGCAGAATGGGCCTGCTCTGCCCTTGGCTCCAATCCTCACCCTAGCTTGTGTTTTCAGACTTCCGTTCTCTCACTCCAGGCCCACAAGCCCTCCCTACTGGGAATTCTGGGGCCACAATGAAGTACTCTGCCTGCCTCCCAGGAGAAAAACATTGTCTATGGTGCTGCCCAGAAACCCCAAATGAGGATCAAACTGCTTGGCCCTCGGCAACACCCCAATTGCATAGGCTACCTTAAACAATGATGCTCTGAGGCAAATAGCCTGAGCCCAGACCTTCCAACAGACACCGACACAGCTGGCTGCACACCCAGCACATTGGACCCGCCACTGCCTTAGGCCACCATCCATTCCCAACCTGGGTTTTCAGTCATCGGAACCTAGACCTTATCTCCAATCCCTGCACAGGGGGGAACCTGATACACAAGTCAGAACCCCTCCTTCCCCATGGCAAGAAAACTTGCTGCTGGCAGTGAGTCAAACCTTCAGTGTAGGAGAAAACGGCATGGCCCATGAGGCAACGCCCAAGCGTTAGGGCCGCCTTGGGCACAAACACACATTGTGACCCTCAGCGTGAGTACCTTATTCAAGTAACGCCTCTCAGTGACTGGACCAAGAGCCCGCATATGTGGCTTGCCATGCCCATAGGCACCCAGGATTAACTAGATGGTGTGTATTCCAGTTCAGGGAACCCACTGCTGTGCTCTATAGTTCCTCTCCTGGGGGGTCCCCTGTGGCAGAAAACAGTACTCTTCCCTTCCCACAGAATGAATCCAAACACTTGGGAGCTTGGACAATCCCCCGAGAGGAAGGCTCTTCCTCGGCCTCTGAGACAACCCCTACCCTGACCGGACACTGTGAACGCAACACCCAGAGACAAAATCCTGAGTGACTGCCTCCCACTTGCCCTCCTTTGATATCCAGAGGATCTCCCCTCACGGACTGGAGATCAGTCCTGCCATTACCTTGGCCACTAGCTGAGCCAAGTTTGCTTTTTCAGACATCTGTCCCCACAGCCCTGGCAAACACAGCCTCTAGGCTGAATCCTCTGGAGCCATACCACAGGACCGTGCCTGCTCTCTCCTGGGAAACTGTGTCCATTCCTTTGGACACACACCTCCAGAATATGAGAAACCTCAAGGCCCCCGAGGACATCCCACTACTGGGAGGCTCCCTGGACACACAGGGGCATTCGGACACAAGCTGAGCAGCTACCTCCACGAAGGCATGCCCACAGATGTCAACAGAGATAGAAGGTTGAGCCGGACAGGCCCTTAGGCCGTAATCTCAACTCTTGCTTTGGGTTCCAGGTGTTACTCCTCAGAGGCTTTGGTTCGAAGAACAGGATATGGGGCTTTCCTGAGGCACTGAACAGAACTCCTCTCCTCTCCACATGGGAAGCTTCCCTGTTGGAGCTGTGTCAAACACCTCAGTTTGGAGAACCCTGCAGAGTCCCTGAGCCACCTCCACATTCCAAGGTCTCCCAGGCCACCAAGCCACAGTAGGACTCATCTTCAGGAGAGTCCATTTCAACTCTCCCCTCTGGGTAGCTCACCCAGGAGCCTGCAGATTGAGCCTGCCTTGTCCTGACTAAAGAGTGGGAATATGAGGTGGCGTTCCCAGGCATCCATGCTTAGACACCTGCTCTCGAGTCTTTCCGTATGGGGCCTCCTGGAACCATCCAATAGGACTCGACTGTCGTGCAGAAGGAAACCTTGAGGTTTGGAGTAGTTCACAAATCCCATCGTAGGCAAACATCCCTGGCCTAATGAAGCCCTCACCCTTCAGGAAGAGGCCATGCTGGACAAAAACTCTAGCCTGAGGCACGTCTCATAGTTGACATGACCTCAGTGCAGGAGATCTCGATTCAGCCTCTGCAGAGTGGGCCTGCCGTGCCCTCGGTCCCAAACCTCACGCTAGCTTGTGTTTTCAGACTTCCTTCCTCACACTCCTGGCAAACAAGCCCTCCGGACAAGAAACTCCAGAACCAAAACCCAGCCCAGTGTCTGCCCAACGGAAGAAAAACGTTTCCCTGTGGGGCTCTCCAGAAAACCCAGATGAGGATCAACCTGCTCGGGCCTCGACGGACCTTGAACTGGATATGCTGCTCTGGGAACTCATGCTCTGTCTGACACAGCCTGAAACCAGACGTCCAGAGAGACAAGGAGACAGCTGGCCGCACACCCAGCACTTTGGACACGCCATGGTCTTATGCCGTCACCTCTTCCTAACCTTGGTTTTCAGATATCTGAACCTAGATATTATATCAATTCTACACAGATGGGTATCGCAAGCACAAAACAGAACTCCTCCTTCCCCATGGCTGTCAAGCTTGCTCTTGGCATGGAGTCACACCTTCAGGGTGGGAGAAACCTTCATGGCCCCTGATGCCACGCCCAAACTTGAGTGCTGCTTGGGCACAAATTCACACTCTGACCCTCAGCAAGAGCCCCATGTCAAAGAAAGGCCTGTCAGGACCTGGACCAAGAGCCCGCATATGGGGCTTGCCAAGCCCCTATGCACCCAATCCTCACCAGGGTTTGAGTTTTCCAGTCGCCCCACCTGTACCTGGGCGCTGCTCTGGAATCCCTTTCTTGGAGAGACACATGAGCCAGACAACACGACTCCACCCTTCCCTCAAAATGACCCCAAACTCTTGGGAGCTGGGACAAATCCCCAGAGAGGGATACTCGTCCACAGTCCCTGAGGCCACCGCTCCAATCCACGGCTATCCCGTACACAACATCCAGAGACAAAAGCCTGAAGGAACGCCTTCCACTCGCCCTTGTTTCAGAGGCCCAGGAGTTCCCTCTCGGGCTGTACATCAGGCCTGTCATACCCTAGGCGCCACTCATAAGCTGACTTTGTGTTTTAAGACTTCTGTGCCCACAGCATGGACCCACACAACCTCCAGGCTAGGGCCTCTGAAGCCACAGCGAAAGATTGTGCCTGCCCTCTCTAAGGAAATTGTGTCCAATCCATTGACCACAACCCTACAGTTTAGGGAAAAGCTCCAAGGCCCCTGAGGCCATCAATAGATAGGCCACCCTGGACTAAGAGGGGCTCTCTGACACCAGCAGAGCAACTATCTCCACTTAGATTCTCAGACAATGTCCCCAGAGACAGAAGGTTGAAATGGACAGGCCCCCAGGCCCTAATATGAACCTTAGCTTTGTTTCCATGTGTCCGTTCTCAGAGGACTGTTTTCGTAGACCAGCACATGGGGCTTTTCTGAGGCACCAAACCAAGCATCTCTCGTCTCCACATGGGCAGCTTTCTTACTGGGGATGTATCAAACCCTTCAGGTAGGAGAGTTCCGCAAGGCCACCGAACAACCAGCACATTCCAAGGTCTCCATGGACCCAAACGCACATTATGACACATCCTCAGGAGAGGCCATTTCAACTCAGCCCCCTGGGTAGCGTGACCCAGAGGCAGCAGATCAAACATATCTTGTCGCTTATGGCCAATTGGAATGCGAGGCATGCTGTACAGGGATCCATCCTTCGAACCCTGCTCTCCAGTCCTTCCATATGGTATGTCCTGGAGCCATGCAACAGGACTCGAATGTCCCGCAGAAGGAAAACTTGTGGTTTGGGGCAACCTCCAAACTCAGCGTGGGAAAACTTCCTTGGCCTCATGAGGCCCCCGCTTCATGAAGGTGCCATCATGGACACATACTCCAGCCTCAGCCAACGTCTGATCCTCAGCCTGACTTCAGATGCAGGAGATTTTGAATCAGCCTCTGCAGAGTGGGCCTGCTCTGCCCTTGGCTCCAATCCTCACCCTAGCTTGTGTTTTCAGACTTCCGTCCTCACACTCCTGGCCCACAAACCCTCCCTACTGGGAATTCTGGGGCCACACTGAAGCACTCTGCCTGCCTCCCAGGAGAAAAACATTGTCTATGGTGCTGCCCAGAAACCCCAAATGAGGATCAAACTGCTTGGCCCTCGGCAACACCCCAATTGCATAGGCTACCTTAAACACTGATGCTCTGTCGCAAATAGCCTGAGCCCAGACCTTCCAACAGACACCGACACAGCTGGCTGCACTCCTAGGACATTGGACCCGCCACTGCCTTAGGCCACCATCCATTCCCAACCTGGGTTTTCAGTCATCGGATCCTAGACCTTATCTCCAATCCCTGCACAGGGAGGAACCTGATGCACAAATCAGAATCCCTCCTTCCCCATGGCAAGAAAACTTGCTGCTGGCAGTGAGTCAAACCTTCAGTGTAGGAAAAACGACATGGCCCATGAGGCAACGCCCAAGCGTTAGGGCCGCCTTGGGCACAAACACACATTGTGACCCTCAGCGTGAGTACCTTATTCAAGTAACGCCTCTCAGTGACTGGACCAAGAGCCCGCATATGTGGCTTGCCATGCCCATAGGCACCCAGGACTAACTAGATGGTGTGTATTCCAGTTCAGAGAACCCACTGCTGTGCTCTAGAGTCCCTCTCCTGGGGGGTTCCCTGTGGCAGAAAACTGTACTCTTCCCTTCCCACAGAATGAACCCAAACACTTGGGAGCTTGGACAATCCCCCGAGAGGAAGGCTCTTTCTCGGCCTCTGAGACAATCCCTACCCTGACCGGACACTGTGAACGCAACACCCAGAGACAAAATCCTGAGTGACTGCCTCCCACTTGCCCTCCTTTGATATCCAGAGGATCTCCCCTCACGGACTGGAGATCAGTCCTGCCATTACCTTGGCCACTAGCTGAGCCAAGTTTGCTTTTTCAGACATCTGTCCCCACAGCCCTGGCAAACACAGCCTCTAGGCTGAATCCTCTGGAGCCATACCACAGGACCGTGCCTGCTCTCTCCTGGGAAACTGTGTCCATTCCTTTGGACACACACCTCCAGAATATGAGAAACCTCAAGGCCCCCGAGGACATCCCACTACTGGGAGGCTTCTTGGACACACAGGGGCATTCGGACACAAGCTGAGCAGCTACCTCCACGAAGGCATGCCCACAGATGTCAACAGAGATAGAAGGTTGAGCCGGACAGGCCCTTAGGCCGTAATCTCAACTCTTGCTTTGGGTTCCAGGTGTTACTCCTCAGAGGCTTTGGTTCGAAGAACAGGATATGGGGCTTTCCTGAGGCACTGAACAGAACTCCTCTCCTCTCCACATGGGAAGCTTCCCTGTTGGAGCTGTGTCAAACACCTCAGTTTGGAGAACCCTGCAGAGTGCCTGAGCCACCTCCACATTCCAAGGTCTCCCAGGCCACCAAGCCACAGTAGGACTCATCTTCAGGAGAGTCCATTTCAACTCTCCCCTCTGGGTAGCTCACCCAGGAGCCTGCAGATTGAGCCTGCCTTGTCCTGACTAAAGAGTGGGAATATGAGGTGGCGTTCCCAGGCATCCATGCTTAGACACCTGCTCTCGAGTCTTTCCGTATGGGGCCTCCTGGAACCATCCAATAGGACTCGACTGTCGTGCAGAAGGAAACCTTGAGGTTTGGAGTAGTTCACAAATCCCATCGTAGGCAAACATCCCTGGCCTAATGAAGCCCTCACCCTTCAGGAAGAGGCCATGCTGGACAAAAACTCTAGCCTGAGGCACGTCTCATAGTTGACATGACCTCAGTGCAGGAGATCTCGATTCAGCCTCTACAGAGTGGCCCTGCCATGCTCTCGGTCCCAAACCTCACGCTAGCTTTTGTTTTCAGACTTCCTTCCTCACACTCCTGGCAACAAGCCCTACGGACTAGGAACTCCAGAACCACAACCCAGCCCAGTGTCTGCCCAACGGAAGAAAAACGTTTCCCTGTGGGGCTCTCCAGAAAACCCAGATGAGGATCAACCTGCTCGGGCCTCGACGGTCCCCGAACTGGATATGCTGCTCTGGGCACTCATGCTGTCTGACACAGCCTGAAGCCAGACGTCCAGACAGACAAGGAGACAGCTGGCCACACACCCAGCACTTCGGACACGCCATGGTCTTATGCCGTCACCTCTTCCTAACCTTGGTTTTCAGATATCTGAACCTAGACATTATATCAATTCTCCACACAGCTGAGTATCGCAAGCACAAAACAGAACTCCTCCTTCCCCATGGCTGTCAAGCTTGCTCTTGGCATGGAGTCACACCTTCAGGGTGGGAGAAACCTTCATGGCCCCTGATGCCACGCCCAAACTTGAGTGCTGCTTGGGCACAAATTCACACTGTGACCCTCAGCATGAGCCCCATGTCAAAGAAAGGCCTGTCAGGACCTGGACCAAGAGCCCGCATATGGGGCTTGCCAAGCCCCTATGCACCCAATCCTCACCAGTGTTTGAGTTTTCCAGTCGCCCCACCTGTACCTGGGCTCTGCTCTGGAATCCCTTTCTTGGAGAGACACATGAGCCAGACAACACGACTCCACCCTTCCCACAAAATGACCCCAAACTCATGAGGCCCCCGCTTCATGAAGGTGCCATCATGGACACATACTCCAGACTCAGCCAACTTCTGATCCTCAGCCTGACTTCAGATGCAGGAGATTTTGATTCAGCCTCTGCAGAGTGGGCCTGCTCTGCCCTTGGCTCCAATCCTCACACTAGCTTGTGTTTTCAGACTTCCGTCTTCACACTCCTGGCCCACAAACCCTCCCTACTGGGAATTCTGGGGCGACAATGAAGCACTGTGCCTGCCTCCCAGGAGAAAAACATTGTCTATGGCACTGCCCAGAAACCCCAAATGAGGATCAAACTGCTTGGCCCTCGGCAACACCCCAATTGCATAGGCTACCTTAAACAGTGATGCTCTGTCGCAAATAGCCTGAGCCCAGACCTTCCAACAGACACCGACACAGCTGGCTGCACTCCTAGGACATTGGACCCGCCACTGCCTTAGGCCACCATCCATTCCCAACCTGGGTTTTCAGTCATTGGAACCTAGACCTTATCTCCAATCCCTGCACAGGGGGAACCTGATGCACAAGTCAGAACCCCTCATTCCCCATGGCAAGAAACCTTGCTGCTGCCCTGAGTCAAACCTTCAGTGTAGGAGAAAACGGCAAACCTGCCGGGCCTCATGAAGCCCCCCATATCCTTCAGGGAGAGGCCATAATGACAAAAACTCTAGCTTGAAGCACGTCTCATAGTAGATATGACCGCAATGCAGGAGATCTTGATTAAGCCTCTGCAGAGTGGCCTGCCGTGCCCTCGGTCCCAAACCTCATGCTAGCTTGTGTTTTCAGGCTTCCTTCCTCACACTCCTGGCAAACAATCCCTCCAGTGTAGGATTTGCAGAACCACGAGCCAGCCCAGTGACTGCCCACCGGTAGAAAACGTTTCCTTGTGGGGCTCTCCATAAAACCCAGATGAGGATCAACCTGCTCTTGCCTCGACGGCACTCAGATTTGATAGGCTGCTCTGGGCACTAATGCTCTGCCTTTCACAGCCTGATGCCAGACGTCCAGACAGGCAAGGAGACAGCTGGCCACACACCTAGCACTTCTGACAGGCCATGGTCTTATGCCGTTATCTCTTCCTAACCTTGGTTTTCAGATATCTAAACCCAGATATTATATCAATTCCCCACACAGTTGGGCATCTGAATCACAAATCAGAACTCCTTCTTCCCCATGGCTGTAAGGCTTGCTCTTGGCATGGAGTCACACCTTCAGGGTGGGAGAAACCTTCATTTCCCCTGAAACCACGCCCAAACTTGAGTGCTGCCTTGGGCACAAATTCACTCTGTGACCCTCAGCATGAGCCCAATATCAAAGAAAGGCCTGTCAGGGCCTTGTCCAAGAGCCCGATATGGGGCGTGCCAAGCCCCTATACACCCAATCCTCACCAGTGTTTGAGTTTTCCATTCTCCCCCCCGTTCCTGGGGCTCTGCTCTGGAATCACTTTCTTGGAGAGACACATGAGCCAGACAACAGGACTCCACCCTTCCCCCAAAATGACCCCAAACTCCTGTTAGCTGGGACAAATCCCCAGAGAGGGATACTTGTCCACAGTCACTGAGGCCACCCCCTACAATCTACTGCTATCCTGGACGCATCCAGAGACAAAAGCCTGAAGGAATCTCGCCCTTGATTCACAAGCCAAGGAACTCACTCTCTATCTGTACATCCGGCCTGCCATACCCTCGGCGCCACTCATAAGCTGAGTTTGTGTTTTCAGACTTCTGTGCCCACAGCCTGGACCCACACACCCTCTAGGCTAGGGCATCTGGAGCCACAGTGAAAGATTGTGCCTGCCCTCTCCAAGGAAATTGTGCCCAATCCATTGACCACAACCCTACAGGTTAGGGAAAAGCTCCAAGGCCCCTGAGGCCATCCTGATAGTGTAGGCTGCCCTGGACTAAAAGGGGCACTCTGACACCAGCTGAGCCATTATCACCACTTAGACTCTCAGACAGTGTCCCCAGAGACAGAAGATTGAAATGGACAGGCCCTTAGGCCCTAATATGAACCTTAGCTTTAGCTTTCATGTGTCTGTCCTCAGAAGACTGGTTTCGTATACCAGCATATTAGGTTTTTCTGAGGCTCCAAACCAAACCTCTCTCGTCTCCACATGGAGTGCTTTCTTACTGGATCTGTATCAAACCCTTCTGGTCGGAGAATTCCGCAGGGCCACAGTACAACCATCACATTCCAAGGTCTCCATGGACAGAAACACACATTATGACGCATCCTCAAGAGAGGCCATTTCAACTCAGCCCGCTGGTTAGCTTGCCCCAGAGCCAGCAGATCAAACATATCTTGTCGTTAATGGCCAAAGGGAATGCGAGGCATGCTGTTCAGGGATCCATCCTTTGAACCCTCCTCTTCAGTCCTTCCGTATGGTATGTACTGGAGCCACTCAACAGGACTCGACTGTCTTGCAGAAGGAAACCTTGTGGTTTGTGGCAACCTCCAAACTCAGCGTGGGAAAATTTCGTTGGCTTCATGAGGCACCTGCTTCATGAAGGTGCTATCAAGGGCACAATCCAACCTCAGCCAACGTCTGATCCTCAGCCTGACTTCAGATGCATGAGATATCCTTTCAGCCTTTGCAGAGTGTGCCTGCTCCCAACCTCACCCTATCTTTTGTTTTCAGACTCTACCCTAGCACTCCTGGCCCAAAAGCCCTCATGATTGGGAATTCTGGTTCCAGAACGAAGCACTCTGCCTGCCCCCCAAAGAAAAACATTGTCTATGGCATTGCTCAGAAACCCCAAATGAAAATCAACCTGCTCAGCCCTCGGCAACACCCCAATTGCATAGGCTACCCTAAACACTGTGCTCTGTCTTACATAGCCTGAGCCCAGACCTTGTGAGAGACATTGAGACAGTTGGCTTCACACCCAGCACATCGAACCTGCCATGGGTTAGGCCATTTCATCCCTTCCCATTGACCTGGGTGTCTTCCTGGAGGTATATTCTGAGGCTGTGTCAGACTATGCATTTTTTCTGGAGCTTCCTATGGAATTGGGGTGGTATTAGGGGCCTTGCAATTTTCTCTTAATCTGGTGGGTTGGGAAACTGAGACAGGCTGACATTCCTTGGGAGAGCTGGCCCAGTGCTGTTGTGTGTTCCTGGATGCCCCATCCTGGAGGGCATATGGGTCAGTACTCTGGGTCCAAAGTCTTCAGACACAAACTCGGGTAAGAGTTAAGCTCGAGGTGATGGCAGACCCAATCTGCAGACCCTGAGCGAAGCATCTCCAGATATGAAATTCGGACGGCTGTGAGGCAGGAGCACAGTCTTTTCTCTCTGACTTGTTTGTCTATCATGGCCACGAAATGGAGGGGTGGCCTCATGGGTCCATGTGAGATTCTACCTCTCTGGGAATTCTGCTCGGCACCCAAGAGTTTGGTGTATTTCCGGGGGATGGGAGGAGCGCAGTTTTCTGAGTCAGGGATCCCGTCCAAACAGCCATTCCAGAGATGAGTCATGGGTTCTGGAGCCTGGATCACCGCAACAAGGCTTAGGATTTGGGCCTAGGGTCCTGCTCTATGTTTTCCTGGTACAGCTCCCGAGTGTTCTTGTTGGAAATGGGTCTCAATCTGAGGGTCACAATGCCTGTTTTTGCCCAGATGCCCATGCTGAGTGGGTGTGACCTCATGGGCTATGCACTTGGCTCCCACTCTGAGGGTTGGACTGCCATCTCAACATTCAGTTTTCCTGCCATGGGGAAGGAGGGGTACTTTTTTATGCTTCAGGTTCCCCCATGGGCAGGAATTTGAGCTAAGTTCTGGGACAGGTGCCTGAATACCCAGTTCACTTTGAGATGAGGTCCTCGGGCCAAGGCAGGACCCACCTGCAGAAAATGAGGCCTGCTTTCTGGGTGGCTGTCAGGAGCTCGGGCTCGAGCTGTGTCAGACAGAACATTCGTGGAGAGTTCGGCCTATGTTATTGGGGTGCTTTTGAGAGCTGTGCAACTGGATCCTCATGGGGGATTTTTGCACAGACCCTTTCTTCACTTCTTCTATCTGGTGAGCAGGCAGATGGCTGCATTACGGCTCCAGAATATCCAAGTTGGAGGGTTTGCAGGCGAGGAGTGTGAGGACAGAAGTATGAAAACATAAGCTACGGTTACGCTCAGTGCCGAGCACATGTCTATTCCAATGTACAGCAGTTGTTTCGAGATCTCCAGCACCTGGGCGAGGGGAAGATGTCTGCTCACGCTGGAGTTTGTATCCATGATGGCCAACAAATGGTGGGGAGGCCTCAAGAATTCTTGGAGGTTTTTCCAAGCTGGAGCTTGTGAGCTGCTCCAAACATCAAGGTGTCCTACTAAGGGACAGCAGAAGTCTTCTTACAGGGCTCCAGGGTCCCCCATATGGAAGATTCGATAGCAATGCTCTCTGAATGGAGGCCTGGGAAGCCAATCTCGTGTTACCATTGCAGCTGAGGAACAGGGTAAGCTTGAACCAATGACACTGATTCCAAGTTCCAAGTGATTTGCGTTGATGGAAGTTCTCAGTCTTACAGGTCCCAATGCTTCTTGGTGTCCAGGGAGACCTTAGAATGTGGTGGCGGCTCTCTGACCATTGAGGATTCTCTATCCTTAGGATTAGACCCAGTACCCAGGAGCCAGGTTTCCTTCTTGGGACAGGATGTGTACTCTTGTATGGCTCACGGACCACAGGTTGGACCATATGCTTGAATTTCCAGAACAGACGTTTAGGAAGAGAGACCTCAAAACATAAGCTAGGGTTCTGATGAGGTTTTAGGGCCATGGAAGTTTCAATCTTCGGACTAAGTGCCATTGGCCTGCATGTCATCCTGGAGGTAGGTGCTGAGGCTGTGTCAGGCTGTGCACTTATTCCAGAGTGGCCTATGATATTGGGGTGCAGTCAGGGGCCTTGCAGTTTTCTCCTAATCTGGACATTTTGGGAAACTGAGATGGGCAGGGTTTCCTCAGGAGAGCAGGGCCAGTGATGTCATGTGTTTCTCGAGGCCCCATCCTGGAGGTCATGTGTGTCAGGACTTTGGGACCAAAGACTTTAGACACAACCTCGGATAAGAGATAGGAGTGAGGTGATGGCAGTCCGAATCTGAAGACCCTGAGGGAAGCTCCTCGGGATTTGAAATTCAGGTGGCTGGGAGGGAGGAGCACAGGCTTTTCTGTCTGGATTTTGTGTCTAGGATGGCCACTAAATGGAGGGGTGACCTCATGTGTCCATGGGATATTATTCCACTCTGGTGATTCTGCTTGGCACCCAAGAGTTTGATTTCTTTTTGGGGAAGAGGAAAAGACTGTATTCCATCTCTGGGATCCTGTCCAAACAGGGATTCCAGAGATGGGTTCTGGGTCCAGACACTGGGAAAACTTAACCAAAGCTTCGATTTGGGATCCTGGTCCAGATCCCAAGGGGGATCTTTGGAAAGGGGTCTCATTCTGAGGGTCACAATGCCTATTTGTGCCCAGCTGCCCGTCCTGTGTAGGCATGGTCTCATGGACCATGCACCTGGTTCCCACTCAGGGTTGTACAGCCATCTCAACATTCAGTTTTCTGGCCATGGGGAAGGAGGAGCACTCTTTTGTGCTTCCGAGTCCCCTATGGGCAGGAATTTGAGCTAAGTCTGGGACAGGTACCTGAATATCCAGGTTGCTTCAAGATGATGGCCTCGGGCCAAGGTTGGACCCACCTGGAGGATATGGGGCCCACTATCTGGGTGCCTGACAGGAGGTCGGGGATCAGGCGGTGTCAGATAGACAATTTATGCAGAGGTCGGTCTATTATATTGGGGTGCCATTGAGGGCCGTGCAGGAGGATCCTCATGTGGGTTTCTATGAAGACCCATAGGGCACTTCTTTCTGGTGGGCAGGCAGAAAGCTGCACTGTGGCTTCAGAATTCCCAATATGAAGGGCTTGTAGGCGAGGAGTGTGAAGACAGAAGTCTGAAAACACAAGCCAGGGATAAGCTCAGTGCCGACCACAGGACCATTCCATTGTGCAGTGGTTGTTTCGAGATTTCCAGCACCTGAGTATGGGCGAGGGTCAGATGTCTGCTCACGCTGGGTTTGCATCCATGATGGTCAACGAATTGTGGGGTGGCCTCAAGAATTCTTGGAGATTTTCCCAAGCAGGACCTTGTGAGCTGCTCCAAACAGCAAGGTGTCCTACTGTGGGACAGGGGAAGTCCGCTTACAAGGCTCCAGGGTCCCCCATATAGAAAGATTCGACAGCAGAGGTCTCTGAATGGGGGCCTGGGAAGTCTTCCTTGCATGACCATTGCAGCTGAGGAACATTGCAGGCTTGATCTGCTGGTTTTTGTTCAAATTTCCAAGTGATCTAAGTTGACGGATGTTCTCAGTCTAATGAGTCACAATGCTGCTTGGTGTCCAGGGAGACCTTAGAATGTGGTGGTGAGGGTGCCTGGGTGGCTCAATGGGCTAAGCCGCTGCCTTCGGCTCAGGTCATGATCTCAGGGTCCTGGGATTGAGTCCCGCATCGGGCTCTCTGCTCAGCAGGGAGCCTGCTTCTTCCTCTCTCTCTCTCTGCCTTCCTCTATGCCTACTTGTGATCTCTCTCTGTCAAATAAATAAATAAAATCTATATAAAAAAAAGAATGTGGTTGTGGGTCTGTGGCCATGCAGGATTCTCCTACCTGAGGGTTAGACCCAGTTCCCAGGAGCCTGGTTCCCTTCTCGGGACAGGAGGGGTTCTCTTGTATGGCTCAGGGACCACATGTCGGATCATATGTTGGATTTCAAGACCAGGCCTCTGGACACAGAGGCCTGAATATCTAGGCTAGGGTTCTTATGAGGTTGTAGGGGCATGTCATCCTCAACCTTCGGACTTAGGGACTTTGACCTGTGAGTCTTCCTGGAGGTAGATGCTCAGGCTGTGTCAGACTGTGCATTTTTTCCAGAGTGGCCTATGAAATTGGGGTGGGCTCAGGGGCCTTGCAGGCTTTTCCTAATCTGGAGGGTTTGTGCAACTGAGACGGCAGAATTTCATCCAGAGATCAGGCCCAGTGATGTAGTGTGGTTCTGTCAGCCCCATCCTGTAGGGAATGTGGTTAAGGGCTCTGGGACCAAAGTCTTCAGACACAAAATTGTGTATCAATTAGGAGGGAGGTGATGGCAGCCCCGATCTGCAGACGCTGAGGGCAGCTCCTCAGGATTTGAAATTCGTGTGGCTGGGAGGCAGGAGCAAAGGCTTTTCTGTCTGGATTGTGTCTAGGATGGCCTTGGAATGGTGGGGTGTCCTCATGTGTCCATGGAATATTCTACCTCTCTGGGGATTCTGCCCAGCACCCAAGAGTTTGGTGTCTCACTGGGAAGGAGAGAGCGTGGTTTACTGTTTCAGTGTTTCCGTCAACACAGGGATTCCAGAGATGGGTTATAGGTCCCTGTGCCTGGATAACCCTACAAAGGCTTAGTATTTGGGCCTAGAGGCTTGACTGCCTGGCTCTGTGGGGCTTTGGTTCAGCTCCCATGGAGACTTGTTGGAAATGGGTCTCAGGGTAAGGGTCACAGTGCCTGTTTTTGCCCAGATGCCCATCCTGAGTGGGCATTGGCTCTTGTTCCATGCACCTGGATCCCAATATGAGGGTTGGACCACCATATCAACATTTAATTTTCCTTCTATGAGGAAGGAGGAGTACTCTTTTGTGCTTCAGATTCCCCCATGCACAGTAATTTGAGCTATGTTCTGGGACTGGTACGTGAATAACCAGGTTGGTTTGAGATGAAGGACTCAGGTCAAGGCAGGTCACACCTGCCAGATATGGGTCCCGCTATCTAGGCGGCTACCAGGAGGTCGGGGCTCGAGCTGTGTCAGACAAAGCATTAGTTCACAAGGTGGCCTATGATATTGTGGTGCTATAGAGGGCTGTGCTTCTGGAACCTTATATGGAGTTTCACGCAGACCCATAGGGCACCTCTTTTTTCTGGTGGGCAGGCAGAAGGTATTGTGGCTCCCAAATTCCCAATATGGGGGACTTGAAGGCGAGGAGTGTGAGAACAGAAGGCAGAAAACACAATCTATGCTTAATCTCAGTGCCGAGAACATGGCCGTTCCAATGTGCAGTGGTTTTTTCGAGATCTCCAGCATCTGAGTACAGGCGAGGGTCAGATGTCTGCTCATGATAGAGTTTGTATCTATCGTGGCCAACAAATGAAATATCCAGCACCTGAGTAAAGGTGGATTTCAGATGTTTACGCACACTGGAGTTTGTGTCTCTGATAACCGAATGGAGGAGTGGCATCAAGAGGCTGATGCATGTGAGATGCTCTAAACATCAAGGTTGTATTTTCTACTGGACAGTTAGAGTCTGGTATGTTTTCTGCAGGGCCCCCCATGTGAAAAGTATGGGTAGCAGAGCCCTTCCACATGGATGCCTGGAAAGCACACCTCCATTGACCAATGCAGCTGAGGAACATGCAGGTTCTTTACGGTGCTTCTGGGGCGAAGCACCAAGGTCTTGAGTTGACATGGAATCTCTTGAAGATGGGTTACAATGCTGGTTTTTTTTACGAGGTAGATCTTAGAATGTGTTGGTGGCTAAGGTGCCTGCAAGATTCTCCTACCCTGAGGGTTTAACACAGGTCGAAGAGCACGGTTACCTTCTGGGGACAGGAGATGTAGTGTTTTGTGGCTCAGGGTCCACATGCCATATCATAAGTTCCTATTCAAGAACAGGCCTCTGAAGACAGATGCCCGACAACCTAATCTAGGGTTCCAATGAGTCCCAGGGGCATGAGAGGTTCAATCTTCAGACTTAGGACAGTTGACTTGGGTGTCTGCCAGGATGTAGGTGATCAGGGAGTTTCAGACTGCTCACTTATGTCCAGAGTAACCTCCAATATTGGGGTGGCCACAGGGGCCTTGAATGTTTCAACCAACTCTGGAGGGTTTGGTTAACTGACATGCACAATTTCCATGGGGATGGCAAGCACAGTCCTGTGGTGTGGCTCCAGAGACTCCACCCTGGAGGGCATGTGAGCCATGGTTCTGGGAGGGAAGTCTGCAAACACAAACTCAGGTTAGGTTTAGTGGCTAGGTTATCGCAGGGCAATGTGTAGACCTGGAAGGCTACTCGTCAGGAACAGTAACTGGAATGACCCGAAGGTGGAAGCACAGGCTTTTATATCTGGATTGTGTGTCTAGGGTGACCTCAGAATGTAGCTGTGGCCTCATGGGTCCATGGGAGATTTTTCCTCTAAGGATACTGGCGGCTCCCAATATTTTGATGACTTTTTGAGATGGGAAGACTGCTATTTTCGATCTTAGGTGTGCCCCAAAACAGGGATTCCAGAGATGGGCTCTGGGTCTAGGCGCCTGGAAAATCCCACCAAGGGTTGGGATTTGGGCTTATGGGCAGACCAGGCCTGCAATGCAGGATCTTGGTGGTGCAACTGAGAGGGCTTGTTTGGAAGCATGCTCAGGCTGAGCATTACAATGCCTGTTTGTGCCCAGGGTGGACCTCAGGAGTGGGCGTGGTCCTATTGTCCATTTTCTTGCTCCCACACTGAGGGATGGACACACATTCCAATGGCCAGGTTTCCAGCCATGGGAAAGGAGGAAATATCTATTGTGCTTCATGTTCCCCCATAGGCAGGGATTACAGCAAAGGTCTGGGGACAGATGCCTGAATACCAAGGATGCATAGAGATGACAGATTTGGGCCATGGCCGTTCTCACATGCTGGATATGGGCCCCGCTCTCTGGGTGGCTGACACGAGGTCTGGGCTCAGGCTGTGTCAGACACAGCACTAGTGGCCAGAGAAGTCTATATATTGGGGTTCTCTCCAGGGCCGAGTAAATTGATCCTCATGTAGGGTTTCTGGCCAGACTCACGAAGCACTTCTTTCTGTGGGGCAGGCAGAATGCTGCCTTATGGATCCAGAATTCCCTATCAAGAGGGTTTGGGTACAAATAGGGTGAGAATGCAATTGTAAACACCAGCTATGCTTAAATTGAGTGCCAAGCAGAAGTCAGTTTCAATGTGCAGCAGCTTATACGAGATATCCAGCACCTGAGTAAGGGCAGATGTCAGATATTTGCTCACACTTGAGTTTGTGTCTAGGATGACGACTAATGGAGGGGTGGCTTCAGGAGGCAATGGAGGATTACCCACGCTTAAGATTGTGAGATGCTCCAAACAACAAGGTTTCCTTCTAATGGACAGGAGGAGTCTGTTTTTTTTTTCCTCCAGGGTCCCTCAAGTGGAAGTTTGCATAGCAGAGCCCTCCCGCATGGATGACTGAAAAGCACACGTCCAATGACCATTGCAGCTGAGGAACATGACAGGTTCGTTTTGGTGGTTCTGGTGCCAAGTACCAAGGCCTTGAGTTGACTTGGAATCTCTTACAGATGTGTCCCAAAACTGGTTTGTTACAAGGGAGTTCTTAGAATGTATTGGTGGCTATGGGCCACGCTGAGGGTTTGGCACAGGTCGATGTGCACAGTTTCCATCTTGGGAGAGGAGATGTTCTGTTTTGTGGCTCAGGGTACATATGTTGTATCCTGACTTGGTATTCAAGAACAGGCCTCTGAGGATTGATGCTGGCAACCTAATCTAGAGATCCAATGATGTCCTTGGTGCCCATCAGGTTCAATTTTCTTACTAAGGACCATTGATATGGTTGTCTGACTGGATGTAGGTGATCAGGGTGTTTCAGACTGTGCATTTGCATCCAGAGCCACTTCCAATATTGGGGTGGGCTCAGGGGCCTTGCAGGTTTCTCCTAACTTGGAGGCTTTGGGGAACTGTGATGGGCACAGTTTCCTTGGGGATGGCAGGCCCAGTCCTGTGGTAAGGCTTCAGAGACCACCTCCTTGAGGATATGAGAGCCATGGTTTTGGGAGGGAAGTCTGCAAACACAAATTTGGGTCAGGGATAGTGGCAAGGTGATCGCAGGTCCAATGCATAGACCTAGAAGGCATCACGTCAGGAACTGTAATTAGGGTGACTGAAAGCTGGTAGCACAGGCTTTTCTATCTGGATTGTGTGTCCAGGATGGGCTCTGAATGTAGACGTGGTCTCATGGTTCAATGGGAGACTTTTCCTCTCTAAGGATCCTGGTGGATCTCCATAGATTGGTGGTTTTTTAGAGAAGAAAAGAGTGCTCTTTTCCATCTTAGGGGTGCTCCAAAACAGGGAAGAATGCTGTTTTCCAACTTAGGCTTATGCCAAAACAGGGATTCCAGAGACGGGCTCTGGGTCTGGGTGCCCGGATATCCCACCAAGTGTTAGGATTTGGGCCTAGGGGCATTCCAGGCCTGCAATGCAGGATCCTAATGGTGTAACAGAGAGGGCTTGTTTGAAAGCATGCTCAGGCTGAGGGTCATCATGCCTCTTTGTGCCCAGGGGGGCCCTCAGGAGAGGGCGTAGTCTCATTGGCCATATAGCTGGATCCCACTTTGAGGGTTGGACACCCATTGCAAAAGCCAGGCTTCCTGCAATGGAAAGAGGAGTTCTCTATTGTGCTTCAGGTTCCACCATTGGCAGGGTTACAGGAAAGGTCTGTGGAAAGTTGCCTTAATACCAAGGATGAGTACAGATGACAGGCTAAGAATTACCAGGTAAGAAAACAGCATTGTTACCCATGTTCATGACATTCCATGTAGAAATAAGCCCTTAGTACTTCGCCCCAGAGCCACCAGAATGAACTTGCCATGTTCCTAAGCTGCAATGGTCAGTGGAGGTGTGGTTTCCAGGCAACCATACGGGGGTTCTCTGCTACACAAACTTTGCAATTGGCGGGGACCCTTGAGACAAAAAAACAGAATGCCCCTGTCCGGTAGAAGGAAACCTTCTGTTTGGAGCATCTCACAAGCCCCAGCTTGGGAAATCCTCCATTTCCTCTTGAAGCCACCACTCCAATTGTCAGTCATCATTGACACAAACTCCAGCATGAGTAAACATCTGACATCCGCCCTTACTCAGGTGCTGGATTTCAATTCGATCGCTGCATACTGGAACTGCCTTTAGTTTGACTGAATTAAGCCATAGCTTGGGTTTACAATTCCATCCTCAGTCTACTGGTCCACAAGCCCTATTGTGAGGGAATTCTGGAGCTACAACACAATATTCTGCCTTCCCCATAGAAAGAAAAAGGGCCTGGAGAGTCTGCCCAGAAACTCCATATGATGGTCAATCTTCTCGGTGCTAGACGGAACCCTGATTCATAGGCTGCCCTGGGCACTAGTGCTGTGTCTGACATAGCCGGAGCCAGGACCTAGTGTCAGCCACGGAGAGATCAGGGCCCATATCCAGCATGTGAGACCAGCTATGGCCCAAGTCTGTCTTCTCTTCTATTCTTGGTATTCAGGCATCTGTACCCACACCTTTGCTGAAATCCTTGCCATTGGGGGAACCTGAAGCACAATAGAGAACTCCTCCTTCCCCATGGAAGGTATTCTGACAATTGGGATAGTTGCTCAACCCTCAAAGTGGAAGGCAGCTCCATGGCCAAGGAGACCATGTGCACTCATGATGGCTTCCCCGGGCACAAGCAGGCATTGTGACCTCAGCCTGAGCATGCTTTCAACCAAACGCTCTCAATTGCATCTCTGGGACCCCGAATTGCAGGCCTAGTACACACCTAGGCCCAAATCCTAACCCTGGTGGGATTTTACAGGGGCCCAGACACAGAGCCCATCTCTGGAATCCCTATTTTGGGGGACCCTTAAGATGGAAAACAGCACTCTTCCCTTCCCCGAGATAGTCACCAAACTCATGGTAGCCACCAGGATCCTTGAGTGGAAAAATCTGCCATAGACCCATGAGAACACACCTGCATTCCGAGGCCATCCTGGACATACAATCCAGATACATATCATGTGCTATCACCTTTGAGTCATCGGATTTACAGTTCCTGACGAGCTGCCTTCCAGGTCTATGCATTGGGCCTGCAATCACCTTGCCATTAACCTAAACTGAGTTTGTGTTTGCAGACTTCCTTCCTAAAACCATGGCTCACATGACCTCCAGGTTCTGGCATCTGAAGCCACACCACAAGACTGTGCATGAGATCCTCAAGGAAACTGTGCCCATCACTTTTGCCCGATACCTTCAGATTAGGAGAAACCTGCAAGGCCCCTGAGCGAAGCCAAATAATGGAGGCCGCTCTGGGCACAAATGCACAGTCTGAGACACCCTGATCACCTCCATACAGGCAGACACCCAAGTCAATGCTCCTGAGTCAGAAGATTGAACCTGACATGCCCCGAGGACTTCATTGGCACACTAGATTAGGTTTACAGGTATCTGTCATCAGAGGCCTGCTCTGGAATATCAACTTATGATAAAATATATAGTCCCTGAGCCACAGAACAGAATATGTTCTCCCCAAAAAGGAAGCCATGCTCCTGGAATTGTGTCATACCCTAAGGGTATTTGGATCCTGAATGGCCCCTTAGCAACCAGCACATTCTATGATATTCCTGGTAACAAACCATCATTGTGCCCCATCTTCATGAGACTCCATGTCAACTCAAGGTCTCGATATATTGCCGCAGAGCCACCAGAATGCACCTGCCATGTTCCTCAGCTGCAATGGTCAATGGAGGGGTGATTTCCAGGCATCCCTGTGGCGTTCTCTGCTACAAAACTTTCCACATGGAGAAACCAAAGAAAACAAACCAGACTTCTCCTGTCCGGTAGAAAGAAACTTTGCTATTTGGAGCATCTCACAAGCCCCAGCATGGGAAATCCTCCATGGCCTCTTGACGCCACCCTTCCATTTGTGGGTAATCACAGACACAAACTCCAGTGTGAGCAAACATCTGACATCCACCCTTACTCAGGTGCTGGATATTCGAAACGGCAGCTGCACACTGGAACTGCCTTTTGCTTTTCACTGAACTTAACCATAGCTTTGTATTACTATTCTATCCTCACCACACTGCTCCACAATATCTCTTGATAGGGAATTCTGGAGCCACAACGCAGTATTCTGCCTTCCACATAGAAAGAAGAAGGACCTGTTGAGTCTGCCCAGAAACTGCACATGAGGATCAATCTACACAGACCACGAGGCAACCCTGATTAATAGATTTCCCTGACCACTAGTGCTGTGTCTGACAGAGTCTAAGCCCCGACCTCGTGTCAGCCACCCAGAGGTGAGGGCCCATATTTAGCATGAGAGATCGGCAATGGCTCTGGGCCATCATCTGTACCCATCCTTGGTATCCAGTCATCTGTCCCCCAAACTTTGCTGGAATTCCTGCCAATGGCGAACCTGAAACACAATAGAGAACACCTCCTTCCCCATGGCAGGAATATTGGCTGTTGGGATGGTTGTCCAACCCTCAGCGTGGGAGCCAGCTGCATGGCCAAGGAGACCATGCCCACTCCTGAGGGCCGACATGGGCACAGGCAGGCATGGTGATCCTCAGCCTGAGCATGTTTTCAAACAAACACTCTCAGTTGCTCCTCCAGTACCAGCATTGCAGGCCTGGTATGCCCCTAGGCCCAAATCCTAACCCTTGGTGGGATTTTCCAGGTGCCCAGACCCAGAGTCCGTCTCAGAATCCCTGTTTGGGGCACCCTTAAGATGGAAAGCAGCACTCTTCCCTTCCCTGAGAAAGGCACCAAACTATTGGGAGCCGACAGGATCCTTAGAGAGAAAAAATCTCCCATGGACCCATGAAAACAAACCTGCATTCCGAGGCCATCCTGTCCACACAATCCAGAGAGAAAAGTCTTTGCTACCGCCTTCGAATCATCCTATTTACATTTCCTGACGATCTGCCCTCCATGTCTATGCATTGGGCCTGTGATCATCTCGACACTAACCCTAACCCCAGTTTGTGTTTGCCGACTTCTCTCCCAAAACCATGGCTTACATGCCCACCAAGATGTGGTCCCTCAAGCCACATCACAGAAAAGTTCCTGCCATCCCCAAGAAAACAGTGCCCATCAGGTTGTCCAAACCCTCCAGATTAGGAGAAACCTGCCAGGCCCCTGAACCCACCCCAATATTGGCGGTTGCTCTGGATGCAAACGTGCAGTCTGAACCACCCTGAGCACCTCCATCGAGGCAGAAAGCCAAGTCAATGGTTCTGAGTCAGATGATTGAACCTGACATGCCCCTAGGACTTCACTGGAACCCTAGATTGGGTCTTCAGACATCTGTTCTCAGAGTCCTGTTCTGGAATACCAAGTTATGATACAACATGTGGTCCCTGATTCCCACAACAGAACATCTCCTGTCTCCAGAAGGAAAATGTGCTCTTGGATCTATGTCCAACTTTCAGGGTAGATGGATCCTGCATGACCCATTAGCCCCAGCACCTTCTATGATCTCCCTGGTAACAAACCAGCATTGTGACCCAACTTCCTGAGACTTGATGCCAACTCAAGGTGTTGGTACTTTGCCCAAGAGCCATGAAACGAATCTGCCATGTTCCTCAGGTACAAAGGTCAATGGACGTGTGCTTTCTAGGCATCCAAGAGGTATTTCTCTGCTACACAAAAATTCCACATAGGGAACCCTAGAGCAAACAAATAAGACTGCTCCTGTCAGGTTGAAGGAAACCTTGGTTGTTTGGAGCATCTCACAAGCCCCAGCCTGGGAAGTCCTCCACATTCTCTTGATGCCAACCCTCCATTTGTTAGTCATCATAGACACAAATTCCAGCATGAGCAAACATCTGACATCTGCTCTTACTCAGGTGCTGGATATTCGAATCAGTCACGCACACTGGAAATACCTTTCACTTGACACTGTATTCTTGCATAGTTTGGGTTTACAATTCCATCCTCACCCTACTGGACTGCAAGTCCTCTTGAGAGGGAATTAGGGAGACAAAACGCAACATTCTGCCTTCCCCATAGAAAGAAGGGCCTGGTGAGTCTGCCCAGAAACTCCCCATGAAGATCAATCTACTTGGCCCTCGAGGGAACCCCGATTTATACTTTGCGCTGGCCACTAGCGCTGTGTCTGAGAGAGCCTGAGCCCCAACCTCGTGTCAGCCACCCAGAGTGTGGGGCCCTTATCCCGCATGTGGGACTGGCCATGGCCCAGTCATCTCTACCCATCCTTGGTATTCCGGCAACTATCCCAGACCTTTGCTGGAATCCCTACCAGTGGGGGAACCTGAAGCACAATTGAGAACTCCTCCTTCCCCATGGCAGGAAGCCTGGCTGTTGCTATGGGTGCCCAACCCTCAGAATTAGAACCAGGTGCATGGCCAATGAGACAACGCCCAATCATAAGGGCCGCCTGGGCCAAAGCAGGCATTGTGTCCCTCAACCTTAGCATGCATTCAAACAAATGCTCTCAGTTGTTTCTGCAGGGTCCCGCATCGCAGGCCTGGTATGCCCTTAGGACCAAATCCTAACACTTCGTGGGATTTTCCATGCCAACATAACCAGAGCCCGTCTCTGGAACCTCTGTTTTGAAGCACCCCTATGATGGAAAACAGCAATCTTCCCTCCCCTGAGAAAACTATTAGGAGCTGCCAGGATGCGTAGAGAAGAAAAATCTCCCAGGGCTCCATAAGACCACACCTTCATTCCGAGGCCATCCTGGACACACAATCCAGATACAAGAGACTGTGCTACCACCTTCGAATCACCTGGTTTACAGTTCCAGACGAGCTGCCCTACAGACCTACGCATTGGGCCTGTGATCACCTCGCCATTAACCCTACCCCAAGTTTGTGTTTGCAGACTTCTTTCCCAAAACCATGGCTCACATGCCCTCTATGATGGGTCTCTGTAGCCACACCACAGGAAAGATCCTGCTATCCCCAATGAAACTGTGTCCATCACAGTTGCCCAAACCCTCCAGATTAGGAGAGACCTGCAAGTCCACTGAGCCCAGTCCAATATTGGAGGCCACTCTGGACACAAATGCACAGTGTGCAACACCCTGATCACCTCCATCCAGGAAGACACCCAAGTCAATGGTCCTGAGTCAGAAGATTGGTCCCTGAACCCCACAATAGAATATCTCCTGTCCCCAGATGGAATTCGTGCTCTTCAACTTGTGTCAAGGGTCGGGGTATATGAATTATGCACAGCCCCTTAGCCCCCAGCACATTCTAAGATCTCTCTGGTAACAAACAAACAGCATTGTGATCCATCTTCATGAGATTCCATGTCACTTCAAGTCCTTGGTAATTCGCCCCAGAGCCACCAGAATGAACCTGCCATGTTCCTCACCTGATATGGTCAGTGGAGGTGTGCTTTCCAGGCATCCATGTGGGAGTGCTCTTCTACTTATTCTTTCCACATGTGGGACCCTGGAGCAAACAAACCAGACTGCCACTGACCAGTAGAAGGGAACCCTCTGTTTAGAGCATCTCAGAAGCACCAGCAGGAGAAATCCTCCATGGCCCTTGACACAACCCCTCCATTTGTCAGTCATCATAGACAAAAACTCCAGCATGAGAAAACATCTGAAATCTGCCGTTATTTAGATTCTGCACTTTCTTTTCCACCACTGCACACTAGACCTGCGTTTCACTTGACACTGAATTTATCCATAGCTTGGGTTTAGAATTCCATCCTCAGCCTCCTGGTCTGCAAGCCCTCTAGAGAGGGAATTTGGAGCCACAAGGCAACATTCTCCATTCCCACTAGAAAGAAATAGGGCCTGGTGAATCTTCCCAGAAACTCCACATGAGGTTCAATCTACTTGGCACTCGATGGAACCTTGATTTATAGGCTGTCCTGGGCACTAGTACTAGTACTAGTACTAGTACTGTGTCTGACAGAGCCTGAGCCAAGACCTAGTTTCAGGCACCCAGAGATATGAGCCCATATCCAGCATGTGAGATTGGCCAGGGCCCAAGTCCATCATCTCTACCCATCCTTGGTATTCAGGCACCTGTCCCCAGACCTTTTATGTAATCCCTACCAATGGGGTAACCTAAAGCACAATAGAGAACTCCTCCTTCCCCATGGTAGGAATCCTGGCTGTTGATATGAGTGTCCAAACCTCAAAGTGGGAGCCAGCTGCATGGCCAAGGAGACAATGCCCACTCATGAGGGCTGCCCTGGGCACAAGTAGCCATTGTAACCCTCAGCTTGATCAAGCCTTCAAAAAAATGCTCTTAGTTGCACCTCCAGGATCCTGCTTTGCAGGCCTGATATGCCCTTAAGCCCAAATCCTAACACATCGTGGGATGTTCCATGTGCACATACCCAGAGCCCGTCACTGGAATCCCTGTTTTGAGGCACCCCTAAGATGGAAAACAGCACTCTTCACTTCCCTGAGAAAGCCACCAAACTAATGGGATCCCCCAGGATCCTTGAGAAGAAGAATCTCCCATGGTCCCATGAGTCCACACCTGTATTCCGAGGCCAGCGTGGATATGCTATCCAGATACAAGAGACTGTGCTACTGGCTTCGAGTCACCTGATGTACAGTTCCTGACGTGCTGCCCTCCAGATCTTTGAATTGGGACTGTGAACACCTCTCCATTAACCTTATCCCGAGTTTGTGTTTGCAGATCTCTCTCTAAAAACAATAGCTCACATGTCCTCCAGGATGGGGCCCCTAGAGTCACACCACAAGACTGTGCTTGCCATCCCCAAGGAAACTGGGCCCATCACAGTTGCCCAAACCCTCCTGATTAGGAGAAACCCGGAAGGCTCCTGAGCACATCCCAATATTGGAGGCTGCTCTGGATGCAAATGCACAGTCTGAAACACCCTGATCACCTCCATCCAGGCAGACACCCAAATCAATGGTCCTGAGTCAGATAATTGAACCTGACATGGCCCTAGGACCTCATTGGAAGAGGGATTAACTTTTCAGGCACCTGTCCTCAGAGGCCTCTTCTGGAATACCAACTTATGATACAAATTATGGCCCCTGAGCCCCAGGGTGGGAAATCCTCCATGGCCTCTTGACGCCACCTCTCCATTTGTTGGTCATCGTAGACACAAACTCCAGCCTGAGCAAACATCTGACATCCGCCCATATTCAGGCGCTGATATTGGAATCAGCTGCTGCACACTGGAACTGCCTTTCGCTTTGCAATGAATTTAAGCCTAGCTTCAGACTACAATTTCATCCTCACCCTACTGGTCTGCCATATCTCTTGATAGGGAATTCTGGAGCCACAACGCAACATTCTACCTTCTTCATAGATAGAAGGACCTGGTGAGTCTGCCCATAAACTGCACATGAAGATCAATATACTCAGCCCAGGAGGGAACCCCTATTTATAGTTTGCCCTAGCCACTAGTGCTGTGTCTGACAGAGCCTGAGCCCCTACCTCGTGTCAGCAACCCAGAGGGTGGGGCCCACATTAACCATGTGAGACCGGCCATGGCCCAGGGCTGTCATTACTACCCATCCTTGGTATTCAGGCATCTGTCCCCTAGATCTTAGCTGGAATCCCTACCAATGGGGGGACCTGAAGCACAATAGAGAATTCATCCTTCGCCATGGCAGGAATCCTGGCTTTTGGATGGGTGTCCAACCCTAGGAATGGGAACTGGCTGCATGGCTGAGTAGACATCGCCCAATCCTGATGGCCTCCGGGGCACAAGCAGGCATTGGGACCCTCAGCTTGACCATACTTTCAAACAAACGCTCTCAGTTGCACCTCCAGGATCCCGCATTGCAGGCCTGGTATGGCCCTAGGCCTAAATATTAACCCTTGGTGGGATTTTCCAAGCACTTAGACCCAGAGCTCATCTCTGGAATGCCTGTTTTGGGGCACGCTTAAGCTGGAAAACAGTACTCATCCCTTCCCGGAGAAATCCAACAAACTATTGAGAACCGCCAGGATCCTTGAGAGGAGAAATCTCCCATGGACCCTTGAGACAACACCTGCAATAAAGGCCATTCTGGAAATTAAATCCAGATACAATTATCTGTGCTACCACCTTTGAGTTACGTGATTTACAGTTCCAGACTTGCTGCCCTCCTGGTCTATGGATTGGGACTATGATCACCTTGCCACTAACCCTAACCTAAGTTTGTGTTTGCAGACTTCTCTCTCAAAATCATGGCGCACATGTCCTCCAGGATGGGGTCTCTGGAGTCACACCACAGGACAGTTCCTGCAATCCCCAAGGAAACTACCCATCACAGTTGTCCAAAAACCCCATATAAGGAGAAACCTGCAAGGAACCTGAGCCAACCCTAGTATTGGATGCTACTCTGGACACAAATGCACAGTCTGAAACACCCTCATCACCTGCATCCAGTCAGACACCAGAGTCAATGATCCTGAGTCAGTAGATTGAATGACATTCCCCTAGGGCCTCATTCAAACCCTTTATTAGGTTTTCAGGCTTCTGTCCTCAGAGACCTGTTCTGGATTACCAATTTATGATACAACATATGGCCGCTGAGCCCCACAACAGAATATCTCCTGCCCCCAGAAGCAATCCAGGCTCTTGGGCCTGTGTCAAATCCTCAGGCTAGATGAATCCTGCATGGCCCATTAACCACCAGCACATTCTAAGATCTCCCTGGTAACAAACCAACATTTTGACCCATCTTCATGAGGTTCCATGTCCAATCCAGTCTTTATTTCTTCGCCTCAAAGCCACCAGATGCCATGTTCCTTCGCTGTCATGGTCAATGAAGGTGTGCTTTCCAGTCACCCATGTGGGAGATCTATGTTATCCGATCTTTCGACATGGGGAACCATGGAGGAAACAAATCAGACTGCCCCTGTCTGGTAGAAGGAAACCTTGCTGTTTGGAGCATCTCAAAAACACCAGATTGGGAAATCCTCCATAACCTCTTGACGCCACCCCTCCATTTTTGTGTCATCATAGACACAAACTCCAGCATGAGCAAATATCTGACATCCACCCTCACTCAAGTGCTGAATATTGGATTCACACATTGCACACTGGAAATTTCTTTCGCTTGATACTCAGCCTCCTGGTCCACAAGCCCTCTTGATAGTGAATTCTAGAGCCACAAAACAGCATTCTGCCTTCCCCTTACAAACAAGAAGGGCCTGGTGAGTCTGCCCAGAAACCATACATGAGGATCAATCTGCTCGGCACTCGAGGGAACCCCAATTTATAGGCTGCCCTGGGCACTAGTGCTGTGTCTGACAGAGCCTGAGCCAAGACCTAGTGTCAGCCACCCAGTGATCGGGGCCCATATCCACGATTTGATACTGGCCATGGCCCATGTCCATCATCTTTACCCATCCTTGGTATTCAGGCCTCTGTCCCCAGACCTTTGCTGGAATCCCCGCTAATGGGGGAACCTGAAGCACTATAGAGAACTCCTCTCTCCCCATGGCAGGATTCTGGCTGTTGGGATGGTTGTCCAACCCTCAAAGTGGGAGCCAGCTGCATGGCCAATGTGACCACGCCCACTCATGAGGGCCACCTGGGCATAAGCAAGTATTGTGACCCTCAGCCTGAGAATGATTTCAAACAAGACCTCTCAGTTGCACCTCCAGGATCCTGCATGCAGGCCTGGTAAGCCACTAGGCCCAAATCCTAACACTTGGTGGGATTTTCCAGGGGACCAAACCCAGAGTCCGTCTCTGGAATCCATATTTTGGGGCACCCCTAACATGAAAAACAACACTCTTCCCTTCCCTGAAAAAGCCACCAACTATTGGGAGCCACCAGGATCCTTAGAGAAGAAAAATCTCCCATGGACCCATGAGGCCACAACTGCATTCTGAGGCCATCCTGCACACAATACAGAGAAAAAAGCCTGTGATTCTGCCTTTGATTCACCCGATTAACAGTTCCTGAAGAGCTGCCATCCATGTCTATGCATTGGGCCTGTGATAACCTTGCCACTAACCCTAACCCAAGTTTGTGTTTTCAGACTTCCCTCCCAAAACCATGGCTCACATGCCCTCCAGTTTGTGATAACTGGAGCCACACCACGGGATTGTACCTGTCTTCCCAAAGGAAACTGTGATTGTCACTATTAAACAAACCCTCTAGATTAGGAGAAACCTGCAAGTCCCCTAAGCCCAGCCCAATATTGGAGGCCACTCTGGACGCAAATGCACAGTCTGACACACCATATCATCTACATCCAGGCTGATATCCAAGTCAATGGTCCTCAGACAGAAGATTGAACCTGACATGCTCCTAGGATTCACTGGAACACTAGAATAGGTTTTCAGGTATCTGTACTCAGAAGGCTGTTCTGCATATCAATGTATGATACAATATGGTCACTGAGCCACACAAAAGAACATCTGTCCTTAGAAGAAAGCTGTGCTCTGGACCTGTGTCAAACACTCTGGGTAGATGAATCCTTCAAGGCCCCCTGGCAACCAGCACATTCTATGATCTCCCTGACAAAATACCAGCATTGTGACCCATCTTCATGAGACTCCATGACAACTCCAGCCCTTGGTACTTTGGCCCAGAGCCACCAGAATGAAACTGCCATGTTCCTCTGCTGCCATGGTCAATGTAGGTGTACTTTCCAGGCATCCAGTGGGAGTGCTCTGATACCAACTTTCCACATGGGGAACCCTGGAGGAAACAATCCAGACTCCCCTGTACGGTAAAAGGAATCTTTTCTGTATGGAGTATCTCAAGCCTGAGGGTGGGTAATCCTCCATGGCCTCTTGAGGCCACCCATCCATTTGTTGGTCATCATAGACACTAACTCCAGCGTTAGCAATCAACTGACATCTGCACTTACTCAAGTGCTGGATATTTGAATCAGCTGCTACACACTGGAATTGCCTTATGCTTGGCACTGAATTTAAAAGTAGCTTGGCGGGACGCCTGGGTGGCTCAGTTGGTTAAACAGCTGCCTTCGGCTCAGGTCATGATCCCAGCGTCCTGGGATCGAGTCCCACATCAGGCTCCTTGCTCCGCAGGGAGCCTGCTTCTCCGTCTGACTCTGCCTTTCACTCTGTCTGCCTGTGCTTGCTCTCGCTCGCTCTCTGACAAATAAATAAAATCTTGAAAAAAAAAAGTAGCTTGGGTTTGCAATTCCATCCTCACCCTGGTGTTCAGTAAGCTCTCTTGATAGGGAATTCTGAAGCCACAACACAGCATTCTGCCTTCCCCATAGCAAGAAAAAACAGCCTGGAGAGACTGCCCAGAAACCCTACATGAGGATAAATCTACTCGACCCTCGAGTGAACCCCATTTATAGGTTTACCTGGCCACTAGCACTGAGTCTGACAGAACCTCGTCTCTGACCTCGTGTCAGGACCCAGAGACTGGGCTCCAACTCCAGAATGTGAGACCAGCCATGTCCCAGGGCTGTCATCTCTACCCATTCTTGATTCAGGCATCTGTCCCCAGACATTTGCTGAAATCCCTGCCAATGGGGGAACCAGAAGCACAATAGGGAAATCCTCCTTCCCCATGGCAGGAATGATGGCTCTTGGGATGGGTTTCCAGACCTCAGAGTGGTAGCCAGCTGAATGGCCAATGATAACCCGCCCACTCATGAGGGCCGCCCTGGACACAAGCAGGCATTGTGACCCCCAACATGAGCATGCTTTCAAACAAACACTCTCAGTTGCATTCCAGAATCCAAATTTGCAGGCCTGATATTCCCCTAAGCACAAATCCTAACACCTGGTGGGATTTTTCAGGGGACCAGAAACACAGCCTGTCTCTGGAATCCCTGTTTTGGGACAACCCTAAGATGTAAAATAGCACTCTCCCCTTCGCCAAGAAAGCCACCATAGTATAGGGAGCCGCTAAGATCCTTGAGAGGAAAAATCTCCCATGGATCCATGAGACCACACCTGCATTCCGAGGCCATCCTGGACACAAAAGCCAGATACACAAGCCTGTGCTACCACCTTCAAGGCAACTAATTTATAGTTCCAGACGAGCTGCCCTCCAGGTCTATGCATTGGGCCTGCGATCACCTCACACTAACCTTAACCCGAGTTTGTGCTTACAGACTTCTATCCCGAAACCATGGCTCATATTTCCTCCAGGATGGGGTCTCTGGAGCCACACCAAAGGACTGTGCCTGCCATCCCCAAGGAAAATGTGTCCGTCACATTTGCCTAAAACTTCGAGATAAGGAGAAACCTGCAAGGCCCCTGAGCCCACCCCAATACTTGAGGCCCCTCTGGACACAAATGTGCAGTCTGAAATACGCTGATCACCTGAATCCAGGCAGATACCCAAGTCAGTGTTTCTCAGTCAGAAGATTGAACCTGACATGCTCCTATGACCTCATTGTAACCCCTGATTAGGTTTTCAGGCATTTGTAATCAGAGACCTGTTCTGGAGTACCAACTTAAGATACAACATATGGTCCCTGATCCCCACAACAGAACATCTCCTTTCTCTAGATGGAAGCCGTGCTCTTGGAACTGTGTCAAACCCTCAGGGTAGATGAATCCTACTTGGCCCGTAGCCACCAGCAGAATCTAAGATCTCACTGGTAACAAGCCAGCATTGTGAGCCATCTTCATGAGATTCCATGTCAACTACAGGCCTTGGTACTTCACCCCAGAGCCTTCAGAAAGAACCTGCCATGTTCCTCAGCTGCAATGTTCAGTGGAAGTGTGCTTTCCAGGCATCCATGTGGGAGTGCTCTGCTACCCAAACTTTCCACATGGGGGACTCTCGAGCAAACAAATCTGACTGCCCTGTCCTGTAGAAGGAAACCTGGCTGTTTGGAGCATCTCACAAGCTCAAGTGTGGGAAATCCTCTATGACCTCTTTTCAACTCCTCTCCATTTGTCGGTCATTATAGACACAAACTCCAGCTTGAGCAAACATCTGACGTCTGCGCTTACTCAGGTGCTGGATATTCGAATCAGCCGCTGCACACTGGAAATGCCATTCGCTTGTCACTGAATTTATTCATAGCTTGGGTTTACAATTCCATCCTCACCCTACTGGTCCACAAGCCCTCATGATAGGGAATTCTGCAGCCACAACACAGCATTCTGCCTTCCCAATAGAAAGAAGAAGGGCCTGGTGAGTCTGCCCAGAAACTCCACATTATGATCAATCTACTTGTCCCTTGAGGGAACCCTGAATTATAGACAGCCCTGGCCCCTAGTGTTGTGTCTGACAGAGCCTAAGCCCCGACCTCGTGTCAGCCACCTAGAAGGCGGGGCCCATATCCCGCATGTTAGACTGGCCACGCAACAGAGCCGTCATCTTTACCCATCCTTGGTATTCAGGCATGTGTCCCCAGACCTTTCCTGGAATCCCTACCAATGAGGGAACCTGAATCACAATAGAGAAATCCTCATTCCCCATGGCAGGATTCCTGTAAGTTCGGAAGGGTGTCCAACACTCAGAGTGTTAGCCTACTGAATGGCCATTGAGACCACCCCCATTCCTGAGGGCCACCCTATGCAAAAGCTTGCATAGTGACCCTCAGGCTGAGCATGCTTTCAAACAAACGCTCTCAGTTGTATCTCCAGGACTTGCATTGGAGGCCTGGTAAGCCCCTATGCCCAAATCATAACCCTTGGTGGGTATTTCCAGGTGCCCAGAGCCAGAGCACTTCTCTGCAATCCCTGTTATGGGACACCCTTAATATGGAAAACAGAACTCTTTCCTCTCTGAGAAAGCCACCACATTATAAGGAGCCGCCAGGATACTTGAGAGGAAATATCACCCATGGACACCTGAGACCACACCTGCATTCTTAGTCCATCGTGGATACACAATCCAGATAAAAAAGCCTGTGCTACCTCCTTTGAGGCATGCGATTTACATTTCACACGGAGCTTCCCTCCAGGAGTATGCATTGGGCCTACAATCACTTCGCCACTAAACCTAACCCGCATTTGTGTTTGCAGACTTCCCTCCCAAAACCATGGCTCTCATGCCCTCCAGCATGGGGTCTCTGGAGCCACACCACAGGACTGTGCCCACCATTGCCAAGGAAACTGTGCCCATCAAATTGCCCTATCTTTCCAGATTAGGAGAAACCTGCAAGGCCCCTGAGCCCACCCCAATACTGGTTTCCACTCTGTACACAAATGCACAGTCTGGAACACCCTGAACACCTACATCTAGGCAGACATTGAAGTCAATGATACTGAGTCAGAGGATTGAACCTGACATTCCGTTAGGATTTTATTGGAACCCTAGATTAAATTTTCAGGCATCTATCCTCAGAGGCCTGTTCTGCAATACCAAATTATGATACATTTGGTCCGTTAGCCCCACATCAGAACATCTCTGGTCCGAGAAGGAAACCGTGCCCTTTGACCAGTGTCAAACCCTCAGGGTAGATGAATCCTACATGGTCCCTTAGCCACCAGCACACTGTAAGGTCTCCATGGTAACAAACCTGCATTCTGACCCATCTTCATGAGACTTCATGTCAACTCCAGGCCTTGGTAATTCGCCCAAGAGCCACCAGAACGAATTGGCCATGTTTCTCAGCTGCAATTTTAATGGAGGTGTGCTTTTCAGGCATCCACGTGGGAGTGCTCTGCTACCCAAACTTTCCACATGGGGGACCCTGGAGCAAATAAACCAGTCTCCCCCTGTGTGGTAGAAGGAAACTTTGCTGTTTGAAGCATCTCACAAGCCCCAGCATGTGAAATCCTCCATGGCCTCTTGATGCCACCCCTCCATTCATCGGTCATCATAGACATAAACTCCAGCATGAGGAAATGTCTGACTTTCACCTTTACTCAGGTGCTGGATATCTGGAATCAGACACTGCACAATGGAACTGCCTTTTGCTTGGCACTGAATTGAACCTTAGCTTGAGTTTACAATTCCATCCTCACCCTACTGGTCCCCAAGCCCGCTTGATAGGGAATTCTGGGGCCACAACGCAGCTTTTTGCCTTCCCCTTAGAAAGAAGAAGGGCATGGTGATTCTGCCCAGAAACTCTGCATGAGGATCAATCTGCTCAGCCCTTGAGGGATCCCTGATTCATACTCAGCCCTGACCACTAGTTCTGTTTCTGACAGAGCCTGAGTGCTCAATTCATGTCAGCTACTCAGAGAGTCAGTCATGTGAGACTGGCCATGTCTCAGGTCCCTCATCTCTACCCATCCTTGGTATTCAGGCATCTGTCCCCAGACATTTGCTAGAATACCTGCTAATGGGGGAACCTGAGGCACAATAGAGAATTCTTCCTTTTCCATGGCAGGAATCCTGGTAGTTGGGATGGGTGTCCTACATTAAAGTGGTAGCCAGCTGCATGGCCAAGGAGACAACTCCCACTCATAAGGGCTGCCCTAATCACATCAGGCATTGTGACACTCAGACTAGCATGCTTTCAAACAAACGCTCTCAGTTGTACCTCCAAGTCACACATTGTAGGCCTGGTACTCCCCTAGGCCCAAATCCTAATCCTGGTGGGATTTTCCAAGCACCCAGACTCACAGCCCTTCTCTGGAATCCCTTTTTGGGGAACATCTAAGATTGAAATCAGCACTCTTCCATTCAAACGAGAAAGCCACCATACTATTGGGAGCTTCCAGGATCTGTAGAGAGGAAAATACTCTCATGGAAACATTAGAACACACCTGCATTCCAAGGCTATCATGGACACACAATCCAGATACAAAAGCCAGTGCTAGTGCCTTCGAGGTACGTGATTTACAGTTCCTGACGATCTGCCCTCCAGGTCTATGCATTGGGCCTACGATCACCTCGCAACTCAACCTAATCCGAGTTTGTGATTGCAGACTTCTCTCCCAAAACCATGGCTTACATGCCCTCCACGATGGAGTCTCTGGAGCCACACCACAGGACTGTGCCTGCCACCCCCAAAGAAACCGTGCCCACAAATTTCCTAAACCTTCAAGATTAGGAGAAACCTGCAAGGCCCCAGAGCCCACCCCAATATTGGAGGCCACTCTGTACACAAAGGCACAGTCAGAAACACCCTGATTGCCTACATATAGTCAGACACCGAAGTCAATGGTCCTGAGTCTGATGATTGAACCTGAAATTCCCCTTGGACTTCATTGGAACCCTAGATGAAGTTTTTAGGCATCTGTCCTCAGAGGCCTGTTCTGGAATTCCAACTTATGATACAACATTTGGTCCGTGAGCCCCACAACAGAACATCTCCGATACCCAGAAAAAAACCGTGTTCTTCGACCGGTGTCAAACCATCAGGATAGACTAATCATACATGGCCCCTTAGCCACCAGCACATAGTAAGATTTCCGTGGTAACAAAACTGCATTGTGACACAACTTCATTAGAAACCAGGCCTTGGTACTTTGCCCTAGAGCAACCAGAAAGAACCTGCCATGTTCCTTAGGTGCAATGGTCAATGTAGGTGTGCTTTCCAGTATCCACGTGCGAGTACTATGCTACCCAAACTTTGCACATGGGGGAACCTGGTGTAAACAAACCAGACCTCCCCTGTCCAGTAGAAGGAAACCTTATGTTTGGATCAACTCACAGGCCTCAGCGTGTAAACTGCTCCATGGCCTCTTGATGCCACCACTCCATTGGTCGGTCATCATAGACACAAACTCCAGTCTAAGCAAACATCTGACATGCACCCTTATCCCGGTGCTGGATGTCTTGAATAAACCACTGCACATTGGATCTGCCTTCCACTTGGCACTGAATTGAACCATAGCTTGTGTTTACAATTCCATCCTCACCTGACTGGTCCCTAAGCCCTCTTGATAGGGAAATCTGGGGCCACAACGCAGCATTCTGCCTTCCCCATCGAATGAAGAAATGCCTGGTGAGTCTGCCCTGAAAACCCACATGAGGATCAATCAGGTCGGCCCTCGAGTCAACACCGATTTATAGGCTGCCATGGCCACTAGTGCCGTGTCTGACAGAGCCTGAGCTCGACTGAGTTTCAGCCACTAGAGAGCAGGCCCCATATCTAGCATTTGGGATTGCCATGGCCCAAGTATGTCATCTCTACCCATCCTTGATATTCAGGCACCTGTCCCCAGACCTTGGCAGGGATCCCTGCCAATTAGGGAACTTGAAGCACAATAGAGAACTCTTCTTTCCCCATGGCAATAAACCTGGCTTTTTGGATGGGTGTTCTACCCTCAAAGGGGGAGCCAGTTACAACATCAATGACACCACACACACTCCTGAGGACTACCCTTGGCACAAACAGGCATTGTGACCCTCACCCTGAGCATGCTTTCAAAAAATCCCTCTCAGATTCACCACAATGATCCCTCATTTCAGGCCTGGTATGCCTGTAGGTTCAAATCATAAAACTTGGTGGGATTTTCGAGGTGCCCAGACCCAGAGACCATCTCTGGAATTTTTGTTTTGGTGCACCCTTCAGATGGAAAACAGCACTCATCCCTTCCCCAAAAATGTCACCAAATTATGAGGAGCCACCAGGATCCATAGAGAGGCAATGTCTCCCATGGACCCATGAGAACACACCAGCATTCGGAGGCCATCCTGGACACACAATCCGGAGAGAAAAGCCTGTGCTACTGCCTTCTATTCACCCTAATTACAGTTCCAGATGAGCTGCTCTCAAGGTATATGCATTGGGCCTGTGATCACCTCGCCACTCACCCTAATTCAAATTTGTGTTTGCAGACTTATCTACCAAAACCATGGCACACATGCCCTCCAGGATGGGGTCTCTGGATCCACACTGCAGGACTGTCCCTGCCATCCACAAGGAAACTGTTTCCATCACAGTTGCCCAAACTGTCTAGATTAGGAGAAACCTACAAGGCCTCTGGGCCTACCCCAATTTCGGCGGCCGCTCTGAACACAAATGCACAGTCTGAAATACCCTGATCCCCTACATCCAGGAACACAGCCAAGTCAATGGTCCTGAGTCAGAATAATGAACCTAACATGCCCCTAGGACGTCATTGGAACCATTGATTCGGTTTTCAGACATGTGTCCTCAGAGGCCTGTTCTAGAATGCGAACTTATAATACAACATGTGGTGCCTGGGCCACACAACAGAAAATCTCCTGTCCCCAGAAGGAAACCGTGCCCTACAATCTGTGCAAAATCCCAGAGTAGTAGATTCCTGCACAACTACTAAGCCACCAGCACATTCTAAGATCTACCTGGTAACAAACCAGCTGTGTGGCCCATCTGCAAGAGATTCCATGTCAAATCAAGGACTTGGTACTTTGCTACAGAGACACCAGAATAAAGCTGCCATGTTCTTCAGTTGCAATGGTCAATGAAGTTGAACATTCCAGGCATCCATGCGGTAGAGCTCTGCTACCCAAACTTTCCACATGGGGGACCCTGGAGCAAATAAACCACACTCCACCTGTCCAGTAGAACAAAACCTTGCTATTTGGAGCAGCTCATGAGTCTCAACGTGAAAATCCCTCCATGGCTTCTTGACGCCACCCCTCCATTTGTCAGACATCATAGACACAAACTCCAGTGTGAGCAAATATCCGACGTCCTCCCTTACTAAGGTGCTGGATATCTCGAAAAAGCTGCTGGACACAGGAACTGCCTTCCGCTTGGCAGTGAATTGAACTGTAGCTTGTGTTTACAATTCCTTCCTCACCCGACTGGTCCCCAAGCCTTCTTGATAGCGAATTATGGACACACAACACAGCATTCTGCCTTCCCGATAGAAACAAGTGCCTGGTGAGTCTGGCCAGAAACCCCACATGAGGATCAATCTGCTCGGCCCTATATCGGAGGGACCCTGATTTATAGGTTGCCCTGGCCACTAGTGCTGTGTCTGACAGAGCCTGAGCCCAGACCTAGTGTCAGTCACCAGAGTTTGAGCCCCACATCTAGCATTTGGGATTGCCATGGCTCAAGTATTTCATCTCTACCCATCCTTGGTATTCAGGCACCTGTCCCCAGACCTTTGCTGGAATCCCTGACAATGGGGCATCCTGAAGCACAATAGAGAACTCCTCCTTCTTCATATCAGGAAACTTGGCTGTTAGGATGGGTGTTCAACCCTGAAAGGGGGAGTCATTTACAAGTCCAGTGAGACCACACAAACTCCTCAGGGATGCCCTGGAGGCAAACAGGCCTTGTGACCCTCAGCCTGAGCATGCTTTCAAACAATCCTTCTCTGTTGCACCACCATGAACCCGCATTGCAGGCCTAATATGCCCCTAAGCCCAAATCCTAGCACATGTTGTGATGTCCCAGATGCCATGAACCAGAGCCCGTCTCTGGAATCCCTGTTTTGGGGCACCCATAAGGTGGAAAACATCACTCTCCCCTTCCCCGAAAAAGCCACCAAACTATGGAGAGCCACCAGGATCCATAGAGAGGAAAAGACTCCCATGGACCCATGAGACCACACCTGCATTCCAAGGCCATGCTGGACACACAATCCAAAGAGAAAAGCCTGTGCTACTGCCTTCCAGTCTCCCTAATTATAGTTCATGAAGAGCTTCCCTCCAGGTCTACGCATTGGGCCTGTGATCACCTCGCCACTCACCCTAATTTGTATTTGTGTTTGCAGACTTCTCTCCCAAAACCATGGCTCACATGCCCACCAGAATGTTATCTCTGAAGCCACACCACAGAACTCTGGCTGCCAACCCCAAGGACACTGTGCATATCAGATTTGCCCAAACCTTCCAGATTAGGAGAAACCTGTGTGGCCCCTGAGCCCACACCAATATTGCCGGCCACTCGGGATGGAAATGCGCAGTCTGAAACACCCTTATCACCTACATCCAGGGAAATAGCCAAGTCAATGATCGTGAGATAGACGATTGAACCTAAAATGCCAGTAGGCTCTCAATGGAACCCCATTAGGTTTTCAGGCATCTGTCCTCAGGGGCCTGTTCTGAAATACCAATCTATGACACATCATGTGGTCTCTGAGCCACACGACAGAACATCCCCTGTCCCCAGAAGAATACCATGCTCTTCGACCTGTGCCAAACCCTCAGGGTAGGAGAATCCTGCATGGCACCTTAGCAACCAGCACATTCTAAGTTCTCCCTGGTAACAAACAAGCATTGTGACCCATCTGCAAGAGATCCCATGTCAACTCAAGGCCTTGGCACTTTGTCCCAGAGCCACCAGAACGAATCTGCCATGTTCCTCAGCTGCAATTGTCAATGGAGGTGTGCTTTCCTGGCATCCATGCCGGAGAGCTCTTCTTCACAAACTTTCCACATGGGGAAACCTAGAGTAAACAAACCAGACTTCACCTACACTGTACAAAGAAATGTTACTTTTTGCAGCAGTTCACAGGCCTCAGCATGTGAACTCCTCCATGGCCTCTTTATACCACCCCTCCACTTGTCGGTCATCATAGACAAAAACTCTAGTGTGAGCAAGCATCTGACATCCACCCTTATTCCAGTGCTGGATGTCTCGAGTAAACTGCTACAAATTGGAACTGCCTTCTGCTTGGCACTGAATTGAACCATAGCTTTTGTTTACAATTCCACCCAAAACTGACTGGTTCCCAAGCTCTCGTGATTGGGAAACCTGGAGCCACAACACAGCATTCTGCCTTCCCTATTGAATGAACAAATGCCTGGGAATCTTCCCAAGAAACTCCACATGAGGATCAATCTGCTTCGCCCTCGAATCTACTCTGATATAAAGGCTGCCATGGCCACTAGCGCTGTGTCTGACAGAGCCTGAGCCCCGACCGAGTTTTAGGCCTCATATCTAGCATTTGGGATTGCTATGGCCCAAATACGTCATCTCCACCCATCCTTGGTATTCAGGCACCTATCTCGAGACCTTGCTGGAAACCCTGCCAATGGGGCAACCTGAAGCACAGAGGAACCTGACAGAAGAGAACTCATCCTTCCTCATGGCAGGACATTTGGCTGTTGGGTTGGGTGTCCAACTCTCTAAGAGGGAGCCAGATATATGACCAATGAGACCACTCCCACTCCTGAGGGCCGCCATGGGAGCAAACAGGCATAGTGAGACTCAGCCTGAGCAAGCTTTCAAACAATCCCTCTCAGTTGCACCATCATGATCCTGCATTGCAGGCCTCATACACCCCTAGGTGCAAATCCTAACCCTTCGTGGGAAGTCCCAGATGCCCAGAAAAAGAGCCTGTATCTGGAATCCCTGTTTTGGGGCACCCATAAGATGGAAAACAACACTCTTCCCTTCCCCAAAAAAGCCACCAAACTATGAGCTGCACAGATCCATAGAGAGGAAAAGTTTCCCATGGACCCATGAGACTATACCTGCATTCCAAGGCCATCCTGGACACACAATATAGAGAGAAAAGCCTGTGCTACTGCCTTCCAGTCACCCTAATTACTCCTGACAAGCTGCACTCCAGGTCTACTCATTGGGCCTGTGATCACCTTTCCACTAACCATAACCCACATTTGTGTTTGCAGACTTCTCTCCCAAAACCATGGCTCATATGCCCTCCAGGACAGGGTCTCTGGATCCACAACACATGACTGGGCCTGCCATCCCCAAGGAAACTGTGCCCGTCAAACCTGCCCAAACCTTCCAGTTTAGGAGAAACACGCAAGAGCCCTGAGCCCGACCCAATATTGTCGGCAGCACTGGACACAAATGCCAGTCTGAAACGCCCTGATCACCTACATCCAAGCAGACAGCCATTTCAATGTTCCTGGGTCAGAAGATTGTACCTGACATGCTCCTAGGACGTCATTGGAACACTAGATTAGGTTTTCAGGCATCTGTCCTCAGGGTCCTGTTCTGAAATACCAACTTAGGATACAACATGTGGTCCCTGAGCCACACAATAGAATATCCTGTCCCCAGTAGGAAAACATGCCCTTCGACCTGTGCCAAACCCTCAAGATTGGAGAATCCTGCACAGCACCTTAGACACCAGCACAAACTCTAGTTTGTGCGTTGACCCATACCACAAGCTTTCCATCTGCTGGACAGTCGAGTCCTGTTGAATGGCTCCAGCATGTCCCATACGGAAAGACTGGAGAGCAGGATTCGAAGGATGGATGCCTGTACAGCATACCTCACATTCCCATTGGCTCTTTGTGACAAGACATGTTTGAACTACTGGCTCTGGGGCGAGCTAACTAGGGGGCTGAATTGAAATGGACTCTCCTGCGGATGGGTCATAATGTGGGTTTGTGTGCATGGAGACCTTGGAATATGTTGGCAGCTCAGGGGCCATGAAGTATTCGCCTAACCGAAGGGTGTAATATTGCTCCAATTAAAAAGAGATCCCTATGTGGAGATGAGACAGGTTCTCTTTGGTGCCTCAGAAAAGCCCCAGATACTGGTCTTCAAACCAGTTCTCTGTGTAGAGACACCTGGAAACCAAAGCTAGGGTTCAGATTAGAGCCTAGATGCCTGTCCGTTTCAATCTTCTGTCTCTGGGGACACTGTCTGAGTATCTAAGTGGAGATAGTTGCTCAGCTGGTGTCAGAGTGCCCCTCTTAGTCCATGGCCGAGGCATGGCCTTGGAGACCTTATTGGATTCTCCTAATCTCTAGGGTTGTGGCCAATGGATTGGGTACAGTTTTCTTGGAGAGGACTGGCACAGTCCTTCAGTGTGTCTCCATAGGCCCTAGCCTGGAGGGTGTGTGGGTCCGGGCTGTGGGCACAGAAGTCTGAAAACACAAACTCGGCTTGGGTGCAGAGCCGAGAGCATTGCAGGATGGACCCACAGACCGTGAGAGGAGATCCTCAGCTTATGAAAGAAGGGCAAATGGGAGGCAGTCACGCAAGCTTTTGTCTTTGGATGTTTTGTCTCCCATAGCCGTTGAATGTAGGGGTGACCTCAGGGGCTATGGAAGAGTCTCCCTCTCTGAGGAGTTGGTCCAGCTCTTAAGATTTTGGGGACATTTTGTGGGAAGGGTGGAGTCCTGCTGTCTGGCTCAGGTGTTCTTCCAGGAGAGGGACTCCAGATCACAGTCCTGGGTTCGAGCAAATGGAATACTTGAGCTCTTGTGAAGATTGGGATCATAGGGGCTTGGCAAGCCCCATATGCGGGCTCTTAGTCCAGGCCCTGAGAGACCTTACTTCGACATGGGGCCCATGCTGATGGTCCCAATGCGAGTTTATACCCAAGGAGGCACTCAAGTTTAGGCTTGGCCTCAGGGGCCATGAAGGTTTCTCCTACACTGAAGGTATGACTCCATGCCAACAGCAAGCTTTCCAGCCATGGGGAAGGAGAAGATCTGATTTGTGCTTCAGTTACCCACGTTTGCCAGGATTTGATATAATATCTAGGGTCAGATGTCTGAAAACCCAGGTTGGGAAGAGATGACAGCATAAGGCCATGGCCTGTCTGATGTGCTTAGTGTGCAGCCAGCTGTTTCCTTGTCTGTCGGGACGTCAGGCTGTGTCAGACAGAGCATTACTGACCAGGGTAGCTTTTCCAGATAGGGTGCGGTCGAGGACAGAGCAGGTTGGTTCTCATTTGTGGTTTCTGGAGAGCCCCATAGGGCAACGTTTTTCTTCTGGTGGGCAGGCAGAAAACTGTGTTGTGGTTCTGGAATTCCCAGTCTGGAGGGCTTGTTTGCCAGGAGTGTGAAGAGGGAAGTCTGAAAACACAAGCTAGCGTTAGGTTTGGGGCCCGGTGCATGGCAGGCCCACTCTGCAGAGACTGAATCAAGATCTCCTGCATCTGAGGTCAGGGCGAGTATCAGACGTTGCCTCAGGTTGGAGTTTGTGTCCATTATGGCCCCTTCCTGAAGGGGGTGGGGGCGTCATGAGGCCAGGGAGGTTTCCCAACGCTGGGAGTTATGAGCTGCCCCAAACATCAAGGTTTCCTCTGTAGGACAGTCGAGTACTATGAGATGGTTCTAGGATGACCCCTACAGAAAGACTCGAGAGAAGGGGTCTAAGCATGAATGTCTGCAAATGCCACCTCACATTCCCACTGGCTGCTTGGGGCAAGGCAGGCTCAATCTGCAGGCTCTTGGGCGGGTTTCTCAGAGGGCTGAGTTGAAATGGACTCTCCTGAGGATGAGTCATACTGTGGGTTGGTGGCCATGGAGACCTTGGAATGTGGCGGTGGCTCAGGGACTCTGCAGGTTTCTCCAAACCGAAGGGTTTGACACAGCTCCAACAATGAAGCTTCCCATGTGGAGACGATAGTTGTTCTGTTTGGTGTCTCAGGAAAGCCCCAGATGCTGGTCTTCAAACCCAGGCCTCTGAGGAGTGACACCTGGAAACCAAAGCAAGAGTTCAGATTAGGGCCCAGGGGCCTGTCTGGTTCAATCTACTGTCTCTGCCGACATCTGTCTGTGTTTCTGCATGGAGGTAGTTGCTCAGCTAGTGTCAGGATGCCTTTGTCCAGAGAGGCTTATAGTAGTGGGATGTCCTCGGGGGCCTTGAGGTTTCTCCTATTCTGTGGGGTTATGGGCAATGGAATGGGCATAGTCTCCTTGGAGAGAGCAGGACAGTCCTGTGGTGTGGCTCCAGAGGCCCCAGCCTGGCGGCTGTGTGGGCCAGGGCTGTGGGGACAGACATCCAAAAACACAAACTCGGCTGAGGTTTGGGGCTGAGGTTATGGCAGGAGTGATCTACAGTCCGTGAGGGGAGCTCATTGTGATTAGAAAGTAAGGCGAGTGAGAGGCGGTCGTTCAAGCTTATGTCTCTGGATGTTGTATTCATGATGGTCATTTAATGTAAGCATGGTCTCATGGGCCATGGAAGTCTCCCTCTCTGGTGATTTGTCCGGCTCCCAAGAGATTGGGGTCATTTTGTGGGAAGGGAGGAGTCCTGTTTTCTGCCTCATGTGTCCCCACAATAGAGGGATTCTAGAGCAGAGCACTGGGTACATACAACTGGAATACCCACCCTCTGGTTAGGCCTGGGGTCCTATGGGCATGGCAAGCCCATATGCAGATTCTTGGTCCAGCCACTGAGAGACGTTACTTGAATAGTGGACTCATGCTGAGGGTCACAATGTGTGTTTGTGCCCAAGGAAGTCCTCAATATTGGGCGGGACTTCATTGAGCTTGCAGGTTTCTCCTACACTGAACCTTGGACATGCCAACCTCAGGGTTTCTTGCCATGGGGAAGGAGGAGTTTTGATTTCTGCATCACGTTCACCTCTGGGCACTAATTGGAGATAAGGTCTAGGTTCTGAAGCCTGAAAACCGAGGTTTGGAAGAGATGACGACCTAAGGCCATGGTGGGTCCGATGTGTTCAGTTTGGGGCCAGCTTTCTAGGTGTCGTTCAGGAGGTCTGCACTCAGGCTGTGCCAGACAGGGCATTCGTGCCCAGATACGCTGTATAATTGGGGTACAGTTGAGTGGCATGCAGAAGATAATTATTTGGGGTTTCTCCGTAGCCCCATAGGGCAAAGTCTTTCTTCTGGAGGGCAGGCAGAGTGCTGCATTCTGGCTCCGGAACTGCCAAACTGGAGGCCTTGCGGCCAGGAATGCAAGGATGTAAGTCTGAGAACTGAAGCTTTGCTTTGGTTTCAGGGCGAGGACATGGCAGGCACACTCTGCAGAGCTGAATTGAGATTTCATGCATCTGAGGTCAGGGCGAGGTTCATATGTTGCCTCAGGTTGGAGTTTCTGTCCATGATGGCCCCTTCATGAAGGGGGGTCATCACACCGCCATTGGTGTTTTCCCATGATGGCAGTAGTGAGATGCTCCAAACCACAAGGATTTTCTGCGGGTCAGTTGAAACCTGTTGGATGGCTCCAGGGCATCCCATATGCAACAATTGCAGAGCAGGGTTCTAAGGATGGATGCCTGGGCATCCGGCCTTGCATTCCAATTGTCTCCTAGCGGAACGGCACGTTTGATTGCTGCCTATGATGTAGCAGCCGAGGGGGCTGAGTTGAAATGCATTCTCCTGAGGATCGGTCATAATGTGGGATTGTGTCCATGGAGACCTTGGAATGGGGCAGTGGCACCAGGGCTCTGAAGGATGCTTCTAACCAGAGGTTTTGACACAGCTCCAAGAAGCATTTTTCCCATGGGGAAACAAGATTTGTTCTCATTGGTGCTTCAGTAACCCCCAATATGCTGGTATTGGAAACCAGAACTCTGAGGAGAGATGCCTGGAAACCAAGGCAATGGATCTGATTAGGGCCTGGGGCCTGTCTGGTTTAATCTTCTTCTCTCGGTTCATCTGTCTATGGGATTGAGTGGAGGTAGTTCCTCAGCTGGTGTCAGATTGCCCCTATTTGTCCTGGGCAGTCTACACTATTGGGATGGCCACTTTGACTTTGGAGGTTTCTCCTAATTTGCAAGTTTGTGGCCAATGAAATGGGCAGAATTTGGGGAGGGAAGGCACAATCCTGAGGTGTGGCTCTAGGGGCTCAAGCATGGAGGGTGTGTGGGTCAGAGCTGTGGGGACAGAAGTCTGAAAACAGAAACTCGTCTTAGGTTTGGGGACATAGGTATGGGAGGCCCGATCTACAGACTTTGAGGAGAACTCTTCAGGATATGAACAAAGAGTGAGTGTGAGGCACTTGCTCAGGCTTTTGACTCTGGATTTTGTGTCACTGATGGCCGTGGAATGTAGGGGCGTCCTCATGGACCATGGGTGAGACTTCCTCTATGGGGATTTGGATGATCCCAATATTTTGGGGTCATTCCGTGGGATGGGAGGAGTCCATTCTGTTTTTTTTTTTTTTTTTTTTTTTTTTTTTTACCTCAGGTGTGCCACTAAAGAGGGATTCCAGAGCAGATCCCTGGGAAGGGGCGACTGGACAACCTGAACTCTGTATAAGATTGGGGGCCTAAGGGCATGGCAATCCCCATATGGGGTACCTTGGTCCAGCCACTGAGAGGTCTTACTTGAGTACAGTGCTCACACTGAGGGTCACAATGCATGTTTGTGCCCAATGTAGGCATCAAGCATGGGCGGGGACTCATGGGCCATGCTTGATTCTCCTACACTGAACTTTGGACAACATACGAACCACAAGGTTTCTTTCCATGGGGAAGGAGGAATTCTGATTTCTGCATCATGTTCACCCCTGGGCAGAGATAAGATCTAAGTTCTGAATCCAGAAAATCGAGGTTGGGATGAGATGATAACCTAAGGTCATGGAGGGTCCGATGTGCTCAGTGTGCGGTCAGCTTTCTGGGTGTTGTTCAGGAGGTATGGATTCAGGCTGTGTCAGACAGTGCATTAGTGCCCAGGTTAGAATGTATAATTTGGGTACAGTTGAGTTCCATGTAGGTTCATCCTCATTTATTGTGTCAGGGAAGCTCACTGGGGCAACATTTTTCTTCTGGTGGGCAGGCAGAGTGCAGCATTGTGGGTCCAGAATTGCCAAACTTAAGGGCGTCGGGACCAGGAGTGTGAGGACGTAAGTCTGAGATCATAAGCTAGACTTAAGTTTCAGGGCGAGGGCACGGCAGGCACCCTCTGCAGATCCGAATCAAAATCTCATTCATCTGAAGTCAGGACGAGGATCAGACTTAGGCGCAGGTTGGAGTTTCTGTCCATGATGGCCCCTTCATCAAAGGGGTGGAATCTCGAGGCCATGGAGGTTTTCCCACGTTGGGAGTTGTGGGATGCTCCAAACTGATAGGATTCCTTCTGCGGGAAAATTGAGAACTGTTGGATGGCTCCAGGACATCCCATATGGAATGACTCCAGAGCCGGGTTCTAAGGATGGATGCCTGAGCAGACTGCCTCTTACACCAATTGTCTCCCTGCCACAAGACAGGTACGATCTGATGGCTATGCAGGAGCAATCGTGGGAGCTGAGTTGAAATGGACTCTCCTGAAGATGGGTCTTAATGTGTGTTTGTGTCCATGAGGACGTTGGAATGGGGTGGTGGCCCCAGGGCTCTAAAGGATTCTAACCGGAGATTTTGAAACAACTCGAAAGAGCAAGTTTTCCATGTGGAGACAAGATTTGTTCTAATTGGTGCCTCAGGAAACCCACATATGCTGGTATTAGAACCAGGCCTCTGAGGAGAGATACATAGAAACCACAGCAATGCATCCAATTAGGTCCTAGGAGCCTCTCTGGTTCAATCTTCTTCTCTGTCAACATCTGTCTATTTTATGAAATGGAGGTAGTTGCTCAGCTGGTGTCAGACCGCTCCTGTTTGTCCGGGCGGCCTACACTATAGGGATGGCCTTGGGGACTTTGGAGGTTTCTCCTAAATTGTATGATTATGGACAATGGAATGGGCAGAATTCCTGTGGTGTGGGCAGGCACAGACCTGATGTGTGGCTCCAAGGGCCCAGCCTTGAGGGTGTGTGGGCAAGGACTGTGGGGACAGATGTCTGAAAACACAAACTCAGCTTAGGTTTTGGGACGTAGGTATGGCAGGTCCGATTTACAGACTATGAGGAGAACTTTTTGGGATATGAATAAAGGGTGAAAGTGTGACACATGTCAGGCTTTTGCCCCTGGATTTTGTGTCAATGATGGCTGTGGAATGTCGAGGAGTCCTCATGGGCCATGGAAGAGTCTTTCTCTCTGTGGATTTGGCCAGATCCCAATTGTTTTGGGTTAATATGTGGGATTCAGTTTTGTTAACTAAGGTGTCCCACCAAAAGAGGGATTCCAGAGCAGAGCCCTGGACAACAAGAAATCTAACTAAAAATACAGGCCTAGGGGCATGGCAAGCCCAATATGCCTTCTAATGGTCCAGCCACTGAGAGGCCTTCATTGAGGACAGAACTCATGCTGAGGGTCACAATGCGTGTTTATGCCCTTGTGGTACTCAAGCATGGGTGGGGACTCATGGTGCATGCTTGTTTCTCCTACACTGAATGATAGTCAACATGTCAACCACATGAGTTCTTGCCATGGGGAAGTATTAATTCTGATTTCTGCATGTCATTCACCCCTGGGCAGTGATTGGAGATAAGGTCTAGGTTGTGAAGTCTGAAAACCGAGGTTGGGAAGAGATGACGACCTAAGACCATGTCGGGTCCGATATGCTCAGCGTGGAGCCAGCTGTCTGGGTGTTGGTCGGGAGGTGCAAGCTTGGGCTGTGTCAGACAGGGCATTAGTGCCCAGGGTAGATTGTATAATTGGGGTACAACTGAGTGCCGTGCAGGTTGATCTTTATTTGGCATTTCTGGGTAGCCCCAAGGGCAATGTTTTTCTTCTGGAGAACAGGCAGAGTGCTGCATTGTGGCTCCGGAATTTCCAAAGTGGATGCCTTGTGGACGGGGAGTGTGAGGACGGAAGTCTGAGAACACATGTTAGGCGTAGGTTCTGGGCGAGGGCACGGCAGGCACCCTCTGCAGATCTGAATCGGGATATCATGAATCTGAAGTCAGGGCGAGGTTCAAACCTAGGCTTAGGTTTGAATTTCTGTCCATTCTGGCCACTTTATGAAGGGGACAGCATCTCCAGTCTATGGAGGTTTACCCACAATGGAAGTTGTGAGATGCTCCAAACAACAAAGATTCCTTCTGATCAACAATTGAGACCTTTTGTATCACTCCAGTACATACCATACAGAATGACACCAGAGCAGGGATCTTAGGATGGATGCATGGGAAGCCCGCCTCACATTGCAGTTGTCTCCTAGCAAATAGACAGGTTTGATATGCTGGCTCTGTCAGAGCAAGCAAGGGGGCTGAGTTGAAATGGACTCTCCTGAGGATGGATGCTAATGTGGGTTTGTGTCCATGGAGACCTTGGAATGGGGCGTTGGTGCATGGGCCCTGAAGGATTCTCCTAACCGGAGGTTTTGAGACATCTCCAAAGGACAAGTTTCCCATGTGGAGACGAGATTTGTTCTGATTGGTGCCTCAGGAAACCCCCATATACTGTTATTGGAATATAGGCCTCTGAAGAGAGATAACTGGAAACCAAAGCAATGGCTCCGTTTAGAGCCTAGGGGCCTGTCCGGTTGAATCTTCTTCTCTGTGTACATCCATCTAAGGTATTAGTGGAGTTAGATGCTCAGCTGGTGTCAGATGGCCCTTGTTTGTCCCAGGCGGCCTACACTATTGTGAAGGCCTTGGGGACTTTGGAGGTTTCTCCTAATTTTATGATTATGGACAATGGAATGGGCAGAATTCCCGTGGAGAGGGAAGGCACAGTTTTGATGTGGCTCCAGGGGCCCCAGCCTGCAGGGTGTGTGCACCAGGACTGTGGAGACAGAAGTCTAAAACACAAACTCAGTTTAGGTTTAGGGACGTAGGTATGGCAGGCCCGATCTACAGACCGTGAGGAGAATTCTTCCAGATATGAAGAAAGAGAGATTGTGAGGCACTTGTTCAGGCTTTTGTTTCTGGATTTTGTGTCAACGATGGGCGTGGAATGTCCGGGAGGCCTCATGGGCCATGGACGAGTCTTCCGCTCTGTGGATTTGGCCCGATTCCAATTGTTTTGGGTCAAACTGTGGGATGGGAGGAGTCCTTTCAGTTTTGTTACCTCAGGTGTCCCACCAAAAGAGGGATTCCAAAGCCGAGCCCTGGGGAGGGGAGACTGGACAACCAGAAATCTGGTTAAAAATTGGGGCCTAGGGGCATGACAAGCCCAATATGCTGTCTTTTGGTCCAGCCACTGAGAGGCCTTACTTGAGAACTGGGCTCACGTTGAGGGTCAGAATGCATGTTTGTGAACGACTTGGTCCTCAAGCATCTGCAGGGCCTCATGGGCCACACTGGTTTCAACTACATTTACGTCAGCTGTCTGGGTGTTGGTCAGGAAGTCCGGGCTCAGGTTGTGTCAGACAGTGCATTAGTGCCCAGGTTAGACTATATAATTCGGGCAAAGTCGAGTACCGTGTAGGTTTATCTTCATATAAGGTGCCTTGGCAGCTCTTTAGGCAATATTTTTTTTCCAGAAAGCAGGCCATGTGCTGCATTGTGGGACCGGATTTACCAATCATGAGGGCTTTGAGGCCAGGAGAGTGAGGTCGGAATTCTGAGAACAAAAGCTATACTTGGGCTCAGGGCAAGGGCACGGCAGGTACCCCCTGCAGATATGAACCAATATCTCATCCATTTCAAGTCAGGGAGAGAATTAGACTTTGGCTTAGGTTGGAGTGTCTGTGCCTGACGGCCCCTTCATGAAGGGAGCGGGAATCTCGTGTCCATGGAGTTTTTCCCACGTGGGAGTTGTGGGTTGCCCCCTTCAAGAATTCCTTCTGCGGGACAATTGAGACCTTTGGGCAGCTCCAGGACATCCCATATGGAATGACTCCAGAGCACCGTTCGAGGGAGGATGCCTGGGAAGCCAGCCTCGAATTCCAATTGTCTCCTAGCAACAAGCCAGTTTAGATCTGATGGCTCTGCGGGAGCAACCGGGGTGGCTGACTTGATATGGACTTTCCTGAGGATGAGTCCTAATGTGTGTTTGTGTCCATGGGGCCTTGGAATGGGGCCGTGGCACCAGGACCCTGACGTATTCTCCTAAGCTTTTGACATAGCTCGATGCACATGTTTCCTTGTGGAGACGAGATTTGTTCTGATTGCTGCCTCAGGAAAACCCCTATGCTGGTATTGGAATCCAGGCTTTTGAGGAGACATGCCTGTAACCAAAGCAATGGATCCGATATGGCCAGGGTCCTGTCTGGTTCAATCTTCTTCTCTGCAGACATCCATCTATGGTATGAGTGGAGGTTGATGCTCAGCTGCTATCAGACCGTGCTTGTTTGTCACGGGAGACCTGCACTATTGGGATGGCCTCAGGGATTTGGAGGGTTCTCCTAATTTTACGGTTTTGGACAATGGAATGGGCAGAGTTCCCATGGATTGGGTAGGCACAGTCCTTATGTGTGGCTCCAGGGACCGCAGCGTGGAGGGTGTGTGGCCCAGGACTTTGAGGACAGAAGTCTGAAAACATAAACTCAGCTTAGGTTTGGAGACGTAGGTATGGCAGGCCCGATCTATAAACCATGAGAAGAACTCTTCAGGATATGAAGAAAGAGCGAGTCTGAGGTGCTTGTTCAGTCTTTTGTCTCTAGATTCGGTATCAGCGATGGCCGTGGATTGTCTGGGAAACCTCATGGGCCATTGACGAATCTTCCTCTCTGTGGAATTAGCCCGATCCCAATTCTTTTTCGTCAATCTGTGGAATGGGAGGTCTCCTTTCAGGTTGGTTACCTTAGGTGTCACGCCAAAAGAGGAATTCCAAAGAAGAGCCCTGTGGAAAAGCGAAGGGACAACCTGAACTATGGGTAAAATTTGGGGCCTAGGGGCATGGCAAGCTCAATATGCTGTCTCTTCATCCAGCCACTGAGAGGCCTTACCTGAGGACTGGGATCAGGCTGAGGGTCACAATGTGTGTTTGTGACCAATGTGGCCCATAAACATGGGCGGGGCCTCATGGGCCACACTGGTTTCAACTACACTGAACATTGGAAAACATGCCAACCACATGGTTTCTAGCCACGGGGAAGGAGTTGTTATTTCTGCATCACTTACAAGCCTGGGCAGTGATTGGAGATAAGGTCTAGGTTCTGAAACTTGAGAATGGAGGTTGGGAAGAGATGACGACCTAAGGACATGGCTCATCTGGCGTGTTCAGTGTTCGACCAGCTTTCTGGGTGGGGCCAGGAAGTCCAGGCTCAGGCTGTGTAGAAAGGGCAATAGTGCCCAGGTCAGCCTATATATTTGGGGTACAGTCGAATGGCGTGCAGGTTGATCCTCATTTGGAGTTTCTGGGTAGCCCCACAGGGCAATGTTTTTCTTCCTGAAGGCTGGAAGAGTGCTGCATTATAGTTCTGGTTTGCAAACTGGAGGCTTGTGGGCCAGTAGTCTGAAGACGGAAATCTGAGAACACAAGCTAGGCTTAGGTTTCTGGGTGAGGACAAGGCAGGAACAATCTACAGACCTGAATCGAGATCTCGTGCTTCTGAAGTCAGGGCGAGGATCAGACGATCGCTCAGGTTGGTGTTTCTGTCCCTGATGGCCCCTTCATGAAGGGGCGGGGGGGTCAAGAGGCCGTGGGGGTTTTCCCACGATGTTAGTTGTGAGAAGCTCCAAACTGCAAAGATTCTTGTGCAGGACAATTGAGACATGTTGGTTGGCTCCAGGCCAACGATTCCGAGCAGGGTTCTAAGGATGGATGCCTGGGTAGCCCACCTTGCATTCCAATTGTGTCCTAGCAACAAGACAGGTTATATCTGCTGGATCTGGGTGAGCAATCTGGATCTGAGTTGAAATGGACTCTCCTGTGGATGGATCCTAATATGTTTTTGTGTCTATGGAGACCTTGGAATGAAGCGGTGGCACTGGGGTCCTGAAGGGTTTTTTCAAACAGAGGCTTTGACACAGCTCCAACGTGCAAGTTTCCCATATGTAGATGAGATTTTTTATGACGGATGAGTCAGGAAACAGCCATATGCTGGTATTGAAATCCAGGCCTCTGAGGAGAGATGACTCGATACCACAACAATGAATCTGAATAGTGCCTAGGGGCCTGTTCGTACCTTTTTACCTCTGGGAACATCAGTCTATGCGTCTGAGTGCATGTAGGTTCTCAGATGGGCTCAGATTGCCCGAGTTTGTCCTGGGAAGCCACCACTATTGGGATTGCGTCAGGGAGTTTGCAGGTTTATCCTATTAGTAGGGTTGTGGCCATTGGAATGGGCACATACAATTCCCTTGGAGAGGGCAAGTACAGTCCTCAGGTTTGGCTCCAGGGGCCTGAGCCTGTAGGGTGTGTAGGCAGAGCTGTTTGGACAGTCGTCTGAAAACACAAACGCGGCTTATGTTTCAGGTCATAGGTATGGTAGGATTGATCTACAGACCATGAGGAGAACTCTTCGGGATATGAATAAGGGGCGAGTGTGAGGCTCGTGCTCAAGTTTTTGTCTCTGGATATCGTGTCACTCATGTTCTTGAAATTCCCTGGTGACTTCATGGGAAATGGACGAGTCTTACACTCTGGGGGTTTGGCCCCGTCCAAAGAGTTTGGGGTCATTCTGTGGGCTGGAAGAAGTCAGTTTTGTTGTTGTTGTTGATTTGCCATGTTTTGTTTTTTAACCTCAGGTGTCCCACCAAATGAGGGATTCCAGAGTAGAGCCCTGGGGAGGGCCGAACGGACAACTAGAAATCTGGTTAAAAATTGTGGCCTAGGGACATGTCAAGCCCATTATGACATCTAATGGTCGAGCCACTGAGAGGACTTACTAGAGGACAGGACTCACACTGAGGGTCACAATGCGTGTTTATGCCCACTTCGCAAACAAGAATTGGCAGGGCCTCATGGTGAATCCTGGTTTCTCCTACACTGAACGTTGGACAACATGCCAACCACAAGGTTTCTTGCCATGGGTAAGGAAGAGTTCTGATTTCTGCATCACAGGCACCCCTGGGCAGTGATTGGAGATAAGGTCTAGGTACTGAAGCCTAAAAACTGAGGTAGGGAAGAGATGATGACCTAAGGCCATGGCGGTTCTGATGTGCTCAGTGTGCGGTCAGCTGTCTGGGTGTTGGTCAGGAGGTCCGAGCTCAGGTTGTGTCAGACAGTGCATTAGTGCCCAGGTTAGACTATATAATTTGGGTACAGTCGAGTGCCATGTAGATTTATCCTCATATAAGTTGTCTGGGCAGCTCATTAGGCAAAATTTGTTTTCTAGAGGGCAGGCAGAGTGCTTCATTGTCAGTCCGGAATTGCTAAACTTGAGGGCTTCGTGTAGAGGAGTGTGAGGACGGAAGTCTGAGAACACAAGCTAGACTTGGGTTTCAGGGCGAGGACACGGCAGGTACCACTGTAGATCTGAACCAATATCTCATGCATCTGAAGTCAGGGCGAGGATCAGACGTTGGCTCAGGTTGGAGTTTCTGTGCATGACGGACCCTTCATGAAGGGAGCGGAATCTCAAGGCCATGGAGTTTTTCCCACGTTGGGAGTTGTGGGATGCCCCCATCAAGGATTCCTTCTGCGGGACAATTGAGACCTGTTGGGCAGCTTCAGGACATCCCATATGGAATGACTCCAGAGCACTTTTTGAGGATGGATGCCTGGGAAGCCGGCCTCGCATTCCAAATGTCTCCCAGCAACAAGACAGTTTAGATCTGATGGCTCTGCGGGAGCAACCGGGGTGGCTGACTTGAAATGGACTTTCCTGAGGATGGGTCCTAATGTGTGTTTGTGTCCATGAGGGCCTTAAAAAGGGGCGGTGGCACCGGGACCCTGAAGTATTCTCCTAAGCTTTTGACATAGCTCGATGCACAAGGTTCCTTGTGGAGACGAGATTTGTTTTGATGGCTGCCTCAGGAAAACTTCTATGCTGGTATTGGAATCCAGGCTTTTGAGGAGACATGCCTGTAATCCAAAGCAATGTATCCGATTATTGCTTAGGGTCCTGTCTGGTTCAATCTTCTTCTCAGGGGACATCCATCTATGGTATGAGTGGAGGTAGATGCTCAGCAGGTATCAGACTGCTCTTGTTTGTCCCGGGCGACCTGCACTATTGGGATGGCCTCAGGGATTTGTAGGGTTCTCCAAATTTTACTGTTTTGGACAATGGCATCGGCAGAATTCCCGTGGATTGGGTTGGCACAGTCCTAATGTGTGACTCCAGGGGCCCCAGCCTGGAGGGTGTGTGGCCCAGGACTTTGAGGACAGAAGTTTGAAAACACAAACTCAGCTTAGGTTTGGGGACGTAGGTATGGCAGGCCCGATCTATAAACCATGAGAAGAACTCTTCCGGATATGAAGAGAGAGCGAGTCTGAGGCGCTTGCTCAGGATATTGTCTCTGGATTTTGTATCAGAGATGGCCATGGAATGTCGGGGAGGCCTCATGGGCCATGGACGAATTTTCCTCTCTGTGATTTGGCACGTTCCCAATTGTTTTTCGTCAATCTGTGGAATGTGAGGACTCCTTTCAGGTTTGTTACCTCAGGTGTCCCGCCAAAAGAGTAATTCCAAAGAAGAGCCTTGGGATAAAGTGAAGGGAGAACCCGAACTATGGGTAAAATTTGGGGCCTAGGGGCATGGCAAGCCCAATATGCTGTCTCTTCATCCAGCCACTGAGAGGCCTTACCTGAGGCCTGGGATCAGGCTGAGGGACACAATGTGTGTTTGTGACCAATGTGGCCCATAAACATGGGCTGGGCCTCATGGCCCACACTGGTTTCAACTACACTGAACGTTGGAAAACATGCCAACCACTAGGTTTCTTGCCAAGGCGAAGGAGAAGTTTGGGGTCATTCTGTGGGAAGGGAAGTGTCCTGTTTTCTGCTTCATGTGTCCCCCCAGTAGAGGGATTCTAGAGCATAGCAGTGGGTACTGACAACTGGAATACTCGCCCTCTGGTTAAGCCTGGGGGCCTATGGATATGACAAGCCCCATATGCAGGATCTTGGTCCAGCCACTGAGAGGCGTTACTTTAATACGGGACTCACGCTGCAGGTCACAATGCATGTCTGTGCCCTAGGCGGCCCTCAAGCACTGGCGTGGCCTTTCGGACAATGCAGGTTTTCCCACATTGAACGTTGGACAACATGCCAACCACAAGGTTTCTGGCCATGGGGAAGGAGGAATTCTAATTTCTGCATCACGTTCACCCCTGGGCAGTGATTGGAGATAAGGTCTAGGTTCTGAAGCCTGAAAACCGAGGTTGGGAAGAGATGACGACCTACAGCCATAGCGGGTCCTATGTGTCCAGGTTGGGGCCAACTGTCTGGGTGTCGTTTGGAATGTCTTGTCTCAGGCTGTGCCAGACAGGGCATTAGAATACAGGGTGGGCTGTATAATTGCTTTACAATCGAGTGGCATGCATTAGAAAATCATTTGGGGTTTCTTATTAGCAGCATAGGGCAAAGTTTTTCTTCTGTAGGGCAGGCAGAGTGCTGCATTGTGGCTTCGGAATTCCCAAACTGGAGGGCTTGTGGGCCAAGAGAGTGAGGACGGAAGTCTGAGAACACAAGCTAGGCTTAGGTTTCAGGGCAAGGACATGGCAGGCACACTCTGCAGAGCTGAATTGAGATATCATGCGTCTGAAGTCAGGTCGAGGTTCAGACTTTGGCTCAGGTTTGAGTTTCTGTCCATGTTGGCCCCATCAGGAAGGGGGGGCATTATGAGGCCATGGGGGTTTTCCCACTATTGGAGTTGTGAGATGCTCCAAACCGCAAGGATTCCTTCTGTGGGACAATTAAGATTTGTTGGATGGCTCCAGGACGTCTTATAAGGTATTTTCCCAGAACAGGGTTCTAAGTATGGATGCCTGGGCAGCCAGCCTCACATTCCAATTGTCTCCTAGCAACAAGAAATGTTTGATCTGCTGGCTTGGGGTAGCAACAGAGGGGGCTGAGTTGAAATGGACTTTCCTGAGGATGGTCTTAATGTTGGTTTGAGTCCATGGAGACCTTGGTATGGGGCAGTGGCACCAGGGCCCTGAAGGATTCTCCTAACCAGAGGTTATGACAAAGCTCCAATGAGCAAGTTTCCATGGGGAGACGAGATTTGTTCTTATTGGTGCCTCAGGAAACCAGCATATGCTGGTATTGGAAACGAGGCCTCTGAGGAGAGATGCCTGGAAACCAAAGCAATGGATCTGTTTAGGGCCTAGGGGCCTGTCCGGTTCAATATTCTTCTCTGGGGACATCTGTTGTCTGAGTGGAGGTAGTTGCTCAGCTGGTTTGAGATCACCCCTGTTTGTCATGGGCGGCCTACACTATTCGGATGGCCTCGGTGACTTTGGAGGTTTTTCCTAATTTGCAAGGTTGTGGCCAATGGAATGGGAAGAATTCCCTTGAAAGGGAAGCACAGTCCTGAGGTGTGGCTCCAGGGTCCCAAGTGTGGAGCGTGTGTGGTCCAGGGCTATTTGGCCAAAAGTCTGAAAAAACAAACTCCACTTAGGTTGTGGGATTTAGGTATGGCCGGCCCGATCTATAGACCGTGAGGAGACCTCTTCGGGATATGAACAAAGGGCGAATGTGATGTGCATGCTCATGTTTTTTTTTTTTTTTTTTTTTCTGGAAATGTGTCACCGATTGCCATGGAATGTCGGGGTGTCCTCATGGGCCATCGATGAGGCTCCCTTTCTGGGGATTTGACCCGATCCTAAAAGTTTGGGGTCATTCTGTGGGAAGGGAGGAGGCCTTTCTGTTTTTTTTTTGTTTACTTTTTTTTGTTTGTTTTTTTTTTGTTTGTTTTTTTACATCAGGTGGACCACCAAAAGAGGGATTCCAGAGTAGAGTCGTGGGTGGGGGCAACTGGACAACCAGACCTCTGGTTAACATTGGGACCTAAGAACATGGCAAGCCCCATATGTGGGCTCTTGGTCCAGACACTGAGAGGCCTTCCTTGAGGATAGGTCTCACACTGAGTTTCACAATGTGGTTTTGTGCCCAAGGATCCTTTCAAGTCAGGGCGTGGCCTAAAGTACCATGCTGGTGCCTCCTACACTGAACGTTGCACAGTATGGGAACCACAAGTTTTCTGGCCATGGGGAAGATGGAGTTCTAATTTCTTCAACACTTTCACTCCTGGACTGTGATTGGATTTAAGGTCTAGGTTCTGAAGCCTGAAAACTGAGCTTGGGAAGAGATGAAGCCCTAAGGCCATGGTGTGTCCGATGTGCTCAGTGTTCGGCCAGCTGTTGAGTGTGGGTTGGGAGGTGCAGGCTCAGGCTGTGGCAGACAGGGAATAAGTGCCTAGGCTAGACTGTATCATTGGGGTGCAGTCGAGTTTCGTGCAGGATGGTACTCATTTGTGGTTACTGGGTAGCCCCAGAGGGCAACGTTTTTCTTCTGGAGGGAAGACACAGTGCCACATAGTGGTTCCAGCATTCCCAAACTGGAAGGCTTGTGGGCCAGGAGTGTGAGGAAAAAATTCTGAGAACACAAGCCAGACTTAGATTTCAAGGTGAAGGGAAGGCAGGCACCCTCTGCAGAGATGATTCGAGATCCTGTATACCTGAAGACAGAGCTAGGATCAGACGTTGGCTTAGGTCGGAGTTTCTGTCCATGACGGCCCCTTCATGAAGGGGAGGGTGTCACGAGGACATGGAGGTTTTCCGAAGATGGGAATTGTGAGATGCTCCAAACCACAATGATTTCTTCTGTGGGACAGTCGAGACCTGTTGGATGGCTCCAGGACATCCCATAAGAAAGTTATCCAGAGCAGGGTTCTAAGGATGGATGCCTGGGCAGCCTGCCTCCCATTCCAGGTGTCTCAGAGAGCCAAGGCAAGTTCGATCTGCTGGATCTAGGGGAGCTACCGAGGCGGGTGTGTTGAAATGGGTGAGTTGAGGATGGGTCATAATGTGCATTTGTGTCCATGTAGACCTTGGAATGGGGTGCTTGATCCGGGGCCTTGAGGGATGTTCATAACCGGAGGTTTTGATGGAGCTCTAAAGAGTATGTTTCCTATGTAGAGAAGAGAATTGTTTTGATGAGTGCTTAAGGAGTCTCCCATATGCTGGTATTGGAAACCAGGCCTCTGAGGAGAGATGACTGGAATCAAAAGCAATCGATCTGATTAGGGCCTAAGTGCCCTTCCAGTTCAATCTTATTCTATGGGGATATCTGTCTCTGGGTCTGAGTGGAGTTGGTTTCCTAACTTGTGAAAGATCATCCCTGTGTGTCCTGGGCAGCCAACACAATTCAGATGGCCTGGGGGAGTTTGGAGGATTCTCCTAATCTATAGGGTTGTGGCCAATGGAAATGGCAGAATTCCCCTGGAGAGGGAAGCCACAGTCCAGAGGTGTGGCTCCAGGGGCCCCAGCTTGGATGTTGTGTGGGCCAGGACTGTGGGGACAGAAGTCTGAAAACACAAACTCAGCTTAGGTTTGGGGATGTATGTATGAAGGCTCGATCTACAGACCGTGAGAATTTTCCGGGCTATGAACAAAGGGCGAGTATGTGGCGCTTGCTCAGGGTTTTGTCTCTGGATTTTGTGTCAATGGTGGCCGTGGAATGTCGGGGTGTCCTCAAGGGCCATGGACAATTCTTTTTCTGGTGATTTGGCCTGATCCCAAGTGGTTGGGATCATTCTGTGAATGGGAAGAGTCCTTTCTGTATTTTTTTTTTTACCTCAGGTGTCCCACCAAAGAGGGATTCCCGAGTAGAGCCCTGAGTAGGGGTGACTAGACATCTCGAACTCTGGTTGAGATTGGGGGACTAGGGGCTTGGCAAGCCCCATATGTGGGCTGTTGTTCCAGTCACTAAGAGGCTTTACATGAGGATAGGGCTCACGCTGAGGGTCACAATGTGTGTTTGTGCAAATTGTGGCCCTCAGGGATAGGTGGGGCCTCATAGTCCATGCTGCTTTCTCCTACAATGAACATTGGACAACATGCCAACCACTAGGTTTCTTGCCAAGGCGGAGGATAAGTTCTGATTCTTGCATCACGTTCACTCCTGAGCAGTGAGTGGAGATAAGGTCTAGGTTCTGAATGTGAAAATTGAGGTTGGGTAGAGATGATGGCCTAAAGCCATTGTGGGTTTGATATGCTCAGTGTACGGCCAACTGTCTGGGTGTTGGACTGGAGGTATGCCCTCAGGCTGTGTCAGACAGGGCTTTAGTGCACAGGCTAGACTGTATAATTGGGGTATGGTCGAGTGGCATGCAGGTTGTTACTCATTTGGCGTTTCTGGTTAGCCCTATAGGGCAACATTTTTCTTCTGGAGGCCAGGCAGTGTGCTGCATTGTGTCTCCAGAATTTCCAAACTGGAGGGGTGTGGCCAGGATTCTGAGGACGGAAGTCTGGGAACACAAGTTAGGCTTAGGTTTCAGGGTGAGGGCCCAGCAGGCACACTCTCAAGTGCTGAATCGAGATCTCATGCTTCTGATTTCAGGGCGAGGCTCAGACTTTGGCTTAGGATGGAGTTTCTGTCCATGATGGCCCATTTATGAAGGTGTGGGGCATCATGAGGAAATGGAGGTTTTCTCACAGTGTTATTGTGTGATGCTTCAAACCACAAGGATTCATTCTGCGAGACAGTCAAGACAGGTTGGTTGGATTCAAGACGTCCCATAAAGAAGTTCTCCAGAGCAGGGTTCTAAGGATGGATGCCTGGGAAGCCCGCCTCCCATTCTAACTGTCTCCTAGTGACAAGGAAGGTTTGATCTGCTGGCTCTGGGTGAGCAGCCGAGGGGGCTGATTTGAAATGGACTCTCCTGAGAATGGATCATAATGTAAGTTTGTGTCCTTGGAGACCTTGGGATTGGGCCATGGTGCCAGCGCCCTGAAGGATCCTCCTAACCTGAGGTATTGACACAGCTCCAAAGAGCAAGTTTCCCATGTGGAGATGAGATCTGTTCTGATTGTTTCCTTAGGAAACCCCCATATTCTGATATTGGAAACCAGGCCTCTGAGGAGAGATACCTAGAAACCAAAGCAATGCATCAGAAGTTGGCTCAGGTTGGAGTTTCTGTCCATGATGGCCCCTTTATAAAGGGGAGCATCTCATGAGGCCATGTAGGTTTTCCCACGATAGGAGTTGTGAGATGCTCCAATCTGCAAGGATTCCTTCTGTGGGACAGTCAAGACCTTTTGGAAGGCTCCAGGACATCCCATATGGAACGGCGCCAGAGCAGGATTCCATGGATGGATGCCTAGAGAGTCTGCTTTGCATTCCAGTTGTCTCCTAGCGACAAGGCAGGTTTGATATTCTGCCTCTGGGGGAGTAATCGACGGGGCTGAGTTGAAATGTACTCTCCTGCCAAATGGTCATAATGCGGGTATGTGTCCATGGAGACCTTGGAATAGGGCGGTTGCTCCAGCTACCTGAAGGTTTCTCCTAACTGGAGGCTTTTACAGAGCTCCAAAGGATAAGTTTCCCATGTGAAGACAAGATTTGTTCTGATTGGTATCTCTGGAATCCCCCATATGCTGGTATTGGAAAACAGGCCTCTGAGGAGAGATTCTTAGAAAAAAAAGCAATGGAACCAATTACATTCTAGGGGCCAGTCCAGTTTAATCTTCTTCTCTTGGGTTATCTGTCTACGGGTGAGTTGACGTCGTTGCTCAGCTTGTGAGAGATCGCCCCTCTTTGTCCTGGGTGGCCTACACTATTGGAATGGCCTCTGGGACTTTGGAGGTTTCTCCTTATCTGTAGGGTTGTGGCCAATGGAATGGGAAGAATTTCCTTGGAGAGGGCAGGCACAGTCCTGAGGTGTGGCTCCAGGGGCCTCAGTCTGGAGGGTGTGTGGGACAGGGATGTCAGGATAGAAGTCTGAAAACACAAACTCGGCTTAGGTTTGGGGACGTATGTATGGCAGGCCCAATCTACAGACTATGAGGAGAATTTTTTGGGCTATGACCTAAGGGTGAGTGTGAACGCTTGCTGAAGCTTATGTCTCTGGATTTTGTGTCAATAGTGGCCGTGGAATGTCGGGCTGGCCTCATGGGCCATGGACGAGTCTTTCTCTCTGGACCCCAATCACTTGGGATGGCCCAATCCCAAGTGATTGGGGTCATTCTGTGAGTGGGAGGAGTCCTTTCTGTGTTTATTTACCTCAAATGTCCCACCAAAGAGGGATTCCAGAGCAGAGCTTTGAGTAGGGGTGACTAGATGTCTCTACCTCTGGTTAAGATTGGGTGACTTGGGGCATGGCAGGCCCCATATGCGGGCTCATGGTCCAGCCACTGAGAGGCTTTACTTGAGGACAGGGCTCAAACTGAGGGTCCCAATGTGTGTTTGAGCCCACCGCAGCTCTTAAGCATAGGCAGGGCCTCAGGGAACCTACACTACCCTCAGGGGCCCTACTACTACCCCTGTAGGCCCTACAGGGGTCCTACACTGAACGTTGGACAAGATGCCAACCACAAGATTCTGGCGAGAGGGAAGGAGGAGTTCTGATTTCTGCATCACGTTCACCCATGGGAAGTGAGTAGAGATAAGGTCTAGGATTCTGTAGCCTGAAAACCGAAGTTGGAAAGAGATGGCGACCTAAGGCCATGGCGGTTCAGATGTTCTCAGTGTACTGCAAGCTGTCTGGGTGTCGGTTGGGAATTCAGGCCTCAGGTTCTGTCAGAAAGGGCATTAGTGCACAGGCTAGACTATATAATTGGTGTACAGTTGAGTGACGTGCAGGTTTATCCTCATTTGAAGTTTCTGGGTAGACCCATAGGGCAATATTTTTCTTCTAGAGGGCAGGCAGAGTGCAGCACTGTGTCATCGGAAATCCCAAAATAGAGGGCGTGTGGTCCAGGAGAGTGAGGACGGAAGTCGGAGAACACTAGCTACGCTTAGGTTTTGGGGTGAGGGCACAGCAGGTACACTCTGAAGAGCTGAATCAAGATCTCGTGCATCTGAAGTCAAGGCGAGATCAGCTGTTGGCTCAGGTTGGAGTTTCTTTCCATGATCTGCCTTCATGAAGATTGGGGGCATCATGTGACCTTGGAAGCTTTCCATGATATGAGTTGTTAGGTGGTCCATGCATAAGGACTCCTGTGGGACAGTCGAGACCTGTTGGATGGCTCAAGGATGTCCCATAAGGAACGACGCAAGAGCAGGGTTCTAAGGATGGATGCCTGAAGAGCCCAACTCGCATTTCAATTGTCTCCTAGCGACAAGGCAGGTTCAATCTGCTGGCTCTGGAGTAGCAACCGAGGGGGTTTAGTTGAAATGGACTCTCCTGAGGATGGGTCATAATTTGGGATTGTGTCCATGGAGATATTCAAATGGGGCAGTGGCTCCAGTGACCTGAAGTTTTCTCCTAACTGGAGGTTATGACACAGCTCCATAGAGCAAGATTCCCATGTGGAGACGAGATTTTTTCTGATAGGTAGCTCTGGAAACCCCCTTATGCTGGTATTGGAATCCAGGCCTCTGAGGAGAGATGCCTGAAAACAAAAGCAATGGATCCAATTAGGGCCTAGGTGCCTGTCTTGTTCAATATTCTTTTCTATGGATATCTGTCTAAGGTTCTGATTGTAGGTAGTGGCTCAGCTTGTGCCAGAGGGTCCCTGTATGTCCAGGACATCCTACACTATTGGGATGGCCTCAGAGATTTTGGATGATTCTCCTAATCTGTCAGGTTGTGCCACATGAATGAGTAGAATTCCCTTGGAGAGGGCAGGCACAGTCCTGAGGTGTGGCTCCATGGGGCCCAGCCTTTAGAATGTGTGGGTGAGGACAATGGACACAGAAGTCTGAAAACACAAACACGGCTTAGGTTTGGGGACATAGGTATGGCAGGCCCGATCTACAGACCTTGAGAATTTTGGGGGCTCTGAACAAAGGGCAAGTGTGTGGCGCTTTTTCAGGTTTTTGTCTCCGGATTTTGTGTCAATGGTGGCCGTGGAATGTCAGGCTGGCCTCATCGACCATGGACGAGTATTTCTCTCTGTGGATTTGGCCAGATTCCAAGTGTTTGGGGTCATTCTTTGGATGGTAGGAGTCCTTACATTTTTTTTTCTTTATCTTGGTTTTTTTTTTTTTTTTTTTTTTACCTTATGTGTCCCACCAAAGAGGGATTCCAGAAAAGAGCTCTGAATAAGGTTGACTAGACTTCTCAAGCTCTGGCTAGGATTGGGGGAGTAGGGGCATGGCAAGTCCCATATGCAGGCTCTTGGTCCAGCCCCGGAGAGGCTTTACTTGAGGCCAGGGTTTATGCTTAGGGTCCTAATGTGTGTTTGTGCCCATCACAGCCCTCAAGAATGTCTGAGGCCTCATTGGCCATGCTGGGTTCTCATATACTGAACGTTGGACAACATGCCAACCACAAGGTTTCTGGTCATGGGGAAGGTGAAGTTCTGATTTCTGCATCACGTACATCACTTAGTTGTGAGTGGAGATAATGTCTAGGTTCTGAAGCCTGAAGACCAAGGTTGGGAAGAGATGATGACCTAAGGCCATGGCATGTTCGATGTGTTCAGTGTGAGGCCAGGTGTCTGGGTGTCGGTCACGAGGTCTGGGGTCAGGCTGTGTCAGACAGGGCATTAGTGCCCAGGCTAGACTGTATAATTGGGGTACAGTCTAGAGAATTGCAGGTTGATCCTCATTTGATGTTTCTGGGTAGACCCCTAGGGCAAAGTCTCTCTTCTGGAGGGCAGGCAGAGTGCTGCATTTTGTCTCCAGAATTCCCAAAGTGGAAGGCTTGTGGGCCAAGAGTGTGAGGATGGAAGTCTGAGAACGCGAGCTGGCTTAGGTTTTGGGGCGAGGGCAAGGCAGGCACACTCTGCAGAGCTGAATTGAGATCTCATGCATCTGAGGTCAGGGCGAGGATCAGACGGGAGTTTCTGTCCATGATGTCCTCTACCTGAAGGTGGAGGCATCACGAGGCCATGGAGGTTTTCCCACGGTGCGAGTGTGTGATGCTGCAAACCACAAGGATTCCTTCTTCAGGACAGTTGAGACCTGTTGAATGGATCAAGGACACCCCATTAGGAATTTCTCCAGAGCAGAGTTCTAACATGGATACCTGGGCAACGAACTCGCATTCCAATTGTCTCCTAGTGACAAAGCAGGTTTGATCTGCTGGCACTGGGTGAGCAACCGCCAGGTCTGTGTTGAAATGGACTCTCCTGAGGATGGGTCATAATGTGGGATTGTGTCCATTGAGACATTGGAATGGGGCGGTGGCTCCAGTGACGTGAAATTTTCTCCTAACTGGAGGTTTTGACACAGTTCCATATAGCATGATTCCCATGTGGCATGCGATTTGTTCTGATTGGTAGCTCCAGAAACCCCCATGTGCTGGTATTGGAATCCAGGCCTCTGAGGAGAGATGCCTGAAAACAAAAGCAATGAATTCGTTTAGGGCCTAGGTGCCTGTCCTCTTCAATCTTCTTTTCTATGGATATCTATCTACAGGTCTGATTGGAGGTAGTGGCTCAGCTTGTGGCAGATGGTCCCTGTTTGTCCCGGACATCCTACAATATTGGGGTGGCCTCGGGGACTTCGGATGTTTCTCCTAATCTGTCAGGTTGTGCCAAAGGAATGAGCAGAATTCCCATGGAGAGGGCAGGCACAGTCCTGAGGTGTGGCTCCATGGGGCCAAGCCTTGAGGGTGTGTGGGCCAGGACAATGGAGACAGAAGTCTGAAAACACAAACTTGGCTTAGGTTTGGGGACATAGGTATGGCAGGCCCGATCTACAGACCGTGAGAATTTTTCAGGCTTTGAACAAAGGGCGAGTGTGTGGCGCTTTTTCAGGCTTTTGTCTCCGGATTTTGTGTCAATGGTGGCCGTGGAATGTCAGGATGGCCTCATCAGCCATGGACGAGTATTTCTCTCTGTGAATTTGGCCCATTTCCAAGTGTTTGCGGTCATTCTTTGGACGGTAGGAGTCCTTTCTCTATTTTTTTTTTAACCTCATGTGTCCCACCAAGGAGGGATTCTAGAGAAGAGATCTGAGTAGGGGTGACTAGACTTCTCAAGCACTGGATAAGGTTTGGGGAGTAGGGGCATGGTAATCTCCATATGTGGGCTCTTGGTCCAGACCCGGAGAGGCTTTACTTGAGGCCAGGGTTCATGCTTAGGGTCCTAATGTGTGTTTGTGCCCATCGCAGCCCTCAAGCATGTCTGAGGCCTCATGGGCCATGCTGGTTTCTCCTACACTGCACGTTGGACAACATGCCAACCACAGGGTTTCTGGTCATGGGGAAGGAGGAGTTCTGATTTCTGCATCACGTACACGGCATGGCAGTGAGTAGAGATAAGGTCTAGATTCTGAAGCCTGAAAACCGAGGTTGGTAAGAGATGACGACCTAAGGCCATGGTGGGTCCGTTGCACTTAGTGTGCGGCCAGATGTCTGTGTCCATCATGAGGTCTGGGCTCAGGCTGTGTCAGGCAGGGCATTAGTCCCCAGGCTAGACTGTATAATTGAGGTACAGTCGAGTGATGTGAAGGTTGGTCCTCATTTGGGGTTTCTGGTTGGCCCCATAGAGCAAAGATTTTCTTCTGGAGGGCAGGCAGAGTGCTGCATTCTGGCTCCAGAATTGCCAACTTCAGGGCTTGTGGGCCAGGTGTTTTTGGACAGAAGTCTGAGAACACAAGTTCAGCTTAGAATTCGCAGCGGTGACATGGCAGGCACACTCTACAGACCTGAAATGAGATCTCGTGCATCTGAAGTCAGGGCGAGGATCAGATGTTGGCTTAGGTTGGAGTTTCTGTACATGATGTCCCCTTCATGAAGGTGGGGGGGCATCAGGAAACCATGGAAGATTTCCAACTTTGTGAGTGTGTGATGCTCCAAACCACAAGGATTCCGTCAGCGGGACAGTCACGACCTTTTGGATGGATCAAGGACGTCCCATAAGAAATGCTCCAAAGCACAGTTCTAATGATGGATGCCTGGGCAGTCCAACTTGCATTCCAGTTGTGTCCTAGTGAAAAGGAGGATTCGATCTGCTGTCACTGGGGGAACAACCGAGGGGGCTGAATTGAAATGGACTCTCATGAGGATCAGTCATGATGTGGATTTGTGTCCATGGATCCCTTGGAATGGGGAAGTGGCTCTGTTGCCCTGAAGAATTCTCCTAACCTGAGGTTTTGATGCAGCTCCAAAGAGCAAGTTTCCCATGTAGAGACGAGATTTGTTCTGAAACCCCCACAACCTGGTATTGGAAACCAAGCATCTGGGGAACAATGACTGTAATCCAAAGCAATGGATCTGATTACGGTCTAGGGGCCTGTCCTTTTCAATATTCTCCTCTGAGTGTCTCTGTCTAAGATTCAGAATGGAGGTCACTGCTCAGCTTGTGTCAGATCACCCATGTTTGTTGGGGGAGGCCAACACTATTGGGCTGGTCTTGGGAATTGGAGGTTTCTCCTAATCTGTAAGGTTGTGGCAAATGAAACGGGCAGAGTTCCCTTGGAGAGCACTGACACAGTCCTTAGGTGTGACACCACCTTTCTGGGTGTCATCCAGGAGGTCCAGGCTCAGGCTGTGTCAGACAGGGCATTAGTGCCAAGCTTAGACTGTATAATTGGAGTAAAGTTGAGTGGCATGCAGGTTGATCCTCATTTGGCCTTTCTGGGTAGCCCCAGGTGCAACGTTTTTCTTCTGGAGGGAAGGAAGAGTGCTGCATTGTGGCGACGGAATTCTCACACTGGAGGGCTTGTGGGCCAGAATTGTGAGGAAGGAAGTGAGAGAACACAAGCTAGGCTTAGGTTTTGGGTCAAGATCATGGCAGGCACACTCTGTAGAGCTAAATCTAAATCTCATGCATCTGAAGTCAGGGCGAGGATCAGACGTAGGCTCAGGTTGAAGTTTCTGTTCAGGATGGCCCCTTCATGATGGTGGGGGGCATCATGGGGCTATGGAGACTTTCCCACGATTGGCATTGTAAGTTGCTCCAATCGGCAAGGATTCCTTCTACGGGACAGTCGAGACCGGTCAGATTGCTCCAGGACGTCCCATGCGGAACCACGGCAGTGCAGGGTTCTAAGGATGGATTCCTGGAGTGCCCGCCTCACATTCCTATTGTCTCCTAGTGACAAGGCAGGTTCGATCTGCTTCTTTTGGGGAGCAACCAAAGGGGATGTGTTGAAATGGACTCGCCTGCGGATGGGTCATAATGCGGGTTTGTGTCCATGGAGACCTTGGAATGGGGTGTTGGCTGCTGGGACCTGAAGGTTTCCCTTAACTGGAGGTTGTGACACAACTCCAAAATGCATGTTTCCCATGTGGAAATGAGATTTGTTCAGACTGGTACCTCCAGAAGAACACATATGCTGGTATTGGAAACCAGGCCTCTGAGGAGAGATGCCTGGAATCAAAAGCAATGGATCTGATTAGGGCCTAGGTGCCTGTCCGGTTCAATCATCTTCTCTGGGGTTATCTGTCTATGGATCTGAGTTGAGGTAGTTGCTCATCTTGGGACAGATCACCCTGTTTGCCCTGAGTGGCCAACACTATTGGGATGGCCTCAGGGACGTTGGAGTGTTCTCCTAATCTTTAGGGTTGTGGCCAATGGAATGGGCAGAATTTGCTTGGAGAAGGCAGGCACAGTCCTGAGGCATGGCTCCAGGGGCCCCAGCCTGGAGGGTGTGTGGGCCAGGACAGTGGGGACAGAAACCTGAAAACCCAAACTCAGCTTAGATTTGGGGACGTAGGTATGACATGCCTGATCTATAGACCGCGAGAAGAATTTATCAGGCTATGAACAAAGGGCAAGTGTGAGGCATATCTCCAGGCTTTTGTCTCTAGATTTTGTGTCAATGGTGGCCATGGAATGACGGGATGGGCTCTTTGGCCATGGATGATTCTTTCTCTTTTAAGATTTGGTCAGATCCCAAGTTTTGGGGCTCATTCAGGGGATGGAGGAGACCCTTCAATATTTTTTTTCCTCAGGGGTTCCAGAGCAGAGACCTGAATAGGGGTGATTAGAACTCTCAACCTCTCATTAGTATTGGGGGACTAGGGATGGCAATGCGGGTTCTTGGTCCAGACCCTGAGAGGCTTTACTTGAGGACAGGGCTCACACTGAGGGTCCCAATGTGTTTGTGCCCATTGCGGTTCTCAAGCATGGGCGGGGACTCATGGGCTACACTGGATTCTCCTACACTGAACGTTGGAAAACATGCCAACCACAAGGTTTCTTGCCTTGAGGAAGAAGGAGTTTTATTTCTGCATCACGTTCACCCCTGGGTAGTGAGTATATATAAGGTCTAGGTTCTGAAGCCTGAAAACCAAGGTTGAAAAGAGATGATGACCTAAAGCCATGGCGGGTCTGATGTGCTCAGTGTACAGCCAGCTGTCTGGGTGTCGGTTGAAAATTCAGACCTCAGGCTGTGCAAGACAGGGCATTAACGCCGAAGCGAAACTGTATAATTGGGGTAGAGTCAAGTGGCATGCAGGTTGATCCTCATTTGGTGTTTCTGGTTAGCCCCATAGGACAACGTTTCTCTTCTGGAGGGCAGTCAGAGTGCTGCATTGTGTCTCTCCAGAATTCCCTAACTGGAGGGCTGGTGGGCTCGGAGTGTGAGGACGAAGTCTGAGAACAATAGCTAGGTTTTGCTTCGGGGCGGGGTTTCGGCAGGCACACTCTGCAGAGTTGAATCAAGATTTCGTGCATCTGAAGTCAGGGCGAGGATTAGACGTTGGCTCAGGTTGGAGTTTCTGTCCAAGATGGCTCTTTCATGAAGGGGACAGTGCACCACGAGGCCACAGAGCTTTTCCCATGATGGGAGTTGTGAGGTGCTCCAAAGCGCAAGGATTCCTTCTGCAGGACAGCTGTGACCTGTTGGATGGCTCCAGGAGGTCCCATATGGAATTACTTCAGAGTAGTTTTCTACAGATGGATGCCTAGCCAGTCCGCCTCACATTCCAATTGTCTCCTAGTGACAAGATAGGTTCGATCTGCTGGCTCTAGGGGAGCACCCAAGGGCACTGAGTTGAAAAAGACTCTCCTGCAGATGGGTCCTAATGTGGGATTGTGTCCATGGAGATTTTGGAATGAGGTGGTGGCACCGGGGCTCTGAAGGATTTTCCTAGCCGATTTTGACATAGCTTGAAAGAGCACGTTTCCCATGTGGAGAAGACATTTGTTCTGACTGATGCCTCAGGAAACCCCCATATGGTGGTATTGAAAACCAGGCCTCTGAGGTTCTGACATAGCTCCTCGAGCAAGTTTCCAATGTGCATACAAGACTTGCTCTGAAGGAGCCTATGGAAACACCCTAGGCTGGTATTGGAAACCAGGCCTCTGAGAAGAGATGCCTGGAAACCAAAGCAATGGATCTGATTAGGGCCTAGGGGCCTGTCTAGTTCAATGTTCTTCTCTGGGGACATCTGTCTCCGAGTCTGTGTGGAGCTAGTTGCTCAGCTAGTGTCAGATCACCCCTGTTTGTTCCGAGCAGCCTACAATATTGGGATGGTCCCAGGGACATTGGAGATTTCTCCTGATTTATATGGTTGTGGCCAATGGAATATGAAGAATTCCCTTTGAGAGGGCAGGAACAATACTGATGTGTGGTTCCAGGGGCCCTAGCATGGAGGGTGTGTGTTTTCACACAACTTTCCAAACAGCCCTGGCCTACACAACCTACAGGCTCAGGCCCCTGGAGCCAAACCTGAGGACTGTACTTGTCCTCTCAGAGGGAATTGTGTGTGCCCATTCCAAAGGCCACAACCCTTCTAATAGGATAAACCTCCAAAGTCCCTGATCCATCTCAATAGTGGTGGCTTCCCAGGAAAAACAGGGGTAATCTGAGCCCAGCTGAGCACCTACCTTCACTCAGACCCATAGACAGATGTCCCCAGAGGTATGAAGGAAAGAACAGGCGCCCAGGCACTAATCAGATCCATTGCTTTGGTTTCCAGGCATTTCTCCTCAGAGGCCTGGATTTCAAAAGCAGCATATAGCTGTTTCTTGACTCACCCATCAGAAAACATCTCATCTACACATGGGAAACTTGCACATTGGAGCTGTGTCAAAGCCTCTGTTTAGGAGAACCCTTTAGAACCCCAGTGCCACCGCTTCATTCCAAGGTCTCCATAGACACAAAAGCACATTAGGACCGATCCCCAGGGGTGTCCATTTCAACTCAGCGTCCACGGTTGCTCCCCACAGATCCAGGAGATCTAACCTGTCTTGTTGCTAGGAGACAATTGAAATGCGAGGTGGGCTACCCATCGTTCCATCCTTAGAACCCTGCTCAGAATCATTGGCCTGGAGCCAAACAACAGGTCTCAATTGTCCTGCAGAAGACTCTCTGCAGTTTGGAGCTTCTCACAACTCCCATCGTGGGAAAACCCCCATGGCCTCGTGATGTCCCCCCCCCCCATTCATGAAGGAGCCATCAGGGACAGAAACTCCAACCTGAGCGATTGCCTGATCCTCGCCCTGACTTCAGATGCACGAGATCTCGATTCAGGTCTGTAGATTGTGCCTGCCATGGCCTCACCCAGAAACCTAAGCCTAGCTTGTGTTCTCAGACTTTTGTCGTCAGACTACTGGCCCACAAGCCCTCCAGTTTCGCAATCCAGAACTACAATGCAGCACTCTGCCGGCCCTCCAGAAGAAAAACATTGTCCTCTGGGGCTACCCAGTAACCCCAAATGAGGATCACCCTGCACCGACATTGGATGTACTCCAAATACATAGGCTGACCAGGGCACTAATGCCCTTTCTGACACAGCCTGAGCCTGGACCCCGTGGACCCACCCAGACAGCTAGCCGCACACTGAGCACATCGAGCCGCCATTGCCTTAGGTCGTCATCTCTTCCCAACCTCGGTTTTCAGGTTTCAGAACCTAGACCTTATCTCCAATCACTGCCCAGGGTTGAAGGTGATGCAGAAATCAGAACTCCTTCCCCATGGCAAGAAACCTTGTGGTTGGCATGTTTTCCAACGTTCAGTGTAGTTGAAACCAGTGTGGCCCATGAGGCCCCGCCCATGCTCGTGGGACACATTGGTCACAAACACACATTGTGACGCTCAGGCTGAGTCCAGTCCTCAAGTAAGGCCACTCAGTGGCTGGATGAAGAGATAGCATGTTGGACTTGCCATGCCCCTAGGCCCCAATTTTTAACCATAGTTCGGTTTGTCCCTTCAGTCTTCCCCACGGCTTGGCTTTGGAATTCCTCTTTTGGTGGGACACCTGAGGTAACAAAACTGAAATGAGTCCTCCCATCCCACAGATTGACGAAAAGCAATTGGGAATCGGGCCAAATCCTCAGAGAGGAAGATTCGTCCATGGCCCATGAGGCCTCCCCAAAATTCCACGGCCATCGCTGATTCAAAATCCAGAGACAAAAGCCTGAGCAAGCACCTCACACTCGCACTTTCTTCGTATCCTGAAGAGTTCTTCTCATGGTTTGCAGATCGGGCCTGCCATACCTACGTCCCCAAAACTAAGCTGAGTTTGTGTTTTCAGACTTCTGTCCTCAAAGTCTTGGGCCAGACACCCTCCAGGCTGGGCCCCTGGAGCCACACATTAGGACTGTGCCTACCAATCCATTGGAATTCTGCCCATTCCTTGGTCCAAAATCGTACAAATTAGGAGAAACCTCCAAAGTCCCTGAGGCCATCCCAATAGATTTGGTCGCCCTGAACAAACAAGGGCTGTCTAACGCCAGCTGATAATCGACCTCCACTCATACCATAGATGGATGTCCCCAGAGAAGAAGATTGAACCAGACAGGACCCTAGGCCATAATAGAATCCATTGCTTTGGGTTACAGGCATGTGTCCTCAAAAGCCTGATTCCAATACGAGCATAGGGGTTTTCCTGAGGCACCCATCAGAACTCATCTCGTCTCCACAAGGAAACCTGTGCATGGGAGCCATGTCCAAAGCTTAGGAGAGTACTTCAGGGTCCCGGTACCACCGCCCCATTCCAAGGCACTCATGGACACAAAAGCACATTAGGACCCATCCTCAGGAAAGTGCATTTCAAGTCAGCCACCGCGGTTGCTCCGGCAGAGCCATCAGATCAAAACTGTCTTGTTGCTAGGAGAAAATTGGAATGCGAGGCCGGCTTCCCAGGCATCCATCCGCGAACGGTGCTATGGAGTCATTCCATATGGAATGTCGTGGAGCTGTCCAACAGGTCTCAATTGTCCCGCAGAAGGAATCCTTGAAGGGGGCATCCCACAACTCCCAACGTGGGAAAACCTCAATGGCCTCGAGATTCTGCTCCCTTCATGAAGCGGCCGTCATGCTCAGAAACTCCCACCTGAGCCAACGTCTGATCCTCGCCCTGACTTCACATGGATGAGATATTGATTCAGATATGCAGGGGGTACCTGCCATGCCCCCCCGAAACCCAAGTCTAGCTTGTCTTCTCAGACTTCCGTCCTCACACTCCTGGCCCCAAAGCCCTCAAGTTTGGCAATTCCGGACCCACAATGCAGCACTCTGCCTGCCCTCTAGAAAAAAAATTATTGCCTTATGACCTGCCCAGGCACCATAAATGAGGGTAAACCTACACAGCACTCGACTTTACCCAAATTATATAGTCTAACCTGGGCACTAATGCACTGTCGAACACAACCTGAGCACGGACCTCCTGACCAACACCCAGAAAGCTGACCGCACACTGAGCACTTAAAACCCGCCATGGCCTTAGGTCATCATCTCTTCCCTACCTCAGTTTTCAGGCTTCAGAACAAGACCTTATCTCCAATCACTGCCCAGGGGTGAGTGTGATGCAGAAATCAGAACTCCTCTTTACCCATGGCAAGAATCCTTGTGGTTGGCACGTTGTTCAACGTTCAGTTTTGGAGAAACCAGCATTCACCCTGAGGCCCCGCCCATTCTTGAGTGTTACGAGGGCATACACACGCATTGTGACCCTCAGCATAAGTCCTGTCCTCTAGTAAGTCCTCTCAGTGGCTGGACCATTAGATGTCATAATGGTCTTGACATGTCCCTTGGCCCCAATTTTTAACCAGATTTCTTATTGTCCAGTCGCCCCTCCCCAGGGCTCTACTCTGGAATCCATCATTTGGTGGGACACCTGAGGTTAAAAAAGAAAACAACAACAACAACAACAAAAACGGACTTCTTCCAGCCCACAGAATGAACCCAAACTCTTTGGACGGGGCCAAACCACCAGAGAGTAAGACTCGTCCATTTCCCATGAAGTCACCCAGAAATTCCACGACCATGAGTGACACGGTATCCAGAGACAAAAACTTGAGCAGGAGCCTCACACTCGCCCTTCTTTCAAATCCCGAAGGGTTCTCCTTTGGTCTGTAGATCAGTCATGCCATACCTATGACCCGAAACATAAACCGAGTTTGTGTTTTCAGACAACTGTCCAAACAGCCCTGGCCTACACAACCTGCAGGCTCAGGCCCCTGGAGCCAAACCTGAGGATTGTACTTGCCCTCTACAAGGGAATTGTGTGTGCACATTCCAATGGCCACAGCCCTTCTAATAGGATAAACCTCCAAAGTCCCTGATCCATCTCAATAGTGGTGGCTTCCCAGGAAAAACAGGGGCAATCTGAGCCCAACTGAGCACCTACCTGCACTCAGACCCATAGGCAGATGTGCCCAGAGGTAAAAAGGAAGGAACAGGCCCCTAGGCACTAATCAGATCCATTGCTTTGGTTTCCAGGCATCTCTCCTCACATTCCTGGATTTCAAAAGCAGCATATAGCTGTTTTTTGACTCACCCATCAGAAAACATCTCATCTACACATGGGAAACTTGCACGTTGGAGCTGTGTCAAAGCCTCTGTTTAGGAGAACCCTTTAGGGCCCCAGTGCCACCGCTTCATTCCAAAGTCTCCATAGACACAAAAGCACGTTAGGACCCATCCCCAGGGGTGTCCATTTCAACTCAGCGTCCTCGGTTGCTCCCCACAGATCCAGGAGATCTAACCTGTCTTGTTGCTAGGAGACAATTGGAATGCGAGGTGGGATACCAAGCCATCCATCCTTAGAACCGTGCTCAGAATCATTGGCCTGGAGCCAAACAACAGGTCTCAATTGTCCTGCAGAAGACTCTCTGCAGTTTGGAGCTTCTCACAACTCCCTTCGTGGGAAAACACCCATGGCCTCGTGATGCCCCCGCCATTCATGAAGGGGCCATCAGGGACAGAAACTCCAACCTGAGCGATCGTCTGATCCTCGCCCTGACTTCAGATGCACGAGATCTCGATTCAGGTCTGTAGATTGTGCCTGCCATGGCCTCACCCAGAAACCTAAGCCTAGCTTGTGTTCTCAGACTTTTGTCGTCAGACTACTGGCCCACAAGCCCTCCAGTTTGGCAATCCAGATCTATAATGCAGCACTCTGCCTGCCCTCCAGAAGAAAATCATTGTCCTCTGGGGCTACCCAGTAACCCCAAATCAGGATCAACCTGCACCGACCTTGGCTGTACCCCAAATACTTTGGCTGACCAGGGCACTAATGCCCTTACTGAAACAGCCTGAGCCTGGACCCCGTGGACCCTCCCAGACAGCTGGCCGCACACTGAGCACATCGAGCAGCCATGGCCTCAGGTCGTCATCTCTTCCCAATATCGGTTCAGGTTTCAGAACCTAGACCTTATCTCCAATCACTGCCCAGGGTTGAAGGTGATGCAGAAATCAGAACTCCTTCCCCATGGCAAGAAACCTTGTGGTTGGCATGTTGTCCAACGTTCAGTGTAGTTGAAACCAGTGTGGCCCATGAGGCCCCGCCCATGCCGGCGGGCCACATTGGTCACAAGCACACATTGTGACACTCAGGCTGAGCCCAGTCCTCAAGTAAGGTCACTCAGTGGCTGGATGAAGAGATAGCATATTGGGCTTGCCATGCCCCTAGGCCCCAATTTTTAACCATAGTTCGGGTTGTCCCTTCAGTCTTCCCCACGGCTTGGCTTTGGAATTCCTCTTTTGGTGGGACATCTGAGGTAACAAAACTGAAATGAGTCCTCCCATCCCACAGATTGACGAAAAGAAATTGGGAATCGGGCCAAATCCTCAGAGAGGAAGATTCGTCCATGGCCCATGAGGCCTCCCCGACATTCCACGGCCATCGCTGATACAAAATCCAGAGACAAAAGCCTGAGCAAGCGCCTCAGACTCGCACTTTCTTCATATCCTGAAGAGTTCTTCTCATGGTTTGTAGATCGGGCCTGCCATACCTATGTCCCCAAACATAAGCTGAGTATGTGTTTTCAGACTTCTGTCCTCAACGTCTTGGGCCACACACCCTCCAGGCTGGGCCACTGGAGCCACACATTAGGACTGTGCCTTCCAATCCATGGGAATTCTGCCCATTCCATGGTCCAGAATCGTACAAATTAGGAGCAACCTCCAAAGTCCCTGAGGCCATCCCAATAGTGTGGGTCGCCCGGAACAAACAAGGGCTGTCTGACACCAGCTGATAATCGACCTCCACTCATACCATAGATGGATGTCCCCAGAGAAGAAGATTGAACCAGACAGGACCCTAGGCCATAATAGGATCCATTGCTTTGGGTTACAGTCATGTGTCCTCAAAAGCCTGATTCCAATACGAGCATAGGGGTTTTCCTGAGGCACCCATCAGAACTCATCTCGTCTCTACAAGGAAACCTGTGCATGGGAGCCATGTCCAAAGCTTAGGAGAGTACTTCAGGGTCCCGGTGCCACCGCCCCATTCCAAGGCCCTCATGGACACAAAAACACATTACGACCCATCCTCAGGAAAGTCCATTTCAACTCAGTCACCCCGGTTGCTCCGGCAGAGCCATCAGATCTAAACTGTCTTGTTGCTAGGAGACAATTGGATTGCGAGGCGGGCTTCCCAGGCATCCATCCGCGAACGGTGCTCTGGAGTCATTCCATATGGGATGTCCTGGAGCTGTCCAACAGGTCTCAATTGTCCCGCAGAAGGAATCCTTGAAGGGGGCATCCCACAACTCCCAACGTGGGAAAACCTCAATGGCCTCGAGATTCTGCTCCCTTCATGAAGCGGACGTCATGCTCAGAAATTCCCACCTGAGCCAACGTCTGATCCTCGCCCTGACTTCAGATAGATGTGATATTGGTTCAGATCTGCAGGGGGTACCTGCCGTGCCCTCGCCCTGAAACCCAAGTCTAGCTTGTCTTCTCATACTTCCGTCCTCACACTCCTGGCCCCGAAGCCCTCAAGTTTGGCAATTCCGGACCCACAATGCAGCACTCTGCCTGCCCTCTAGAAAAAAAATTATTGACTCATGAGCTGCCCAGGCACCTTAAATGAGGGTAAACCTACACAGCACTCGACTTTACCCAAATTATATAGTCTAACCTGGGCACTAATGCACTGTCGAACACAACCTGAGCCCGGACCTCCTGACCAACACCCAGAAAGCTGACCGCACACTGAGCACATAAAACCCGCCATGGCCTTAGGTCATCATCTCTTCCCTACCTCAGTTTTCAGGCTTCAGAACCGAGACCTTATCTCCAATCACTGCCCAGGGGTGAGTGTGATGCAGAAATCAGGAATCCTCCTTACCCATGGCAAGAACCCTTGTGGTTGGCACGTTGTCCAACGTTCAGTGTAGGAGAAACCAGCATTCACCCTGAGGCCCCGCCCATTCTTGAGTGTTACGAGCGCATACACAAGCATTGTGACCCTCAGCATGAGTCCTGTCCTCTAGTAAGTCCTCTCAGTGGCTGGACCATTAGATGTCATAATGGGCTTGACATGTCCCTAGGCCCCAATTTTTAACCAGATTTCTGATTGTCCAGTCGCCCCTCCCCAGGGCTCTACTCTGGAATCCATCATTTGGTGGGACACCTGAGTTTAAAAAAGAAAACAACAACAACAACACCAAAAAAAAAAAAAACGAACTTCTTCCAGCCCACAGAATGACCCCAAACTCTTTGGACGGGGCCAAACCACCAGAGAGTAAGACTCGTCCATTTCCCATGAAGTCACCCAGTAATTCCACGACCATGAGTGACACGATATCCAGAGACAAAAACTTGAGCAGGAGCCTCACTCTCGCCCTTCATTCAAATCCCGAAGAGTTCTCCTCATGGTCTGTAGATCAGTCCTGCCATACCTATGACCCGAAACATAAGCCGAGTTTGTGTTTTCAGACAACTGTCCAAACAGCCCTGGCCTACACAACCTACAGGCTCAGGCCCCTGGAGCCGAACCTCAGGACTGTACTTACCCTCTCCAAGGGAATTGTGTGTGCCCATTACAATGGCCACAACCCTTCTAATAGGATAAACCTCCAAATTCCCTGATCCATCTCAATAGTGGTGGCTTCCCAGGAAAAACAGGGGCAATCTGAGCCCAACTGAACACCTACCTGCACTCAGACCCATAGACAGATGTCCCCAGAGGTAAAAAGGAAAGAACAGGCCTCTAGGCACTAATCAGATCCATTGCTTTGGTTTCCAGGCATCTCTCCTCAGAGGCCTGGATTTCAAAAGCAGCATATAGCTGTTTCTTGACTCACCCATCAGGAAACATCTCATCTACACATGGGAAACTTGCACGTTGGAGCTGTGTCAAAGCCTCTGTTTAGGTGAACCCTTTAGGGCCCCAGTGCCACCGCTTCATTCCAAGGTCTCCATAGACACAAAAGCACGTTAGGACCCATCCCCAGGGGTGTCCATTTCAACTCAGTGTCCTCGGTTGCTCCCCACAGATCCAGGAGATCTAACCTGTCTTGTTGCTAGGAGACAATTGGAATGCGAGGTGGGCTACCCAGCCATCCATCCTTAGAACCCTGCTCAGAATCATTGGCCTGGAGCCAAACAACAGGTCTCAATTGTCCTGCAGAAGACTCTCTGCTGTTTGGAGCATCTCATAACTCCCATCTTGGGAAAAGCCCCATGGCCTCGTGATGCCCCCCCCCATTCATGAAAGGGCCATCAGGGACAGAAACTCCAACCTGAGCGATCGTCTGATCCTCGCCCTGACTTCAGATGCACGAGATCTCGATTCAGGTCTGTAGATTTTGCCTGCCATGGCCTCACCCCGAAACCTAAGCCTAGCTTGTGTTCTCAGACTTTTGTCGTCAGACTACTGGCCCACAAGCCCTCCAGTTTGGCAATCCAGAACTATAATGCAGCACTTTGCCTGCCCTCCAGAAGAAAATCATTGTCCTCTGGGGCTACCCAGTAACCCCAAATGAGGATCAACCTTTACCGACCTTGGCTGTACCCCAAATACATAGGCTGACCAGGGCACTAATGCCCTTTCTGACGCAGCCTGAGCCTGGACCCCCTGGCCCCTTCCATACAGCTGTCCGCACACTGAATCATCGAGCCGCCGTGGCCTTAGGTCGTCATCTCTTCCCAACCTCGGTTTTCAGGTTTCAGAACCTAGACCTTATCTCCAATCACTGCCCAGGTTTGAAGGTGATGCAGAAATCAAAACTCCTTCCCCATGGCAAGAAACCTTGTGGTTGGCATGTTGTCCAACGTTCAGTGTAGTTGAAACCAGTGTGGTCCATGAGGCCCCGCCTATGGTCGCGGGCCACATTGGTCACAAACACACATTGTGATGCTCAGGCTGAGCCCAGTCCTCAAGTAAGGCCACTCATTGGCTGGATGAAGAGATAGCATATTGGGCTTGCCATGCCCCTAGGCCCCAATTTTTAACCATCGTTCGGGTTGTCCCTTCAGGCTTCCCCACGGCTTTGCTTTGGAATTCCTCTTTTGGTGGGACACCTGAGGTAACAAACCTGAAATGAGTCCTCCCATCCCACAGATTGACGAAAAGCAATTGGGAATCGGGCCAAATCCTCAGAGAGGAAGATTCGTCCATGGCCCATGAGGCCTCCCCGACATTCCAAGCCCATCGCTGATACAAAATCCAGAGACAAAAGCCTGAGCAAGCGCCTCAGACTCGCACTTTCTTCATATCCTGAAGAATTCTTCTCATGGTATGTAGATCGGGCCTGCCATACCTACGTCCCCAAACCTAAGCTGAGTTTGTGTTTTCAGACTTCTGTCCTCAAAGTCTTGGGCCACACACCCTCCAGGCTGGTCCCCTGGAGCCACACATTAGGACTGTGCCTACCAATCCATGGGAATTCTGCCCATTCCATGATCCAAAATCGTACAAATTAGGAGCAACCTCCAAAGTCCCTGAGGCCATCCCAATAGATTTGTCGCCCGGAACAAACAAGGGTTGTCTGTGACCAGCTGATAATCGACCTCCACTCATACCATAGATTCATGTCCCCAGAGAAGAAGATTGAACCAGACAGGACCCTAGGCCATAATAGGATCCATTGCTTTGGGTTACAGGCATGTGTCCTCAAAATCCTGATTCCAATACGAGCATAGGGGTTTCCCTGAGGCACCCATCAGAACTCAACTCGTCTCCACAAGGAAACCTGTGCATGGAGCCATGTCCAAAGCTTAGGAGAGTACTTCAGGGTCCCGGTGCCACCGCCCCATTCCAAGGCACTCATGGACACAAAAACACATTACGACCCATCCTCAGGAAAGTCCATTTCAACTCAGCCACCCCGTTTGCTCCCGCAGAGCCATCAGATCTAAACTGTCTTGTTGCTAGGAGACAATTGGAATGCGATGCGGGCTTCCCAGGCATCCATCAGCAAACGGAGCTCTGGAGTCATTCCATATGGGATGTCCTGGAGCTGTCCAACAGGTCTCAATTGTCCCGCAGAAGGAATCCTTGAAGGGGGCATCCCAAAACTCCCAAAATGGGAAAAACTCAATGGCCTCGAGATTCCGCTCCCTTCATGAACCGGCCGTCATGCTCAGAAACTCCCAACTGAGCCAACGTCTGATCATCGGCCTGACTTCAGATGCACGAGATATTGGTTCAGATCTGCAGGGGGTACCTGCCGTGCCCTCGACCTGAAACCCAAGTCTAGCTTGTCTTCTCAGACTTCCGTCCTCACACTCCTGGCCCCGAAGCCCTCAAGTTTGGCAATTCCGGACCCACAATGCAGCACTCTGCCTGCCATCTAGAAAAAAAATTATTGACTCATGAGCTGCCCAGGCAACGTAAATGAGGATAAATCTACACAGCACTCGTCTTTACCCAAACTATATAGTCTAACCTGGGCACTAATGCACTGTCGAACACAACCTGAGCCCGGACCTCCTGACCATCACCCAGAAAGCTGACCGCACACTGAGCACTTAAAACCCGCCATGGCCTTAGGTCATCATCTCTTCCCTACCTCAGTTTTCAGGCTTCAGAACCGAGACCTTATCTCCAATCACTGCCAAGGGGTGAGTGTGATGCAGAAATCAGAACTCCTCCTTACCCATGGCAAGAACCCTTGTGGTTGGCACGTTGTCCAACGTTCAGTGTAGGAGAAACCAGCATTCACCCTGAGGCCCCGCCCATTCTTGATTGCGACGAGTACATACACACGCATTGTGACCCTCAGCATGAGTCCTGTCCTCTAGTAAGTCCTCTCAGTGGCTGGACCATTAGATGTCATAATGGGCTTGACATGTCCCTAGGCCCCAATTTTTAACCAGATTTCTGATTGTCCAGACGCCCCTCCCCAGGGCTCTACTCTGGAATCCCTCATTTGGTGGGACACCTGAGGATAAAAAAGAAAAAAACAACAACAACAAAAAAATCGGACTTCTTCCAGCCCACAGAATGACCCCAAAATCTTTGGACGGGGCCAAACCACCAGAGAGTACGACTCGTCCATTTCCCATGAAGTCACCCAAAAATTCCACGACCATGAGTGACATGATATCCAGAGACAAAAACTTGAGCAGGAGCCTCACTCTCGCCCTTCTTTCAAATCCGAAGAGTTCTCCTCAGGTCTGTAGATCAGTCCTGCCATACCTATGACCCGAATCATAAGCCGAGTTTGTGTTTTCAGACAACTGTCCAAACAGCCCTGGCCTACACATCCTACAGGCTCAGGCACCTGGAGCCAAACCTGAGGACTGTACTAGACCTCTCCAAGGGAATTGTGTGTGCCCATTCCAATGGCCACAACCCTTCAAATAGGATAAACCTCCAAAGTCCCTGATCCATCTCAATAGTGGTGGCGTCCCAGGAAAAACAGGGGCAATCTGAGCCCAACTGAGCCCCAACCTGCACTCAGACCCATAGACAGATGTCCCCAGAGGTATGAAGGAAAGAACAGGCTTCTAGGCACTAATCAGATCCATTGCTTTGGTTTCCAGGCATCTCTCCTCAGAGGCCTGGATTTCAAAAGCAGCATATAGCTGTTTCTTGTCTCACCCATCAGAAAACATCTCATCTACCTTAGGACCCATCCCCAGGGGTGTCCATTTCAACTCAGCGTCCTCCGTTGCTCCCCACAGATCCAGTAGATCTAACCTGTCTTGTTGCTGGGAGACAATTGGAATGCGAGGTGGGATACCCAGCCATCCATCCTTAGAACCCTGCTCAGAATCAATGGCCTGGAGCCAAACTACAGGTCTCAATTGTCCTGCAGAAGACTCTCTGCAGTTTGGAGCTTCTCACAACTCCCATAGTGGGAAAACCCCCATGGCCTCGTGATGCCCCCCCATTCATGAAGGGGCCATCAGGGACAGAAACTCCAACCTGAGCGATCGTCTGATCCTCGCCCTGACTTCAGATGCACGAGATCTCGATTCAGGTCTGTAGATTGTGCCTGCCATGGCCTCACCCAGAAACCTAAGCCTAGCTTGTGTTCTCAGACTTTTGTCGTCAGACTACTGGCCCACAAGCCCTCCAGTTTGGCAATCCAGAACTACAATTCAGCACTTGCCGGCCCTCCAGAAGAAAATCATTGTCCTCTGGGGCTACCCAGTAACCCCAAATGAGGATCAACCTGCACCGATCTTGGCTGTACCCCAAATACATAGGCTGACCAGGGCACTAATGCCCTTTCTGACACAGCCTGAGCCTGGACTCCCTGGCCCGTCCCAGACAGCTGGCCGCACACTGAGCACATCGAACCTCCGTGGCCTTTGGTCGTCATCTCTTCCCAACCTCGGTTTTCAGGTTTCAGAACCTAGACCTTATCTCCAATCACTGCCCAGGGTTGAAGGTGATGCAGAAATCAGAACTCCTTCCCCATGGCAAGAAACCTTGTGGTTGGCATGTTGTCCAACGTTCAGTGTAGTTGAAACCAGTGTGGCCCATGAGGCCCCGCCCATGCTCGCGGGCCACATTCGTCACAAACACACATTGTGACGCTCAGGCTAGCCCAGTCCTCAAGTAAGACCACTCAGTGGCTGGATGAAGAGATAGCATATTGGGCTTGCCATTCCTCTAGGCCCCAATTTTTAACCATAGTTCGGGTTGTCCCTTCAGTCTTCCCCACGGCTTGGCTTTGGAATTCCTCTTTTGGTGGGTCACCTGAGGTAACAAACCTGAAATGAGTCCTCCCATCCCACAGATTGATGAAAAGCAATTGGGAATCGGGCCAAATCCTCAGAGAGGAAGATTCGTCCATGGCCCATGAGGCCTCCCCGACATTCCACGTCCTTCGCTGATACAAAATCCAGAGACAAAAGCCTGAGCAAGCGCCTCAGAATCGAACTTTCTTCATATCCTGAAGGGTTCTTCTCATGGTTTGTAGATCGGGCCTGCCATACCTACGTCCCCAAACCTAAGCTGAGTTTGTGTTTTCAGACTTCTGTCCTCAAAGTCTTGGGCCACACACCCTCCAGGCTGGTCCCCTGGAGCCACACATTAGGACTGTGCCTACCAATCCATGGGAATTCTGCCCATTCCATGGTCCAAAATCGTACAAATTAGGAGAAACCTCCAAAGTCCCTGAGGCCATCCCAATAGTGTAGGTCGTCCGGAACAAACAAGGGCTGTCTGACACCAGCTGATAATCGACCTCCACTCATACCATAGATGGATGTCCCCAGAGAAGAAGATTGAACCAGACAGGACCCTAGGCCATAATAGGATCCATTGCTTTGGGTTACAGGCATGTGTCCTCAAAAGCCTGATTCCAATACAAGCATAGGGGTTTTCCTGAGGCACCCATCAGAACTCATCTCGTCTCCACAAGGAAACCTGTGCATGGGAGCCATGTCCAAAGCTTAGGAGAGTACTTCAGGGTCCCGGTGCCACCGCCCCATTCCAAGGCCCTCATGGACACAAAAACACATTAGGACCCATCCTCAGGAAAGTCCATTTCAACTCAGCCATCCCGGTTGCTCCCGCAGAGCCATCAGATCTAAACTGTCTTGTTTCTAGGAGACAATTGGAATGCGAGGCGGGCTTCCCAGGCATCCATCCGCGAACAGTGCTCTGGAGTCATTCCATATGGGATGTCCTGGAGCTGTCCAACAGGTCTCAATTGTCCCGCAGAAGGAATCCTTGAAGGGGGCATCCCACAACTCCCAACGTGGGAAAACCTCAATGGCCTCGAGATTCCGCTCCCTTCATGAAGCGGCCGTCATGCTCAGAAACTCCAACCTGAGCCAACGTCTGATCCTCGCCCTGACTTCAGATGCATGAGATATTGGTTCATATCTGCAGGGGGTACCTGCCGTGCCCTCGCCCTGAAACCCAAGTCTAGCTTGTCTTCTCAGACTTCTGTCCTCACACTCCTGGCCCCGAAGCCCTCAAGTTTGGCAATTCCGGACCCACAATGCAGCACTCTGCCTGCCATCTAGAAAAAAAATTATTGCCTCAACCTGCCCAGGGACCTTAAATGCGGGTAAACATATGCAGCACTCGACTTTACCCAAATTATATAGTCTAACCTGGGCACTAATGCACTGTCGAACACAACCTGTGCCCGGTCCTCCTGACCAACACCCAGAAAGCTGACCGCACACTGAGCACATAAAACCCGCCATGGCCTTAGGTCATCATCTCTTCCCTACCTCAGTTTTCAGGCTTCAGAACCGAGACCTTATCTCCAATCACTGCCCAGGGGTGAGTGTGATGCAGAAATCAGAACTCTTCCTTACACATGGAAAGAACCCTGGTGGTTGGCAAGTTGTCCAACGTTCAGTGTAGGAGAAACCAGCATTCACCCTGAGACCCCGCCCATTCTTGAATGCGAGGAGGGCATACACACACATTGTGACCCTCAGCATGAGTCCTGTCCTCCAGTAAGTCCTCTCAGTGGCTGGACCATTAGATGTCATAATGGGCTTGACATGTCCCTAAGGCCCCAATTTTTAACCAGATTTCTGATTGTCCAGTCGCCCCTCCCCAGGCTCTACTCTGGAATCCATCATTTGGTGGGACACCTGAGGTTAAAAAAGAAAACAACAAAAACAACAACAACAAAAAAACGGACTTCTTCCAGCCCACAGAATGACCCCAAACTCTTTGGACGGGGCCAAACCACCAGAGAGTAAGACTCGTCCATTTCCCATGAAGTCACCCAGAAATTGCACGACCATGAGTGACACGATATCCAGAGACAAAAACTTGAGCAGGAGCCTCACACTCGCCCTTCTTTCAAATCCCGAAGAGTTCTCCTCATGGTCTCTAGATCAGTCCTGCCATACCTATGACCCGAAACATAAGCCGAGTTTGTGTTTTCAGACAACTGTCCAAACAGCCCTGGCCTACACAACCTACAGGCTTAGGCCCCTGGAGCCAAACCTGAGGACTGTACTTGCCCTCTCCAAGGGAATTGTGTGTGCCCATTCCAATGGCCACAACCCTTCTAAAAGGATAAACCTCCAAAGTCCCTGATCCATCTCAATAGTGGTGGCTTCCCAGGAAAGACAGGGGCAATCTGAGCCCAACTGAGCACCTACCTGCACTCAGACCCATACAGATGTCCCCAGAGATAAAAAGGAAAGAATAGGCCCCTAGGCACTAATCAGATCGATTGCTTTGGTTTCCAGGCATCTCTCCTCAGAGGCCTGGATTTCAAAAGCAGCATATAGCTGTTTCTTGACTCACCCATCAGAAAACATCTCATCTACACATGGGAAACTTACATGTTGGAGCTCGGTCAAAGCCTCTGTTTAGGAGAAACCTTTAGGGCTCCAGTGCCACCGCTTTATTCCAAGGTCTCCATAGACACAAACACGTTAGGACCCATCCCCAGGGGTGTCCATTTCAACTCAGCGTCCTCGGTTGCTTCCCACAGATCCAGGAGATCTAACCTGTCTGGTTGCTAGGAGAAAATTGGAATGTGAGGTGGGCTACCCCGCCATCCATCCTTGGAACCCTGCTCAGAATCATTGGCCTGGAGCCAAACAACAGGTCTCAATTGTCCTGCGGAAGACTCTCTGCAGTTTGGAGCTTCTCACAACTCCCATCGTGGGAAAACACCCATGGCCTCGTGATGCCCCCCCCATTCATGAAGGGGCCATCAGGGACAGAAACTCCAACCTGAGCGATCGTCTGATCCTCGCCCTGACTTCAGATGCACGAGATCTCGATTCAGGTCTGTAGATTGTGCTTGCCATGGCCTCACCCAGAAACCTAAGCCTGGCTTGTGTTCTCAGACTTTTGTCGTCAGACTACTGGCCCACAAGCCCTCCAGTTTGGCAATCCAGACTATAATGCAGCACTCTGCCGGCTCTCCAGAAGAAAAACATTGTCCTCTGGGGCTACCCAGTAACCCCAAATGAGGATCAACCTGCACCGACCTTGGCTGTACCCCCAATACATAGGCTGACCAGGGCACTAATGCCCTTTCTGACACAGCCTGAGCATGTACCCGCTGGACCCTCCCAGACTGCTGGCCGCACACTGAGGACATCGAGCCGCGATTGCCTTAGGTCGTCATCTCTTCCCAACCTCGGGTTTTCAGGTTTCAGAACCTAGACCTTATCTCCAATCACTGCCCAGGGTTGAAGGTGATGAAGAAATCAGAACTCCTTCCCCATGGCGAGAAACCTTGTGGTTGGCATCTTATCCAACGTTCAGTGTCGTTGAAACCAGTGTGGCCCATGAGACCCCGCCCATGCTCGCGGGCCACATTGGTCACAAACACACATTGTGACGCTCAGGCTGAGTCCAGTCCTCAAGTAAGGCCACTCATTGGCTGGATGAAGAGATAGCATATTGGGCTTGCCATGCCCCTAGGCCCCAATTTTGAACCATAGTTCGGGTTGTCCCTTCAGTCTTCCCCACGGCTTTGCTTTGGAATTCCTCTTTTGGTGGGACACCTGAGGTAACAAACCTGAAATGAGTCCTCCCATCCCACAGATTAACGAAAAGCAATTGGGAATCGGGCCAAATCCTCAGAGAGGAAGATTCGTCCATAGCCCATGAGATCTCCCCGACATTCCACGGCCATCGCTGATACAAAATCCAGAGACAAAATCCTGAGCAAGCGCCTCAGACTCGCACTTTCTTCATATCGTGAAGACTTCTTCTCATGGTTTGTAGATCGGGCCTGCCATAACTACGTCCCCAAACCTAAGCTGAGTTTGTGTTTTCAGAATTCTGTCCTCAAAGACTTGGGCCACACACCCTCCAGGCTGGGCCCCTGGAGCCACACATTAGGACTGTGCCTACCAATCCATGGGAATTCTGCCCATTCCATGGTCCAAAATCGTACAAATTAGGAGAAACCTCCAAAGTCCCTGAGGCCATCCCAATAGTGTAGGTCTCCCGGAACAAACAAGGGCTGTCTGACACCAGCTGATAATCGACCTCCACTCATACCATAGATGGATGTCCCCAGAGAAGAAGATTGAACCAGACAGGACCCTAGGCCATAATAGGATCCATTGCTTTGGGTTACAGGCATGTGTCCTCAAAAGCCTGATTCCAATACGAGCATAGGGGTTTCCCTGAGGCACCCATCAGAACTCATCTCGTCTCCACAAGGAAACCTGTGCATGGGAGCCATGTCCAAAGCTTAGGAGAGTACTTCAGGGTCCCGGTGCCACCGCCCCATTCCAAGGCCCTCATGGACACAAAAACACATTAGGACCCATCCTCAGGAAAGTCCATTTCAACTCAGCCACCCCGGTTGCTCCGGCAGAGCCATCAGATCTAAACTGTCTTGTTGCTAGGAGACAATTGGAATGCGAGGCGGGCTTCCCAGGCATCCATCCGCGAACGGTGCTCTGGAGTCATTCCATATGGGATGTCCTGGAGCTGTCCAACAGGTCTTAATTGTTCCGCAGAAGGAACCCTTGAAGGGGGCATCCCACAACTCCCAACGTGGGAAAACCTCAATGGCCTCGATATTCCGCTCCCTTCATGAAGTGGCCGTCATGCACAGAAACTCCAACCTGAGCCAACGTCTGATCCTCGCCCTGACTTCAGATGCATGAGATATTGGTTCATATCTGCAGGGGGTACCTGCCGTGCCCTCGCCCTGAAACCCAAGTCTAGCTTGTCTTCTCAGACTTCCGTCCTCACACTCCTGGCCCCGAAGCCCTCAAGTTTGGCAATTCCGGACCCACAATGCAGCACTCTGCCTGCCATCTAGAAAAAAAATTATTGCCTCATGAGCTGCCAGGCACCTTAAATGAGGGTAAACCTACACAGTACTCGACTTTACCCAAATTATATAGTCTAACCTGGGCACTAAGGCACTGTCGAACACAACCTGAGCCCGGACCTACTGACCAACACCCAGAAAGCTGACCGCACACTGAGCACATAAAACCCGCCATGGCCTTAGGTCATCATCTCTTCCCTACCTCAGTTTTCAGGCTTCAGAACCGAGACCTTATCTCCAATCACTGCCAAGGGGTGAGTGTGATGCAGAAATCAGAACTCCTCCTTACCCATGGCAAGAACCCTTGTGGTTGGCACGTTGTCCAACATTCAGTGTAGGAGAAACCAGCATTCACCCTGAGGCCCCGCCCATTCTTGAGTGCGACGAGGGCATACACACGCATTGTGACCCTCAGCATGAGTCCTGTCCTCTAGTAAGTCCTCTCAGTGGCTGGACCATTAGATGTCATAAGGGGCTTGATGTGTCCCTAGGCCCCAATTTTTTACCAGATTTCTGATTGTCCATTCGCCCCTCCCCAGGGCTCTACTCTGGAATCCATCATTTGGTGGGACAACTGAGGTTAAAAAAGAAAACAACAAAAACAACAACAACAAAAAAAAACGAACTTCTTCCAGACCACAGAGAGACCCCAAACTCTTTGGACGGGGCCAAACCAGCAGAGAGTAAGACTCGTCCATTTCCCATGAAGTCACCCAGAAATTGCACGACCATGAGTGACCCGATATCCAGAGACAAAAACTTGAGCAGGAGCCTCACATCGCCCTTCTTTCAAATCCCGAAGAGTCCTCCTCATGGTCTGTAGATCAGTCCTGCCATACCTATGACCCGAAACATAAGCCGAGTTTGTGTTTTCAGACAACTGTCCATACAGCCCTGGCGTAGACAACCTACAGGCTCAGGCTCCTTGAGCCAAACCTGAGGACTAAACTTGCCCTCTGCAAGAGATTTGTGTGTGCCCATTCCAATGGCCACAACCCTTCTAATAGGATAAACCTCCAAAGTCCCTGATCCATCTCAATAGTGGTGGCTTCCCAGGAAAAACAGGGGCAATCTGAGCCCAACTGAGCACCTACCTGCACTCAGACCCATAGACAGATGTCCCCAGAGGTATGAAGGAAAGAACAGGCCCCTAGGCACTTAACAGATCCATTGCTTTGGTTTCCAGGCATCTCTCCTCAGAGGCCTGGATTTCAAAAGCAGCATCTAGCTGTTTCATGACTCACCCATCAGAAAACATCTCATCTACACATGGGAAACTTGCACGTTGGAGCTGTGTCAAAGCCTCTGTTTAGGAGAACCCTTTAGGGCCCCAGTGACACCGCTTCATTCTAAGGTCTCCATAGACACAAAAGCACATTAGGACCCATCCCCAGGGGTGTCCATTTCAACTCAGCGTCCTCGGTTGCTCCCCACAGATCCAGGAGATCTAAACTGTCTTATTGCTAGGAGACAATTGGAATGCGAGGTGGGCTACCCAGCCATCCATTTTTAGAACCCTGCTCAGAATCATTGGCCAGGAGCCAAACAACGGGTCTCAATTCTCCTGCAGAAGACACTCTGCAGTTTGGAGCTTCTCACAACTCCCATTGGGAAAATCCCCATGGTCTCGTGATGCCCCCCCATTCATGAAGGGGCCATCAGGGACAGGAACTCCAACCTGAGCGATCATTTGATCCTCGCCCTGACTTCAGATGCACGAGATCTCGATTCAGGTCTGTAGAATGTGCCTGCCATGGCCTAACCCAGAAACTTAAGCCTAGCTTGTGTTCTCAGACTTTTGTCGTCAGACTACTGGCCCACAAGCCCTCCAGGTTGGCAATCCAGAACTATAATGCAGCACTCTTCCTGCCCTCCAGAAGAAAAACATTGTCCTCTGGGGCTATCCAGTAACCCCAAATGAGGATCAACCTGCACCGACCTTGGCTGTACCCCAAATACATAGGCTGACCAGGGCACTAATGCCCTTTCTGACACAGCCTGAGCCTGGACCCCCTGGCCCCTCCCAGAGAGCTGTCCGCACACTGAGCACATCGAGCCGCTATGGCCTTAGGTCGTCATCTCTTCCCAACCTCGGTTTTCAGGTTTCAGAACCTAGACCTTATCTCCAATCACTGCCCAGGGTTGAAGGTGATGCAGAAATCAGAACTCCTTCCCCATGGGAAGAAACCTTGTGGTTGGCATGTTGTCCAACGTTCAGTGTAGTTGAAACCAGTGTGGCCAATGAGGCCCCGCCCATGCTAGCGGGCCACATTGCTCACAAACATACCTTGTGACCCTCAGGATGAGCCCAGTCCTCAAGTAAGGATACTCAGTGGCTGGATGAAGAGATAGCATATTGGGCTTGCCATGCCCCTAGGCCCCAATTTTTAACCATAGTTCGGGTTGTCCCTGCAGTTTTCCCCACGGCTTGGCTTTGGAATTCCTCTTTTGGTGGGACACCTGAGGTAACAAAACTGAAATGAGTCCTCCCATCCCACAGATTGACGAAAAGCAATTGGGAATCGGGCCAAATCCTCAGAGAGAAAGATTCGTCCATGGCCCATGAGGCCTCCACGACATTCCACGGCCATTGCTGATACAAAATCCAGAGACAAAAGCCTGAGCAAGCGACTCAGACTCGCACTTTCTTCATATCCTGAAGAGTTCTTCTCATGGTTTGTAGTTCGGGCCTGCCATACCTACGTCCCCAAACCTAAGCTGAGTTTGTTTTCAGACAACTGTCTAAACAGCCCTGGCCTACACAACCTACAGGCTCAGGCCCCTGGAGCCAAACCTGAGGACTGTACTTGCCTTCTCCAAAGGAATTGTGTGTGCCCATTCCAATGGCCACAACCCTTCTAATAGGATAAACCTCCAAAGTCCCTGATCCATCTCAAAAGTGGTGGCTTCCCAGGAAAAACAGGGGCAATCTGAGCCCAAATGAGCACCTACCTGCACTCAGACCCATAGACAGATGTCCCCAGAGGTAAAAAGGAAAGAACAGGCCTCTAGGCACTAATCAGATCCATTGCTTTGGTTTCCAGGCATCTCTCCTCAGAGGTCTGGGTTTCAAAAGCAGCATATAGCTGTTTCTTGATTCACCCATCAGAAAACATCTCATCTACACATGGAAAACTTGCACGTTGGAGCTGTGTCAAAGCCTCTGTTTAGGAGAACCCTTTAGGGCCCCAGTGCCACCGCTTCAATGCAAGGTCTCCATAGACACAAAAGCACATTCGGACCCATCCCCAGAGGTATCCATTTCAACTCAGCATCCTCGGTAGTTGCCCACAGATCCAGGAGATCTAACCTGTCTTGTTGCTAGGAGACAATTGGAATGCGAGGTGGGCTACCCAGCCATCCATCCTTAGAACCCTGCTCAGAATCAATGGCCTGGAGCCAAACTACAGGTCTCAATTGTCCTGCAGAAGACTCTCTGCAGTTTGGAGCTTCTCACAACTCCCATAGTGGGAAAACCCCCATGGCCTCGTGATGCCCCCCCATTCATGAAGGGGCCATCAGGGACAGAAACTCCAACCTGAGCGATCGTCTGATCCTCGCCCTGACTTCAGATGCACGAGATCTCGATTCAGGTCTGTAGATTGTGCCTGCCATGGCCTCACCCAGAAACCTAAGCCTAGCTTGTGTTCTCAGACTTTTGTCGTCAGACTACTGGCCCACAAGCCCTCCAGTTTGGCAATCCAGAACTACAATTCAGCACTTGCCGGCCCTCCAGAAGAAAATCATTGTCCTCTGGGGCTACCCAGTAACCCCAAATGAGGATCAACCTGCACCGATCTTGGCTGTACCCCAAATACATAGGCTGACCAGGGCACTAATGCCCTTTCTGACACAGCCTGAGCCTGGACTCCCTGGCCCGTCCCAGACAGCTGGCCGCACACTGAGCACATCGAACCTCCGTGGCCTTTGGTCGTCATCTCTTCCCAACCTCGGTTTTCAGGTTTCAGAACCTAGACCTTATCTCCAATCACTGCCCAGGGTTGAAGGTGATGCAGAAATCAGAACTCCTTCCCCATGGCAAGAAACCTTGTGGTTGGCATGTTGTCCAACGTTCAGTGTAGTTGAAACCAGTGTGGCCCATGAGGCCCCGCCCATGCTCGCGGGCCACATTCGTCACAAACACACATTGTGACGCTCAGGCTAGCCCAGTCCTCAAGTAAGACCACTCAGTGGCTGGATGAAGAGATAGCATATTGGGCTTGCCATTCCTCTAGGCCCCAATTTTTAACCATAGTTCGGGTTGTCCCTTCAGTCTTCCCCACGGCTTGGCTTTGGAATTCCTCTTTTGGTGGGTCACCTGAGGTAACAAACCTGAAATGAGTCCTCCCATCCCACAGATTGATGAAAAGCAATTGGGAATCGGGCCAAATCCTCAGAGAGGAAGATTCGTCCATGGCCCATGAGGCCTCCCCGACATTCCACGTCCTTCGCTGATACAAAATCCAGAGACAAAAGCCTGAGCAAGCGCCTCAGAATCGAACTTTCTTCATATCCTGAAGGGTTCTTCTCATGGTTTGTAGATCGGGCCTGCCATACCTACGTCCCCAAACCTAAGCTGAGTTTGTGTTTTCAGACTTCTGTCCTCAAAGTCTTGGGCCACACACCCTCCAGGCTGGTCCCCTGGAGCCACACATTAGGACTGTGCCTACCAATCCATGGGAATTCTGCCCATTCCATGGTCCAAAATCGTACAAATTAGGAGAAACCTCCAAAGTCCCTGAGGCCATCCCAATAGTGTAGGTCGTCCGGAACAAACAAGGGCTGTCTGACACCAGCTGATAATCGACCTCCACTCATACCATAGATGGATGTCCCCAGAGAAGAAGATTGAACCAGACAGGACCCTAGGCCATAATAGGATCCATTGCTTTGGGTTACAGGCATGTGTCCTCAAAAGCCTGATTCCAATACAAGCATAGGGGTTTTCCTGAGGCACCCATCAGAACTCATCTCGTCTCCACAAGGAAACCTGTGCATGGGAGCCATGTCCAAAGCTTAGGAGAGTACTTCAGGGTCCCGGTGCCACCGCCCCATTCCAAGGCCCTCATGGACACAAAAACACATTAGGACCCATCCTCAGGAAAGTCCATTTCAACTCAGCCATCCCGGTTGCTCCCGCAGAGCCATCAGATCTAAACTGTCTTGTTTCTAGGAGACAATTGGAATGCGAGGCGGGCTTCCCAGGCATCCATCCGCGAACAGTGCTCTGGAGTCATTCCATATGGGATGTCCTGGAGCTGTCCAACAGGTCTCAATTGTCCCGCAGAAGGAATCCTTGAAGGGGGCATCCCACAACTCCCAACGTGGGAAAACCTCAATGGCCTCGAGATTCCGCTCCCTTCATGAAGCGGCCGTCATGCTCAGAAACTCCAACCTGAGCCAACGTCTGATCCTCGCCCTGACTTCAGATGCATGAGATATTGGTTCATATCTGCAGGGGGTACCTGCCGTGCCCTCGCCCTGAAACCCAAGTCTAGCTTGTCTTCTCAGACTTCTGTCCTCACACTCCTGGCCCCGAAGCCCTCAAGTTTGGCAATTCCGGACCCACAATGCAGCACTCTGCCTGCCATCTAGAAAAAAAATTATTGCCTCAACCTGCCCAGGGACCTTAAATGCGGGTAAACATATGCAGCACTCGACTTTACCCAAATTATATAGTCTAACCTGGGCACTAATGCACTGTCGAACACAACCTGTGCCCGGTCCTCCTGACCAACACCCAGAAAGCTGACCGCACACTGAGCACATAAAACCCGCCATGGCCTTAGGTCGTCATCTCTTCCCAACCTCGGTTTTCAGGTTTCAGAACCTAGACCTTATCTCCAATCACTGCCCTGGGTTGAAGGTGATGCAGAAATCAGAACTCCTTCCCCATGGCAAGAAACCTTGTGGTTGGCATGTTGTCCAACGTTCAGTGTAGTTGAAACCAGTGTGGCCCATGAGGCCCCGCCCATGCTCGCGGGCCACATTGGTCACAAACACACATTGTGACCCTCAGGCTGAGCCCAGTCCTCAAGTAAGGCCACTCAGATGCTGGATGAAGAGATAGCATATTGGGCTTGCCATGCCCCTAGGCCCCAATTTTTAACCATAGTTCGGGTTGTCCCTTCAGTCTTCCCCATGGCTTTGCTTTGGAATTCCTCTTCTGGTGGGACACCTGAGGTAACAAACCTGAAATGAGTCCTCCCATCCCACAGATTGACGAAAAGCAATTGGGAATCGGGCCAAATCCTCAGAGAGGAAGATTCGTCCATGGCCCATGAGGCCTCCCCGACATTCCACGGCCATCGCTGATACAAAAGCCAGAGACAAAATCCTGAGCAAGCGCCTCAGACTCGCACTTTCTTCATATCCTGAAGAGTTCTTCTCATGGTTTGTAGATCGGGCCTGCCATACCTACGTCCCCAAACCTAAGCTGAGTTTGTGTTTTCAGACTTCTGTCCTCAAAGTCTTGGGCCACACACCCTCCAGGCTGGGCCCCTGGAGCCACACATTAGGACTGTGCCTACCAATCCATGGGAATTCTGCCCATTCCATAATCCAAAATCGTACAAATTAGGAGAAACCTCCAAAGTCCCTGAGGCCATCCCAATAGATTTGGTCGCCCGGAACAAACAAGGGCTGTCTGACACCAGCTGATAATCGACCTCCACTCATACCATAGATGGATGTCCCCAGAGAAGAAGATTGAACCAGACAGGACCCTAGGCCATAATAGAATCCATTGCTTTGTGTTACAGACATGTGTCCTCAAAAGCCTGATTCCAATACGAGCATAGGGGTTTCCCTGAGGCACCCATCAGAACTTAACTCGTCTCCACAAGGAAACCTGTGCATGGGAGCCATGTCCAAAGATTAGGAGAGTACTTCAGGGTCCCGGTGCCACCGTCCCATTCCAAGGCCCTCATGGACACAAAAACACATTAGGACCAATCCTCAGGAAAGTCCATTTCAACTCAGCCACCTCGGTTGTTCCCGCAGAGCCATCAGATCTAAACTGTCTTGTTGCTAGGAGACAATTGGAATGCGAGGCGGGCTTCCCAGGCTTCCATCCGCGAACGGTGCTCTGGAGTCATTCCATATGGGATGTCCTGGAGCTGTCCAACAGGTCTCAATTGTCCCGCAGGAGGAATCCTTGAAGTGGGCATCCCACAACTCCCAAAATGGGAAAACCTCAATGGCCTCGAGATTCCGCTCCCTTCATGAAGCGGCCGTCATGCTCAGAAATTCCCAACTGAGCCAACGTCTGACCATCGGCCTGACTTCAGATGCATGAGATATTGGTTCAGATCTGCAGGGGGTACCTGCCGTGCCCTGGCCCTAAACCCAAGTCTAGCTTGTCTTCTCAGACTTCCGTCCTCACACTCCTGGCCCCGAAGCCCTCACGTTTGGCAATTCCGGACCCACAATGCAGCACTCTGCCTGCCCTCTAGAAAAAAAATTATTGCCTCATGAGCTGCCCAGGCACCTTAAATGAGGATAAACCTACACAGCACTCGACTTTACCCAAATTATATAGTCTAACCTGGGCACTAATGCACTGTCGAACACAACCTGAGCCGGGACCTCCTGACCATACCCAGAAAGCTGACCGCACACTGAGCACTTAAAACCCGCCATGGCCTTAGGTCATCATCTCTTCCCTACCTCAGTTTTCAGGCTTCAGAACCGAGACCTTATCTCCAATCACTGCCCAGGGGTGAGTGTGATGCAGAAATCAGAACTCCTCCTTACCCATGGCAAGAACCCTTGTGGTTGGCACGTTGTCCAACGTTCAGTGTAGGAGAAACCAGCATTCACCCTGAGGCCCCGCCCATTCTTGATTGCGACGAGTACATACACACGCATTGTGACCCTCAGCATGAGTCCTGTCCTCTAGTAAGTCCTCTCAGTGGCTGGACCATTAGATGTCATAATGGGCTTGACATGTCCCTAGTCCCCAATTTTTAACCAGATTTCTGATTGTCCAGTCGCCCTCTCCAGGGCTCTACTCTGGAACACCTCATTTGGTGGGACACCTGAGGTTAAAAAAGAAAACAACAACAACAACAAAAAAAACGGACTTCTTCCAGCCCACAGAATGACCCCAAACTCTTTGGACAGGGCCAAACCACCAGAGAGTAAGTCTCGTCCATTTCCCATAAAGTCACCCAGAAATTCCAAACCAGGAGTGACTCGATATCTAGAGAAAAAAACTTGAGCAGGAGCCTCACATCGCCCTTCTTTCAAATCCCGAAGAGTCCTCCTCATGGTCTGTAGATCAGTCCTGCCATACCTATGACCCGAAACATAAGCCGAGTTTGTGTTTTCAGACAACTGTCCATACAGCCCTGGCGTAGACAACCTACAGGCTCAGGCTCCTTGAGCCAAACCTGAGGACTAAACTTGCCCTCTGCAAGAGATTTGTGTGTGCCCATTCCAATGGCCACAACCCTTCTAATAGGATAAACCTCCAAAGTCCCTGATCCATCTCAATAGTGGTGGCTTCCCAGGAAAAACAGGGGCAATCTGAGCCCAACTGAGCACCTACCTGCACTCAGACCCATAGACAGATGTCCCCAGAGGTATGAAGGAAAGAACAGGCCCCTAGGCACTTAACAGATCCATTGCTTTGGTTTCCAGGCATCTCTCCTCAGAGGCCTGGATTTCAAAAGCAGCATCTAGCTGTTTCATGACTCACCCATCAGAAAACATCTCATCTACACATGGGAAACTTGCACGTTGGAGCTGTGTCAAAGCCTCTGTTTAGGAGAACCCTTTAGGGCCCCAGTGACACCGCTTCATTCTAAGGTCTCCATAGACACAAAAGCACATTAGGACCCATCCCCAGGGGTGTCCATTTCAACTCAGCGTCCTCGGTTGCTCCCCACAGATCCAGGAGATCTAAACTGTCTTATTGCTAGGAGACAATTGGAATGCGAGGTGGGCTACCCAGCCATCCATTTTTAGAACCCTGCTCAGAATCATTGGCCAGGAGCCAAACAACGGGTCTCAATTCTCCTGCAGAAGACACTCTGCAGTTTGGAGCTTCTCACAACTCCCATTGGGAAAATCCCCATGGTCTCGTGATGCCCCCCCATTCATGAAGGGGCCATCAGGGACAGGAACTCCAACCTGAGCGATCATTTGATCCTCGCCCTGACTTCAGATGCACGAGATCTCGATTCAGGTCTGTAGAATGTGCCTGCCATGGCCTAACCCAGAAACTTAAGCCTAGCTTGTGTTCTCAGACTTTTGTCGTCAGACTACTGGCCCACAAGCCCTCCAGGTTGGCAATCCAGAACTATAATGCAGCACTCTTCCTGCCCTCCAGAAGAAAAACATTGTCCTCTGGGGCTATCCAGTAACCCCAAATGAGGATCAACCTGCACCGACCTTGGCTGTACCCCAAATACATAGGCTGACCAGGGCACTAATGCCCTTTCTGACACAGCCTGAGCCTGGACCCCCTGGCCCCTCCCAGAGAGCTGTCCGCACACTGAGCACATCGAGCCGCTATGGCCTTAGGTCGTCATCTCTTCCCAACCTCGGTTTTCAGGTTTCAGAACCTAGACCTTATCTCCAATCACTGCCCAGGGTTGAAGGTGATGCAGAAATCAGAACTCCTTCCCCATGGGAAGAAACCTTGTGGTTGGCATGTTGTCCAACGTTCAGTGTAGTTGAAACCAGTGTGGCCAATGAGGCCCCGCCCATGCTAGCGGGCCACATTGCTCACAAACATACCTTGTGACCCTCAGGATGAGCCCAGTCCTCAAGTAAGGATACTCAGTGGCTGGATGAAGAGATAGCATATTGGGCTTGCCATGCCCCTAGGCCCCAATTTTTAACCATAGTTCGGGTTGTCCCTGCAGTTTTCCCCACGGCTTGGCTTTGGAATTCCTCTTTTGGTGGGACACCTGAGGTAACAAAACTGAAATGAGTCCTCCCATCCCACAGATTGACGAAAAGCAATTGGGAATCGGGCCAAATCCTCAGAGAGAAAGATTCGTCCATGGCCCATGAGGCCTCCACGACATTCCACGGCCATTGCTGATACAAAATCCAGAGACAAAAGCCTGAGCAAGCGACTCAGACTCGCACTTTCTTCATATCCTGAAGAGTTCTTCTCATGGTTTGTAGTTCGGGCCTGCCATACCTACGTCCCCAAACCTAAGCTGAGTTTGTTTTCAGACAACTGTCTAAACAGCCCTGGCCTACACAACCTACAGGCTCAGGCCCCTGGAGCCAAACCTGAGGACTGTACTTGCCTTCTCCAAAGGAATTGTGTGTGCCCATTCCAATGGCCACAACCCTTCTAATAGGATAAACCTCCAAAGTCCCTGATCCATCTCAAAAGTGGTGGCTTCCCAGGAAAAACAGGGGCAATCTGAGCCCAAATGAGCACCTACCTGCACTCAGACCCATAGACAGATGTCCCCAGAGGTAAAAAGGAAAGAACAGGCCTCTAGGCACTAATCAGATCCATTGCTTTGGTTTCCAGGCATCTCTCCTCAGAGGTCTGGGTTTCAAAAGCAGCATATAGCTGTTTCTTGATTCACCCATCAGAAAACATCTCATCTACACATGGAAAACTTGCACGTTGGAGCTGTGTCAAAGCCTCTGTTTAGGAGAACCCTTTAGGGCCCCAGTGCCACCGCTTCAATGCAAGGTCTCCATAGACACAAAAGCACATTCGGACCCATCCCCAGAGGTATCCATTTCAACTCAGCATCCTCGGTAGTTGCCCACAGATCCAGGAGATCTAACCTGTCTTGTTGCTAGGAGACAATTGGAATGCGAGGTGGGCTACCCAGCCATCCATCCTTAGAACCCTGCTCAGAATCAATGGCCTGGAGCCAAACTACAGGTCTCAATTGTCCTGCAGAAGACTCTCTGCAGTTTGGAGCTTCTCACAACTCCCATAGTGGGAAAACCCCCATGGCCTCGTGATGCCCCCCCATTCATGAAGGGGCCATCAGGGACAGAAACTCCAACCTGAGCGATCGTCTGATCCTCGCCCTGACTTCAGATGCACGAGATCTCGATTCAGGTCTGTAGATTGTGCCTGCCATGGCCTCACCCAGAAACCTAAGCCTAGCTTGTGTTCTCAGACTTTTGTCGTCAGACTACTGGCCCACAAGCCCTCCAGTTTGGCAATCCAGAACTACAATTCAGCACTTGCCGGCCCTCCAGAAGAAAATCATTGTCCTCTGGGGCTACCCAGTAACCCCAAATGAGGATCAACCTGCACCGATCTTGGCTGTACCCCAAATACATAGGCTGACCAGGGCACTAATGCCCTTTCTGACACAGCCTGAGCCTGGACTCCCTGGCCCGTCCCAGACAGCTGGCCGCACACTGAGCACATCGAACCTCCGTGGCCTTTGGTCGTCATCTCTTCCCAACCTCGGTTTTCAGGTTTCAGAACCTAGACCTTATCTCCAATCACTGCCCAGGGTTGAAGGTGATGCAGAAATCAGAACTCCTTCCCCATGGCAAGAAACCTTGTGGTTGGCATGTTGTCCAACGTTCAGTGTAGTTGAAACCAGTGTGGCCCATGAGGCCCCGCCCATGCTCGCGGGCCACATTCGTCACAAACACACATTGTGACGCTCAGGCTAGCCCAGTCCTCAAGTAAGACCACTCAGTGGCTGGATGAAGAGATAGCATATTGGGCTTGCCATTCCTCTAGGCCCCAATTTTTAACCATAGTTCGGGTTGTCCCTTCAGTCTTCCCCACGGCTTGGCTTTGGAATTCCTCTTTTGGTGGGTCACCTGAGGTAACAAACCTGAAATGAGTCCTCCCATCCCACAGATTGATGAAAAGCAATTGGGAATCGGGCCAAATCCTCAGAGAGGAAGATTCGTCCATGGCCCATGAGGCCTCCCCGACATTCCACGTCCTTCGCTGATACAAAATCCAGAGACAAAAGCCTGAGCAAGCGCCTCAGAATCGAACTTTCTTCATATCCTGAAGGGTTCTTCTCATGGTTTGTAGATCGGGCCTGCCATACCTACGTCCCCAAACCTAAGCTGAGTTTGTGTTTTCAGACTTCTGTCCTCAAAGTCTTGGGCCACACACCCTCCAGGCTGGTCCCCTGGAGCCACACATTAGGACTGTGCCTACCAATCCATGGGAATTCTGCCCATTCCATGGTCCAAAATCGTACAAATTAGGAGAAACCTCCAAAGTCCCTGAGGCCATCCCAATAGTGTAGGTCGTCCGGAACAAACAAGGGCTGTCTGACACCAGCTGATAATCGACCTCCACTCATACCATAGATGGATGTCCCCAGAGAAGAAGATTGAACCAGACAGGACCCTAGGCCATAATAGGATCCATTGCTTTGGGTTACAGGCATGTGTCCTCAAAAGCCTGATTCCAATACAAGCATAGGGGTTTTCCTGAGGCACCCATCAGAACTCATCTCGTCTCCACAAGGAAACCTGTGCATGGGAGCCATGTCCAAAGCTTAGGAGAGTACTTCAGGGTCCCGGTGCCACCGCCCCATTCCAAGGCCCTCATGGACACAAAAACACATTAGGACCCATCCTCAGGAAAGTCCATTTCAACTCAGCCATCCCGGTTGCTCCCGCAGAGCCATCAGATCTAAACTGTCTTGTTTCTAGGAGACAATTGGAATGCGAGGCGGGCTTCCCAGGCATCCATCCGCGAACAGTGCTCTGGAGTCATTCCATATGGGATGTCCTGGAGCTGTCCAACAGGTCTCAATTGTCCCGCAGAAGGAATCCTTGAAGGGGGCATCCCACAACTCCCAACGTGGGAAAACCTCAATGGCCTCGAGATTCCGCTCCCTTCATGAAGCGGCCGTCATGCTCAGAAACTCCAACCTGAGCCAACGTCTGATCCTCGCCCTGACTTCAGATGCATGAGATATTGGTTCATATCTGCAGGGGGTACCTGCCGTGCCCTCGCCCTGAAACCCAAGTCTAGCTTGTCTTCTCAGACTTCTGTCCTCACACTCCTGGCCCCGAAGCCCTCAAGTTTGGCAATTCCGGACCCACAATGCAGCACTCTGCCTGCCATCTAGAAAAAAAATTATTGCCTCAACCTGCCCAGGGACCTTAAATGCGGGTAAACATATGCAGCACTCGACTTTACCCAAATTATATAGTCTAACCTGGGCACTAATGCACTGTCGAACACAACCTGTGCCCGGTCCTCCTGACCAACACCCAGAAAGCTGACCGCACACTGAGCACATAAAACCCGCCATGGCCTTAGGTCGTCATCTCTTCCCAACCTCGGTTTTCAGGTTTCAGAACCTAGACCTTATCTCCAATCACTGCCCTGGGTTGAAGGTGATGCAGAAATCAGAACTCCTTCCCCATGGCAAGAAACCTTGTGGTTGGCATGTTGTCCAACGTTCAGTGTAGTTGAAACCAGTGTGGCCCATGAGGCCCCGCCCATGCTCGCGGGCCACATTGGTCACAAACACACATTGTGACCCTCAGGCTGAGCCCAGTCCTCAAGTAAGGCCACTCAGATGCTGGATGAAGAGATAGCATATTGGGCTTGCCATGCCCCTAGGCCCCAATTTTTAACCATAGTTCGGGTTGTCCCTTCAGTCTTCCCCATGGCTTTGCTTTGGAATTCCTCTTCTGGTGGGACACCTGAGGTAACAAACCTGAAATGAGTCCTCCCATCCCACAGATTGACGAAAAGCAATTGGGAATCGGGCCAAATCCTCAGAGAGGAAGATTCGTCCATGGCCCATGAGGCCTCCCCGACATTCCACGGCCATCGCTGATACAAAAGCCAGAGACAAAATCCTGAGCAAGCGCCTCAGACTCGCACTTTCTTCATATCCTGAAGAGTTCTTCTCATGGTTTGTAGATCGGGCCTGCCATACCTACGTCCCCAAACCTAAGCTGAGTTTGTGTTTTCAGACTTCTGTCCTCAAAGTCTTGGGCCACACACCCTCCAGGCTGGGCCCCTGGAGCCACACATTAGGACTGTGCCTACCAATCCATGGGAATTCTGCCCATTCCATAATCCAAAATCGTACAAATTAGGAGAAACCTCCAAAGTCCCTGAGGCCATCCCAATAGATTTGGTCGCCCGGAACAAACAAGGGCTGTCTGACACCAGCTGATAATCGACCTCCACTCATACCATAGATGGATGTCCCCAGAGAAGAAGATTGAACCAGACAGGACCCTAGGCCATAATAGAATCCATTGCTTTGTGTTACAGACATGTGTCCTCAAAAGCCTGATTCCAATACGAGCATAGGGGTTTCCCTGAGGCACCCATCAGAACTTAACTCGTCTCCACAAGGAAACCTGTGCATGGGAGCCATGTCCAAAGATTAGGAGAGTACTTCAGGGTCCCGGTGCCACCGTCCCATTCCAAGGCCCTCATGGACACAAAAACACATTAGGACCAATCCTCAGGAAAGTCCATTTCAACTCAGCCACCTCGGTTGTTCCCGCAGAGCCATCAGATCTAAACTGTCTTGTTGCTAGGAGACAATTGGAATGCGAGGCGGGCTTCCCAGGCTTCCATCCGCGAACGGTGCTCTGGAGTCATTCCATATGGGATGTCCTGGAGCTGTCCAACAGGTCTCAATTGTCCCGCAGGAGGAATCCTTGAAGTGGGCATCCCACAACTCCCAAAATGGGAAAACCTCAATGGCCTCGAGATTCCGCTCCCTTCATGAAGCGGCCGTCATGCTCAGAAATTCCCAACTGAGCCAACGTCTGACCATCGGCCTGACTTCAGATGCATGAGATATTGGTTCAGATCTGCAGGGGGTACCTGCCGTGCCCTGGCCCTAAACCCAAGTCTAGCTTGTCTTCTCAGACTTCCGTCCTCACACTCCTGGCCCCGAAGCCCTCACGTTTGGCAATTCCGGACCCACAATGCAGCACTCTGCCTGCCCTCTAGAAAAAAAATTATTGCCTCATGAGCTGCCCAGGCACCTTAAATGAGGATAAACCTACACAGCACTCGACTTTACCCAAATTATATAGTCTAACCTGGGCACTAATGCACTGTCGAACACAACCTGAGCCGGGACCTCCTGACCATACCCAGAAAGCTGACCGCACACTGAGCACTTAAAACCCGCCATGGCCTTAGGTCATCATCTCTTCCCTACCTCAGTTTTCAGGCTTCAGAACCGAGACCTTATCTCCAATCACTGCCCAGGGGTGAGTGTGATGCAGAAATCAGAACTCCTCCTTACCCATGGCAAGAACCCTTGTGGTTGGCACGTTGTCCAACGTTCAGTGTAGGAGAAACCAGCATTCACCCTGAGGCCCCGCCCATTCTTGATTGCGACGAGTACATACACACGCATTGTGACCCTCAGCATGAGTCCTGTCCTCTAGTAAGTCCTCTCAGTGGCTGGACCATTAGATGTCATAATGGGCTTGACATGTCCCTAGTCCCCAATTTTTAACCAGATTTCTGATTGTCCAGTCGCCCTCTCCAGGGCTCTACTCTGGAACACCTCATTTGGTGGGACACCTGAGGTTAAAAAAGAAAACAACAACAACAACAAAAAAAACGGACTTCTTCCAGCCCACAGAATGACCCCAAACTCTTTGGACAGGGCCAAACCACCAGAGAGTAAGTCTCGTCCATTTCCCATAAAGTCACCCAGAAATTCCAAACCAGGAGTGACTCGATATCTAGAGAAAAAAACTTGAGCAGGAGCCTCACATCGCCCTTCTTTCAAATCCCGAAGAGTCCTCCTCATGGTCTGTAGATCAGTCCTGCCATACCTATGACCCGAAACATAAGCCGAGTTTGTGTTTTCAGACAACTGTCCATACAGCCCTGGCGTAGACAACCTACAGGCTCAGGCTCCTTGAGCCAAACCTGAGGACTAAACTTGCCCTCTGCAAGAGATTTGTGTGTGCCCATTCCAATGGCCACAACCCTTCTAATAGGATAAACCTCCAAAGTCCCTGATCCATCTCAATAGTGGTGGCTTCCCAGGAAAAACAGGGGCAATCTGAGCCCAACTGAGCACCTACCTGCACTCAGACCCATAGACAGATGTCCCCAGAGGTATGAAGGAAAGAACAGGCCCCTAGGCACTTAACAGATCCATTGCTTTGGTTTCCAGGCATCTCTCCTCAGAGGCCTGGATTTCAAAAGCAGCATCTAGCTGTTTCATGACTCACCCATCAGAAAACATCTCATCTACACATGGGAAACTTGCACGTTGGAGCTGTGTCAAAGCCTCTGTTTAGGAGAACCCTTTAGGGCCCCAGTGACACCGCTTCATTCTAAGGTCTCCATAGACACAAAAGCACATTAGGACCCATCCCCAGGGGTGTCCATTTCAACTCAGCGTCCTCGGTTGCTCCCCACAGATCCAGGAGATCTAAACTGTCTTATTGCTAGGAGACAATTGGAATGCGAGGTGGGCTACCCAGCCATCCATTTTTAGAACCCTGCTCAGAATCATTGGCCAGGAGCCAAACAACGGGTCTCAATTCTCCTGCAGAAGACACTCTGCAGTTTGGAGCTTCTCACAACTCCCATCGTGGGAAAACACCCATGGCCTCGTGAAGCCCCCCCCCATTCATGAAGGGGCCATCAGGGACAGAAACTCCAACCTGAGCGATCATTTGATCCTCGCCCTGACTTCAGATGCACGAGATCTCGATTCAGGTCTGTAGAATGTGCCTGCCATGGCCTAACCCAGAAACTTAAGCCTAGCTTGTGTTCTCAGACTTTTGTCGTCAGACTACTGGCCCACAAGCCCTCCAGGTTGGCAATCCAGAACTATAATGCAGCACTCTTCCTGCCCTCCAGAAGAAAAACATTGTCCTCTGGGGCTATCCAGTAACCCCAAATGAGGATCAACCTGCACCGACCTTGGCTGTACCCCAAATACATAGGCTGACCAGGGCACTAATGCCCTTTCTGACACAGCCTGAGCCTGGACCCCCTGGCCCCTCCCAGAGAGCTGTCCGCACACTGAGCACATCGAGCCGCTATGGCCTTAGGTCGTCATCTCTTCCCAACCTCGGTTTTCAGGTTTCAGAACCTAGACCTTATCTCCAATCACTGCCCAGGGTTGAAGGTGATGCAGAAATCAGAACTCCTTCCCCATGGGAAGAAACCTTGTGGTTGGCATGTTGTCCAACGTTCAGTGTAGTTGAAACCAGTGTGGCCAATGAGGCCCCGCCCATGCTAGCGGGCCACATTGCTCACAAACATACCTTGTGACCCTCAGGATGAGCCCAGTCCTCAAGTAAGGATACTCAGTGGCTGGATGAAGAGATAGCATATTGGGCTTGCCATGCCCCTAGGCCCCAATTTTTAACCATAGTTCGGGTTGTCCCTGCAGTTTTCCCCACGGCTTGGCTTTGGAATTCCTCTTTTGGTGGGACACCTGAGGTAACAAAACTGAAATGAGTCCTCCCATCCCACAGATTGACGAAAAGCAATTGGGAATCGGGCCAAATCCTCAGAGAGAAAGATTCGTCCATGGCCCATGAGGCCTCCACGACATTCCACGGCCATTGCTGATACAAAATCCAGAGACAAAAGCCTGAGCAAGCGACTCAGACTCGCACTTTCTTCATATCCTGAAGAGTTCTTCTCATGGTTTGTAGTTCGGGCCTGCCATACCTACGTCCCCAAACCTAAGCTGAGTTTGTTTTCAGACAACTGTCTAAACAGCCCTGGCCTACACAACCTACAGGCTCAGGCCCCTGGAGCCAAACCTGAGGACTGTACTTGCCTTCTCCAAAGGAATTGTGTGTGCCCATTCCAATGGCCACAACCCTTCTAATAGGATAAACCTCCAAAGTCCCTGATCCATCTCAAAAGTGGTGGCTTCCCAGGAAAAACAGGGGCAATCTGAGCCCAAATGAGCACCTACCTGCACTCAGACCCATAGACAGATGTCCCCAGAGGTAAAAAGGAAAGAACAGGCCTCTAGGCACTAATCAGATCCATTGCTTTGGTTTCCAGGCATCTCTCCTCAGAGGTCTGGGTTTCAAAAGCAGCATATAGCTGTTTCTTGATTCACCCATCAGAAAACATCTCATCTACACATGGAAAACTTGCACGTTGGAGCTGTGTCAAAGCCTCTGTTTAGGAGAACCCTTTAGGGCCCCAGTGCCACCGCTTCAATGCAAGGTCTCCATAGACACAAAAGCACATTCGGACCCATCCCCAGAGGTATCCATTTCAACTCAGCATCCTCGGTAGTTGCCCACAGATCCAGGAGATCTAACCTGTCTTGTTGCTAGGAGACAATTGGAATGCGAGGTGGGCTACCCAGCCATCCATCCTTAGAACCCTGCTCAGAATCAATGGCCTGGAGCCAAACTACAGGTCTCAATTGTCCTGCAGAAGACTCTCTGCAGTTTGGAGCTTCTCACAACTCCCATAGTGGGAAAACCCCCATGGCCTCGTGATGCCCCCCCATTCATGAAGGGGCCATCAGGGACAGAAACTCCAACCTGAGCGATCGTCTGATCCTCGCCCTGACTTCAGATGCACGAGATCTCGATTCAGGTCTGTAGATTGTGCCTGCCATGGCCTCACCCAGAAACCTAAGCCTAGCTTGTGTTCTCAGACTTTTGTCGTCAGACTACTGGCCCACAAGCCCTCCAGTTTGGCAATCCAGAACTACAATTCAGCACTTGCCGGCCCTCCAGAAGAAAATCATTGTCCTCTGGGGCTACCCAGTAACCCCAAATGAGGATCAACCTGCACCGATCTTGGCTGTACCCCAAATACATAGGCTGACCAGGGCACTAATGCCCTTTCTGACACAGCCTGAGCCTGGACTCCCTGGCCCGTCCCAGACAGCTGGCCGCACACTGAGCACATCGAACCTCCGTGGCCTTTGGTCGTCATCTCTTCCCAACCTCGGTTTTCAGGTTTCAGAACCTAGACCTTATCTCCAATCACTGCCCAGGGTTGAAGGTGATGCAGAAATCAGAACTCCTTCCCCATGGCAAGAAACCTTGTGGTTGGCATGTTGTCCAACGTTCAGTGTAGTTGAAACCAGTGTGGCCCATGAGGCCCCGCCCATGCTCGCGGGCCACATTCGTCACAAACACACATTGTGACGCTCAGGCTAGCCCAGTCCTCAAGTAAGACCACTCAGTGGCTGGATGAAGAGATAGCATATTGGGCTTGCCATTCCTCTAGGCCCCAATTTTTAACCATAGTTCGGGTTGTCCCTTCAGTCTTCCCCACGGCTTGGCTTTGGAATTCCTCTTTTGGTGGGTCACCTGAGGTAACAAACCTGAAATGAGTCCTCCCATCCCACAGATTGATGAAAAGCAATTGGGAATCGGGCCAAATCCTCAGAGAGGAAGATTCGTCCATGGCCCATGAGGCCTCCCCGACATTCCACGTCCTTCGCTGATACAAAATCCAGAGACAAAAGCCTGAGCAAGCGCCTCAGAATCGAACTTTCTTCATATCCTGAAGGGTTCTTCTCATGGTTTGTAGATCGGGCCTGCCATACCTACGTCCCCAAACCTAAGCTGAGTTTGTGTTTTCAGACTTCTGTCCTCAAAGTCTTGGGCCACACACCCTCCAGGCTGGTCCCCTGGAGCCACACATTAGGACTGTGCCTACCAATCCATGGGAATTCTGCCCATTCCATGGTCCAAAATCGTACAAATTAGGAGAAACCTCCAAAGTCCCTGAGGCCATCCCAATAGTGTAGGTCGTCCGGAACAAACAAGGGCTGTCTGACACCAGCTGATAATCGACCTCCACTCATACCATAGATGGATGTCCCCAGAGAAGAAGATTGAACCAGACAGGACCCTAGGCCATAATAGGATCCATTGCTTTGGGTTACAGGCATGTGTCCTCAAAAGCCTGATTCCAATACAAGCATAGGGGTTTTCCTGAGGCACCCATCAGAACTCATCTCGTCTCCACAAGGAAACCTGTGCATGGGAGCCATGTCCAAAGCTTAGGAGAGTACTTCAGGGTCCCGGTGCCACCGCCCCATTCCAAGGCCCTCATGGACACAAAAACACATTAGGACCCATCCTCAGGAAAGTCCATTTCAACTCAGCCATCCCGGTTGCTCCCGCAGAGCCATCAGATCTAAACTGTCTTGTTTCTAGGAGACAATTGGAATGCGAGGCGGGCTTCCCAGGCATCCATCCGCGAACAGTGCTCTGGAGTCATTCCATATGGGATGTCCTGGAGCTGTCCAACAGGTCTCAATTGTCCCGCAGAAGGAATCCTTGAAGGGGGCATCCCACAACTCCCAACGTGGGAAAACCTCAATGGCCTCGAGATTCCGCTCCCTTCATGAAGCGGCCGTCATGCTCAGAAACTCCAACCTGAGCCAACGTCTGATCCTCGCCCTGACTTCAGATGCATGAGATATTGGTTCATATCTGCAGGGGGTACCTGCCGTGCCCTCGCCCTGAAACCCAAGTCTAGCTTGTCTTCTCAGACTTCTGTCCTCACACTCCTGGCCCCGAAGCCCTCAAGTTTGGCAATTCCGGACCCACAATGCAGCACTCTGCCTGCCATCTAGAAAAAAAATTATTGCCTCAACCTGCCCAGGGACCTTAAATGCGGGTAAACATATGCAGCACTCGACTTTACCCAAATTATATAGTCTAACCTGGGCACTAATGCACTGTCGAACACAACCTGTGCCCGGTCCTCCTGACCAACACCCAGAAAGCTGACCGCACACTGAGCACATAAAACCCGCCATGGCCTTAGGTCATCATCTCTTCCCTACCTCAGTTTTCAGGCTTCAGAACCGAGACCTTATCTCCAATCACTGCCCAGGGGTGAGTGTGATGCAGAAATCAGAACTCTTCCTTACACATGGAAAGAACCCTGGTGGTTGGCAAGTTGTCCAACGTTCAGTGTAGGAGAAACCAGCATTCACCCTGAGACCCCGCCCATTCTTGAATGCGAGGAGGGCATACACACACATTGTGACCCTCAGCATGAGTCCTGTCCTCCAGTAAGTCCTCTCAGTGGCTGGACCATTAGATGTCATAATGGGCTTGACATGTCCCTAAGGCCCCAATTTTTAACCAGATTTCTGATTGTCCAGTCGCCCCTCCCCAGGCTCTACTCTGGAATCCATCATTTGGTGGGACACCTGAGGTTAAAAAAGAAAACAACAAAAACAACAACAACAAAAAAACGGACTTCTTCCAGCCCACAGAATGACCCCAAACTCTTTGGACGGGGCCAAACCACCAGAGAGTAAGACTCGTCCATTTCCCATGAAGTCACCCAGAAATTGCACGACCATGAGTGACACGATATCCAGAGACAAAAACTTGAGCAGGAGCCTCACACTCGCCCTTCTTTCAAATCCCGAAGAGTTCTCCTCATGGTCTCTAGATCAGTCCTGCCATACCTATGACCCGAAACATAAGCCGAGTTTGTGTTTTCAGACAACTGTCCAAACAGCCCTGGCCTACACAACCTACAGGCTTAGGCCCCTGGAGCCAAACCTGAGGACTGTACTTGCCCTCTCCAAGGGAATTGTGTGTGCCCATTCCAATGGCCACAACCCTTCTAAAAGGATAAACCTCCAAAGTCCCTGATCCATCTCAATAGTGGTGGCTTCCCAGGAAAGACAGGGGCAATCTGAGCCCAACTGAGCACCTACCTGCACTCAGACCCATACAGATGTCCCCAGAGATAAAAAGGAAAGAATAGGCCCCTAGGCACTAATCAGATCGATTGCTTTGGTTTCCAGGCATCTCTCCTCAGAGGCCTGGATTTCAAAAGCAGCATATAGCTGTTTCTTGACTCACCCATCAGAAAACATCTCATCTACACATGGGAAACTTACATGTTGGAGCTCGGTCAAAGCCTCTGTTTAGGAGAAACCTTTAGGGCTCCAGTGCCACCGCTTTATTCCAAGGTCTCCATAGACACAAACACGTTAGGACCCATCCCCAGGGGTGTCCATTTCAACTCAGCGTCCTCGGTTGCTTCCCACAGATCCAGGAGATCTAACCTGTCTGGTTGCTAGGAGAAAATTGGAATGTGAGGTGGGCTACCCCGCCATCCATCCTTGGAACCCTGCTCAGAATCATTGGCCTGGAGCCAAACAACAGGTCTCAATTGTCCTGCGGAAGACTCTCTGCAGTTTGGAGCTTCTCACAACTCCCATCGTGGGAAAACACCCATGGCCTCGTGATGCCCCCCCCATTCATGAAGGGGCCATCAGGGACAGAAACTCCAACCTGAGCGATCGTCTGATCCTCGCCCTGACTTCAGATGCACGAGATCTCGATTCAGGTCTGTAGATTGTGCTTGCCATGGCCTCACCCAGAAACCTAAGCCTGGCTTGTGTTCTCAGACTTTTGTCGTCAGACTACTGGCCCACAAGCCCTCCAGTTTGGCAATCCAGACTATAATGCAGCACTCTGCCGGCTCTCCAGAAGAAAAACATTGTCCTCTGGGGCTACCCAGTAACCCCAAATGAGGATCAACCTGCACCGACCTTGGCTGTACCCCCAATACATAGGCTGACCAGGGCACTAATGCCCTTTCTGACACAGCCTGAGCATGTACCCGCTGGACCCTCCCAGACTGCTGGCCGCACACTGAGGACATCGAGCCGCGATTGCCTTAGGTCGTCATCTCTTCCCAACCTCGGGTTTTCAGGTTTCAGAACCTAGACCTTATCTCCAATCACTGCCCAGGGTTGAAGGTGATGAAGAAATCAGAACTCCTTCCCCATGGCGAGAAACCTTGTGGTTGGCATCTTATCCAACGTTCAGTGTCGTTGAAACCAGTGTGGCCCATGAGACCCCGCCCATGCTCGCGGGCCACATTGGTCACAAACACACATTGTGACGCTCAGGCTGAGTCCAGTCCTCAAGTAAGGCCACTCATTGGCTGGATGAAGAGATAGCATATTGGGCTTGCCATGCCCCTAGGCCCCAATTTTGAACCATAGTTCGGGTTGTCCCTTCAGTCTTCCCCACGGCTTTGCTTTGGAATTCCTCTTTTGGTGGGACACCTGAGGTAACAAACCTGAAATGAGTCCTCCCATCCCACAGATTAACGAAAAGCAATTGGGAATCGGGCCAAATCCTCAGAGAGGAAGATTCGTCCATAGCCCATGAGATCTCCCCGACATTCCACGGCCATCGCTGATACAAAATCCAGAGACAAAATCCTGAGCAAGCGCCTCAGACTCGCACTTTCTTCATATCGTGAAGACTTCTTCTCATGGTTTGTAGATCGGGCCTGCCATAACTACGTCCCCAAACCTAAGCTGAGTTTGTGTTTTCAGAATTCTGTCCTCAAAGACTTGGGCCACACACCCTCCAGGCTGGGCCCCTGGAGCCACACATTAGGACTGTGCCTACCAATCCATGGGAATTCTGCCCATTCCATGGTCCAAAATCGTACAAATTAGGAGAAACCTCCAAAGTCCCTGAGGCCATCCCAATAGTGTAGGTCTCCCGGAACAAACAAGGGCTGTCTGACACCAGCTGATAATCGACCTCCACTCATACCATAGATGGATGTCCCCAGAGAAGAAGATTGAACCAGACAGGACCCTAGGCCATAATAGGATCCATTGCTTTGGGTTACAGGCATGTGTCCTCAAAAGCCTGATTCCAATACGAGCATAGGGGTTTCCCTGAGGCACCCATCAGAACTCATCTCGTCTCCACAAGGAAACCTGTGCATGGGAGCCATGTCCAAAGCTTAGGAGAGTACTTCAGGGTCCCGGTGCCACCGCCCCATTCCAAGGCCCTCATGGACACAAAAACACATTAGGACCCATCCTCAGGAAAGTCCATTTCAACTCAGCCACCCCGGTTGCTCCGGCAGAGCCATCAGATCTAAACTGTCTTGTTGCTAGGAGACAATTGGAATGCGAGGCGGGCTTCCCAGGCATCCATCCGCGAACGGTGCTCTGGAGTCATTCCATATGGGATGTCCTGGAGCTGTCCAACAGGTCTTAATTGTTCCGCAGAAGGAACCCTTGAAGGGGGCATCCCACAACTCCCAACGTGGGAAAACCTCAATGGCCTCGATATTCCGCTCCCTTCATGAAGTGGCCGTCATGCACAGAAACTCCAACCTGAGCCAACGTCTGATCCTCGCCCTGACTTCAGATGCATGAGATATTGGTTCATATCTGCAGGGGGTACCTGCCGTGCCCTCGCCCTGAAACCCAAGTCTAGCTTGTCTTCTCAGACTTCCGTCCTCACACTCCTGGCCCCGAAGCCCTCAAGTTTGGCAATTCCGGACCCACAATGCAGCACTCTGCCTGCCATCTAGAAAAAAAATTATTGCCTCATGAGCTGCCAGGCACCTTAAATGAGGGTAAACCTACACAGTACTCGACTTTACCCAAATTATATAGTCTAACCTGGGCACTAAGGCACTGTCGAACACAACCTGAGCCCGGACCTACTGACCAACACCCAGAAAGCTGACCGCACACTGAGCACATAAAACCCGCCATGGCCTTAGGTCATCATCTCTTCCCTACCTCAGTTTTCAGGCTTCAGAACCGAGACCTTATCTCCAATCACTGCCAAGGGGTGAGTGTGATGCAGAAATCAGAACTCCTCCTTACCCATGGCAAGAACCCTTGTGGTTGGCACGTTGTCCAACATTCAGTGTAGGAGAAACCAGCATTCACCCTGAGGCCCCGCCCATTCTTGAGTGCGACGAGGGCATACACACGCATTGTGACCCTCAGCATGAGTCCTGTCCTCTAGTAAGTCCTCTCAGTGGCTGGACCATTAGATGTCATAAGGGGCTTGATGTGTCCCTAGGCCCCAATTTTTTACCAGATTTCTGATTGTCCATTCGCCCCTCCCCAGGGCTCTACTCTGGAATCCATCATTTGGTGGGACAACTGAGGTTAAAAAAGAAAACAACAAAAACAACAACAACAAAAAAAAACGAACTTCTTCCAGACCACAGAGAGACCCCAAACTCTTTGGACGGGGCCAAACCAGCAGAGAGTAAGACTCGTCCATTTCCCATGAAGTCACCCAGAAATTGCACGACCATGAGTGACCCGATATCCAGAGACAAAAACTTGAGCAGGAGCCTCACATCGCCCTTCTTTCAAATCCCGAAGAGTCCTCCTCATGGTCTGTAGATCAGTCCTGCCATACCTATGACCCGAAACATAAGCCGAGTTTGTGTTTTCAGACAACTGTCCATACAGCCCTGGCGTAGACAACCTACAGGCTCAGGCTCCTTGAGCCAAACCTGAGGACTAAACTTGCCCTCTGCAAGAGATTTGTGTGTGCCCATTCCAATGGCCACAACCCTTCTAATAGGATAAACCTCCAAAGTCCCTGATCCATCTCAATAGTGGTGGCTTCCCAGGAAAAACAGGGGCAATCTGAGCCCAACTGAGCACCTACCTGCACTCAGACCCATAGACAGATGTCCCCAGAGGTATGAAGGAAAGAACAGGCCCCTAGGCACTTAACAGATCCATTGCTTTGGTTTCCAGGCATCTCTCCTCAGAGGCCTGGATTTCAAAAGCAGCATCTAGCTGTTTCATGACTCACCCATCAGAAAACATCTCATCTACACATGGGAAACTTGCACGTTGGAGCTGTGTCAAAGCCTCTGTTTAGGAGAACCCTTTAGGGCCCCAGTGACACCGCTTCATTCTAAGGTCTCCATAGACACAAAAGCACATTAGGACCCATCCCCAGGGGTGTCCATTTCAACTCAGCGTCCTCGGTTGCTCCCCACAGATCCAGGAGATCTAAACTGTCTTATTGCTAGGAGACAATTGGAATGCGAGGTGGGCTACCCAGCCATCCATTTTTAGAACCCTGCTCAGAATCATTGGCCAGGAGCCAAACAACGGGTCTCAATTCTCCTGCAGAAGACACTCTGCAGTTTGGAGCTTCTCACAACTCCCATTGGGAAAATCCCCATGGTCTCGTGATGCCCCCCCATTCATGAAGGGGCCATCAGGGACAGGAACTCCAACCTGAGCGATCATTTGATCCTCGCCCTGACTTCAGATGCACGAGATCTCGATTCAGGTCTGTAGAATGTGCCTGCCATGGCCTAACCCAGAAACTTAAGCCTAGCTTGTGTTCTCAGACTTTTGTCGTCAGACTACTGGCCCACAAGCCCTCCAGGTTGGCAATCCAGAACTATAATGCAGCACTCTTCCTGCCCTCCAGAAGAAAAACATTGTCCTCTGGGGCTATCCAGTAACCCCAAATGAGGATCAACCTGCACCGACCTTGGCTGTACCCCAAATACATAGGCTGACCAGGGCACTAATGCCCTTTCTGACACAGCCTGAGCCTGGACCCCCTGGCCCCTCCCAGAGAGCTGTCCGCACACTGAGCACATCGAGCCGCTATGGCCTTAGGTCGTCATCTCTTCCCAACCTCGGTTTTCAGGTTTCAGAACCTAGACCTTATCTCCAATCACTGCCCAGGGTTGAAGGTGATGCAGAAATCAGAACTCCTTCCCCATGGGAAGAAACCTTGTGGTTGGCATGTTGTCCAACGTTCAGTGTAGTTGAAACCAGTGTGGCCAATGAGGCCCCGCCCATGCTAGCGGGCCACATTGCTCACAAACATACCTTGTGACCCTCAGGATGAGCCCAGTCCTCAAGTAAGGATACTCAGTGGCTGGATGAAGAGATAGCATATTGGGCTTGCCATGCCCCTAGGCCCCAATTTTTAACCATAGTTCGGGTTGTCCCTGCAGTTTTCCCCACGGCTTGGCTTTGGAATTCCTCTTTTGGTGGGACACCTGAGGTAACAAAACTGAAATGAGTCCTCCCATCCCACAGATTGACGAAAAGCAATTGGGAATCGGGCCAAATCCTCAGAGAGAAAGATTCGTCCATGGCCCATGAGGCCTCCACGACATTCCACGGCCATTGCTGATACAAAATCCAGAGACAAAAGCCTGAGCAAGCGACTCAGACTCGCACTTTCTTCATATCCTGAAGAGTTCTTCTCATGGTTTGTAGTTCGGGCCTGCCATACCTACGTCCCCAAACCTAAGCTGAGTTTGTTTTCAGACAACTGTCTAAACAGCCCTGGCCTACACAACCTACAGGCTCAGGCCCCTGGAGCCAAACCTGAGGACTGTACTTGCCTTCTCCAAAGGAATTGTGTGTGCCCATTCCAATGGCCACAACCCTTCTAATAGGATAAACCTCCAAAGTCCCTGATCCATCTCAAAAGTGGTGGCTTCCCAGGAAAAACAGGGGCAATCTGAGCCCAAATGAGCACCTACCTGCACTCAGACCCATAGACAGATGTCCCCAGAGGTAAAAAGGAAAGAACAGGCCTCTAGGCACTAATCAGATCCATTGCTTTGGTTTCCAGGCATCTCTCCTCAGAAGTCTGGGTTTCAAAAGCAGCATATAGCTGTTTCTTGATTCACCCATCAGAAAACATCTCATCTACACATGGAAAACTTGCACGTTGGAGCTGTGTCAAAGCCTCTGTTTAGGAGAACCCTTTAGGGCCCCAGTGCCACCGCTTCAATGCAAGGTCTCCATAGACACAAAAGCACATTCGGACCCATCCCCAGAGGTATCCATTTCAACTCAGCATCCTCGGTAGTTGCCCACAGATCCAGGAGATCTAACCTGTCTTGTTGCTAGGAGACAATTGGAATGCGAGGTGGGCTACCCAGCCATCCATCCTTAGAACCCTGCTCAGAATCAATGGCCTGGAGCCAAACTACAGGTCTCAATTGTCCTGCAGAAGACTCTCTGCAGTTTGGAGCTTCTCACAACTCCCATAGTGGGAAAACCCCCATGGCCTCGTGATGCCCCCCCATTCATGAAGGGGCCATCAGGGACAGAAACTCCAACCTGAGCGATCGTCTGATCCTCGCCCTGACTTCAGATGCACGAGATCTCGATTCAGGTCTGTAGATTGTGCCTGCCATGGCCTCACCCAGAAACCTAAGCCTAGCTTGTGTTCTCAGACTTTTGTCGTCAGACTACTGGCCCACAAGCCCTCCAGTTTGGCAATCCAGAACTACAATGCAGCACTTGCCGGCCCTCCAGAAGAAAATCATTGTCCTCTGGGGCTACCCAGTAACCCCAAATGAGGATCAACCTGCACCGATCTTGGCTGTACCCCAAATACATAGGCTGACCAGGGCACTAATGCCCTTTCTGACACAGCCTGAGCCTGGACTCCCTGGCCCGTCCCAGACAGCTGGCCGCACACTGAGCACATCGAACCTCCGTGGCCTTTGGTCGTCATCTCTTCCCAACCTCGGTTTTCAGGTTTCAGAACCTAGACCTTATCTCCAATCACTGCCCAGGGTTGAAGGTGATGCAGAAATCAGAACTCCTTCCCCATGGCAAGAAACCTTGTGGTTGGCATGTTGTCCAACGTTCAGTGTAGTTGAAACCAGTGTGGCCCATGAGGCCCCGCCCATGCTCGCGGGCCACATTCGTCACAAACACACATTGTGACGCTCAGGCTAGCCCAGTCCTCAAGTAAGACCACTCAGTGGCTGGATGAAGAGATAGCATATTGGGCTTGCCATTCCTCTAGGCCCCAATTTTTAACCATAGTTCGGGTTGTCCCTTCAGTCTTCCCCACGGCTTGGCTTTGGAATTCCTCTTTTGGTGGGTCACCTGAGGTAACAAACCTGAAATGAGTCCTCCCATCCCACAGATTGATGAAAAGCAATTGGGAATCGGGCCAAATCCTCAGAGAGGAAGATTCGTCCATGGCCCATGAGGCCTCCCCGACATTCCACGTCCTTCGCTGATACAAAATCCAGAGACAAAAGCCTGAGATAGCGCCTCAGAATCGAACTTTCTTCATATCCTGAAGGGTTCTTCTCATGGTTTGTAGATCGGGCCTGCCATACCTACGTCCCCAAACCTAAGCTGAGTTTGTGTTTTCAGACTTCTGTCCTCAAAGTCTTGGGCCACACACCCTCCAGGCTGGTCCCCTGGAGCCACACATTAGGACTGTGCCTACCAATCCATGGGAATTCTGCCCATTCCATGGTCCAAAATCGTACAAATTAGGAGAAACCTCCAAAGTCCCTGAGGCCATCCCAATAGTGTAGGTCGTCCGGAACAAACAAGGGCTGTCTGACACCAGCTGATAATCGACCTCCACTCATACCATAGATGGATGTCCCCAGAGAAGAAGATTGAACCAGACAGGACCCTAGGCCATAATAGGATCCATTGCTTTGGGTTACAGGCATGTGTCCTCAAAAGCCTGATTCCAATACAAGCATAGGGGTTTTCCTGAGGCACCCATCAGAACTCATCTCGTCTCCACAAGGAAACCTGTGCATGGGAGCCATGTCCAAAGCTTAGGAGAGTACTTCAGGGTCCCGGTGCCACCGCCCCATTCCAAGGCCCTCATGGACACAAAAACACATTAGGACCCATCCTCAGGAAAGTCCATTTCAACTCAGCCATCCCGGTTGCTCCCGCAGAGCCATCAGATCTAAACTGTCTTGTTTCTAGGAGACAATTGGAATGCGAGGCGGGCTTCCCAGGCATCCATCCGCGAACAGTGCTCTGGAGTCATTCCATATGGGATGTCCTGGAGCTGTCCAACAGGTCTCAATTGTCCCGCAGAAGGAATCCTTGAAGGGGGCATCCCACAACTCCCAACGTGGGAAAACCTCAATGGCCTCGAGATTCCGCTCCCTTCATGAAGCGGCCGTCATGCTCAGAAACTCCAACCTGAGCCAACGTCTGATCCTCGCCCTGACTTCAGATGCATGAGATATTGGTTCATATCTGCAGGGGGTACCTGCCGTGCCCTCGCCCTGAAACCCAAGTCTAGCTTGTCTTCTCAGACTTCTGTCCTCACACTCCTGGCCCCGAAGCCCTCAAGTTTGGCAATTCCGGACCCACAATGCAGCACTCTGCCTGCCATCTAGAAAAAAAATTATTGCCTCAACCTGCCCAGGGACCTTAAATGCGGGTAAACATATGCAGCACTCGACTTTACCCAAATTATATAGTCTAACCTGGGCACTAATGCACTGTCGAACACAACCTGTGCCCGGTCCTCCTGACCAACACCCAGAAAGCTGACCGCACACTGAGCACATAAAACCCGCCATGGCCTTAGGTCATCATCTCTTCCCTACCTCAGTTTTCAGGCTTCAGAACCGAGACCTTATCTCCAATCACTGCCCAGGGGTGAGTGTGATGCAGAAATCAGAACTCTTCCTTACACATGGAAAGAACCCTGGTGGTTGGCACGTTGTCCAACGTTCAGTGTAGGAGAAACCAGCATTCACCCTGAGACCCCGCCCATTCTTGAATGCGAGGAGGGCATACACACACATTGTGACCCTCAGCATGAGTCCTGTCCTCCAGTAAGTCCTCTCAGTGGCTGGACCTATAGATGTCATAATGGGCTTGACATGTCCCTAAGGCCCCAATTTTTAACCAGATTTCTGATTGTCCAGTCGCCCCTCCCCAGGCTCTACTCTGGAATCCATCATTTGGTGGGACACCTGAGGTTAAAAAAGAAAACAACAAAAACAACAACAACAAAAAAACGGACTTCTTCCAGCCCACAGAATGACCCCAAACTCTTTGGACGGGGCCAAACCACCAGAGAGTAAGACTCGTCCATTTCCCATGAGGTCACCCAGAAATTGCACGACCATGAGTGACACGATATCCAGAGACAAAAACTTGAGCAGGAGCCTCACACTCGCCCTTCTTTCAAATCCCGAAGAGTTCTCCTCATGGTCTCTAGATCAGTCCTGCCATACCTATGACCCGAAACATAAGCCGAGTTTGTGTTTTCAGACAACTGTCCAAACAGCCCTGGCCTACACAACCTACAGGCTTAGGCCCCTGGAGCCAAACCTGAGGACTGTACTTGCCCTCTCCAAGGGAATTGTGTGTGCCCATTCCAATGGCCACAACCCTTCTAAAAGGATAAACCTCCAAAGTCCCTGATCCATCTCAATAGTGGTGGCTTCCCAGGAAAGACAGGGGCAATCTGAGCCCAACTGAGCACCTACCTGCACTCAGACCCATACAGATGTCCCCAGAGATAAAAAGGAAAGAATAGGCCCCTAGGCACTAATCAGATCGATTGCTTTGGTTTCCAGGCATCTCTCCTCAGAGGCCTGGATTTCAAAAGCAGCATATAGCTGTTTCTTGACTCACCCATCAGAAAACATCTCATCTACACATGGGAAACTTACATGTTGGAGCTCGGTCAAAGCCTCTGTTTAGGAGAAACCTTTAGGGCTCCAGTGCCACCGCTTTATTCCAAGGTCTCCATAGACACAAACACGTTAGGACCCATCCCCAGGGGTGTCCATTTCAACTCAGCGTCCTCGGTTGCTTCCCACAGATCCAGGAGATCTAACCTGTCTGGTTGCTAGGAGAAAATTGGAATGTGAGGTGGGCTACCCCGCCATCCATCCTTGGAACCCTGCTCAGAATCATTGGCCTGGAGCCAAACAACAGGTCTCAATTGTCCTGCGGAAGACTCTCTGCAGTTTGGAGCTTCTCACAACTCCCATCGTGGGAAAACACCCATGGCCTCGTGATGCCCCCCCCATTCATGAAGGGGCCATCAGGGACAGAAACTCCAACCTGAGCGATCGTCTGATCCTCGCCCTGACTTCAGATGCACGAGATCTCGATTCAGGTCTGTAGATTGTGCTTGCCATGGCCTCACCCAGAAACCTAAGCCTGGCTTGTGTTCTCAGACTTTTGTCGTCAGACTACTGGCCCACAAGCCCTCCAGTTTGGCAATCCAGACTATAATGCAGCACTCTGCCGGCTCTCCAGAAGAAAAACATTGTCCTCTGGGGCTACCCAGTAACCCCAAATGAGGATCAACCTGCACCGACCTTGGCTGTACCCCCAATACATAGGCTGACCAGGGCACTAATGCCCTTTCTGACACAGCCTGAGCATGTACCCGCTGGACCCTCCCAGACTGCTGGCCGCACACTGAGGACATCGAGCCGCGATTGCCTTAGGTCGTCATCTCTTCCCAACCTCGGGTTTTCAGGTTTCAGAACCTAGACCTTATCTCCAATCACTGCCCAGGGTTGAAGGTGATGAAGAAATCAGAACTCCTTCCCCATGGCGAGAAACCTTGTGGTTGGCATCTTATCCAACGTTCAGTGTCGTTGAAACCAGTGTGGCCCATGAGACCCCGCCCATGCTCGCGGGCCACATTGGTCACAAACACACATTGTGACGCTCAGGCTGAGTCCAGTCCTCAAGTAAGGCCACTCATTGGCTGGATGAAGAGATAGCATATTGGGCTTGCCATGCCCCTAGGCCCCAATTTTGAACCATAGTTCGGGTTGTCCCTTCAGTCTTCCCCACGGCTTTGCTTTGGAATTCCTCTTTTGGTGGGACACCTGAGGTAACAAACCTGAAATGAGTCCTCCCATCCCACAGATTAACGAAAAGCAATTGGGAATCGGGCCAAATCCTCAGAGAGGAAGATTCGTCCATAGCCCATGAGATCTCCCCGACATTCCACGGCCATCGCTGATACAAAATCCAGAGACAAAATCCTGAGCAAGCGCCTCAGACTCGCACTTTCTTCATATCGTGAAGACTTCTTCTCATGGTTTGTAGATCGGGCCTGCCATAACTACGTCCCCAAACCTAAGCTGAGTTTGTGTTTTCAGAATTCTGTCCTCAAAGACTTGGGCCACACACCCTCCAGGCTGGGCCCCTGGAGCCACACATTAGGACTGTGCCTACCAATCCATGGGAATTCTGCCCATTCCATGGTCCAAAATCGTACAAATTAGGAGAAACCTCCAAAGTCCCTGAGGCCATCCCAATAGTGTAGGTCTCCCGGAACAAACAAGGGCTGTCTGACACCAGCTGATAATCGACCTCCACTCATACCATAGATGGATGTCCCCAGAGAAGAAGATTGAACCAGACAGGACCCTAGGCCATAATAGGATCCATTGCTTTGGGTTACAGGCATGTGTCCTCAAAAGCCTGATTCCAATACGAGCATAGGGGTTTCCCTGAGGCACCCATCAGAACTCATCTCGTCTCCACAAGGAAACCTGTGCATGGGAGCCATGTCCAAAGCTTAGGAGAGTACTTCAGGGTCCCGGTGCCACCGCCCCATTCCAAGGCCCTCATGGACACAAAAACACATTAGGACCCATCCTCAGGAAAGTCCATTTCAACTCAGCCACCCCGGTTGCTCCGGCAGAGCCATCAGATCTAAACTGTCTTGTTGCTAGGAGACAATTGGAATGCGAGGCGGGCTTCCCAGGCATCCATCCGCGAACGGTGCTCTGGAGTCATTCCATATGGGATGTCCTGGAGCTGTCCAACAGGTCTTAATTGTTCCGCAGAAGGAACCCTTGAAGGGGGCATCCCACAACTCCCAACGTGGGAAAACCTCAATGGCCTCGATATTCCGCTCCCTTCATGAAGTGGCCGTCATGCACAGAAACTCCAACCTGAGCCAACGTCTGATCCTCGCCCTGACTTCAGATGCATGAGATATTGGTTCAGATCTGCAGGGGGTACCTGCCGTGCCCTCGCCCTGAAACCCAAGTCTAGCTTGTCTTCTCAGACTTCCGTCCTCACACTCCTGGCCCCGAAGCCCTCAAGTTTGGCAATTCCGGACCCACAATGCAGCACTCTGCCTGCCATCTAGAAAAAAAATTATTGCCTCATGAGCTGCCAGGCACCTTAAATGAGGGTAAACCTACACAGTACTCGACTTTACCCAAATTATATAGTCTAACCTGGGCACTAAGGCACTGTCGAACACAACCTGAGCCCGGACCTACTGACCAACACCCAGAAAGCTGACCGCACACTGAGCACATAAAACCCGCCATGGCCTTAGGTCATCATCTCTTCCCTACCTCAGTTTTCAGGCTTCAGAACCGAGACCTTATCTCCAATCACTGCCAAGGGGTGAGTGTGATGCAGAAATCAGAACTCCTCCTTACCCATGGCAAGAACCCTTGTGGTTGGCACGTTGTCCAACATTCAGTGTAGGAGAAACCAGCATTCACCCTGAGGCCCCGCCCATTCTTGAGTGCGACGAGGGCATACACACGCATTGTGACCCTCAGCATGAGTCCTGTCCTCTAGTAAGTCCTCTCAGTGGCTGGACCATTAGATGTCATAAGGGGCTTGATGTGTCCCTAGGCCCCAATTTTTTACCAGATTTCTGATTGTCCATTCGCCCCTCCCCAGGGCTCTACTCTGGAATCCATCATTTGGTGGGACAACTGAGGTTAAAAAAGAAAACAACAAAAACAACAACAACAAAAAAAAACGAACTTCTTCCAGACCACAGAGAGACCCCAAACTCTTTGGACGGGGCCAAACCAGCAGAGAGTAAGACTCGTCCATTTCCCATGAAGTCACCCAGAAATTGCACGACCATGAGTGACCCGATATCCAGAGACAAAAACTTGAGCAGGAGCCTCACACTCGCCCTTCTTTCAAATCCCGAAGAGTTCTCCTCATGGTCTGTAGATCAGTCCTGCCATACCTATAACCCGAAACATAAGCAGAGTTTGTGTTTTCAGACAACTGTACAAACAGCCCTGGCCTACACAACCTACAGGCTCAGGCCCTGGAGCCAAACCTGAGGACTGTACTTGCTCTCTCCAAAGGAATTGTGTGTGCCCATTCCAATGGCCACAACCCTTCTAATAGGATAAACCTCCAAAGTCCCTGATAGATCTCAATTATGGTAGCTTCCCAGGAAAAACAGGGGCAATCTGAGCCCAACTGAGCACCTACCTGCACTCAGAACCATAGACAGATGTCCCCAGAGGTAAAAAGGAAAGAACAGGCCCCTAGGCACTAATCAGATCCATTGCTTTGGTTTCCAGGCATCTCTCCTCAGAGGCCTGGATTTCAAAAGCAGCATATAGCTGTTTCTTGACTCACCCATCAGAAAACATCTCATCTACACATGGGAAACTTGCACGTTGGAGCTCGGTCAAAGCCTCTGTTTAGGAGAACCCTTTAGGGCCCCAGTGCCACCGCTTCATTCCAAGGTCTCCATAGACACAAAAGCACGTTAGGACCCATCCCCAGGGGTGTCCATTTCAACTCAGCGTCCTCGGTTGCTCCCCACAGATCCAGGAGATTTAACCTGTCTGGTTGCTAGGAGACAATTGGAATGCGAGGTGGGCTACCCAGCCATCCATCCTTAGAACCCTGCTCAGAATCATTGGCCTGGAGCCAAACAACAGGTCTCAATTGTCCTGCAGATGACTCTCTGCAGTTTGGAGCTTCTCACAACTCCCATCGTGGGAAAACACCCATGTCCTCGTGATGCCCCCCCCATTCATGAAGGGGCCATCAGGGACAGAAACTCCAACCTGAGCGATCGTCTGATCCTCGCCCTGACTTCAGATGCACGAGATCTCGATTCAGGTCTGTAGATTGTGCCTGCCATGGCCTCACCCAGAAGCCTAAGCCTAGCTTGTGTTCTCAGACTTTTGTCGTTAGAACACTGGCCCACAAGCCCTCCAGTTTGGCAATCCAGAACTACAATGCAGCACTCTGCCGGCCCTCCAGAAGAAAAACATTGTCCTCTGGTGCTACCCAGTAAACCCAAATGAGGATCAACCTGCACCGACCTTGGCTGTACCCCAAATACTTTGGCTGACCAGGGCACTAATGCCCTTTCTGACACAGCCTGAGCCTGGACCCCCTGGACCCTCCCAGACAGCTGGCCGCAAACTGAGCACATCGAGCCGCCATGGCCTTAGGTCGTCATCTCTTCCCAACCTCGGTTTTCAGGTTTCAGAACCTAGACCTTATCTCCAATCACTGCCAGGGTTGAAGGTGATGCAGAAATCAGAACTCATTCCCCATGGCAAGAAACCTTGTGGTTGGCATGTTGTCCAACGTTCAGTGTCGTTGAAACCAGTGTGGCCCATGAGGCCCCGCCCATGCTCGCGGGCCACATTGGTCACAAACACACATTGTGATGCTCAGGCTGAGCCCAGTCCTCAAGTAAGGCCACTCATTGGCTGGATGAAGAGATAGCATATTGGGCTTGCCATGCCCCTAGGCCCCAATTTTTAACCATAGTTCGGGTTGTCCCTTCAGTCTTCCCCACGGCTTGGCTTTGGAATTCCTCTTTTGGTGGGACACCTGAGGTAACAAAACTAAAAGGAGACCTCCCATCCCACAGATTAACGAAAAGCAATTGGGAATCGGGCCAAATCCTCAGAGAGGAATATTCGTCCATGGCCCATGAGGCCTCCCCGACATTCCACGGCCATCGCTGATACAAAATCCAGAGACAAAAGCCTGATCAAGCGCCTCAGACTCGCACTTTCTTCATATCCTGAAGAGTTCTTCTCATGGTTTGTAGATCGGGCCTGCCATACCTACGTCCCCAAACCTAAGCTGAGTTTGTGTTTTCAGACTTCTGTCCTCAAAGTCTTGGGCCCCACACCCTCCAGGCTGTGCCCCTGGAGCCACACATTAGGACTGTGCCTACCAATCCATGGGAATTCTGCCAATTCCATGGTCCAAAATCGTACAAATTAGGAGAAACCTCCAAAGTCCCTGAGGCCATCCCAATAGATTTGGTCGCCCGGAACAAACAAGGGCTGTCTGACACCAGCTGATAATCGACCTCCACTCATACCATAGATGGATGTCCCCAGAGAAGAAGATTGAACCAGACAGGACTCTAGGCCATAATAGGATCCATTGCTTTGGGTTACAGGCATGTGTCCTCAAAAGCCTGTTTCCAATACGGTCATAGGGGTTTTCCTGAAGCACCCATCAGAACTCATCTCGTCTCCACAAGGAAACCTGTGCATGGGAGCCATGTCCAAAGCTTAGGAGAGTACTTCAGGGTCCCGGTGCCAACGCCCCATTCCAAGGCCCTCATGGACACAAAAACACATTAGGACCCATCCTCAGGAAAGTCCATTTCAACTCATCCACCCCGGGTGCTCCGGCAGAGCCATCAGATCTAAACTGTCTTGTTGCTAGGAGACAATTGGAATGTGAGGCGGGCTTCCCAGGCATCCATCCGCGAACGGTGCTCTGGAGTCATTCCATATGGGATGTCCTGGAGCTGTCCAACAGGTCTCAATTTCCCGCAGAAGGAATCCTTGAAGGGGGCATCCCACAACTCCCGACGTGGGAAAACCTCAATGGCCTCGAGATTCCGCTCCCTTCATGAAGCGGCCGTCATGCTCAGAAACTCCAACCTGAGCCAACGTCTGATCCTCGCCCTGACTTCAGATGCATGAGATATTGGTTCATATCTGCAGGGGGTACCTGCCGTGCCCTCGCCCTGAAACCCAAGTCTAGCTTGTCTTCTCAGACTTCCGTCCTCACACTCCTGGCCCCGAAGCCCTCAAGTTTGGCAATTCCGGACCCACAATGCAGCACTGTGCCTGCCCTCTAGAAAAAAAATTATTGCCTCATGAGCTGCCCAGGCACCTTAAATGAGAATAAACCTACACAGCACTCGACTTTACCCAAATTATATAGTCTAACGTGGGCACTAAACCACTGTCGGACACAACCTGAGCCCGGACCTCCTGACCAACCCCCAGAAAGCTGACAGCACACTGAGCACATAAGACCCGCCATGGCCTTAGGTCATCATCTCTTCCCTACTTCAGTTTTCAGGCTTCAGAACCGAGACCTTATCGCCAATCACTGCCCAGGTTTGAGTGTGATGCAGAAATCAGAACTCCTCCTTACCCATGGCAAGAAACCTTGTGGTTGGCACATTGTCCAACGTTCAGAGTAGAAGAAACCAGCATTCACCCGAGGCCCCGCCCATTCTTGAGTGCGACGGGGTCATAAACACGCATTGTGACCCTCAGCATGAGTCCTGTCCTCTAGTAAGTCCTCTCAGTGGCTGGACTATTAGATGTCATATTGGGCTTGACATGTCCCTAAGCCCTAATTTTTAACCAGATTTCTGATTGTCCAGTCGCCCCTCCCCAGGGCTCTACTCTGGAATCCCTCATTTGTTGGGACACCTGAGGTTAAAAAAGCAAACAACAACAACAACAAAACGGACGTCTTCCATCCCACAGAATGACCCCAAACTCTTTGGACGGGGCCAAACCACCAGAGAGTAAGACTCATCCATTTCCCATGAAGTCACCCAGAAATTTATCCACCGTGAGTGACACGATATCCAGAGACAAAAACTTGAGCAAGAGCCTCACACTCGCTCTTTTTCAAATCCCGAAGAGTTCTCCTCATGGTCTCTGGATCAGTCCTGCCATAACTATGACCGGAAACATAAGCCGAGGTTGTGTTTTCAGACAACTGTCCAAACAGCCCTGGCCTACACAACCTACAGGATCAGGCCCCTGGAGCCAAGCCTGAGGACTGTACTTGCCCTCTGTAAGGGAAATGTGTTTGCCATTTCCAATGGCCACAACCCTTCTAATAGAATAAACACCCAATACCTGATCCATCTCACTAGGGCTGGCTTCCCAGGAAAAACAGGGTCAATCTGAGCCCATCTGTGCACCTACCTGCACTCAGACCCATAGACAGATGTCCCCAGAGGTAAAAAAAAAAAAAAAGAACAGACACCTAGGCACTAATCAGATCCATTGCTTTGGTTTCCAGGGTCTCTCCTCAGACGCCTGGATTTCAAAACCAGCAATGGCTTTTTCTTGATGCACCCATTAGAAAAAATCTCATCTACACATGGGAAACTAGCACCTTGGAGCTCTGTCAAAGCCTCGGTTTTGGAGAACCCGTCAGGGCCGCAGTGCCACCGCTTCATTCCAAGGTCTCGGAACACACAAAAGCACGCTAGGACCCAACCCCAGGAGAGTCCATTTCAACTCATCCTCCTCGGTTGCTCCCCCAGATCCAGCAGATCTAACCTGTCTTGTTGCTAGGAGACAATTGGAATGCGAGGTGGGCTAACCAGCGATCCATCCTTAGAACCCTGCTCAGAATCATTGGCCTGGAGCCAAAAAACAGGTCTCAATTGTCCTGCAGAAGACACTTTGCAGTTTGGAGCTTCTCACAAATCCCATCGTGGGACAACCCCCATGGCCTTGTGATGCTCCCCCTTCATGAAGGGGCCATAAGGGACAGAAACTCCAACCTGAGCGATCGTCTGATCCTCGCCCTGACTTCAGATGCACGAGATCTCGATTCCGGTCTGTAGATTCTGCGTGCCATGTCCTCAACCAGAAACCTAAGCCGAGCTTGTGTTCTCAGACTTCTGTCCTCAGACTACTGGCCCACAAGCCCTCCAGTTTGGCAATCCAGAACTACAATGCAGCACACTGCCTGCCCTCTAGAAGAAAAACATTGTCCTCTGGGGCTACCCAGTAACCCCAAGAGGATCAACCTGCACCTACCTTGGCTGTACCCCGAACATATAGGCTGACCAGGGCACTAATGCCCTTTCTGACACAGCCTGAGCCTGGACTTCCTGGCCCCAACCAGACAGCTTGCCACACACTGAGCACATCGAGCCGCCATGGCCTTAGGTTGTCATCTCTTCCCAACCTCGGTTTTCAGGTTTAGATTCTAGACCTTATCTCCAATCACTGCCCAGGGTTGATCCTGATGCAGAAATCAGAACTCCTTCCCCATGGCAAGAAACCTTGTGTTTGGCATATTGTCCAACTTTCAGTGTAGTTGAATCCAGTGTTGCCCATGAGGCGCCTCCATGCTCGCAGGCTACATTGGTCACAAACACACATTGTGACCCTCAGCCTGACCAAAGTCCTCAAGTAAGGCCTCTTAGTGGCTGGATGAAGAGATAGCATATTGGGCTTGCCATGCCCCTAGGCCCCAATTTTTAACCATAGTTCAGGTGGTCCCTTCAGTCTTCCCCACGGCTTGGCTTTGGAATTCCTCTTTTCGTGGGACACCTGAGGTAACAAAACTGAAAGGATGCTTCCCATCCCATAGATTGACGAAAAATAATTGGGAATCGGGTGAAATCATCATAGAGGTAGATTCGTCCATGGCCCATGAGGCATCCCCGACATTCCACGGAGTCGCTGATACAAATTCCAGAGACAAATGCCTGAGCAAGTGCCTCAGACTCACTCTATATTCAAATCTTCATGAGTTCTTCTCATGGTTTGTAGATTGGGCCTGCCATACCGATGTCCCCAAAGCTGAGTTTGAGTATCGGAATCACAATCAGAACTCTGCCTTCCACATGGCTGTAATGCTTGTTCTTCGCATGGAGTCACACCTTCACGTGGGGAACCCTTCATGGCCCCTGATGCCACGCCCAAACATGAGTGCTGCTTGGGCACAAATTCACACTGTGACCCTAGCATGAGCCCCATGACAAAGAAAGGCATGTCAGGTTCGGGACGAAGATCCTGCATATAGTCCTTGCCATGCCCATAGTCACCCAAGACTAACTAGATGGTGTGTATTCCAGTTGAGGGAACCCACTGCTGTGCTCTAGAGTCCCTCCCCTGGGAGGTCCTTTGTGGCAGAAAACATTATCTTCACTTCCCACAGAATGAACCCAAACACTTGGGAGCTTGGACAATCCCCCGAGAGGAAGGCTCTTCCTCGGACCCTGAGGCAACCCCTACCCTGACCGGACATTGTGAGCGCAACACCCAGAGACAAAAGCCTGAGCGACTGCCATGCTGGACCAAAACTCGGGCCTGAGGCACGTCTCATAGTTGACATGACCTCAGTGCAGGAGATCTCGATACAGCCTCTGCAGAGTGGGCCTGCCGTGCCCTCGGTCCCAAACCTCACGCTAGCTTGTGTTTTCCGACTTCCTTCCTCACACTCCTGGCAAACAAGCCCTCCGGACTAGGAACTCCGGAACCAAAACCCAGCCCAGTGTCTGCCCAACGGAAGAAAAACGTTTCCCTGTGAGGCTCTCCAGAAAACCCAGATGAGCATCAACCTGCTCGGGCCTCGACGGTACCCGAACTGGATAGGCTGCTCTGGGCACTCATGCTCTGCCTGACACAGCCTGAAGCCAGATGTCCAGACAGACAAGGAGACAGCTGGCCGCACACCCAGCACTTCGGACACGCCATGGTCTTATGCCGTCACCTCATCCTAACCTTGGTTTTCAGATATCTGAACCTAGACATTATATCAATTCTCTACACAGCTGGGTATAGCAAGCACAAAACAGAACTCCTCCTTCCCCATGGCTGTCAAGCTTGCTCTTGGCATGGAGTCACACCTTCAGGGTGGGAGAAACCTTCATGGCCCCTGATGCCACGCCCAAACTTGAGTGCTGCTTGGGCACAAATTCACACTGTGACCCTCAGCATGAGCCCCATGTCAAAGAAAGGCCTGACAGGGCCTGGACCAAGAGCCCACATATGGGGCTTGCCAAGCCCCTATGCACCCAATCCTCACCACGGTTTGAATTTTCCAGTCGCCCCGCCCGTACCTGGAGCTCTGCTCTGGAATCCCTTTCTTGGAGAGTCCCATGAGCCAGACAACACGACTCCACCCTTCCCACAAAATGGCCCCAAACTCTTGGGAGCTGGGACAAATCCCCAGAGAGGGATACTCGACCACAGTACCTGAGGCCACCGCTCCAATCCACGGCTATCCCGGACACAACATCCAGAGACAAAAGCCTGAAGGAACGCCTCCCACTCGCCCTTGTTTCAGAGGCCCAGGAGCTCCCTCTCGGGCTGTACATCCGGCCTGCCATACCCTAGGCGCCACTCATAAGCTGAGTTTGTGTATTCAGACTTCTGTGCCCACAGCCTGGACCCACACAACATCCTGGCCTGGGCCTCTGGCCCAAACAGCGAAAGATTGTGCCTGCCCTCTCCAAGGAAAGTGTGCCCAATCCATTGACCACAACCCTACAGGTTAGGGAAAAGCTCCAAGGTCCCTGAGGCCATCAATAGTATAGGCCACCCTGGACTAAGAGGGGCTCTCTGACACCAGCGGAGCAACTAGCTCCACTTAGACTCTCAGACAGTGTCCCCAGAGACAGAAGGTTGAAATGGACAGGCCCCCAGGCCCTAATCTGAACCTTAGCTTTGGTTTCCATGTTTCCGTTCTCAGAGGACTGTTTTCGTAGACCAGCACATGGGGCTTTTCTGAGGCACCAAACCAAACATCTCTCATCTCCACACGGGCAGCTTTCTTACTGGGATGTATCAAACACTTCAGGTAGGAGAGTTCCGCAGGGCCACTGAACAACCAGCACATTCCAAGGTCTCCATGGACCCAAACGCACATTATGACGCATCCTCAGGAGAGGCCATTTCAACTCAGCCCCCTGGGTCGCGTGTTCCAGAGGCAGCAGATCAAACATATCTTGTCGCTAATAGCCAATGGGAATGCGAGGCATGCTGTACAGGGATCCATCCTTCGAACCCTGCTCTCCAGTCCTTCCATATGGTATGTCCTGGAGCCATGCAACAGGACTCGAATGTCCCGCAGAAGGAAACCTTGTGGTTTGGGGCAACCTCCAAACTCAGCGTGGGAAAACTTCCTTGGCCTCATGAGGCCCCCACTTCATGAAGGTGCCATCATGGACACATACTCCAGCCTCAGCCAACGTCTGATCCTCAGCCTGACTTCAGATGCAGGAGATTTTGATTCAGCCTCTGCAGAGTGGGCCTGCTCTGCCCTTGGCTCCAATCCTCACACTAGCTTGTGTTTTCAGACTTCCGTCCTAACACTCCTGGCCCACAAACCCTACCTACTGGGAATTCCGGGGCCACAATGAAGCACTGTGCCTGCCTCCCAGGATAAAAACATTGTCTATGGCGCTGCCCAGAAACCCCAAATGAGGAACAAACTGCTTGGCCCTCGGCAACACCCCAATTGCATAGGCTACCTTAAACAGTGATGCTCTGTCGCAAATAGCCTGAGCCCAGACCTTCCAACGGACACCTACACAGCTGGCTGCACACCCAGCACATTGGACCCGTCATTGCCTTAGGCCACCATCCATTCACAACCTGGGTTTTCAGTCATCGGAACCTAGACCTTATCTCCAATCCCTGCACAGGGGGGAACCTGATGCACAAGTCTGAACACCTACTTCCCCCTGGCAAGAAACCTTGCTGCTGGCAGTGAGTCAAACCTTCAGTGTAGGAGAAAACGGCATGGCCCATGAGGCCACGCCCAAGCGTGTGGGCCGCCTTGGGCACAAACACACATTGTGACCCTCAGTGTGAGTACCTTATTCAAGTAACGCCTCTCAGTGACTGGACCAAGAGCCCGCATATGTGGCTTGCCATGCCCATAGGCACCCAGGACTAACTAGATGGTGTGTATTCCAGTTGAGGGAACCCACTGCTGTGCTCTAGAGTCCCTCTCCTGGGGGGTCCCCTGTGGCAGAAAACAGTACTCTTCATTCCCACAGAATGAACACAAACACTTGGGAGCTTGGACAATCCCCCGAGAGGAAGGCTCTTCCTCGGCCTCTGAGACAACCCCTACCCTGACCGGACACTGTAAACGCAACACCCAGAGACAAAATCCTGAGTGACTGCCTCCCACTTGCCCTACTTTGATTTCCAGAGGATCTCCCCTCACGGACTAGAGATCAGGCCTGCCATTACATTGGCCCCTAGCTGAGCCAAGTTTGCTTTTTCAGACATCTGTCCCCACAGCCCTGGCAAACAAGCCTCTAGGCTGGGTCCTCTGGAGACATACCACAGGACCGTGCCTGCTCTCTCCTGGGAAACTGTGTCCATTCCTTTGGCCACACACCTCCAGAATATGAGAAACCTCAAGGCCTCCGAGGACATCCCACTACTGGGAGCCTCACTGGACTCACAGGGGCATTCGGACACAAGCTGAGCAGCTACATCCATGAATGCATGCACACAGATGTCAACAGAGATAGAAGGTTGAGCCGGACAAGCCTTTAGGCCGTAGTCTCAACTCTTGCTTTGGTTTCCAGGTGTCACTCCTCAGAGGCTTGGGTTCGAAGAACAGGGTATGGGGCTTTCCTGAGGCACGGAACAGAACTCCTCTCGTCTCCACATGGGAAGTTTCCTTGTTGGAGCCGTGTCAAACACCTCATGTTGGAGAATCCTGCAGAGTCCCTGAGTCACCTCCACATTCCAAGGTCTCACAGGCCACCAAGCCACAGTAGGACTCATCTTCAGGAGAGATCATTTCAACTCTCCCCTCTGGGTAGCTCACCCAGGAGCCCGCAGATTGAGCCTGCCTTGTCCTGACTATAGAGTGGGAATATGAGGTGGCGTTCCCAGACATCCATGCTTAGACACCTGCTCTCGAGTCCTTCCATATGGGGCCTCTTGGAACCATCCAATAGGACTCGACTGTCGTGCAGAAGGTAACCTTCAGTTTTGGAGCAGTTCACAAGTCCCATCGTAGGCAAAACTTTCTGGCCTCATGAAGCCCCCACACCCTTCAGGAAGAGGCCATGCTGGACAAAAACTCTAGTCTGAGGCACGTCTCATAGTTGACATGACCTCAGTGCAGGAGATCTCGATTCAGCCTCTGCAGAGTGGGCCTGCCGTGCCCTTGGTCCCAAACCTCACGCTAGCTTGTGTTTTCCGACTTCCTTCCTCACACTCCTGGCAAACAAGCCCTCCGGACTAGGAACTCCGGAACCAAAACCCAGCCCAGTGTCTGCCCAACGGAAGAAAAATGTTTCCCTGTGGGGCTCTCCAGAAAACCCAGATGAGGATCAACCTGCTCGGGCCTCGACGGTACCGAACTGGATAGGCTGCTCTGGGCACTCATGCTCTGCCTGATACAGCCTGAAGCCAGACGTCCAGACAGACAAGGTGACAGCTGGCCGCACACCCAGCACTTTGGACACGCCATGGTCTTATGCCGTCACCTCATCCTAACCTTGGTTTTCAGATATCTGAACCTAGACATTATATCAATTCTCCACACAGCTGGGTATAGCAAGCACAAAACAGAACTCCTCCTTTCCCATGGCTGTCAAGCTTGCTCTTGGCATGGAGTCACACGTTCAGGGTGGGAGAAACCTTCATGGCCCCTGATGCCACGCCCAAACTTGAGTGCTGCTTGGGCACAAATTCACACTGTGACCCTCAGCATGAGCCCCATGTCAAAGAAAGGCCTGTCAGGGCCTGGACCAAGAGCCCACATATGGGGCTTGCCAAGCCCCTATGCACCCAATCCTCACCACGGTTTTAATTTTTCAGTCGCCCCGCCCATACCTGGAGCTCTGCTCTGGAATCCCTTTCTTGGAGAGACCCATGAGCCAGACAACACGACTCCACCCTTCCCACAAAATGACCCCAAACTCTTGGGAGCTGGGACAAATCCCTAGAGAGGGATACTCGACCACAGTACCTGAGGCCACCGCTCCAATCCACGGCTATCCCGGACACAACATCCACAGACAAAAGCCTGAAGGAAAGCCTCCCACTCGCCCTTGTTTCAGAGGCCCAGGAGCTCCCTCTCAGGCTGTACATCTGGCCTGCCATACCCTAGGCGCCACTCATAAGCTGAGTTTGTGTATTCAGACTTCTGTGCTCACAGCCTGGACCCACACAACATCCAGGCTAGGGCCTCTGGACCAAACAGCGAAAGATTGTGCCTGCCCTCTCCAAGGAAAGTGTGCCCAATCCATTGACCACAACCCTACATGTTAGGGAAAAGCTCCAAGGTCCCTGAGGCCATCAATAGTATAGGCCACCCTGGACTAAGAGGGGCTCTCTGACACCAGCGGAGCAACTAGCTCCACTTAGACTCTCAGACAGTGTCCCCAGAGACAGAAGGTTGAAATGGACAGGCCCCCAGGCCCTAATCTGAACCTTAGCTTTGGTTTCCATGTTTCCGTTCTCAGAGGACTGTTTTCATAGACCAGCACATGGGGCTTTTCTGAGGCACCAAACCAAACCTCTCTCATCTCCACATGGGCAGCTTTCTTACTGGGATGTATCAAACACTTCAGGTAGGAGAGTTCCGCAGGGCCACTGAACAACCAGCACATTCCAAGGTCTCCATGGACCCAAACGCACATTATGACGCATCCTCAGGAGAGGCCATTTCAACTCAGCCCCCTGGGTCGCGTGTTCCAGAGGCAGCAGATCAAACATATCTTGTCGCTAATAGCCAATGGGAATGCGAGGCATGCTGTACAGGGATCCATCCTTCGAACCCTGCTCTCCAGTCCTTCCATATGGTATGTCCTGGAGCCATGCAACAGGACTCGAATGTCCCGCAGAAGGAAACCTTGTGGTTTGGGGCAACCTCCAAACTCAGCGTGGGAAAACTTCCTTGGACTCATGAGGCCCCCACTTCATGAAGGTGCCATCATGGACACATACTCCAGCCTCAGCCAACGTCTGATCCTCAGCCTGACTTCAGATGCAGGAGATTTTGATTCAGCCTCTGCAGAGTGGGCCTGCTCTGCCCTTGGCTCCAATCCTCACACTAGCTTGTGTTTTCAGACTTCCGTCCTCACACTCCTGGCCCACAAACCCTCCCTACTGGGAATTCTGGGTCCACAATGAAGCACTGTGCCTGCCTCCCAGGATAAAAACATTGTCTATGGCGCTGCCCAGAAACCCCAAATGAGGATCAAACTGCTTGGCCCTCGGCAACACCCCAATTGCATAGGCTACCTTAAACAGTGATGCTCTGTCGCAAATAGCCTGAGCCCAGACATTCCAACGGACACCGACACAGCTGGCTGCACACCCAGCACATTGGACCCGCCACTGCCTTAGGCCACCATCCATTCCTAACCTGGGTTTTCAGTCATCGGAACCTAGACCTTATCTCCAATCCCTGCACAGGGGGGAAACTGATGCACAAGTCAGAACCCCTCCTTCCCCATGGCAAGAAACCTTGCTGCTGGCAGTGAGTCAAACCTTCAGTGTAGGAGAAAACGGCATGGCCCATGAGGCCACGCTCAAGCGTGAGGGCCGCCTTGGGCACAAACACACATTGTGACCCTCAGTGTGAGTACCTTATTCAAATAACGCCTCTCAGTGACTGGACCAAGAGCCCGCATATGTGGCTTGCCATGCCCATAGGCACCCAGGACTAACTAGATGGTGTGTATTCCAGTTGAGGGAACCCACTGCTGTGCTCTAGAGTCCCTCTCCTGGGGGGTCCCCTGTGTCAGAAAACAGTACTCTTCATTCCCACAGAATGAACACAAACACTTGGGAGCTTGGACAATCCCCCGAGAGGAAGGCTCTTCCTCGGCCTCTGAGACAACCCCTACCCTGACCGGACACTGTAAACGCAACACCCAGAGACAAAATACTGAGTGACTGCCTCCCACTTGCCGTACTTTGATTTCCAGAGGATCTCCCCTCACGGACTAGAGATCAGGCCTGCCATTACATTGGCTCCTAGCTGAGCCAAGTTTGCTTTTTCAGACATCTGTCCCCACAGCCCTGGCAAACACAGCCTCTAGGCTGGGTCCTCTGGAGCCATACCACAGGACCGTGCCTGCTCTCTCCTGGGAAACTGTGTCCATTCCTTTGGCCACACACCTCCAGAATATGAGAAACCTCAAGGCCTCCGAGGACATCCCACTACTGGGAGCCTCACTGGACTCACAGGGGCATTCGGACACAAGCTGAGCAGCTACATCCATGAATGCATGCACACAGATGTCAACAGAGATAGAAGGTTGAGCCGGACAGGCCTTTAGGCCGTAGTCTCAACTCTTGCTTTGGTTTCCAGGTGTCACTCCTCAGAGGCTTGGGTTCGAAGAACAGGGTATGGGGCTTTCCTGAGGAACGGAACAGAACTCCTCTCGTCTCCACATGGGAATTTTCCTTGTTGGAGCCCTGTCAAACACCTCATGTTGGAGAATCCTGCAGAGTCCCTGAGCCACCTCCACATTCCAAGGTCTCCCAGGCCACCAAGCCACAGTAGGACTCATCTTCAGGAGAGACCATTTCAACTCTCCCCTCTGGGTAGCTCACTCAGGAGCCCGCAGATTGAGCCTGCCTTGTCCTGACTAAAGAGTGGGAATATGAGGTGGCGTTCCCAGGCATCCATGCTTAGACACCTGCTCTCGAGTCCTTCCATATGGGGCCTCTTGGAACCATCCAAAAGCACTCCACTGTCGTGCAGAAGGTAACCTTCAGTTTTGGAGCAGTTCACAAATCCCATCGTAGGCAAAACTTTCTGGCCTCATGAAGGCCCCACACCCTTCAGGAAGAGGCCATGCTGGCCAAAAACTCTAGTCTGAGGCACGTCTCATAGTTGACATGACCTCAGTGCAGGAGATCTCGATTCAGCCTCTGCAGAGTGGGCCTGCCGTGCCCTTGGTCCCAAACCTCACGCTAGCTTGTGTTTTCCGACTTCCTTCCTCACACTCCTGGCAAACAAGCCCTCCGGACTAGGAACTCCGGAACCAAAACCCAGCCCAGTGTCAGCCCAACGGAAGAAAAACGTTTCCCTGTGGGGCTCTCCAGAAAACCCAGATGAGGATCAACCTGCTCGGGCCTCGACGGTACCCGAACTGGATAGGCTGCTCTGGGCACTCATGCTCTGCCTGATACAGCCTGAAGCCAGACGTCCAGACAGACAAGGTGACAGCTGGCCGCACACCCAGCACTTCGGACACGCCATGGTCTTATGCCGTCACCTCATCCTAACCTTGGTTTTCAGATATCTGAACCTAGACATTATATCAATTCTCCACACAGCTGGGTATAGCAAGCACAAAACAGAACTCCTCCTTCCCCATGGCTGTCAAGCTTGCTCTTGGCATGGAGTCACACCTTCAGGGTGGGAGAAACCTTCATGGCCCCTGATGCCACGCCCAAACTTGAGTGCTGTTTGGGCACAAATTCACACTGTGACCCTCAGCATGAGCCCCATGTCAAAGAAAGGCCTGTCAGGGCCTGGACCAAGAGCCCACATATGGGGCTTGCCAAGCCCCTATGCACCCAATCCTCACCACGGTTTTAATTTTTCAGTCGTCCCGCCCATACCTGGAGCTCTGCTCTGGAATCCCTTTCTTGGAGAGACCCATGAGCCAGACAACACGACTCCACCCTTCCCACAAAATGACCCCAAACTCTTGGGAGCTGGGACAAATCCCTAGAGAGGGATACTCGACCACAGTACCTGAGGCCACCGCTCCAATCCACGGCTATCCCGGACACAACATCCAGAGACAAAAGCCTGAAGGAACGCCTCCCACTCGCCCTTGTTTCAGAGGCCCAGGAGCTCCCTCTCGGGCTGTACATCCGGCCTGCCATACCCTAGGCGCCACTCATAAGCTGAGTTTGTGTATTCAGATTTCTGTGCCCACAGCCTGGACCCACACAACATCCAGGCTAGGGCCTCTGGACCAAACAGCGAAAGATTGTGCCTGCCCTCTCCAAGGAAAGTGTGCCCAATCCATTGACCACACCCTACATGTTAGGGAAAAGCTCCAAGGTCCCTGAGGCCATCAATAGTATAGGCCACCCTGGACTAAGGGGGGCTCTCTGACACCAGCGGAGCAACTAGCTCCACTTAGACTCTCAGACAGTGTCCCCAGAGACAGAAGGTTGAAATGGACAGGCCCCCAGGCCCTAATCTGAACCTTAGCTTTGGTTTCCATGTTTCCGTTCTCAGAGGACTGTTTTCATAGACCAGCACATGGGGCTTTTCTGAGGCACCAAACCAAACCTCTCTCATCTCCACATGGGCAGCTTTCGTACTGGGATGTATCAAACACTTCAGGTAGGAGAGTTCCGCAGGACCACTGAACAACCAGCACATTCCAAGGTCTCCATGGACCCAAACGCACATTATGACGCATCCTCAGGAGAGGCCATTTCAACTCAGCCCCCTGGGTCGCGTGTTCCAGAGGCAGCAGATCAAACATATCTTGTCGCTAATAGCCAATGGGAATGCGAGGCATGCTGTACAGGGATCCAACCATCGAACCCTGCTCTCCACTCCTTCCATATGGTATGTCCTGGAGCCATGCAACAGGACTCGAATGTCCGGCAGAAGGAAACCTTGTGGTTTGGGGCAACCTCCAAAGTCAGCGTGGGAAAACTTCCTTGGCCTCATGAGGCCCCCACTTCATGAAGGTGCCATCATGGACACATACTCCAGCCTCAGCCAACGTCTGATCCTCAGCCTGTCTTCAGATGCAGGAGATTTTGATTCAGCCTCTGCAGAGTGGGCCTGCTCTGCCCTTGGCTCCAATCCTCACAATAGCTTGTGTTTTCAGACTTCCGTCCTCACACTCCTGGCCCACAAACCCTCCCTACTGGGAATTCTGGGGCCACAATGAAGCACTGTGCCTGCCTCCCAGGAGAAAAACATTGTCTATGGCGCTGCCCAGAAACCCCAAATGAGGATCAAACTGCTTGGCGCTCGGCAACACCCCAATTGCATAGGCTACCTTAAACAGTGATGCTCTGTCGCAAATAGCCTGAGCCCAGACCTTCCAACAGACACTGACACAGCTGGCTGCACACCCAGCACATTGGACCCGCCACTTCCTTAGGCCACCATCCATTCCCAACCTGGATTTTCAGTCATCGGAACCTAGACCTTATCTCCAATCCCTGCACAGGGGGGAACCTGATGCACAAGTCAGAACCCCTCCTTCCCCATGGCAAGAAACCTTGCTGCTGGCAGTGAGTCAATCCTTCAGTGTAGGAGAAAACGGCATGGCCCATGAGGCCACGCCCATGCGTGAGGGCCGCCTTGGGCACAAACACACATTGTGACCCCCAGCATGAGTACCTTATTCAAGTAACGCCTCTCAGTGACTGGACCAAGAGCCCGCATATGTGGCTTGCCATGCTCATAGGCACCCAGGACTAACTAGATGGTGTGTATTCCAGTTGAGGGAACCCACTGCTGTGCTCTAGAGTCCCTCTCCTGGGGGGTCCCCTGTGGCAGAAAACAGTACTCTTCATTCCCACAGAATGAACACAAACACTTGGGAGCTTGGACAATCCCCCGAGAGGAAGGCTCTTCCTCGGCCTCTGAGACAACCCCTACCCTGACCGGACACTGTAAACGCAACACCCAGACACAAAATCCTGAGTGACTGCCTCCCACTTGCCCTACTTTGATTTCCAGAGGATCTCCCCTCACGGACTAGAGATCAGGCCTGCCATTACATTGGCCCTAGCTGAGCCAAGTTTGCTTTTTCAGACATCTGTCCCCACAGCCCTGGCAAACACAGCCTCTAGGCTGGGTCCTCTGGAGCCATACCACAGGACCGTGCCTGCTCTCTCCTGGGAAACTGTGTCCATTCCTTTGGCCACACACCTCCAGAATATGAGAAACCTCAAGGCCTCCGAGGACATCCCACTACTGGGAGCCTCACTGGACTCACAGGGGCATTCGGACACAAGCTGAGCAGCTACATCCATGAATGCATGCACACAGATGTCAACAGAGATAGAAGGTTGAGCCGGACAGGCCTTTAGGCCGTAGTCTCAACTCTTGCTTTGGTTTCCAGGTGTCACTCCTCAGAGGCTTTGGTTCGAAGAACGGGGTATGGGGCTTTCCTGAGGCACGGAACAGAATTCCTCTCGTCTCCACATGTGAAGTTTCCTTGTTGGAGCCGTGTCAAACACCTCATGTTGGAGAATCCTGCAGAGTCCCTGAGCCACCTCCACATTCCAAGGTCTCCCAGGCCTCCAAGCCACAGTAGGACTCATCTTCAGGAGAGTCCGTTTCAACTCTCCCCTCTGGGTAGCTCACCCAGGAGCCCGCAGATTGAGCCTGCATTGTCCTGACTAAAGAGTGGGAATATGAGGTGGCGTTCCCAGGCATCCATGCTTAGACACCTGCTCTCGAGTCTTTCCATATGGGGCCTCTTGGAACCATCCAATAGGACTCGACTGTCGTGCAGAAGGTAACCTTCAGTTTTGGAGCAGTTCACAAATCCCAACGTAGGCAAAACTTTCTGGCCTCATGAAGCCCCCACACCCTTCAGGAAGAGGCCATGCTGGACAAAAACTCTAGCCTGAGGCACGTCTCATAGTTGACATGACCTCAGTGCAGGAGATCTCGATTCAGCCTCTGCAGAGTGGGCCTGCCGTGCCCTCGGTCCCAAACCTCACGCTAGCTTGTGTTTTCCGACTTCCTTCCTCACACTCCTGGCAAACAAGCCCTCTGGACTAGGAACTCCAGAACCAAAACCCAGCCCAGTGTCTGCCCAAGGGAAGAAAAACGTTTCCCTGTGGGGCTCTCCAGAAAACCCAGATGAGGATCAACCTGCACGGGCCTCGACGGTACACGAACTGGATAGGCTGCTCTGGGCACTCATGCTCTGCCTGACACAGCCTGAAGCCAGACGTCCAGACAGACAAGGAGACAGCTGGCCGCACACTCAGCACTTCGGACACGCCATGGTCTTATGCCGTCACCTCATCCTAACCTTGGTTTTCAGATATCTGAACCTAGACATTATATCAATTCTCCACACAGCTGGGTATAGCAAGCACAAAACAGAACTCTGCCTTCCCCATGGCTGTCAAGCTTGCTCTTGGCATGGAGTCACACCTTCAGGGTGGGAGAAACCTTCATGGCCCCTGATGCCACGACCAAACTTGAGTGCAGCTTGGGCACAAATTCACACTGTGACCCTCAGCATGAGCCCCATGTTAAAGAAAGGCCTGTCAGGGCCTGGACCAAGAGCCCACATATGGGGCTTGCCAAGCCCCTATGCACCCAATCCTCACCACGGTTTGAATTTTCCTGTCGCCCCACCCGTACCTGGACCTCTGCTCTGGAATCCCTTTCTTGGAGAGACCAATGAGCCAGACAACACGACTCCACCCTTCCCACAAAATGACCCCAAACTCTTGGGAGCTGGGACAAATCCCCAGAGAGGGATACTCGTCCACAGTACCTAGGGCCACCGCTCCAATCCACGGCTATCCCGGACACAACATCCAGAGAAAAAAGCCTGAAGGAACGCCTCCCACTCGCCCTTGTTTCAGAGGCCCTCTCGGGCTGTACATCCAGCCGGCCATACCCTAGGCGCCACTCATAAGCTGAGTTTGTGTATTCAGACTTCTGTGCCCACAGCCTGGACCCACACAACATCCAGGCTAGGGCCTCTGGACCAAACAGCGAAAGATTGTGCCTGCCCTCTCCAAGGAAAGTATGCCCAATCCATTGACCACAACCCTACAGGTTAGGGAAAAGCTCCAAGGACCCTGAGGCCATCAATAGTATAGGCCACCCTGGACTAAGAGGGGCTCTCTGACACCAGCGGAGCAACTATCTCCACTTAGACTCTCAGACAGTGTCCCCAGAGACAAAAGGTTGAAATGGACAGGCCCCCAGGTCCTAATCTGAACCTTAGCTTTGGTTTCCATGTTTCCGTTCTCAGAGGACTGTTTTCGTAGACCAGCACATGGGGCTTTTCTGAGGCACCAAACCAAACATCTCTCATCTCCACATGGGCAGCTTTCTTACTGGGATGTATCAAACACTTCAGGTAGGAGAGTTCCGCAGGGCCACTGAACAACCAGCACATTCCAAAGTCTCCATGGACTCAAACGCACATTATGACGCATCCTCAGGAGAGGCCATTTCAACTCAGCCCCCTGGGTCGCGTGTTCCAGAGGCAGCAGATCAAACATATCTTGTCGCTAATAGCCAATGGGAATGCGAGGCATGCTGTACAGGGATCCATCCTTCGAACCCTGCTCTCCAGTCCTTCCATATGGTATGTCCTAGAGCCATGCAACAGGACTCGAATGTCCCGCAGAAGGAAACCTTGTGGTTTGGGGCAACCTCCAAACTCAGCGTGGGAAAACTTCCTTGGCCTCATGAGGCCCCCACTTCATGAAGGTGCCATCATGGACACATACTCCAGCCTCAGCCAACGTCTGATCCTCAGCCTGACTTCAGATGCAGGAGATTTTGATTCAGCCTCTGCAGAGTGGGCCTGCTCTGCCCTTGGCACCAATCCTCACACTAGCTTGTGTTTTCAGACTTCCGTCCTCACACTCCTGGCCCACAAACCCTCCCTACTGGGAATTCTGGGGCCACAATGAAGCACTGTGCCTGCCTCCCAGGAGAAAAACATTGTCTATGGCGCTGCCCAGAAACCACAAATGAGGATCAAACTGCTTGACCCTCGGCAACACCCCAATTGCATAGGCTACCTTAAACAGTGATGCTCTGTCCAAAATAGCCTGAGCCCAGACCTTCCAACGGACACCGACACAGCTGGCTGCACACCCAGCACATTGGACCCGCCACTGCCTTAGGCCACCATCCATTCCCAACCTGGGTTTTCAGTCATCGGAACCTAGACCTTATCTCCAATCCCTGCACAGGGGGGAACCTGATGCACAAGTCAGAACCCCTCCTACCCCCTGTCAAGAAACCTTCCTGCTGGCAGTGAGTCAAACCTTCAGTGTAGGAGAAAACGGCATGGCCCATGAGGCCACGCCCAAGCGTGAGGGCCGCCTTGGGCACAAACACACATTGTGACCCTCAGCGTGAGTACCTTATTCAAGTAACGCCTCTCAGTGACTGGACCAAGCCGCATATGTGGCTTGCCATGCCCATAGGCACCCAGGAATAACTAGATGGTGTGTATTCCAGTTGAGGGAAGCCACTGCTGTGCTCTAGAGTCCCTCTCCTGGGGGGTCCCCTGTGGCAGAAAACAGTACTCTTCATTCCCACAGAATGAACACAAACACTTGGGAGCTTGGACAATCCCCCGAGAGGAAGGCTCTTACTCGGCCTCTGAGACAACCCCTACCCTGAGCGGACACTGTAAACGCAACACCCAGAGACAAAATCCTGAGTGACTGCCTCCCACTTGCCCTACTTTGATTTCCAGAGGATCTCCCCTCACGCACTAGAGATCAGGCCTGCCATTACATTGGCTCCTAGCTGAGCCAAGTTTGCTTTTTCAGACATCTGTCCCCACAGCCCTGGCAAACACAGCCTCTAGGCTGGGTCCTCTGGAGCCATACCACAGGACCGTGCCTGCTCTCTCCTGGGAAACTGTGTCGTATTCCTATGGCCACACACCTCCTGAATATGAGAAACCTCAAGGCCTCCGAGGACATCCCACTACTGGGAGCCTCACTGGACTCACAGGGGCATTCGGACACAAGCTGAGCAGCTACATCCTTGAATGCATGCACACAGATGCCAACAGAGATAGAAGGTTGAGCCGGACAGGCCTTTAGGCCGTAGTCTCAACTCTTGCTTTGGTTTCCAGGTGTCACTCCTCAGAGGCTTTGGTTCGAAGAACAGGGTATGGGGCTTTCCTGAGGCACGGAACAGAACTCCTCTCGTCTCCACATGGGAAGTTTCCTTGTTGGAGCCGTGTCAAACACCTCAGGTTGGAGAATCCTGCAGAGTCCCTGAGCCACCTCCACATTCCAAGGTCTCCCAAGCCACCAAGCCACAGTAGGACTCATCTTCAGGAGAGACCATTTCAACTCTCCCCTCTGGGTAGCTCACCCAGGAGCCTGCAGATTGAGCCTGCATTGTCCTGACTAAAGAGTGGGAATATGAGGTGGCGTTCCCAGGCATCCATGCTTAGACACCTGCTCTCGAGTCTTTCCATATGGGGCCTCTTGGAACCATCCAATAGGACTCGACTGTTGTGCAGAAGGTAACCTTCAGTTTTGGAGCAGTTCACAAATCCCATCGTACGCAAAACTGTCTGGTCTCATGAAGCCCCCACACCCTTCAGGAAGAGGCCATGCTGGACAAAAACTCTAGCCTGAGGCACGTCTCATAGTTGACATGACCTCAGTGCAGGAGATCACGATTCAGCCTCTGCAGAGGGGGCCTGCCGTGCCCTCGGTCCCAAACCTCACGCTAGCTTGTGTTTTCTGACTTCCTTCCTCACACTCCTGGCAAACAAGCCCTCCGGACTAGGAACTCCAGAACCAAAACCCAGCCCAGTGTCTGCCAAAGGGAAGAAAAACGTTTCCCTGTGGGGCTCTCCAGAAAACCCAGATGAGGATCAACCTGCTCGGGCCTCGACGGTACCCGAACTGGATAGGCTGCTCTGGGCACTCATGCTCTGCCTGACACAGCCTGAAGCCAGATGTCCAAACAGACAAGGAGACAGCTGGCCGCACACCCAGCACTTCGGACACGCCATGGTCTTATGCCGTCACCTCATCCTAACCTTGGTTTTCAGATATCTGAACCTAGACATTATATCAATTCTCCACACAGCTGGGTATAGCAAGCACAAAACAGAACTCTTCCTTCCCCATGGCTGTCAAGCTTGCTCTTGGCATGGAGTCACACCTTCAGGGTGGGAGAAACCTTCATGGCCCCTGATGCCAGGCCCAAACTTGAGTGCTGCTTGGGCACAAATTCACACTGTGACCCTCAGCATGAGCCCCATGTCAAAGAAAGGCCTGTCAGGGCCTGGACCAAGAGCCCCTATATGGGCCTTGCCAAGCCCCTATGCACCCAATCCTCACCACGGTTTGAATTTTCCAGTCGCCCCGCCCGTACCTGGAGCTCTGCTCTGGAATCCCTTTCTTGGAGAGACCCATGAGCCAGACAACACGACTCCACCCTTCCCACAAAATGACCCCAAACTCTTGGGAGCTGGGACAAATCCCCAGAGAGGGATACTCGTCCACAGTACCTGAGGCCACCGCTCCAATCCACGGCTATCCCGGACACAACATCCAGAGACAAAAGCCTGAAGGAACGCCTGCCACTCGCCCTTGTTTCAGAGGCCCAGGAGCTCTCTCTCGGGCTGTACATCCAGCCGGCCATACCCTAGGCGCCACTCATAAGCTGAGTTTGTGTATTCAGACTTCTGTGCCCACAGCCTGGACCCACACAACATCCAGGCTAGGGCCTCTGGACCAAACAGCGAAAGATTGTGCCTGCCCTCTCCAAGGAAAGTGTGCCCAATCCATTGACCACAACCCTACAGGTTAGGGAAAAGCTCCAATGTCCCTGAGGCCATCAATAGTATAGGCCACCCTGGACTAAGAGGGGCTCTCTGACACCAGCGGAGCAACTATCTCCACTTAGACTCTCAGACAGTGTCCCCAGAGACAGAAGGTTGAAATGGACAGGCCCCCAGGCCCTAATCTGAACCTTAGCTTTGGTTTCCATGTTTCCGTTCTCAGAGGACTGTTTTCGTAGACCAGCACATGGGGCTTTTCTGAGGCACCAAACCAAACCTCTCCCATCTCCACATGGGCAGCTTTCTTACTGGGATGTATCAAACACTTCAGGTAGGAGAGTTCCGCAGGGCCACTGAACAACCAGCACATTCCAAGGTCTCCATGGACCCAAACGCACATTATGACGCATCCTCAGGAGAGGCCATTTCAACTCAGCCCCCTGGGTCGCGTGTTCCAGAGGCAGCAGATCAAACATATCTTGTCGCTAATAGCCAATGGGAATTCGAGGCATGCTGTACAGGGACCATCCTTCGAACCCTGCTCTCCAGTCCTTCCATATGGTATGTCCTAGAGCCATGCAACAGGACTCGAATGTCCCGCAGAAGGAAACCTTGTGGTTTGGGGCAACCTCCAAACTCAGCGTGGAAAAACTTCCTTGGCCTCATGAGGCCCCCACTTCATGAAGGAGCCATCATGGACACATACTCCAGCCTCAGCCAACGTCTGATCCTCAGCCTGACTTCAGATGCAGGAGATTTTGATTCAGCCTCTGCAGAGTGGGCCTGCTCTGCCCTTGGCTCCAATCCTCACACTAGCTTGTGTTTTCAGACTTCCGTCCTCACACTCCTGGCCCACAAACCCTCCCTACTGGGAATTCTGGGGCCACAATGAAGCACTGTGCCTGCCTCCCAGGAGAAAAACATTGTCTATGGCGCTGCCCAGAAACCACAAATGAGGATCAAACTGCTTGACCCTCGGCAACACCCCAATTGCATAGGCTACCTTAAACAGTGATGCTCTGTCCAAAATAGCCTGAGCCCAGACCTTCCAACGGACACCGACACAGCTGGCTGCACACCCAGCACATTGGACCCGCCACTGCCTTAGGCCACCATCCATTCCCAACCTGGGTTTTCAGTCATCGGAACCTAGACCTTATCTCCAATCCCTGCACAGGGGGGAACCTGATGCACAAGTCAGAACCCCTCCTACCCCCTGGCAAGAAACCTTGCTGCTGGCAGTGAGTAAAACCTTCAGTGTAGGAAAAAACGGCATGGCCCTTGAGGCCATGCCCAAGCGTGAGGGCCGCCTTGGGCACAAACACACATTGTGACCCTCAGCGTGAGTACCTTATTCAAGTAACGCCTTTCAGTGACTGGACCCAGAGCCCGCATATGTGGCTTGCCATGCCCATAGGCACCCAGGACTAACTAGATGGTGTATATTCCAGTTGAGGGAACCCACTGCTGTGCTCTAGAGTCCCTCTCCTGGGGGGGCCCTGTGGCAGAAAACAGTACTCTTCATTCCCACAGAATGAACACAAACACTTGGGAGCTTGGACAATCCCCCGAGAGGAAGGCTCTTCCTCGGCCTCTGAGACAACCCCTACCCTGACCGGACACTGTAAACGCAACACCCAGAGACAAAATCCTGAGTGACTGCCTCCCACTTGCCCTACTTTGATTTCCAGAGGATCTCCCCTCACGCACTAGAGATCAGGCCTGCCATTACATTGGCCCCTAGCTGAGCCAAGTTTGCTTTTTCAGACATCTGTCCCCACAGCCCTGGCAAACACAGCCTCTAGGCTGCGTCCTCTGGAGCCATACCACAGGACCGTGCCTGCTCTCTCCTGGGAAACTGTGTCCATTCCTTTGGCCACACACCTCCAGAATATGAGAAACCTCAAGGCCTCCGAGGACATCCCACTACTGCGAGCCTCACTGGACTCACAGGGGCATTCGGACACAAGCTGAGCACCTACATCCTTGAATGCATGCACACAGATTTCAACAGAGATAGAAGGTTGAGCTTGACAGGCCTTTAGGCCGTAGTCTCAACTCTTGCTTTGGTTTCCAGGTGTCACTCCTCAGAGGCTTTGGTTCGAAGAACAGGGTATGGGGCTTTCCTGAGGCACGGAACAGAACTCCTCTCATCTCCACATGGGAAGTTTCCTTGTTGGAGCCGTGTCAAACACCTCATGTTGGAGAATCCTGCAGAGTCCCTGAGCCACCTCCACATTCCAAGGTCTCCCAGGCCACCAAGCCACAGTAGGACTCATCTTCAGGAGAGACCATTTCAACTCTCCCCTCTGGGTAGCTCACCCAGGAGCCCGCAGATTGAGCCTGCATTGTCCTGACTAAAGAGTGGGAATATGAGGTGGCGTTCCCAGGCATCCATGCTTAGACACCTGCTCTCGAGTCTTTCCATATGGGGCCTCTTGGAACCATCCAATAGGACTCGACTGTCGTGCAGAAGGTAACCTTCAGTTTTGGAGCAGTTCACAAATCCCAACGTAGGCAAAACTTTCTGGCCTCATGAAGCCCCCACACCCTTCAGGAAGAGGCCATGCTGGACAAAAACTCTAGCCTGAGGCACGTCTCATAGTTGACATGACCTCAGTGCAGGAGATCTCGATTCAGCCTCTGCAGAGTGGGCCTGCCGTGCCCTCGGTCCCAAACCTCACGCTAGCTTGTGTTTTCAGACTTCCTTCCTCACACTCCTGGCAAACAAGCCCTCCGGACTAGGAACTCCAGAACCAAAACCCAGCCCAGTGTCTGCCCAAGGGAAGAAAAACGTTTCCCTGTGGGGCTCTCCAGAAAACCCAGATGAGGATCAACCTGCTCGGGCCTCGACGGTACCCGAACTGGATAGGCTGCACTGGGCACTCATGCTCTGCCTGACAAAGCCTGAAGCCAGACGTCCAGACAGACAAGGAGACAGCTGGCCGCACACCCAGCACTTTGGACACGCCATGGTCTTATGCCGTCACATCATCCTAACCTTGGTTTTCAGATATCTGAACCTAGACATCAATTCTCCACACAGCTGGGTATAGCAAGCACAAAACAGAACTCCTCCTTCCCCATGGCTGTCAAGCTTGCTCTTGGCATGGAGTCACACCTTCAGGGTGGGAGAATCCTTCATGTCCCCTGATGCCACGCCCAAACTTGAGTGCTGCTTGGGCACAAATTCACACTGTGACCCTCAGCATGAGCCCCATGTCAAAGAAAGGCCTGTCAGTGCCTGGACCAAGAGCCCACATATGGGGCTTGCCAAGCCCCTATGCACCCAATCCTCACCACGGTTTGAATTTTCCTGTCGCCCCGCCCGTACCTGGAGCTCTGCTCTGGAATCCCTTTCTTGGAGAGACCCATGAGCCAGACAACACGACTCCACCCTTCCCACAAAATGACCCCAAACTCTTGGGAGCTGGGACAAATCCCCAGAGAGGGATACTCGTCCACAGTACCTGAGGCCACCGCTCCAATCCATGGCTATCCCGGACACAACATCCAGATCAAAAGCCTGAAGGAACGCCTCCCACTCGCCCTTGTTTCAGAGGCCCTCTCGGGCTGTACATCCAGCCGGCCATACCCTAGGCGCCACTCATAAGCTGAGTTTGTGTATTCAGACTTCTGTGCCCACAGCCTGGACCCACACAACATCCAGGCTAGGGCCTCTGGACCAAACAGCGAAAGATTGTGCCTGCCCTCTCCAAGGAAAGTGTGCCCAATCCATTGACCACAACCCTACAGGTTAGGGAAAAGCTCCAAGGTCCCTGAGGCCATCAATAGTATAGGCCACCCTGGACTAAGAGGGGCTCTCTGACACCAGCGGAGCAACTATCTCCACTTAGACTCTCAGACAGTGTCCCCAGAGACAGAAGGTTGAAATGGACAGGCCCCCAGGCCCTAATCTGAACCTTAGCTTTGGTTTCCATGTTTCCGTTCTCAGAGGACTGTTTTCGTAGACCAGCACATGGGGCTTTTCTGAGGCACCAAACCAAACATCTCTCATCTCCACATGGGCAGCTTTCTTACTGGGATGTATCAAACACTTCAGGTAGGAGAGTTCCGCAGGGCCACTGAACAACCAGCACATTCCAAGGTCTCCATGGACCCAAACGCACATTATGACGCATCCTCAGGAGAGGCCATTTCAACTCAGCCCCCTGGGTCGCGTGTTCCAGAGGCAGCAGATCAAACATATCTTGTCGCTAATAGCCAATGGGAATGCGAGGCATGCTGTACAGGGATCCATCCTTCGAACCCTGCTCTCCAGTCCTTCCATATGTTATGTCCTGGAGCCATGCAACAGGACTCGAATGTCCCGCAGAAGGAAACCTTGTGGTTTGGGGCAACCTCCAAACTCTGCGTGGGTAAACTTCCTTGGCCTCATGAGGCCCCCACTTCATGAAGGTGCCATCATGGACACATACGCCAGCCTCAGCCAACGTCTGATCCTCAGCCTGACTTCAGATGCAGGAGATTTTGATTCAGCCTCTGCAGAGTGGGCCTGCTCTGCCCTTGGCTCCAATCCTCACACTAGCTTGTGTTTTCAGACTTCCGTCCTCACACTCCTGGCCCACAAACCCTCCCTACTGGGAATTCTGGGGCCACAATGAAGCACTATGCCTGCCTCCCAGGATAAAAACATTTTCTATGGCGCTGCCCAGAAACCACAAATGAGGATCAAACTGCTTGGCCCTCGGCACCACCCCAATTGCATAGGCTACCTTAAACAGTGATGCTCGGTCGCAAATAGCCTGAGCCCAGACCTTCCAACAGACACCGACACAGCTGGCTGCACACCCAGCACATTGGACCCGCCACTGCCTTAGGCCACCATCCATTCCCAACCTGGGTTTTCAGTCATCGGAACCTAGACCTTATCTCCAATCCCTGCACAGGGGGGAACCTGATGCACAAGTCAGAACCCCTCCTACCCCATGGCAAGAAACCTTGCTGCTGGCAGTGAGTCAAACCTTCAGTGTAGGAGAAAACGGCATGGACCATGAGGCCACGCCCAAGCGTGAGGGCCGCCTTGGGCACAAACACACATTGTGACCCTCAGCGTGAGTACCTTATTCAAGTAACGCCTCTCAGTGACTGGACCAAGAGCCCGCATATGTGGCTTGACATGCCCATAGGCGACCAAGAACTAACTAGATGGTGTGTATTCCAGTTGAGGGAACCCACTGCTGTGCTCTAGAGTCCCTCTCCTGGGGGGTCCCCTGTGCAGAAAACAGTACTCTTCATTCCCACAGAATGAACACAAACACTTGGGAGCTTGGACAATCCCCCGAGAGGAAGGCTCTTCCTCGGCCTCTGAGACAACCCCTACCCTCACCGGACACTGTAAACGCAACACCCGGAGACAAAATCCTGAGTGACTGCCTCCCACTTGCCCTACTTTGATTTCCAGAGGATCTCCCCTCACGGACTAGAGATCAGGCCTGCCATTACATTGGCCCCTAGCTGAGCCAAGTTTGCTTTTTCAGACATCTGTCCCCACAGCCCTGGCAAACACAGCCTCTAGGCTGGGTCCTCTGGAGCCATACCACAGGACCGTGCCTGCTCTCTCCTGGGAAACTGTGTCCATTCCTTTGGCCACACACCTCCAGAATATGAGAAACCTCAAGGCCTCCGAGGACATCCCACTACTGGGAGCCTCACTGGACTCACAGGGGCATTCGGACACAAGCTGAGCAGCTACATCCATGAATGCATGCACACAGATGTCAACAGAGATAGAAGGTTGAGCCGGACAGGCCTTTAGGCCGTAGTCTCAACTCTTGCTTTGGTTTCCAGGTGTCACTCCTCAGAGGCTGTGGTTCGAAGAACAGGGTATGGGGCTTTCCTGAGGCACGGAACAGAACTCCTCTCGTCTCCACATGGGAAGTTGCCTTGTTGGAGCAGTGTCAAACACCTCATGTTGGAGAATCCTGCAGAGTCCCTGAGCCACCTCCACATTCCAAGGTCTCCCAGGCCACCAAGCCACAGTAGGACTCATCTTCAGGAGAGTCCATTTCAACTCTCCCCTCTGGGTAGCTCACCCAGGAGCCCGCAGATTGAGCCTGCCTTGTCCTGACTAAAGAGTGGGAATATGAGGTGGCTTTCCCAGGCATCCATGCTTAGACACCTGCTCTCGAGTCTTTCCATATGGGGCCTCTTGGAACCATCCAATAGGACTCGACTGTCGTGGAGAAGGTAACCTTCAGTTTTGGAGCAGTTCACAAATCCCATCGTAGGCAAAACTTTCTGGCCTCATCAAGACCCCACACCCTTCAGGAAGAGGCCATGCTGGACAAGAACTCTAGCCTGAGGCACGTCTCATAGTTGACATGACCTCAGTGCAGGAGATCTCGATTCAACCTCTGCAGAGTGGGCCTGCCGTGCCCTCGGTCCCAAACCTCACGCTAGCTTGTGTTTTCAGACTTCCTTCCTCACACTCCTGGCAAACAAGCCCTCCGGACTAGGAACTCCAGAACCAAAACCCAGCCCAGTGTCTGCCCAACGGAAGAAAAACGTTTCCCTGTGGGGCTCTCCAGAAAACCCAGATGAGGATCAACCTGCTCGGGCGTCGACGGTACCCGAACTGGATAGGCTGCTCTGGGCACTCATGCTCTGCCTGACACAGCCTGAAGCCAGACGTCCAGACAGACAAGGAGACAGCTGGCCGCACACCCAGCACTTCGGACACGCCATGGTCTTATGCCGTCACCTCATCCTATCCTTGGTTTTCAGATATCTGAACCTAGACATTATATCAATTCTCCACACAGCTGGGTATAGCAAGCACAAAGCAGAACTCCTCCTTCCCCATGGCTGTCAAGCTTGCTCTTGGCATGGAGTCACACCTTCAGGGTGGGAGAAACCTTCATGGCCCCTGATGCCACGCCCAAACTTGAGTGCTGCTTGGGCACAAATTCACACTGTGACCCTCAGCATGAGCCCCATGTCAAAGAAAGGCCTGTCAGGGCCTGGACCAAGAGCCCACATATGGGGCTTGCCAAGCCCCTATGCACCCAATCCTCACCACGATTTGAATTTTCCAGTCGCCCCGCCCGTACCTGGAGTTCTGCTCTGGAATCCCTTTCTTGGAGAGACCCATGAGCCAGACAACACGACTCCACCCTTCCCACAAAATGACCCCAAACTCTTGGGAGCTGGGACAAATCCCCAGAGAGGGATACTCGTCCACAGTACCTGAGGCCACCGCTCCAATCCACGGCTATCCCGGACACAACATCCAGAGACAAAAGTCTGAAGGAACGCCTCCCACTCGCCCTTGTTTCAGAGGCCCAGGAGCTCCCTCTCGGGCTGTACATCTGGCCGGCCATACCCTAGGCGCCACTCATAAGCTGAGTTTGTGTATTCAGACTTCTGTGCCCACAGCCTGGACCCATACAACATCCAGGCTAGGGCCTCTGGACCAAACAGCGAAAGATTGTGCCTGCCCTCTCCAAGGAAAGTGTGCCCAATCCATTGACCACAACCCTACAGGTTAGGGAAAAGCTCCAAGGTCCCTGAGGCCATCAATAGTATAGGCCACCCTGGACTAAGAGGGGCTCTCTGACACCAGCGGAGCAACTATCTCCACTTAGACTCTCAGACAGTGTCCCCAGAGACAGAAGGTTGAAATGGACAGGCCCCCAGGCCCTAATCTGAACCTTAGCTTTGGTTTCCATGTTTCCGTTCTCAGAGGACTGTTTTCGTAGACCAGCACATGGGGCTTTTCTGAGGCACCAAACCAAACATCTCTCATCTCCACATGGGCAGCTTTCTTACTGGGATGTATCAAACACTTCAGGTAGGAGAGTTCCGCAGGGCCACTGAACAACCAGCACATTCCAAGGTCTCCATGGACCCAAACACACATTATGACGCATCCTCAGGAGAGGCCATTTCAACTCAGCCCCCTGGGTCGCGTGTTCCAGAGTCAGCAGATCAAACATATCTTGTCGCTAATAGCCAATGGGAATGCGAGGCATGCTGTACAGGGATCCATCCTTCGAACCCTGCTCTCCAGTCCTTCCATATGGTATGTCCTGGAGCCATGCAACAGGACTCGAATGTCCCGCAGAAGGAAACCTTGTGCTTTGGGGCAACCTCCAAACTCAGCGTGGGAAAACTTCCTTGGCCTCATGAGGCCCCCACTTCATGAAGGTGCCATCATGGACACATACGCCAGCCTCAGCCAACGTCTGATCCTCAGCCTGACTTCAGATGCAGGAGATTTTGATTCAGCCTCTGCAGAGTGGGTCTGCTCTGCCCTTGGCTCCAATCCTCACACTAGCTTGTGTTTTCAGACTTCCGTCCTCACACTCCTGGCCCACAAACCCTCCCTACTGGGAATTCTGGGGCCACAATGAAGCACTGTGCCTGCCTCTCAGGAGAAAAACCTTGTCTATGGCGCTGCCCAGAAAACCCAAATGAGGATCAAACTGCTTGGCCCTCGGCAACACCCCAATTGCATAGGCTACCTTAAACAGTGATGCTCGGTCGCAAATAGCCTGAGCCCAGACCTTCCAACGGACACCGACACAGCTGGCTGCACACCCAGCACATTGGACCCACCACTGCCTTAGGCCACCATCCATTCCCAACCTGGGTTTTCAGTCATCGGAACCTAGACCTTATCTCCAATCCCTGCACAGGGGGGAACCTGATGCACAAGTCAGAACCCCTCCTTCCCCCTGGCAAGAAACCTTGCTGCTGGCAGTGAGTCAAACCTTCAGTGTAGGAGAAAACGGCATGGCCCATGAGGCCACGCCCAAGCGTGAGGGCCGCCTTGGGCACAAACACACATTGTGACCCTCAGCGTGAGTACCTTATTCAAGTAACGCCTCTCAGTGACTGGACCAAGAGCCCGCATATGTGGCTTGCCATGCCCATAGGCACCCAGGACTAACTAGATGGTGTGTATTCCAGTTGAGGGAACCCACTGCTGTGCTCTAGAGTCCCTCTCCTGGGGGGTCCCCTGTGGCAGAAAACAGTACTCTTCATTCCCACAGAATGAACACAAACACTTGGGAGCTTGTACAATCCCCCGAGAGGAAGGCTCTTCCTCGGCCTCTGAGACCACCCCTACCCTGACCGGACACTGTAAACGCAACACCCAGAGACAAAATCCTGAGTGACTGCCTCCCACTTGCCCTACTTTGATTTCCAGAGGATCTCCCCTCACGGACTAGAGATCAGGCCTGCCATTACATTGGCCCCTAGCTGAGCCAAGTTTGCTTTTTCAGACATCTGTCCCCACAGCCCTGGCAAACACAGCCTCTAGGCTGGGTCCTCTGGAGCCATACCACAGGACCGTGCCTGCTCTCTCCTGGGAAACTGTGTCCATTCCTTTGGCCACACACCTCCAGAATATGAGAAACCTCAAGGCCTCCGAGGACATCCCACTACTGGGAGCCACACTGGACTCACAGGGGCATTCGGACACAAGTTGAGCAGCTACATCCATGAATGCATGCACACAGATGTCAACAGAGATAGAAGGTTGAGCCGGACAGGCCTTTAGGCCGTAGTCTCAACTCTTGCTTTGGTTTCCAGGTGTCACTCCTCAGAGGCTGTGGTTCGAAGACAGGGTATGGGGCTTTCCTGAGGCACGGAACAGAACTCCTCTCGTCTCCACATGGGAAGTTGCCTTGTTGGAGCCGTGTCAAACACCTCATGTTGGAGAAACCTGCAGAGTCCCTGAGCCACCTCCACATTCCAAGGTCTCCCAGGCCACCAAGCTACTGTAGGACTCATCTTCAGGAGAGTCCATTTCAACTCTCCCCTCTGGGTAGCTCACCCAGGAGCCCGCAGATTGAGCCTGCCTTGTCCTGACTAAAGAGTGGGAATATGAGGTGGCGTTCCCAGGCATCCATGCTTAGACACCTGCTCTCGAGTCTTTCCATATGGGGCCTCTTGGAACCATCCAATAGGACTCGACTGTCGTGCAGAAGGTAACCTTCAGTTTTGGAGCAGTTCACAAATCCCATCGTAGGCAAAACTTTCTGGCCTCATGAAGCCCCCACACCCTTCAGGAAGAGGCCATGCTGGACAAGAACTCTAGCCTGAGGCACGTCTCATAGTTGACATGACCTCAGTGCAGGAGATCTCGATTCAGCCTCTGCAGAGTGGGCCTGCCGTGCCCTCGGTCCCAAACCTCACGCTAGCTTGTGTTTTCAGACTTCCTTCCTCACACTCCTGGCAAACAAGCCCTCCGGACTAGGAAATCCAGAACCAAAACCCAGCCCAGTGTCTGCCCAACGGAAGAAAAACGTTTCCCTGTGGGGCTCTCCAGAAAACCCAGATGAGGATCAACCTGCTCGGGCCTCGACGGTACCCGAACTGGATAAACTGCTCTTGGCACTCATGCTCTGCCTGACACTGCCTGAAGCCAGACGACCAGACAGACAAGGAGACAGCTGGCCGCACACCCAGCACTTCGGACACGCCATGGTCTTATGCCGTCACCTCATCCTATCCTTGGTTTTCAGATATCTGAACCTAGACATTATATCAATTCTCCACACAGCTGGGTATAGCAAGCACAAAGCAGAACTCCTCCTTCCCCATGGCTGTCAAGCTTGCTCTTGGCATGGAGTCACACCTTCAGGGTGGGAGAAACCTTCATGGCCCCTGATGCCACGCCCAAACTTGAGTGCTGCTTGGGCACAAATTCAAACTGTGACCCTCAGCATGAGCCCCATGTCAAAGAAAGGCCTGTCAGGGCCTGGACAAGAGCCCACATATGGGGCTTGCCAAGCCCCTATGCACCCAATCCTCACCACGGTTTGAATTTTCCAGTCGCCCCGCTCGTACCTGGAGCTCTGCTCTGGAATCCCTTTCTTGGAGAGACCCATGAGCCAGACAACACGACTCCACCCTTCCCACAAAATGACCCCAAACTCTTGGGAGCTGGGACAAATCCCCAGAAAGGGATACTCGTCCACAGTACCTGAGGCCACCGCTCCAATCCACGGCTATCCCGGACACAACATCCAGAGACAAAGCCTGAAGGAACGCCTCCCACTCGCCCTTGTTTCAGAGGCCCAGGAGCTCCCTCTCGGGCTGTACATCTGGCCGGCCATACTCTAGGCGCCACTCATAAGCTGAGTTTGTGTATTCAGACTTCTGTGCCCACAGCCTGGACCCACACAACATCCAGGCTAGGGCCTCTGGACCAAACAGCGAAAGATTGTGCCTGCCCTCTCCAAGGAAAGTGTGCCCAATCCATTGACCACAACCCTACAGGTTAGGGAAAAGCTCCAAGGTCCCTGAGGCCATCAATAGTATAGGCCACCCTGGACTAAGAGGGGCTCTCTGACACCAGCGGAGCAACTATCTCCACTTAGACTCTCAGACAGTGTCCCCAGAGACAGAAGGTTGAAATGGACAGGCCCCCAGGCCCTAATCTGAACCTTAGCTTTGGTTTCCATGTTTCCGTTCTCAGAGGACTGTTTTCGTAGACCAGCACATGGGGCTTTTCTGAGGCACCAAACCAAACATCTCTCATCTCCACATGGGCAGCTTTCTTACTGGGATGTATCAAACACTTCAGGTAGGAGAGTTCCGCAGGGCCACTGAACAACCAGCACATTCCAAGGTCTCCATGGACCCAAACGCACATTATGACGCATCCTCAGGAGAGGCCATTTCAACTCAGCCCCCTGGGTCGCGTGTTCCAGAGGCAGCAGATCAAACATATCTTGTCGCTAATAGCCAATGGGAATGCGAGGCATGCTGTACAGGGATCCATCCTTCGAACCCTGCTCTCCAGTCCTTCCATATGGTATGTCCTGGAGCCATGCAACAGGACTCGAATGTCCCGCAGAAGGAAACCTTGTGCTTTGGGGCAACCTCCAAACTCAGCGTGGGAAAACTTCCTTGGCCTCATGAGGCCCCCACTTCATGAAGGTGCCATCATGGACACATACGCCAGCCTCAGCCAACGTCTGATCCTCAGCCTGACTTCAGATGCAGGAGATTTTGATTCAGCCTCTGCAGAGTGGGCCTGCTCTGCCCTTGGCTCCAATCCTCACACTAGCTTGTGTTTTCAGACTTCCGTCCTCACACTCCTGGCCCACAAACCCTCCCTACTGGGAATTCTGGGGCCACAATGAAGCACTGTGCCTGCCTCCCAGGAGAAAAACCTTGTCTATGGCGCTGCCCAGAAACCCCAAATGAGGATCAAACTGCTTGGCCCTCGGCAACACCCCAATTTCATAGGCTACCTTAAACAGTGATGCTCTGTCGCAAATAGCCTGAGCCCAGACCTTCCAACAGACACCGACACAGCTGGCTGCACACCCAGCACATTGGACCCGCCACTGCCTTAGGCCACCATCCATTCCCAACCTGGGTTTTCAGTCATCGGAACCTAGACCTTATCTCCAATCCCTGCACAGGGGGGAACCTGATGCACAAGTCAGAACCCCTCCTTCCCCCTGGCAAGAAACCTTGCTGCTGGCAGTGAGTCAAACCTTCAGTGTAGGAGAAAACGGCATGGCCCATGAGGCCACGCCCAAGCGTGAGGGCCGCCTTGGGCACAAACACACATTGTGACCCTCAGCGTGAGTACCTTATTCAAGTAACGCCTCTCAGTGACTGGACCCAGAGCCCGCATATGTGGCTTGCCATGCCCATAGGCACCCAGGACTAACTAGATGGTGTGTATTCCAGTTGAGGGAACCCACTGCTGTGCTCTAGAGTCCCTCTCCTGGGGGGTCCCCTGTGGCAGAAAACAGTACTCTTCATTCCCACAGAATGAACACAAACACTTGGGAGCGTGGAAATCCCCCGAGAGGAAGGCTCTTCCTCGGCCTCTGAGACAACCCCTACCCTGACCGGACACTGTAAACGCAACACCCAGAGACAAAATCCTGAGTGACTGCCTCCCACTTGCCCTACTTTGATTTCCAGAGGATCTCCCCTCACGCACTAGAGATCAGGCCTGCCATTACATTGGCCCCTAGCTGAGCCAAGTTTTCTTTTTCAGACATCTGTCCCCACAGCCCTGGCAAACACAGCCTCTAGGCTGCGTCCTCTGGAGCCATACCACAGGACCGTGCCTGCTCTCTCCTGGGAAACTGTGTCCATTCCTTTGGCCACACACCTCCAGAATATGAGAAACCTCAAGGCCTCCGAGGACATCCCACTACTGGGAGCCTCACTGGACTCACAGGGGCATTCGGACACAAGCTGAGCAGCTACATCCATGAATGCATGCACACAGATGTCAACAGAGATAGAAGGTTGAGCCGGACAGGCCTTTAGGCCGTAGTCTCAACTCTTGCTTTGGTTTCCAGGTGTCACTCCTCAGAGGCTGTGGTTCGAGGAACAGGGTATGGGGCTTTCCTGAGGCACGGAACAGAACTCCTCTCGTCTCCACATGGGAAGTTGCCTTGTTGGAGCCGTGTCAAACACCTCATGTTGGAGAATCCTGCAGAGTCCCTGAGCCACCTCCACATTCCAAGGTCTCCCAGGCCACCAAGACACAGTAGGACTCTTCTTCAGGAGAGTCCATTTCAACTCTCCCCTCTGGGTAGCTCACCCAGGAGCCCGCAGATTGAGCCTGCCTTGTCCTGACTAAAGAGTGGGAATATGAGGTGGCGTTCCCAGGCATCCATGCTTAGACACCTGCTCTCGAGTCTTTCCATATGGGGCCTCTTGGAACCATCCAATAGGACTCGACTGTCGTGCAGAAGGTAACCTTCAGTTTTGGAGCAGTTCACAAATCCCATCGTAGGCAAAACTTTCTGGCCTCATGAAGCCCCCACACCCTTCAGGAAGAGGCCATGCTGGACAAGAACTCTAGCCTGAGGAAAGTCTCATAGTTGACATGACCTCAGTGCAGGAGATCTCGATTCAGCCTCTGCAGAGTGGGCCTGCCGTGCCCTCGGTCCCAAACCTCACGCTAGATTGTGTTTTCAGACTTCCTTCCTCACACTCCTGGCAAACAAGCCCTCCGGACTAGGAACTCCAGAACCAAAACCCAGCCCAGTGTCTGCCCAACGGAAGAAAAACGTTTCCCTGTGGGGCTCTCCAGAAAACCCAGATGAGGATCAACCTGCTCGGGCCTCGACGGTACCCGAACTGGATAGGCTGCTCTGGGCACTCATGCTCTGCCTGACACAGCCTGAAGCCAGACGTCCAGACAGACAAGGAGACAGCTGGCCGCACACCCAGCACTTCGGACACGCCATGGTCTTATGCCGTCACCTCATCCTAACCTTGGTTTTCAGATATCTAAACCTAGACATTATATCAATTCTCCACACAGCTGGGTATAGCAAGCACAAAACAGAACTCCTCCTTCCCCATGGCTGTCAAGCTTTCTCTTGGCATGGAGTCACACCTTCAGGGTGGGAGAAACCTTCATGGCCCCTGATGCCACGCCCAAACTTGAGTGCTGCTTGGGCACAAATTCACACTGTGACCCTCAGCATGAGCCCCATGTCAAAGAAAGGCCTGTCAGGGCCTGGACCAAGAGCCCACATATGGGGCTTGCCAAGCCCCTATGCACCCAATCCTCACCACGGTTTGAATTTTCCAGTTGCCCCGCCCGTACCTGGAGCTCTGCTCTGGAATCCCTTTCTTGGACAGACCCATGAGCCAGACAACAGGACTCCACCCTTCCCACAAAATGACCCCAAACTCTTGGGAGCTGGGACAAATCCCCAGAGAGGGATACTCGTCCACAGTACCTGAGGCCACCGCTCCAATCCACGGCTATCCCGGACACAACATCCAGAGACAAAAGCCTGAAGGAACGCCTCCCACTCGCCCTTGTTTCAGAGGCCCAGGAGCTCCCTCTCGGGCTGTACATCCGGCCTGCCATACCCTAGGCGCCACTCATAAACTGAGTTTGTGTATTCAGACTACTGTACCCACAGCCTGGACCCACACAACATCCAGGCTAGGGACTCTGGACCAAATGGCGTAAGATTGTGCCTGCCCTCTACAAGGAAAGTGTGCCCAATCCATTGACCACAACCCTACAGGTTAGAGAAAAGCTCCAAGGTCCCTGAGGCCATCAATAGTATAGGCCACCCTGGGCTAAGAGGGGCTCTCTGACACCAGCGGAGCAACTATCTCCACTTAGACTCTCAGACAGTGTCCCCAGAGACAGAAGGTTGAAATGGACAGGCCCCCAGGCCCTAATCTGAACCTTAGCTTTGGTTTCCATGTTTCCGTTCTCAGAGGACTGTTTTCGTAGACCAGCACATGGGGCTTTTCTGAGGCACCAAACCAAACATCTCTCATCTCCACATGGGCAGCTTTCTTACTGGGATGTATCAAACTCTTCAGGTAGGAGAGTTCCGCAGGGCCACTGAACAACCAGCACATTCCAAGGTCTCCATGGACCCAAACGCACATTATGACGCATCCTCAGGAGAGGCCATTTCAACTCAGCCCCCTGGGTCGCGTGTTCCAGAGGCAGCAGATCAAACATATCTTGTCGCTAATAGCCAATGGGAATGCGAGGCATGCTGTACAGGGATCCATCCTTCGAACCCTTCTCTCCAGTCCTTCCATATGGTATGTCCTGGAGCCATGCAACAGGACTCGAATGTCCCGCAGAAGGAAACCTTGTGCTTTGGGGCAACCTCCAAACTCAGCGTGGGAAAACTTCCTTGGCCTCATGAGGCCCCCACTTCATGAAGGTGCCATCATGGACACATACGCCAGCCTCAGCCAACGTCTGATCCTCAGCCTGACTTCAGATGCAGGAGATTTTGATTCAGCCTCTGCAGAGTGGGCCTGCTCTGCCCTTGGCTCCAATCCTCACACTAGCTTGTGTTTTCAGACTTCCGTCCTCACACTCCTGGCCCACAAACCCTCCCTACTGGGAATTCTGGGGCCACAATGAAGCACTGTGCCTGCCTCCCAGGAGAAAAACCTTGTCTATGGCGCTGCCCAGAAACCCCAAATGAGGATCAAACTGCTTGGCCCTCGGCAACACCCCAATTGCATAGGCTACCTTAAACAATGATGCTCTGTCGCAAATAGCCTGAGCCCAGACCTTCCAACAGACACCGACACAGCTGGCTGCACACCCAGCACATTGGACCCGCCACTGCCTTAGGCCACCATCCATTCCCAACCTGGGTTTTCAGTCATCGGAACCTAGACCTTATCTCCAATCCCTGCACAGGGGGGAACCTGATGCACAAGTCAGAACCCCTCCTTCCCCATGGCAAGAAACCTAGCTGCTGGCAGTGAGTCAAACCTTCAGTGTAGGAGAAAACGGCATGGCCCATGAGGCCACGCCCAAGCGTGAGGGCCGCCTTGGGCACAAACACACATTGTGACCCTCAGCGTGAGTACCTTATTCAAGTAACGCCTCTCAGTGACTGGACCCAGAGCCCGCATATGTGGCTTGCCATGCCCATAGGCACCCAGGACTAACTAGATGGTGTGTATTCCAGTTGAGGGAACCCACTGCTGTGCTCTAGAGTCCCTCTCCTGGGGGGTCCCCTGTGGCAGAAAACAGTACTCTTCATTCCCACAGAATGAACACAAACACTTGGGAGCTTGGACAATCCCCCGAGAGGAAGGCTCTTCCTCGGCCTCTGAGACAACCCCTACCCTGACCGGACACTGTAAACGCAACACCCAGAGACAAAATCCTGAGTGACTGCCTCCCACTTGCCCTACTTTGATTTCCAGAGGATCTCCCCTCACGGACTAGAGATCAGGCCTGCCATTACATTGGCCTAGCTGAGCCAAGTTTGCTTTTTCAGACATCTGTCCCCACAGCCCTGGCAAACACAGCCTCTAGGCTGCGTCCTCTGGAGCCATACCACAGGACCGTGCCTGCTCTCTCCTGGGAAACTGTGTCCATTCCTTTGGCCACACACCTCCAGAATATGAGAAACCTCAAGGCCTCCGAGGACATCCCACTACTGGGAGCCTCACTGGACTCACAGGGGCATTCGGACACAAGCTGAGCAGCTACATCCATGAATGCATGCACACAGATGTCAACAGAGATAGAAGGTTGAGCCGGACAGGCCTTTAGGCCGTAGTCTCAACTCTTGCTTTGGTTTCCAGGTGTCACTCCTCAGAGGCTGTGGTTCGAAGAACAGGGTATGGGGCTTTCCTGAGGCACGGAACAGAACTCCTCTCGTCTCCACATGGGAAGTTGCCTTGTTGGAGCCGTGTCAAACACCTCATGTTGGAGAATCCTGCAGAGTCCCTGAGCCACCTCCACATTCCAAGGTCTCCCAGGCCACCAAGACACAGTAGGACTCTTCTTCAGGAGAGTCCATTTCAACTCTCCCCTCTGGGTAGCTCACCCAGGAGCCCGCAGATTGAGCCTGCCTTGTCCTGACTAAAGAGTGGGAATATGAGGTGGCGTTCCCAGGCATCCATGCTTAGACACCTGCTCTCGAGTCTTTCCATATGGGGCCTCTTGGAACCATCCAATAGGACTCGACTGTCGTGCAGAAGGTAACCTTCAGTTTTGGAGCAGTTCACAAATCCCATCGTACGCAAAACTTTCTGGCCTCATGAAGCCCCCACACCCTTCAGGAAAAGGCCATGCTGGACAAGAACTCTAGCCTGAGGAACGTCTCATAGTTGACATGACCTCAGTGCAGGAGATCTCGATTCAGCCTCTGCAGAGTGGGCCTGCCGTGCCCTCGGTCCCAAACCTCACGCTAGCTTGTGTTTTCAGACTTCCTTCCTCACACTCCTGGCAAACAAGCCCTCCGGACTAGGAACTCCAGAACCAAAACCCAGCCCAGTGTCTGCCCAACGGAAGAAAAACGCTTCCCTGTGGGGCTCTCCAGAAAACCCAGATGAGGATCAACCTGCTCGGGCCTCGACGGTACCCGAACTGGATAGGCTGCTCTGGGCACTCATGCTCTGCCTGACACAGCCTGAAGCCAGACGTCCAGACAGACAAGGAGACAGATGGCCGCACACCCAGCACTTCGGACACGCCATGGTCTTATGCCGTCACCTCATCCTAACCTTGGTTTTCAGATATCTGAACCTAGACATTATATCAATTCTCCACACAGCTGGGTATAGCAAGCACAAAACAGAACTCCTCCTTCCCCATGGCTGTCAAGCTTGCTCTTGGCATGGAGTCACACCTTCAGGGTGGGAGAAACCTTCATGGCCCCTGATGCCACGCCCAAACTTGAGTGCTGCTTGGGCACAAATTCACACTGTGACCCTCAGCATGAGCCCCATGTCAAAGAAAGGCCTGTCAGGGCCTGGACCAAGAGCCCACATATGGGGCTTGCCAAGCCCCTATGCACCCAATCCTCACCACGGTTTGAATTTTCCAGTCGCCCCGCCCGTACCTGGAGCTCTGCTCTGGAATTCCTTTCTTGGAGAGACCCATGAGCCAGACAACACGACTCCCCCCTTCCCACAAAATGACCCCAAACTCTTGGGAGCTGGGACAAATCCCCAGAGAGGGATACTCGTCCACAGTACCTGAGGCCACCGCTCCAATCCACGGCTATCCCGGACACAACATCCAGAGACAAAAGGCTGAAGGAACGCCTCCCATTCGCCCTTGTTTCAGAGGCCCAGGAGCTCCCTCTCGGGCAGTACATCCGGCCGGCCATACCCTAGGCGCCACTCATAAGCTGAGTTTGTGTATTCAGACTTCTGTGCCAACAGCCTGGACCCACACAACATCCAGGCTAGGGCCTCTGGACCAAACAGGGAAAGATTGTGCCTGCCCTCTCCAAGGAAAGTGTGCCCAATCCATTGACCACAACCCTACAGGTTAGGGAAAAGCTCCAAGGTCGCTGAGGCCATCAATAGTATAGGCCACCCTGGACTAAGAGGGGCCCTCTGACACCAGCGGAGCAACTATCTCCACTTAGACTCTCAGAGAGTGTCCCCAGAGACAGAAGGTTGAAATGGACAGGCCCCCAGGCCCTACTGGGGATTCCCTACTGGGAATTCTGGGGCCACAATGAAGCACTGTGCCTGCCTCCCAGGAGAAAAACATTGTCTATGGCGCTGCCCAGAAACCCCAAATGAGGATCAAACTGCTTGGCCCTCGGCAACACCCCAATTGCATAGGCTACCTTAAACAGTGATGCTCTGTCGCAAATAGCCTGAGCCCAGACCTTCCAACAGACACCGACACAGCTGGCTGCACACCCAGCACATTGGACCCGCCACTGCCTTAGGCCACCATCCATTCCCAACCTGGGTTTTCAGTCATCGGAACCTAGACCTTATCTCCAATCCCTGCACAGGGGGGAACCTGATGCACAAGTCAGAACCCCTCCTTCCCCATGGCAAGAAACCTTGCTGCTGGCAGTGAGTCAAACCTTCAGTGTAGGAGAAAACGGCATGGCCCATGAGGCCACGCCCAAGCGTGAGGGCCGCCTTGGGCACAAACACACATTGTGACCCTCAGCGTGAGTACCTTATTCAAGTAACGCCTCTCAGTGACTGGACCAAGAGCCCGCATATGTGGCTTGCCATGCCCATAGGCACCCAGGACTAACTAGATGGTGTGTATTCCAGTTGAGGGAACCCACTGCTGTGCTCTAGAGTCCCTCTCCTGGGGGGTCCCCTGTGGCAGAAAACAGTACTCTTCATTCCCACAGAATGAACACAAACACTTGGGAGCTTGGACAATCCCCCGAGAGGAAGGCTCTTCCTCGGCCTCTGAGACAACCCCTACCCTCACCGGACACTGTAAACGCGACACCCAGAGACAAAATCCTGAGTGACTGCCTCCCACTTGCCCTACTTTGATTTCCAGAGGATCTCCCCTCACGGACTAGAGATCAGGCCTGCCATTACATTGGCCCCTAGCTGAGCCAAGTTTGCTTTTTCAGACATCTGTCCCCACAGCCCTGGCAAACACAGCCTCTAGGCTGGGTCCTCTGGAGCCATACCAGAGGCCTGTGCCTGCTCTCTCCTGGGAAACTGTGTCCATTCCTTTGGCCACACACCTCCAGAATATGAGAAACCTCAAGGCCTCCGAGGACATCCCACTACTGGGAGCCTCACTGGACTCACAGGGGCATTCGGACACAAGCTGAGCAGCTACATCCATGAATGCATGCACACAGATGTCAACAGAGATAGAAGGTTGAGCCGGACAGGCCTTTAGGCCGTAGTCTCAACTCTTGCTTTGGTTTCCAGGTGTCACTCCTCAGAGGCTTTGGTTCGAAGAACAGGGTATGGGGCTTTCCTGAGGCACGGAACACAACTCCTCTCGTCTCCACATGGGAAGTTGCCTTGTTGGAGCCGTGTCAAACACCTCATGTTGGAGAATCCTGCAGAGTCCCTGAGCCACCTCCACATTCCAAGGTCTCCCAGGCCACCAAGCCACAGTAGGACTCATCTTCAGGAGAGTCCATTTCAACTCTCCCCTCTGGGTAGCTCACCCAGGAGCCCGCAGATTGAGCCTGCCTTGTCCTGACTAAAGAGTGGGAATATGAGGTGGCGTTCCCAGGCATCCATGCTTAGACACCTGCTCTCGAGTCTTTCCATATGGGGCCTCTTGGAACCATCCATAGGACTCGACTGTCGTGCAGAAGGTAACCTTCAGTTTTGGAGCAGTTCACAAATCCCATCGTAGGCAAAACTTTCTGGCCTCATGAAGCCCCCACACCCTTCAGGAAGAGGCCATGCTGGACAAGAACTCTAGCCTGAGGCACGTCTCATAGTTGACATGACCTCAGTGCAGGAGATCTCGATTCAGCCTCTGCAGAGTGGGCCTGCCGTGCCCTCGGTCCCAAACCTCACGCTAGCTTGTGTTTTCAGACTTCCTTCCTCACACTCCTGGCAAACAAGCCCTCCGGACTAGGAACTCCAGAACCAAAACCCAGCCCAGTGTCTGCCCAACGGAAGAAAAACGTTTCCTTGTGGGGCTCTCCAGAAAACCCAGATGAGGATCAACCTGCTCGGGCCTCGACGGTACCCGAACTGGATAGGCTGCTCTGGGGAACTCATGCTCTGCCTGACACAGCCTGAAGCCAGACGTCCAGACAGACAAGGAGACAGCTGGCCGCACACCCAGCACTTCGGACACGCCATGGTCTTATGCCGTCACCTCATCCTATCCTTGGTTTTCAGATATCTGAACCTAGACATTATATCAATTCTCCACACAGCTGGGTATAGCAAGCACAAAGCAGAACTCCTCCTTCCCCATGGCTGTCAAGCTTGCTCTTAGCATGGAGTCACACCTTCAGGGTGGGAGAAACCTTCATGGCCCCTGATGCCACGCCCAAACTTGAGTGCTGCTTGGGCACAAATTCACACTGTGACCCTCAGCATGAGCCCCATGTCAAAGAAAGGCCTGTCAGGGCCTGGACCAAGAGCCCACATATGGGGCTTGCCAAGCCCCTATGCACCCAATCCTCACCACGGTTTGAATTTTCCAGTCGCCCCGCCCGTACCTGGAGCTCTGCTCTGGAATTCCTTTCTTGGAGAGACCCATGAGCCAGACAACACGACTCCCCCCTTCCCACAAAATGACCCCAAACTCTTGGGAGCTGGGACAAATCCCCAGAGAGGGATACTCGTCCACAGTACCTGAGGCCACCGCTCCAATCCACGGCTATCCCGGACACAACATCCAGAGACAAAAGGCTGAAGGAACGCCTCCCATTCGCCCTTGTTTCAGAGGCCCAGGAGCTCCCTCTCGGGCAGTACATCCGGCCGGCCATACCCTAGGCGCCACTCATAAGCTGAGTTTGTGTATTCAGACTTCTGTGCCAACAGCCTGGACCCACACAACATCCAGGCTAGGGCCTCTGGACCAAACAGGGAAAGATTGTGCCTGCCCTCTCCAAGGAAAGTGTGCCCAATCCATTGACCACAACCCTACAGGTTAGGGAAAAGCTGCAAGGTCGCTGAGGCCATCAATAGTATAGGCCACCCTGGACTAAGAGGGGCTCTCTGACACCAGCGGAGCAACTATCTCCACTTAGACTCTCAGAGAGTGTCCCCAGAGACAGAAGGTTGAAATGGACAGGCCCCCAGGCCCTAATCTGAACCTTAGCTTTGGTTTCCATGTTTCCGTTCTCAGAGGACTGTTTTCGTAGACCTGCACCTGGGGCTTTTCTGAGGCACCAAACCAAACCTCTCTCATCTCCACATGGGCAGCTTTCGTACTGGGATGTATCAAACACTTCAGGTAGGAGAGTTCCGCAGGGCCACTGAACAACCAGCACATTCCAAGGTCTCCATGGACCCAAACGCACATTATGACGCATCCTCAGGAGAGGCCATTTCAACTAAGCCCCCTGGGTCGCGTGTTCCAGAGGCAGCAGATCAAACATATCTTGTCGCTAATAGCCAATGGGAATGCGAGGCATGCTGTACAGGGATCCATCCTTCGAACCCTGCTCTCCAGTCCTTCCATAAGGTATGTCCTGGAGCCATGCAACAGGACTCGAATGTCCCGCAGAAGGAAACCTTGTGGTTTGGGGCAACCTCCAAACTCAGCGTGGGAAAACTTCCTTGGCCTCATGAGGCCCCCACTTCATGAAGGTGCCATCATGGACACATACGCCAGCCTCAGCCATCGTCTGATCCTCAGCCTGACTTCAGATGCAGGAGATTTTGATTCAGCCTCTGCAGAGTGGGCCTGCTCTGCCCTTGGCTCCAATCCTCACACTAGCTTGTGTTTTCAGACTTCCGTCCTAACACTCCTGGCCCACAAGCCCTCCCTACTGGGAATTCTGGGGCCACAATGAAGCACTGTGCCTGCCTCCCAGGAGAAAAACATTGTCTATGGCGCTGCCCAGAAACCCCAAATGAGGATCAAACTGCTTGGCCCTCGGCAACACCCCAATTGCATAGGCTACCTTAAACAGTGATGCTCTGTCGCAAATAGCCTGAGCCCAGACCTTCCAACAGACACCGACACAGCTGGCTGCACACCCAGCACATTGGACCCGCCACTGCCTTAGGCCACCATCCATTCCCAACCTTGGTTTTCAGTCATCGGAACCTAGACCTTATCTCCAATCCCTGCACAGGGGGGAACCTGATGCACAAGTCAGAACCCATCCTTCCCCCTGGCAAGAAATCTTGCTGCTGGCAGTGAGTCAAACCTTCAGTGTAGGAGAAAACGGCATGGCCCATGAGGCCACGCCCAAGCGTGAGGGCCACCTTGGGCACAAACACACATTGTGACCCTCAGCGTGAGTACCTTATTCAAGTAACGCCTCTCAGTGACTGGAACAAGAGCCCGCATATGTGGCTTGCCATGCCCATAGGCACCCAGGACTAACTAGATGGTGTGTATTCCAGTTGAGGGAACCCACTGCTGTGCTCTAGAGTCCCTCTCCTGGGGGGTCCCCTGTGGCAGAAAACAGTACTCTTCATCCAACTCCCTCGGCTTCTGAGACCACCCCAACCCTGACCGGACACTGTAAACGCACACACCCAGAGACAAAATCCTGAGTGACTGCCTCCCACTTGCCCTACTTTGATTTCCAGAGGATCTCCCCTCACGGACTAGAGATCAGGCCTGCCATTACATTGGCCCCTAGCTGAGCCAAGTTTGCTTTTTCAGACATCTGTCCCCACAGCTCTGGCAAACACAGCCTCTAGGCTGGGTCCTCTGGAGCCATACCACAGGACCGTGCCTGCTCTCTCCTGGGAAACTGTGTCCATTCCTTTGGCCACACACCTCCAGAATATGAGAAACCTCAAGGCCTCCGAGGACATCCCACTACTGGGAGCCTCACTGGACTCACAGGGGCATTCGGACACAAGCTGAGCAGCTACATCCATGAATGCATGCACACAGATGTCAACAGAGATAGAAGGTTGAGCCGGACAGGCCTTTAGTCCGTAGTCTCAACTCTTGCTTTGGTTTCCAGGTGTCACTCCTCAGAGGCTGTGGTTCGAAGAACAGGGTATGGGGCTTTCCTGAGGCACGGAACAGAACTCCTCTCGTCTCCACATGGGATGTTTCCTTGTTGGAGCCGTGTCAAACACCTCATGTTGGAGAAACCTGCAGAGTCCCTGAGCCACCTCCACATTCCAAGGTCTCCCAGGCCACCAAGCTACTGTAGGACTCATCTTCAGGAGAGTCCATTTCAACTCTCCCCTCTGGGTAGCTCACCCAGGAGCCCGCAGATTGAGCCTGCCTTGTCCTGACTAAAGAGTGGGAATATGAGGTGGCGTTCCCAGGCATCCATGCTTAGACACCTGCTCTCGAGTCTTTCCATATGGGGCCTCTTCGAACCATCCAATAGGACTCGACTGTCGTGCAGAAGGTAACCTTCAGTTTTGGAGCAGTTCACAAATCCCATCGTAGGCAAAACTTTCTGGCCTCATGAAGCCCCCACACCCTTCAGGAAGAGGCCATGCTGGACAAGAACTCTAGCCTGAGGCACGTCTCATAGTTGACATGACCTCAGTGCAGGAGATCTCGATTCAGCCTCTGCAGAGTGGGCCTGCCGTGCCCTCGGTCCCAAACCTCATGCTAGCTTGTGTTTTCAGACTTCCTTCCTCACACTCCTGGCAAACAAGCCCTCCGGACTAGGAACTCCAGAACCAAAACCCAGCCCAGTGTCTGCCCAACGGAGAAAAACGCTTCCCTGTGGGGCTCTCCAGAAAACCCAGATGAGGATCAACCTGCTCGGGCCTCGACGGTACCCGAACTGGATAGGCTGCTCTGGGCACTCATGCTCTGCCTTACACAGCCTGAAGCCAGACGTCCAGAGAGACAAGGAGACAGCTGGCCGCACACCCAGCACTTCGGACACGCCATGGTCTTATGCCGTCACCTCATCCTAACCTTGGTTTTCAGATATCTGAACCTAGACATTATATCAATTCTCCACACAGCTGGGTATAGCAAGCACAAAACAGAACTCCTCCTTCCCCATGGCTGTCAAGCTTGCTCTTGGCATGGAGTCACACCTTCAGGGTGGGAGAAACCTTCATGGCCCCTGATGCCACGCCCAAACTTGAGTGCTGCTTGGGCACAAATTCACACTGTGACCCTCAGCATGAGCCCCATGTCAAAGAAAGGCCTGTCAGGGCCTGGACCAAGAGCCCACATATGGGGCTTGCCAAGCCCCTATGCACCCAATCCTCACCACGGTTTGAATTTTCCAGTCGCCCCGCCCGTACCTGGAGCTCTTCTCTGGAATCTCTTTCTTGGAGAGACCCATGAGCCAGACAACACGACTCCACCCTTCCCACAAAATGACCCCAAACTCTTGGGAGCTGGGACAAATCCCCAGAGAGGGATACTCGTCCACAGTACCTGAGGCCACCGCTCCAATCCACGGCTATCCCGGACACAACATCCAGAGACAAAAGCCTGAAAGAACGCCTCCCACTCGCCCATGTTTCAGAGGCCCAGGAGCTCCCTCTCGGGCTGTACATCCGGCCGGCCATACCCTAGGCGCCACTCATAAGCTGAGTTTGTGTATTCAGACTTCTGTGCCCACAGCCTGGACCCACACAACATCCAGGCTAGGGCCTCTGGACCAAACAGCGAAAGATTGTGCCTGCCCTCTCCAAGGAAAGCGTGCCCAATCCATTGACCACAACCCTACAGGTTAGGGAAAAGCTCCAAGTTCCCTGAGGCCATCAATAGTATAGGACACCCTGGACTAAGAGGGGCTCTCTGACACCAGCGGAGCAACTATCTCCACTTAGACTCTCAGACAGTGTCCCCAGAGACAGAAGGTTGAAATGGACAGGCCCCCAGGCCCTAATCTGAACCTTAGCTTTGGTTTCCAGGTTTCCGTTCTCAGAGGACTGTTTTCGTAGACCTGCACCTGGGGCTTTTCTGAGGCACCAAACCAAACATCTCTCATCTCCACATGGGCAGCTTTCGTACTGGGATGTATCAAACACTTCAGGTAGGAGAGTTCCGCAGGGCCACTGAACAACCAGCACATTCCAAGGTCTCCATGGACCCAAACGCACATTATGACGCATCCTCAGGAGAGGCCATTTCAACTCAGCCCCCTGGGTCGCGTGTTCCAGAGGCAGCAGATCAAACATATCTTGTCGCTAATAGCCAATGGGAATGCGAGGCATGCTGTACAGGGATCCATCCTTCGAACCCTGCTCTCCAGTCCTTCCATATAGTATGTCCTGGAGCCATGCAACAGGACTCGAATGTCCCGCAGAAGGAAACCTTGTGGTTTGGGGCAACCTCCAAACTCAGCGTGGGAAAACTTCCTTGGCCTCATGAGGCCCCCACTTCATGAAGGTGCCATCATGGACACATACTCCAGCCTCAGCCAACGTCTGATCCTCAGCCTGACTTCAGATGCAGGAGATTTTGATTCAGCCTCTGCAGAGTGGGCCTGCTCTGCCCTTGGCTCCAATCCTCACACTAGCTTGTGTTTTCAGACTTCCGTCCTCACACTCCTGGCCCACAAGCCCTCCCTACTGGGAATTCTGGGGCCACAATGAAGCACTGTGCCTGCCTCCCAGGAGAAAAACATTGTCTATGGCGCTGCCCAGAAACCCCAAATGAGGATCAAACTGCTTGGCCCTCGGCAACACCCCAATTGCATAGGCTACCTTAAACAGTGATGCTCTGTCGCAAATAGCCTGAGCCCAGACCTTCCAACAGACACCGACACAGCTGGCTGCACACCCAGCACATTGGACCCGCCACTGCCTTAGGCCACCATCCATTCCCAACCTGGGTTTTCAGTCATCGGAACCTAGACCTTATCTCCAATCCCTGCACAGGGGGGAACCTGATGCACAAGTCAGAACCCCTCCTTCCCCATGGCAAGAAACCTAGCTGCTGGCAGTGAGTCAAACCTTCAGTGTAGGAGAAAACGGCATGGCCCATGAGGCCACGCCCAAGCGTGAGGGCCGCCTTGGGCACAAACACACATTGTGACCCTCAGCGTGAGTACCTTATTCAAGTAACGCCTCTCAGTGACTGGACCAAGAGCCCGCATATGTGGCTTGCCATGCCCATAGGCACCCAGGACTAACTAGATGGTGTGTATTCCAGTTGAGGGAACCCACTGCTGTGCTCTAGAGTCCCTCTCCTGGGGGGTCCCCTGTGGCAGAAAACAGTACTCTTCATTCCCACAGAATGAACACAAACACTTGGGAGCTTGGACAATCCCCCGAGAGGAAGGCTCTTCCTCGGCCTCTGAGACAACCCCTACCCTCACCGGACACTGTAAACGCGACACCCAGAGACAAAATCCTGAGTGACTGCCTCCCACTTGCCCTACTTTGATTTCCAGAGGATCTCCCCTCACGGACTAGAGATCAGGCCTGCCATTACATTGGCCCCTAGCTGAGCCAAGTTTGCTTTTTCAGACATCTGTCCCCACAGCCCTGGCAAACACAGCCTCTAGGCTGGGTCCTCTGGAGCCATACCAGAGGACTGTGCCTGCTCTCTCCTGGGAAACTGTGTCCATTCCTTTGGCCACACACCTCCAGAATATGAGAAACCTCAAGGCCTCCGAGGACATCCCACTACTGGGAGCCTCACTGGACTCACAGGGGCATTCGGACACAAGCTGAGCAGCTACATCCATGAATGCATGCACACAGATGTCAACAGAGATAGAAGGTTGAGCCGGACAGGCCTTTAGGCCGTAGTCTCAACTCTTGCTTTGGTTTCCAGGTGTCACTCCTCAGAGGCTTTGGTTCGAAGAACAGGGTATGGGGCTTTCCTGAGGCACGGAACACAACTCCTCTCGTCTCCACATGGGAAGTTGCCTTGTTGGAGCCGTGTCAAACACCTCATGTTGGAGAATCCTGCAGAGTCCCTGAGCCACCTCCACATTCCAAGGTCTCCCAGGCCACCAAGCCACAGTAGGACTCATCTTCAGGAGAGTCCATTTCAACTCTCCCCTCTGGGTAGCTCACCCAGGAGCCCGCAGATTGAGCCTGCCTTGTCCTGACTAAAGAGTGGGAATATGAGGTGGCGTTCCCAGGCATCCATGCTTAGACACCTTTCCATATGGGGCCTCTTGGAACCATCCATAGGACTCGACTGTCGTGCAGAAGGTAACCTTCAGTTTTGGAGCAGTTCACAAATCCCATCGTAGGCAAAACTTTCTGGCCTCATGAAGCCCCCACACCCTTCAGGAAGAGGCCATGCTGGACAAGAACTCTAGCCTGAGGCACGTCTCATAGTTGACATGACCTCAGTGCAGGAGATCTCGATTCAGCCTCTGCAGAGTGGGCCTGCCGTGCCCTCGGTCCCAAACCTCACGCTAGCTTGTGTTTTCAGACTTCCTTCCTCACAATCCTGGCAAACAAGCCCTCCGGACTAGGAACTCCAGAACCAAAACCCAGCCCAGTGTCTGCCCAACGGAAGAAAAACGTTTCCTTGTGGGGCTCTCCAGAAAACCCAGATGAGGATCAACCTGCTCGGGCCTCGACGGTACCCGAACTGGATAGGCTGCTCTGGGGAACTCATGCTCTGCCTGACACAGCCTGAAGCCAGACGTCCAGACAGACAAGGAGACAGCTGGCCGCACACCCAGCACTTCGGACACGCCATGGTCTTATGCCGTCACCTCATCCTATCCTTGGTTTTCAGATATCTGAACCTAGACATTATATCAATTCTCCACACAGCTGGGTATAGCAAGCACAAAGCAGAACTCCTCCTTCCCCATGGCTGTCAAGCTTGCTCTTGGCATGGAGTCACACCTTCAGGGTGGGAGAAACCTTCATGGCCCCTGATGCCACGCCCAAACTTGAGTGCTGCTTGGGCACAAATTCACACTGTGACCCTCAGCATGAGCCCCATGTCAAAGAAAGGCCTGTCAGGGCCTGGACCAAGAGCCCACATATGGGGCTTGCCAAGCCCCTATGCACCCAATCCTCACCATGGTTTGAATTTTCCAGTCGCCCCGCCCGTACCTGGAGCTCTGCTCTGGAATTCCTTTCTTGGAGAGACCCATGAGCCAGACAACACGACTCCCCCCTTCCCACAAAATGACCCCAAACTCTTGGGAGCTGGGACAAATCCCCAGAGAGGGATACTCGTCCACAGTACCTGAGGCCACCGCTCCAATCCACGGCTATCCCGGACACAACATCCAGAGACAAAAGGCTGAAGGAACGCCTCCCATTCGCCCTTGTTTCAGAGGCCCAGGAGCTCCCTCTCGGGCAGTACATCCGGCCGGCCATACCCTAGGCGCCACTCATAAGCTGAGTTTGTGTATTCAGACTTCTGTGCCCACAGCCTGGACCCACACAACATCCAGGCTAGGGCCTCTGGACCAAACAGCGAAAGATTGTGCCTGCCCTCTCCAAGGAAAGTGTGCCCAATCCATTGACCACAACCCTACAGGTTAGGGAAAAGCTCCAAGTTCCCTGATGCCATCAATAGTATAGGCCACCCTGGACTAAGAGGGGCTCTCTGACACCAGCGGAGGAACTATCTCCACTTAGACTCTCAGAGAGTGTCCCCAGAGACAGAAGGTTGAAATGGACAGGCCCCCAGGCCCTAATCTGAACCTTAGCTTTGGTTTCCATGTTTCCGTTCTCAGAGGACTGTTTTCGTAGACCTGCACCTGGGGCTTTTCTGAGGCACCAAACCAAACCTCTCTCATCTCCACATGGGCAGCTTTCGTACTGGGATGTATCAAACACTTCAGGTAGGAGAGTTCCGCAGGGCCACTGAACAACCAGCACATTCCAAGGTCTCCATGGACCCAAACGCACATTATGACGCATCCTCAGGAGAGGCCATTTCAACTCAGCCCCCTGGGTCGCGTGTTCCAGAGGCAGCAGATCAAACATATCTTGTCGCTAATAGCCAATGGGAATGCGAGGCATGCTGTACAGGGATCCATCCTTCGAACCCTGCTCTCCAGTCCTTCCATAAGGTATGTCCTGGAGCCATGCAACAGGACTCGAATGTCCCGCAGAAGGAAACCTTGTGGTTTGGGGCAACCTCCAAACTCAGCGTGGGAAAACTTCCTTGGCCTCATGAGGCCGCCACTTCATGACGGTGCCATCATGGACACATACTCCAGCCTCAGCCATCGTCTGATCCTCAGCCTGACTTCAGATGCAGGAGATTTTGATTCAGCCTCTGCAGAGTGGGCCTGCTCTGCCCTTGGCTCCAATCCTCACACTAGCTTGTGTTTTCAGACTTCCGTCCTCACACTCCTGGCCCACAAGCCCTCCCTACTGGGAATTCTGGGGCCACAATGAAGCACTGTGCCTGCCTCCCAGGAGAAAAACATTGTCTATGGCGCTGCCCAGAAACCCCAAATGAGGATCAAACTGCTTGGCCCTCGGCAACACCCCAATTGCATAGGCTACCTTAAACAGTGATGCTCTGTCGCAAATAGCCTGAGCCCAGACCTTCCAACAGACACCGACACAGCTGGCTGCACACCCAGCACATTGGACCCGCCACTGCCTTAGGCCACCATCCATTCCCAACCTGGGTTTTCAGTCATCGGAACCTAGACCTTATCTCCAATCCCTGCACAGGGGGGAACCTGATGCACAAGTCAGAACCCCTCCTTCCCCATGGCAAGAAACCTAGCTGCTGGCAGTGAGTCAAACCTTCAGTGTAGGAGAAAACGGCATGGCCCATGAGGCCACGCCCAAGCGTGAGGGCCGCCTTGGGCACAAACACACATTGTGACCCTCAGCGTGAGTACCTTATTCAAGTAACGCCTCTCAGTGACTGGACCAAGAGCCCGCATATGTGGCTTGCCATGCACATAGGCACCCAGGACTAACTAGATGGTGTGTATTCCAGTTGAGGGAACCCACTGCTGTGCTCTAGAGTCCCTCTCCTGGGGGGTCCCCTGTGGCAGAAAACAGTACTCTTCATTCCCACAGAATGAACACAAACACTTGGGAGCTTGGACAATCCCCTGAGAGGAAGGCTCTTCCTCGGCCTCTGAGACAACCCCTACCCTCACCGGACACTGTAAACGCGACACCCAGAGACAAAATCCTGAGTGACTGCCTCCCACTTGCCCTACTTTGATTTCCAGAGGATCTCCCCTCACGGACTAGAGATCAGGCCTGCCATTACATTGGCCCCTAGCTGAGCCAAGTTTGCTTTTTCAGACATCTGTCCCCACAGCCCTGGCAAACACAGCCTCTAGGCTGGGTCCTCTGGAGCCATACCAGAGGACTGTTCCTGCTCTCTCCTGGGAAACTGTGTCCATTCCTTTGGCCACACACCTCCAGAATATGAGAAACCTCAAGGCCTCCGAGGACATCCCACTACTGGGAGCCTCACTGGACTCACAGGGGCATTCGGAAACAAGCTGAGCAGCTACATCCATGAATGCATGCACACAGATGTCAACAGAGATAGAAGGTTGAGCCGGACAGGCCTTTAGGCCGTAGTCTCAACTCTTGCTTTGGTTTCCAGGTGTCACTCCTCAGAGGCTTTGGTTCGAAGAACAGGGTATGGGGCTTTCCTGAGGCACGGAACAGAACTCCTCTCGTCTCCACATGGGAAGTTGCCTTGTTGGAGCCGTGTCAAACACCTCATGTTGGAGAATCCTGCAGAGTCCCTGAGCCACCTCCACATTCCAAGGTCTCCTAGGCCACCAAGCCACAGTAGGACTCATCTTCAGGAGAGTCCATTTCAACTCTCCCCTCTGGGTAGCTCACCCAGGAGCCCGCAGATTGAGCCTGCCTTGTCCTGACTAAAGAGTGGGAATATGAGGTGGCGTTCCCAGGCATCCATGCTTAGACACCTGCTCTCGAGTCTTTCCATATGGGGCCTCTTGGAACCATCCAATAGGACTCGACTGTCGTGCAGAAGGTAAACTTCAGTTTTGGAGCAGTTCACAAATCCCATCGTAGGCAAAACTTTCTGGCCTCATGAAGCCCCCACACCCTTCAGGAAGAGGCCATGCTGGACAAGAACTCTAGCCTGAGGCACGTCTCATAGTTGACATGACCTCAGTGCAGGAGATCTCGATTCAGCCTCTGCAGAGTGGGCCTGCCGTGCCCTCGGTCCCAAACCTCATGCTAGCTTGTGTTTTCAGACTTCCTTCCTCCCACTCCTGGCAAACAAGCCCTCTGTACTAGGAACACCAGAACCAAAACCCAGCCCAGTGTCTGCCCAACGGAAGAAAAACGTTTCCCTGTGGGGCTCTCCAGAAAACCCAGATGAGGATCAACCTGCTCGGGCCTCGACGGTACCCGAACTGGATAGGCTGCTCTGGGCACTCATGCTCTGCCTGACACAGCCTGAAGCCAGACGTCCAGAGAGACAAGGAGACAGCTGGCCGCACACCCAGCACTTCGGACACGCCATGGTCTTATGCCGTCACCTCATCCTAACCTTGGTTTTCAGATATCTGAACCTAGACATTATATCAATTCTCCACACAGCTGGGTATAGCAAGCACAAAACAGAACTCCTCATTCCCCATGGCTGTCAAGCTTGCTCTTGGCATGGAGTCACACCTTCAGGGTGGGAGAATCCTTCATGGCTCCTGATGCCACGCCCAAACTTGAGTGCTGCTTGGGCACAAATTCACACTGTGACCCTCAGCATGAGCCCCATGTCAAAGAAAGGCCTGTCAGGGCCTGGACCAAGAGCCCACATATGGGGCTTGCCAAGCCCCTATGCACCCAATCCTCACCACGGTTTGAATTTTCCAGTCGCCCCGCCCGTACCTGGAGCTCTGCTCTGGAATCTCTTTCTTGGAGAGACCCATGAGCCAGACAACACGACTCCCCCCTTCCCACAAAATGACCCCAAACTCTTGGGAGCTGGGACAAATCCCCAGAGAGGGATACTCGTCCACAGTACCTGAGGCCACCGCTCCAATCCACGGCTATCCCGGACACAACATCCAGAGACAAAAGCCTGAAGGAACGCCTCCCACTCGCCCTTGTTTCAGAGGCCCAGGAGCTCCCTCTCGGTCTGTACATCCGGCCGGCCATACCCTAGGCGCCACTCATAAGCTGAGTTTGTGTATTCAGACTTCTGTGCCCACAGCCTGGACCCACACAACATCCAGGCTAGGGCCTCTGGACCAAACAGCGAAAGATTGTGCCTGCCCTCTCCAAGGAAAGCGTGCCCAATCCATTGAACACAACCCTACAGGTTAGGGAAAAGCTCCAAGGTCCCTGAGGCCATCAATAGTATAGGCCACCCTGGACTAAGAGGGGCTCTCTGACACCAGCGGAGCAACTATCTCCACTTAGACTCTCAGAGAGTGTCCCCAGAAACAGAAGGTTGAAATGGACAGGCCCCCAGGCCCTAATCTGAACCTTAGCTTTGGTTTCCATGTTTCCGTTCTCAGAGGACTGTTTTCGTAGACCTGCACCTGGGGCTTTTCTGAGGCACCAAACCAAACATCTCTCATCTCCACATGGGCAGCTTTCGTACTGGGATGTATCAAACACTACAGGTATGAGAGTTCCGCAGGGCCACTGAACAACCAGCACATTCCAAGGTCTCCATGGACCCAAACGCACATTATGACGCATCCTCAGGAGAGGCCATTTCAACTCAGCCCCCTGGGTCGCGTGTTCCAGAGGCAGCAGATCAAACATATCTTGTCGCTAATAGCCTATGGGAATGCGAGGCATGCTGTACAGGGATCCATCCTTCGAACCCTGCTCTCCAGTCCTTCCATATGGTATGTCCTGGAGCCATGCAACAGGACTCGAATGTCCCGCAGAAGGAAACCTTGTGCTTTGGGGCAACCTCCAAACTCAGCGTGGGAAAACTTCCTTGGCCTCATGAGGCCCCCACTTCATGAAGGTGCCATCATGGACACATACTCCAGCCTCAGCCAACGTCTGATCCTCAGCCTGACTTCAGATGCAGGAGATTTTGATTCAGCCTCTGCAGAGTGGGCCTGCTCTGCCCTTGGCTCCAATCCTCACACTAGCTTGTGTTTTCAGACTTCCGTCCTCACACTCCTGGCCCACAAGCCCTCCCTACTGGGAATTCTGGGGCCACAATGAAGCACTGTGCCTGCCTCCCAGGAGAAAAACATTGTCTATGGCGCTGCCCAGAAACCCCAAATGAGGATCAAACTGCTTGGCCCTCGGCAACACCCCAATTGCATAGGCTACCTTAAACAGTGATGCTCTGTCGCAAATAGCCTGAGCCCAGACCTTCCAACAGACACCGACACAGCTGGCTGCACACCCAGCACATTGGACCCGCCACTGCCTTAGGCCACCATCCATTCCCAACCTGGGTTTTCAGTCATCGGAACCTAGACCTTATCTCCAATCCCTGCACAGGGGGGAACCTGATGCACAAGTCAGAACCCCTCCTTCCCCATGGCAAGAAACCTTGCTGCTGGCAGTGAGTCAAACCTTCAGTGTAGGAGAAAACGCCATGGCCCATGAGGCCACGCCCAAGCGTGAGGGCCGCCTTGGGCACAAACACACATTGTGACCCTCAGCGTGAGTACTTATTCAAGTAACGCCTCTCAGTGACTGGACCAAGAGCCCGCATATGTGGCTTGCCATGCACATAGGCACCCAGGACTAACTAGATGGTGTGTATTCCAGTTGAGGGAACCCACTGCTGTGCTCTAGAGTCCCTCTCCTGGGGGGTCCCCTGTGGCAGAAAACAGTACTCTTCATTCCCACAGAATGAACACAAACACTTGGGAGCTTGGACAATCCCCCGAGAGGAAGGCTCTTCCTCGGCCTCTGAGACAACCCCTACCCTCACCGGACACTGTAAACGCGAAACCCAGAGACAAAATCCTGAGTGACTGCCTCCCACTTGCCCTACTTTGATTTCCAGAGGATCTCCCCTCACGGACTAGAGATCAGGCCTGCCATTACATTGGCCCCTAGCTGAGCCAAGTTTGCTTTTTCAGACATCTGTCCCCACAGCCCTGGCAAACACAGCCTCTAGGCTGGGTCCTCTGGAGCCATACCAGAGGACTGTTCCTGCTCTCTCCTGGGAAACTGTGTCCATTCCTTTGGCCACACACCTCCAGAATATGAGAAACCTCAAGGCCTCCGAGGACATCCCACTACTGGGAGCCTCACTGGACTCACAGGGGCATTCGGAAACAAGCTGAGCAGCTACATCCATGAATGCATGCACACAGATGTCAACAGAGATAGAAGGTTGAGCCGGACAGGCCTTTAGGCCGTAGTCTCAACTCTTGCTTTGGTTTCCAGGTGTCACTCCTCAGAGGCTTTGGTTCGAAGAACAGGGTATGGGGCTTTCCTGAGGCACGGAACAGAACTCCTCTCGTCTCCACATGGGAAGTTGCCTTGTTGGAGCCGTGTCAAACACCTCATGTTGGAGAATCCTGCAGAGTCCCTGAGCCACCTCCACATTCCAAGGTCTCCTAGGCCACCAAGCCACAGTAGGACTCATCTTCAGGAGAGTCCATTTCAACTCTCCCCTCTGGGTAGCTCACCCAGGAGCCCGCAGATTGAGCCTGCCTTGTCCTGACTAAACAGTGGGAATATGAGGTGGCGTTCCCAGGCATACATGCTTAGACACCTGCTCTCGAGTATTTCCATATGGGGCCTCTTGGAACCATCCAATAGGACTCGACTGTCGTGCAGAAGGTAACCTTCAGTTTTGGAGCAGTTCACAAATCCCATCGTAGGCAAAACTTTCTGGCCTCATGAAGCCCCCACACCCTTCAGGAAGAGGCCATGCTGGACAAGAACTCTAGCCTGAGGCACGTCTCATAGTTGACATGACCTCAGTGCAGGAGATCTCGATTCAGCCTCTGCAGAGTGGGCCTGCCGTGCCCTCGGTCCCAAACCTCATGCTAGCTTGTGTTTTCAGACTTCCTTCCTCCCACTCCTGGCAAACAAGCCCTCTGGACTAGGAACTCCAGAACCAAAACCCAGCCCAGTGTCTGCCCAACGGAAGAAAAACGTTTCCCTGTGGGGCTCTCCAGAAAACCCAGATGAGGATCAACCTGCTCGGGCCTCGACGGTACCCGAACTGGATAGGCTGCTCTGGGCACTCATGCTCTGCCTGACACAGCCTGAAGCCAGACGTCCAGAGAGACAAGGAGACAGCTGGCCGCACACCCAGCACTTCGGACACGCCATGGTCTTATGCCGTCACCTCATCCTAACCTTGGTTTTCAGATATCTGAACCTAGACATTATATCAATTCTCCACACAGCTGGGTATAGCAAGCACAAAACAGAACTCCTCATTCCCCATGGCTGTCAAGCTTGCTCTTGGCATGGAGTCACACCTTCAGGGTGGGAGAATCCTTCATGGCTCCTGATGCCACGCCCAAACTTGAGTGCTGCTTGGGCACAAATTCACACTGTGACCCTCAGCATGAGCCCCATGTCAAAGAAAGGCCTGTCAGGGCCTGGACCAAGAGCCCACATATGGGGCTTGCCAAGCCCCTATGCACCCAATCCTCACCACGGTTTGAATTTTCCAGTCGCCCCGCCCGTACCTGGAGCTCTGCTCTGGAATGCCTTTCTTGGAGAGACCCATGAGCCAGACAACACGACTCCACCCTTCCCACAAAATGACCCCAAACTCTTGGGAGCTGGGACAAATCCCCAGAGAGGGATACTCGTCCACAGTACCTGAGGCCACCGCTCCAATCCACGGCTATCCCGGACACAACATCCAGAGACAAAAGCCTGAAGGAACGCCTCCCACTCGCCCTTGTTTCAGAGGCCCAGGAGCTCCCTCTCGGGCTGTACATCCGGCCTGCCATACCCTAGGCGCCACTCATAAGCTGAGTTTGTGTATTCAGACTTCTGTGCCCACAGCCTGGACCCACACAACATCCAGGCTAGGGCCTCTGGACCAAACAGCGAAAGATTGTGCCTGCCCTCTCCAAGGAAAGTGTGCCCAATCCATTGACCACAAACCTACAGGTTAGGGAAAAGCTCCAAGTTCCCTGATGCCATCAATAGTATAGGACACCCTGGACTAAGAGGGGCTCTCTGACACCAGCGGAGCAACTATCTCCACTTAGACTCTCAGACAGTGTCCCCAGAGACAGAAGGTTGAAATGGACAGGCCCCCAGGCCCTAATCTGAACCTTAGCTTTGGTTTCCATGTTTCCGTTCTCAGAGGACTCTTTTCGTAGACCAGCACCTGGGGCTTTTCTGAGGCACCAAACCAAACCTCTCTCATCTCCACATGGGCAGCTTTCGTACTGGGATGTATCAAACACTTCAGGTAGGAGAGTTCCGCAGGGCCACTGAACAACCAGCACATTCCAAGGTCTCCATGGACTCAAACGCACATTATGACGATCCTCAGGAGAGGCCATTTCAACTCAGCCCCCTGGGTCGCGTGTTCCAGAGGCAGCAGATCAAACATATCTTGTCGCTAATAGCCAATGGGAATGCGAGGCATGCTGTACAGGGATCCATCCTTCGAACCCTGCTCTCCAGTCCTTCCATATGGTATGTCCTGGAGCCATGCAACAGGACTCGAATGTCCCGCAGAAGGAAACCTTGTGGTTTGGGGCAACCTCCAAACTAAGCGTGGGAAAACTTCCTTGGCCTCATGAGGCCCCCACTTCATGAAGGTGCCATCATGGACACATACTCCAGCCTCAGCCAACGTTTGATCCTCAGCCTGACTTCAGATGCAGGAGATTTTGATTCAGCCTCTGCAGAGTGGGTCTGTTCTGCCCTTGGCTCCAATCCTCACACTAGCTTGTGTTTTCAGACTTCCGTCCTCACACTCCTGGCCCACAAGCCCTCCCTACTGGGAATTCTGGGGCCACAATGAAGCACTGTGCCTGCCTCCCAGGAGAAAAACATTGTCTATGGCGCTGCCCAGAAACCCCAAATGAGGATCAAACTGCTTGGCCCTCGGCAACACCCCAATTGCATAGGCTACCTTAAACAGTGATGCTCTGTCGCAAATAGCTTGAGCCCAGACCTTCCAACAGACACCGACACAGCTGGCTGCACACCCAGCACATTGGACCCGCCACTCCCTTAGGCCAACATCCATTCCCAACCTGGGTTTTCAGTCATCGGAACCTAGACCTTATCTCCAATCCCTGCACAGGGGGAAACCTGATGCACAAGTCAGAACCCCTCCCCCTTAGCAAGAACCCTTCCCCATAGCAAGAAACCTTGCTGCTGGCAGTGAGTCAAACCTTCAGTGTAGGAGAAAACGGCATGGCCCATGAGTCCACGCCCAAGCGTGAGGGCCGCCTTGGGCACAAACACACATTGTGACCCTCAGCGTGAGTACCTTATTCAAGTAACGCCTCTCAGTGACTGGACCAAGAGCCCGCATATGTGGCTTGCCATGCCCATAGGCACCCAGGACTAACTAGATGGTGTGTATTCCAGTTGAGGGAAGCCACTGCTGTGCTCTAGAGTCCCTCTCCTGGGGGGTCCCCTGTGGCAGAAAACAGTACTCTTCATTCCCACAGAATGAACACAAACACTTGGGAGCTTGGACAATCCCCCGAGAGGAAGGCTCTTCCTCGGCCTCTGAGACAACCCCTACCCTGACCGGACACTGTAAACGCAACACCCAGAGACAAAATCCTGAGTGACTGCCTCCCACTTGCCCTACTTTGATTTCCAGAGGATCTCCCCTCACGGACTAGAGATCAGGCCTGCCATTACATTGGCCTAGCTGAGCCAAGTTTGCTTTTTCAGACATCTGTCCCCACAGCCCTGGCAAACACAGCCTCTAGGCTGGGTCCTCTGGAGCCATACCACAGGACCGTGCCTGCTCTCTCCTGGGAAACTGTGTCCATTCCTTTGGCCACACACCTCCAGAATATGAGAAACCTCAAGGCCTCCGAGGACATCCCACTACTGGGAGCCTCACTGGACTCACAGGGGCATTCGGACACAAGCTGAGCAGCTACATGCATGAATGCATGCACACAGATGTCAACAGAGATAGAAGGTTGAGCCAGACAGGCCTTTAGGCCGTAGTCTCAACTCTTGCTTTGGTTTCCAGGTGTCACTCCTCAGAGGCTTTGGTTCGAAGAACAGGGTATGGGGCTTTCCTGAGGCACGGAACAGAACTCCTCTCATCTCCACATGGGAAGTTTCCTTGTTGGAGCCGTGTCAAACACCTCATGTTGGAGAATCCTGCAGAGTCCCTGAGCCACCTCCACATTCCAAGGTCTCCCAGGCCACCAAGCCACAGTTGGACTCATCTTCAGGAGAGTCCATTTCAACTCTCCCCTCTGGGTAGCTCACCCAGCAGCCCGCAGATTGAGCCTGCCTTGTCCTGACTAAAGAGTGGGAATATGAGGTGGCGTTCCCAGGCATCCCGCTTAGACACCTGCTCTCGAGTCTTTCCATATGGGGCTTCTTGGAACCATCCAATAGGACTCGACTGTCGTGCAGAAGGTAACCTTCAGTTTTGGAGCAGTTCACAAATCCCATCGTAGGCAAAACTTTCTGGCCTCATGAAGCCCCCACACCCTTCAGGAAGAGGCCATGCTGGACAAGAACTCTAGCCTGAGGCACGTCTCATAGTTGACATGACCTCAGTGCAGGAGATCTCGAATCAGCCTCTGCAGAGTGGGCCTGCCGTGCCCTCGGTCCCAAACCTCACGCTAGCTTGTGTTTTCAGACTTCCTTCCTCACACTCCTGGCAAACAAGCCCTCTGGACTAGGAACTCCAGAACCAAAACCCAGCCCAGTGTCTGCCCAACGGAAGAAAAACGTTTCCCTGTGGGGCTCTCCAGAAAACCCAGATGAGGATCAACATGCTCGGGCCTCGACGGTACCCGAACTGGATAAGCTGCTCAGGGCACTCATGCTCTGTGTGACACAGCCTGAAGCCAGACGTCCAGACAGACAAGGAGATAGCTGGCCGCACACCTAGCACTTCGGACACGCCTTGGCCTTATGCCGTCACCTCATCCTAACCTTGGTTTTCAGATATCTGAACCTAGACATTATATCAATTCTCCACACAGCTGGGTATAGCAAGCACAAAACAGAACTCCTCCTTCCCCATGGCTGTAAAGCTTGCTCTTGGCATGGAGTCACACCTTCAGGGTGGGAGAAACCTTCATTGCCCCTGATGCCACGCCCAAACTTGAGTGCTGCTTGGGCACAAATTCACACTTTGACCCTCAGCATGAGCCCCATGTCAAAGAAAGGCCTGTGTGGGCCTAGAGCAAGAGCTCAATATGGGGTTGCCAAGCCCCTATGCACCCAATCCTCACCAGAGTTTGAGTTTTCCAGTCGCCCCGCCTGCACCTGGGGCTCTGCTCTTGAATCCCTTTTTTGGAGAGACCCTTGAGCCAGACAACACGACTCCACCCTTCCCACAAAATGACCCCAAACTCTTGGGAGCTGGGACAAATCCCAAGAGAGGGATACCCCTCCACTGTCCCTAAGGCCACCGCTCCAATCCACGGCTATCCCGGACACAACATCCAGAGACAAAAGCCTGAAGGAATGCCTCCCACTCGCCCTTGTTTCAGAGGCCCCGGAGCTCCCTCTCGGGCTGTACATCCGGCCGGCCATACCCTAGGCGCCACTCTTAAGCTGAGTTTGTGTATTCAGACTTCTGTGCCCACAGCCTGGACACACACAACCTCCAGGCGAGGGCCTCTGGAGCCACAGCGAAAAATTGTGCCTGCCCTCTCCAAGGAAAGTGTGCCCAATCCATTGACCACAACTCTAGAGGTTAGGGAAAAGCTCCAAGCCCCTGAGGCCATCAATAGTGGAGGCCTCCCTGGACTAAGAGGGGCTCTCTGACACCAGCGGAGCAACTATCTCCACTTAGACTCTCCGACAGAGTCCCCAGAGACAGAAGGTTGAAATGGACAGGCCCCCAGCCCCTAATCTGAACCTTAGCTTTGGTTTCCATGTGTCCGTCCTCAGAGGACTGTTTTCGTAGACCAGCACACGGGGCTTTTCTGAGGCACCAAACCAAACCTCTCTCGTCTCCACATGGGGAGCTTTCTTACTGGGGATGTATCAAACACTTCAGGTAGGAGAGTTCCGCAGGGCCACTGAACAACCAGCACATTCCAAGGTCTCCATGGACCCCAAACGCACATTATGACGCATCCTCATGAGAGGCTTTTTCAACACAGCCCTCTGGGTAGCGTGCCCCAGAGGCAGCAGATCAAACATATCTTGTTGCTTATGGCCAAGGGGAATGCGAGGCATGCTGTACAGTGATCCATCCTTCGAACTCTGCTCTCCAGTACTTCCGTATGGTATGTCCTGGAGCCATGTAACAGGACTCGAATGTCCCGCAGAAGGAAATCTTGTGGTTTGGGGCAACCTCCAAACTCAGCGTGGGAAAACTTCCTTGGCCTCATGAGGCCCTGCTTCATGAAGGTGCCATCATGGACACATACTCCAGTCTTAGCCAACGTCTGATCCTCAGCCTGACTTCAGATGCAGGAGATTTTGATTCAGCCTCTGCAGAGTGGGCCTGCTCTGCCCTTGGCTCCAATCCTCACACTAGCTTGTGTTTTCAGACTTCCGTCCTCACACTCCTGGCCCACAAACCCTCCCTACTGGGAATTCTGGGGCCACAATGAAGCACTCTGCCTGCCTCCCAGGAGAAAAACATTGTCTATGGTGCTGCACAGAAACCCCAAATGAGGATCAAACTGCTTTGCCCTCGGCAACACCCCAATTGCATAGGCTACCTTAAACACTGATGCTCTGTCGCAAAAGCCTGAGCCCAGACCTTCCAACAGACACCGACACACCTGGCTGCACACCCAGCACATTGGACCCGCCACTGCCTTAGGCCACCATCCATTCCCAACCTGGGTTTTTAGTCATCGGAACCTAGACCTTATCTCCAATCACTGCACAGGGGGGAACCTATGCATAAGTCAGAACCCCTCCTTTCCCATGGCAAGAAACCTTGCTGCTGGCTGTGTGTCAAACCTTCAGTGTAGGAGAAAACGGCAAACCTGCCGGGCCTCATGAAGCCCCCCATATCCTTCAGGGAGAGGCCATCATGGTCAAAAACTCTAGCTTGAAGCAAGTCTCATAGTAGACATGACCGCAATGCAGGAGATCTTGATTCAGCCTCTGCAGAGTGGCCTGCCGTGCCCTCGGTTCCAAACCTCACGCTAGCTTGTGTTTTCAGACTTCCTTCCTCACACTCCTGGCAAACTATCCCTCCAGAGTAGGAATTGCAGAACCACAAGCTTGCCCAGTTACTGCCCACCGGTAGAAAACGTTTCCTTGTGCGGCTTTCCATAAAACCCAGATGAGGATCAACCTGCTCTTGCCTGGACGGCACTCAGATTTGATAGGCTGCTCTGGGCACTAATGCTCTGCCTTTCACAGCCTGATGCCAGACGTCCAGACAGGCAAGGAGACAGCTGGCCACACACCTAGCACTTCTGACACGCCATGGTCTTATGCCGTTATCTCTTCCTAACCTTGGTTTTCCAATATCTAAACCCAGATATTATATCAATTCCCCACACAGTTGGGCATCTGAAGCACAAATCAGAACTCCTTCTTCCCCATGGCTGTAAGGCTTGCTCTTGGCATGGAGTCACACCTTCAGGGTGGGAGAAACCTTCATTTCCCCTGAAACCACGCCCAAACTTGAGTTCTGCCTTGGGCAGAAATTCACTCTGTGACCCTCAGCATGAGGCCAATATCAAAGAAAGGCCTGTCAGGGCCTTGACCAAGAGCCCTCATATGGGGCGTGCCAAGCCCCTATACACCCAATCCTAACCAGTGTTTGAGTTTTCCAGTCTCCCCCCTGTTCCTGGGGCTCTGCTCTGGAATCACTTTCTTGGAGAGACACATGAGCCAGACAACAGGACTCCACCCTTCCCACAAAATGACCCCGAACTCCTGTTAGCTGGGACAAATCCCCAGAGAGGTTACTCGTCCACAGTCACTGAGGCCACCCCCTACAATCCACGGCTATCCTGGACGCATCCAGAGACAAAAGCCTGAAGGAATCTCGCCCTTGATTCACAAGCCAAGGTGCTCACTCTTTATCTGTACATCCGGCCTGCCATACCCTTGGCGCCACTCATAAGCTGAGTTTTTGTTTTCAGACTTATGTGCCCACAGCCTGGACCCACACACCCTCCAGGCTAGGGCATCTGGAGCCACAGTGAAAGATTGTGCCTGCCATCTCCAAGGAAAGTGTGCCCAATCCATTGACCACAAGGTTAGGGAAAAGTTCCAAGGCCCCTGAGGCCATCCTGATAGTGTAGGCTGCCCTGGACTAAAAGGGGCACTCTGACACCAGCTCTGCCATTATCACCACTTAGACTTTCAGACAGTGTCCCCAGAGACAGAAGATTGAAATGGACAGGCCCTTAGGCCCTAATATGAACCTTAGCTTTAGTTTTCATGTGTCTGTCCTCAGAGGACTGGTTTCTTATACCAGCATATTAGGTTTTTCTGAGGCACCAAACCAAACCTCTCTCGTCTCCACATGGAGTGCTTTCTTACTGGATCTGTATCAAACCCTTCTGGTCGGAGAATTCCGCAGGGCCACAGTACAACCATCACATTCCAAGGTCTCCATGGACAGAAACCCACATTATGACGCATCCTCAGGAGAGGCCATTTCAACTCAGCCCACTGGTTAGCTTGCCCCAGAGCCAGCAGAACAAACATATCTTGTCGTTAATGGCCAAAGGGAATGCGAGGCATGTTGTTCAGGGATCCATCCTTTGAACCCTCCTCTTCAGTCCTTCCGTATGGTATGTACTGGAGCCATTCAACAGGACTCGACTGTCTCGCAGAAGGAAACCTTGTGGTTTGTGGCAACCTCCAAACTCAGCGTGGGAAAACTTCGTTGGCCTCATGAGGCACCTGCTTCATGAAGGTGCCATCAAGGGCACAATCCAACCTCAGCCAATGTCTGATCCTCAGCCTGACTTCAGATGCATGAGATATCCTTTCAGCCTTTGCAGAGTGGGCCTGCTCCCCACCTCACCCTATGTTTTGTTTTCAGACTCTACCCTAGCACTCCTGGCCCAAAAGCCCTCATGATTGGGAATTCTGGTTCCATAACGAAGCACTCTGCCTGCCCCCCAAAGAAAAACATTGTCTATGGCATTGCTCAGAAACCCCAAATGAAAATCAACCTGCTCAGCCCTCGGCAACACCCCAATTGCATAGGCTACCCTAAACACTATGCTCTGTCTTACATAGCCTGAGCCCAGACCTTGTGAGAGACATTGAGACAGTTGGCTTCACACCCAGCACATCGAACCTGCCATGGGTTAGGCCATTTCATCCCTTCCCATTGACCTGGGTGTCTTCCTGGAGGTATATTCTGAGGCTGTGTCAGACTATGCATTTTTTCTGGAGCTTCCTATGGAATTGGGGTGGTATGAGGGGCCTTGCAATTTTCTCTTAATCTGGTGGGTTGGGAAACTGAGACAGGCTGACATTCCTTGGGAGAGCTGGCCCAGTGCTGTTGTGTGTTCCTGGAGGCCCCATCCTGGAGGGCATATGGGTCAGGACTCTGGGTCCAAAGTCTTCAGACACAAACTCGGGTAAGAGTTAAGCTCGAGGTGATGGCAGACCCAATCTGCAGACCCTGAGCGAAGCATCTCCAGATATGAAATTCGGACGGGTGTGAGGCAGGAGCACAGTCTTTTCTGTCTGACTTGTTTGTCTATGATGGCCACGAAATGGAGGGATGGCCTCATGGGTCCATGTGAGATTCTACCTCTCCGGGAATTCTGCTCGGCACCCAAGAGTTTGGTGTATTTCTGGGGGATGGGAGGAGCGCAGTTTTATGAGTCAGGGATCCCGTCCAAACAGCCATTCCAGAGATGGGTCCTGGGTTCTGGAGCCTCGATCACCGCAACAAGGCTTAGGATTTGGGCCTAGGGTCCTGCTCTATGTTTTCCTGGTACAGCTCCTGAGTGTTCTTGTTGGAAATGGGTCTCATTCTGAGGGTCACAATGCCTGTTTTTGCCCAGATGCCCATGCTGAGTGGGTGTGACCTCATGGGCTATGCACTTGGCTCCCACTCTGAGGGTTGGACTGCCATCTCAACATTCAGTTTTCCTGCCATGGGGAAGGAGGTGTACTTTTTTATGCTTCAGGTTCCCCCATGGGCAGGAATTTGAGCTAAGATCTGGGACAGGTGCCTGAATACCCAGTTCACTTTGAGATGAGGTCCTCGGGCCAAGGCAGGACCCACCTGCAGAAAATGAGGCCTGCTTTCTGGGTGGCTGTCAGGAGCTCGGGCTCGAGCTGTGTCAGACAGAACATTCGTGGAGAGTTCGGCCTATGATATTGGGGTGCTTTTGAGAGCTGTGCAACTGGATCCTCATGGGGGATTTTTGCACAGACCCTTTCTTCACTTCTTCTATCTGGTGAGCAGGCAGATGGCTGCATTACGGCTCCAGAATATCCAAGTTGGAGGGTTTGCAGGCGAGGAGTGTGAGGACAGAAGTATGAAAACACAAGCTACGGTTACGCTCAGTGCCGAGCACATGTCTATTCCAATGTACAGCAGTTGTTTCGAGATCTTCAGCACCTGGGCGAGGGGAAGATGTCTGCTCACGCTGGAGTTTGTATCCATGATGGCCAACAAATGGTGGGGAGGCCTCAAGAATTCTTGGAGGTTTTTCCAAGCTGGAGCTTGTGAGCTGCTCCAAACATCAAGGTGTCCTACTAAGGGACAGCAGAAGTCTTCTTACAGGGCTCCAGGGACCCCATATGGAAGATTCGATAGCAATGCTCTCTGAATGGAGGCCTGGGAAGCCAATCTCTTGTTACCATTGCAGCTGAGGAACAGGGTAAGCTTGAACCAATGACACTGATTCCAAGTTCCAAGTGATTTGCGTTGATGGAAGTTCTCAGTCTAACAGGTTCCAATGCTGCTTGATGTCCAGGGAGACCTTAGAATGTGGTGGCGGCTCTCTGACCATTGAGGATTCTCTATCCTTAGGATTAGACCCAGTACCCAGGAGCCAGGTTTCCTTCTTGGGACAGGAGGTGTGCTCTTGTATGGCTCACGGACCACAGGTTGGACCATATGCTTGAATTTCCAGAACAGCCCTCTAGGGAGAGAGACCTCAAAACATAAGCTAGGGTTCTGATGAGGTTTTAGGGCCATGGAAGTTTCAATCTTCGGACTAAGTGCCATTGGCCTGCATGTCATCCTGGAGGTAGGTGCTGAGGCTGTGTCAGGCTGTGCACTTTTTCCAGAGTGGCCTATGATATTCGGGTGCAGTCAGGGGCCTTGCAGTTTTCTCCTAATCTGGGCATTTTGGGAAACTGAGATGGGCAGGGTTTCCTCAGGAGAGCAGGGCCAGTGATGTCATGTGTTTCTCGAGGCCCCATCCTGGAGGTCATGTGTGTCAGGACTTTGGGACCAAAGACTTTAGACACAACCTCGGATAAGAGATAGGAGTGAGGTGTTGGCAGTCCGAATCTGAAGACCCTGAGGGAAGCTCCTGGGGATTTGAAATTCAGGTGGCTGGGAGGGAGCAGCACAGGCTTTTCTGTCTGGATTTTGTGTCTAGGATGGCCACTAAATGGAGGGGTGACCTCATGTGTCCATGGGATATTCTTCCACTCTGGTGATTCTGCTTGGCACCCAAGAGTTTGATTTCTTTCTGGGGAAGAGGAAAAGACTGTATTCCATCTCTGGGATCCTGTCCAAACAGGGATTCCAGAGATGGTTTCTGGGTCCAGACACTGGGAAAACTTAACCAAAGCTTCGATTTGGGTTCCTGGTCCAGATCCCAAGGGGGATCTTTGGAAAGGGGTCTCATTCTGAGGGTCACAATGCCTGTTTGTGCCCAGCTGCCCATCCTGTGTAGGCGTGGTCTCATGGACCATGCACCTGGTTCCCACTCAGGGTTGTACAGCCATCTCAACATTCAGTTTTCTGGCCATGGGGAAGGAGGAGCACTCTTTTGTGCTTCCGAGTCCCCTATGGGCAGGAATTTGAGCTAAGTCTGGGACAGGTATCTGAATATCCAGGTTGCTTCAAGATGATGGCCTCGGGCCAAGGTTGGACCCACCTGGAGGATATGGGGCCCACTATCTGGGTGGCTGACAGGAGGTCGGGGATCAGGCGGTGTCAGACAGACAATTTATGCAGAGGTCGGTCTATTATATTGGGGTGCCATTGAGGGCCGTGCAGGAGGATCCTCATGTGGGTTTCTGCGAAGACCCATAGGGCACTTCTTCTTTGTGGTGGGCAGGCAGAAAGCTGCACTGTGGCTTCAGAATTCCCAATATGGAGGGCTTGTAGGCGAGGAGTGTGAAGACAGAAGTCTGAAAACACAAGCCACGGATAAGCTCAGTGCCGACCACAGGACCATTCCATTGTGCAGTGGTTGTTTTGAGATTTCCAGCACCTGAGTATGGGCGAGGGTCAGATGTCTGCTCACGCTGGGTTTGCATCCATGATGGTCAACGAATTGTGGGGTGGCCTCAAGAATTCTTGGAGATTTTCCCAAGCAGGACCTTGTGAGCTGCTCCAAACAGCAAGGTGTCCTACTGTGGGACAGGGGAAGTCCACTTACAAGGCTCCAGGGTCCCCCATATAGAAAGATTCGACAGCAGAGGTCTCTGAATGGGGGCCTGGGAAGTCTTCCTTGCATGACCATTGCAGCTGAGGAACATTGCAGGCTTGATCTGCTGGTTTTTGTTCAAATTTCCAAGTGATCTAAGTTGACGGATGTTCTCAGTCTAATGAGTCACAATGCTGTTTGGTGTCCAGGGAGACCTTAGAATGTGGTGGTGAGGGTGCCTGGGTGGCTCAATGGGCTAAGCCACTGCCTTCGGCTCAGGTCATGATCTCAGGGTCCTGGGATTGAGTCCCGCATTGGGCTCTCTGCTCAGCAGGGAGCCTGCTTCTTCCTCTCTCTCTCTCTGCCTTCCTCTATGCCTACTTGTGATCTCTCTCTGTCAAATAAATAAATAAAATCTATATAAAAAAAAAGAATGTGGTTGTGGATCTGTGGCCATGCAGGATTCTCCTACCTGAGGGTTAGACCCAGTTCCCAGGAGCCAGGTTCCCTTCTCGGGACAGGAGGGGTTCTCTTGTATGGCTCAGGGACCACATGTCGGATCATATGTTGGATTTCAAGACCAGGCCTCTGGGCACAGAGGCCTGAATATCTAGGCTAGGGTTCTTATGAGGTTGTAGGGGCATGTGATCCTCAACCTTCGGACTTAGGGACTTTGACCTGTGAGTCTTCCTGGAGGTAGATGCTCAGGCTGTGTCAGACTGTGCATTTTTTCCAGAGTGGCCTATGAAATTGGGGTGGGCTCAGGGGCCTTGCAGGCTTTTCCTAATCTGGAGGGTTTGTGCAACTGAGACGGCAGAATTTCATCCAGAGATCAGGCCCAGTGATGTAGTGTGGTTCTGTCAGCCCCATCCTGCAGAGAATGTGGTTAAGGGCTCTGGGACCAAAGTCTTCAGACACAAAATTGTGTATCAATTAGGAGGGAGGTGATGGCAGCCCCGATCTGCAGACGCTGAGGGCAGCTCCTCAGGATTTGAAATTCGTGTGGCTGGGAGGCAGGAGCAAAGGCTTTTCTGTCTGGATTGTGTCTAGGATGGCCTTGGAATGGTGGGGTGTCCTCATGTGTCCATGGAATATTCTACCTCTCTGGGGATTCTGCCCAGCACCCAAGAGTTTGGTGTCTCACTGCGAAGGAGAGAGCGTGGTTTACTGTTTCACGGTTCCCGTCAACACAGGGATTCCAGAGATGGGTTATAGGTCCCTGTGCCTGGATAACCCTACAAAGGCTTAGTATTTGGGCCTAGAGGCTTGACTGCCTGGCTCTGTGGGGCTTTGGTTCAGCTCCCATGGAGACTTGTTGGAAATGGCTCTCAGGGTAAGGGTCACAATGCCTGTTTGTGCCCAGATGCCCATCCTGAGTGGGCATTGGCTCTTGTTCCATGCACCTGGATCCCAATATGAGGGTTGGACCACCATATCAACATTTAATTTTCCTTCTATGAGGAAGGAGGAGTACTCTTTTTTGCTTCAGATTCCCCCATGCACAGTAATTTGAGCTATGTTCTGGGACTGGTACGTGAATAACCAGGTTGGTTTGAGATGAAGGACTCAGGTCAAGGCAGGTCACACCTGCCAGATATGGGTCCCGCTATCTAGGTGGCTACCAGGAGGTCGGGGCTCGAGCTGTGTCAGACAAAGCATTAGTTCACAAGGTGGCCTATGATATTGTGGTGCTATAGAGGGCTGTGCTGGTGGAACCTTATATGGAGTTTCACGCAGACCCATAGGGCACCTCTTTTTTCTGGTGGGCAGGCAGAAGGCTGCATTGTGGCTCCCAAATTCCCAATATGGGGGAATTGAAGGCGAGGAGTGTGAGAACAGAAGGCAGAAAACACAATCTATGCTTAATCTCAGTGCCGAGAACATGGCCGTTCCAATGTGCAGTGGTTTTTTTCGAGATCTCCAGCATCTGAGTACAGGCGAGGGTCAGATGTCTGCTCATGATAGAGTTTGTATCTATCGTGGCCAACAAATGAAATATCCAGCACCTGAGTAAAGGTGGATTTCAGATGTTTACGCACACTGGAGTTTGTGTCTCTGATGACCGAATGGAGGAGTGGCATCAAGAGGCTGATGCATGTGAGATGCTCCAAACAGCAAGGTTGTTTTTTCTACTGGACAGTTAGAGTCTGGTATGTTTTCTGCAGGGCCCCCCATGTGAAAAGTATGGGTAGCAGAGCCCTTCCACATGGATGCCTGGAAAGCACACCTCCATTGACCAATGCAGCTGAGGAACATGCAGGTTCTTTACGGTGCTTCTGGGGCGAAGCACCAAGGTCTTGAGTTGACATGGAATCTCTTGAAGATGGGTTACAATGCTGGTTTTTTTTACCAGGTAGATCTTAGAATGCGTTGGTGGCTAAGGTGCCTGCAGGATTCTCCTACCCTGAGGGTTTAACACAGGTCGAAGAGCACGGTTACCTTCTGGGGACAGGAGATGTAGTGTTTTGTGGCTCAGGGACCACATGCCGTATCATAAGTTCCTACTCAAGAACAGGCCTCTGAAGACAGATGCCCGACAACCTAATCTAGGGTTCCAATGAGTCCCAGGGGCATGAGAGGTTCAATCTTCAGACTTAGGACAGTTGACTTGGGTGTCTGCCAGAATGTAGGTGATCAGGGAGTTTCAGACTGTGCACTTATGTCCAGAGTAACCTCCAATATTGGGGTGGCCACAGGGGCCTTGAATGTTTCAACCAACTCTGGAGGGTTTGGTTAACTGACATGCACAATTTCCATGGGGATGGCAAGCACAGTCCTGTGGTGTGGCTCCAGAGACTCCACCCTGGAGGGCATGTGAGCCATGGTTCTGGGAGGGAAGTCTGCAAACACAAACTTGGGTTAGGTTTAGTGGCTAGGTTATCGCAGGGCAATGTGTAGACCTGGAAGGCTACTCGTCAGGAACAGTAACTGGAATGACCCGAAGGCGGAAGCACAGGCTTTTATATCTGGATTGTGTGTCTAGGGTGACGTCAGAATGTAGCTGTGGCCTCATGGGTCCATGGGAGATTTTTCCTCTAAGGATACAGGCGGCTCCCAATATTTTGATGACTTTTTGGTATGGGAAGACTGCTATTTTCGATCTTAGGTGTGCCCCAAAACAGAGATTCCAGAGATGGGCTCTGGGTCTAGGCGCCTGGAAAATCCCACCAAGGGTTGGGATTTGGGCTTATGGGCAGACCAGGCCTGCAATGCAGGATCTTGGTGGTGCAACTGAGAGGGCTTGTTTGGAAACATGCTCAGGCTGAGCATTACAATGCCTGTTTGTGCCCAGGGTGGCCCTCAGGAGTGGGCGTGGTCCCATTGTCCATTTTCTGGCTCCCACACTGAGGGATGGACACACATTCCAATGGCCAGGTTTCCAGCCATGGGGAAGGAGGAAATATCTATTGTGCTTCATGTTCCCCCATAGGCAGGGATTACAGCAAAGGTCTGGGGACAGATGCCTGAATACCAAGGATGCATAGAGATGACAGATTTGGGCCATGGCCATTCTCACATGCTGGATATGGGCCCCGCTCTCTGGGTGGCTGACACGAGGTCTGGGCTCAGGCTGTGTCAGACACAGCACTAGTGGCCAGAGAAGTCTATATATTGGGGTTCTCTCCAGGGCCGAGTAAATTGATCCTCATGTAGGGTTTCTGGCGAGACTCACGAAGCACTTCTTTCTGTGGGGCAGGCAGAATGCTGCCTTACGGATCCAGAATTCCCTATCAAGAGGGTTTGGGGACAAATAGGGTGAGAATGCAATTGTAAACACCAGATATGCTTAAATTGAGTGCCAAGCGGAAGTCAGTTTCAATGTGCAGCAGCTTATACGAGTTATCCAGCACCTGAGTAAGGGCAGATGTCAGATATTTGCTCACACTTGAGTTTGTGTCTAGGATGACGACTAATGGAGGGGTGGCTTCAGGAGGCAATGGAGGATTACCCACGCTTAAGATTGTGAGATGCTCCAAACAACAAGGTTTCCTTCTAATGGACAGGAGGAGTCTGTTTTTTTTTCCTCCAGGGTCCCTCAAGTGGAAGTTTGCATAGCAGAGCCCTCCCGCATGGATGACTGGAAAGCACACGTCCAATGACCATTGCAGCTGAGGAACATGACAGGTTCGTTTTGGTGGTTCTGGTGCCAAGTACCAAGGCCTTGAGTTGACGTGGAATCTCTTACAGATGTGTCCCAAAACTGGTTTGTTACAAGGGAGTTCTTAGAATGTATTGGTGGCTATGGGCCACGCTGAGGGTTTGGCACAGGTCGATGTGCACAGTTTCCATCTTGGGAGAGGAGATGTTCTGTTTTGTGGCTCAGGGTACATATGTTGTATCCTGACTTGGTATTCAAGAACAGGCCTCTGAGGATTGATGCTGGCAACCTAATCTAGAGATCCAATGATGTCCTTGGTGCCCATCAGGTTCAATTTTCTTACTAAGGACCATTGATAAGGTTGTCTGACTGGATGTAGGTGATCAGGGTGTTTCAGACTGTGCATTTGCATCCAGAGCCACTTCCAATATTGGTGTGGGCTCAGGGGCCTTGCAGGTTTCTCCTAACTTGGAGGCTTTGGGGAACTGTGATGGGCACAGTTTCCTTGGGGATGGCAGGCCCAGTCCTGTGGTAAGGCTTCAGAGACCACCTCCTTGAGGATATGAGAGCCATGGTTTTGGGAGGGAAGTCTGCAAACACAAATTTGGGTCAGGGATAGTGGCAAGGTGATCGCAGGTCCAATGCATAGACCTAGAAGGCATCACGTCAGGAACTGTAATTAGGGTGACTGAAAGCTGGTAGCACAGGCTTTTCCATCTGGATTGTGTGTCCAGGATGGGCTCTGAATATAGACGTGGTCTCATGGTTCAATGGGAGACTTTTCCTCTCTAAGGATCCTGGTAAATCTCCATAGATTGGTGGTTTTTCAGAGAAGAAAAGAGTGCTCTTTTCCATCTTAGGGGTGCTCCAAAACAGGGAAGAATGCTGTTTTCCAACTTAGGCTTATGCCAAAACAGGGATTCCAGAGACAGGCTCTGGGTCTGGGTGCCCGGATATCCCACCAAGTGTTAGGATTTGGGCCTAGGGGCATTTTAGGCCTGCAATGCAGGATCCTAATGGTGTAACAGAGAGGGCTTGTTTGAAAGCATGCTCAGGCTGAGGGTCATCATGCCTCTTTGTGCCCAGGGGGGCCCTCAGGAGAGGGCGTAGTCTCATTGGCCATATAGCTGGATCCCACTTTGAGGGTTGGACACCCATTGCAACAGCCAGGCTTCCTGCAATGGAAAGAGGAGTTCTCTATTGTGCTTCAGGTTCCCCCATTGGCAGGGTTACAGGAAAGGTCTGTGGAAAGTTGCCTTAATACCAAGGATGTGTACAGATGACAGGCTAAGAATTCCCAGGTAACAAAACAGCATTGTTACCCATGTTCATGACATTCCATGTAGAAATAAGCCCTTAGTACTTCGCCCCAGAGCCACCAGAATGAACTTGCCATGTTCCTAAGCTGCAATGGTCAGTGGAGGTGTGGTTTCCAGGCAACCATACGGGGGTGCTCTGCTACACAAACTTTGCAATTGGCTGGGACCCTTGAGACAAAAAAAGAGAATGCTCCTGTCCGGTAGAAGGAAACCTTCTGTTTGGAGCATCTCACAAGCCCTAGCGTGGGAAATTCTCCATTTCCTCTTGAAGCCACCACTCCATTTGTCAGTCATCATAGACACAAACTCCAGCATGAGCAAACATCTGACATCCGCCCTTACTCAGGTGCTGGATTTCAATTTGATCGCTGCACACTGGAATTGCCTTTAGTTTGACTGAATTAAGCCATAGCTTGGGTTTACAATTCCATCCTCAGTCTACTGGTCCACAAGCCCTATTGTGAGGAAATTCTGGAGCTACAACACAATATTCTGCCTTCCCCATAGAAAGAAAAAGGGCCTGGAGAGTCTGCCCAGAAACTCCATATGATGGTCAATCTTCTCGGTGCTAGACGGAACCCTGATTCATAGGCTGCCCTGGGCACTAGTGCTGTGTCTGACATAGCCGGAGCCAGGACCTAGTGTCAGCCACTGAGAGATCAGGGCCCATATACAGCATGTGAGACCAGCTATGGCCCAAGTCTGTCTTCTCTTCTATTCTTGGTATTCAGGCATCTGTACCCACACCTTTGCTGAAATCCTTCCCATTGGGGGAACCTGAAGCACAATAGAGAACTCCTCCTTCCCCATGGAAGGTATTCTGACAGTTGGGATAGTTGCTCAACCCTCAAAGTGGAAGGCAGCTCCATGGCCAAGGAGACCATGTGCACTCATGATGGCTTCCCCGGGCACAAGCAGGCATTGTGACCTCAGCCTGAGCATGCTTTCAACCAAACGCTCTCAATTGCATCTCTGGGACCCCGAATTGCAGGCCTAGTACACACCTAGGCCCAAATCCTAACCCTGGTGGGATTTTACAGGGGCCCAGACACAGAGCCCATCTCTGGAATCCCTGTTTTGGGGGACCCTTAAGATGGAAAACAGCACTCTTCCCTTCCCCGAGATAGTCACCAAACTCATGGTAGCCACCAGGATCCTTGAGTGGAAAAATCTGCCATAGACCCATGAGAACACACCTGCATTCCGAGGCCATCCTGGACATACAATCCAGATACATATCATGTGCTATCACCTTTGAGTCATCGGATTTACAGTTCCTGACGAGCTGCCTTCCAGGTCTATGCATTGGGCCTGCAATCACCTTGCCATTAACCTAAACTGAGTTTGTGTTTGCAGACTTCCTTCCTAAAACCATGGCTCACATGACCTCCAGGTTCTGGCATCTGAAGCCACACCACAAGACTGTGCCTGAGATCGTCAAGGAAACTGTGCCCATCACTTTTGCCCGATACCTTTAGATTAGGAGAAACCTGCAAGGCCCCTGAGCGCAGCCAAATAATGGAGGCCGCTCTGGGCACAAATGCACAGTCTGAGACACCCTGATCACCTCCATACAGGCAGACACCCAAGTCAATGCTCCTGAGTCAGAAGATTGAACCTGACATGCCCCGAGGACTTCATTGGCACACTAGATTAGGTTTACAGGTATCTGTCGTCAGAGGCCTGCTCTGGAATATCAACTTATGATAAAATATATAGTCCCTGAGCCACAGAACAGAATATGTCCTCCCCAAAAAGGAAGCCATGCTCCTGGAATTGTGTCATACCCTAAGGGTATTTGGATCCTGAATGGCCCCTTAGCAACCAGCACATTCTATGATATTCCTGGTAACAAATCATCATTGTGCCCCATCTTCATGAGACTCCATGTCAACTCAAGGTCTCGATATATTGCCCCAGAACCACCAGAATGCACCTGCCATGTTCCTCAGCTGCAATGGTCAATGGAGGGGTGATTTCCAGGCATCCCTGTGGCGTTCTCTGCTACAAAACTTTCCACATGGAGAAACCAGAGAAAACAAACCAGACTTCTCCTGTCCGGTAGAAAGAAACTTTGCTATTTGGAGCATCTCACAAGCCCCAGCATGGGAAATCCTCCATGGCCTCTTGACGCCACCCTTCCATTTGTGGGTAATCACAGACACAAACTCCAGTGTGAGCAAACATCTGACATCCACCCTTACTCAGGTGCTGGATATTCGAAACGGCAGCTGCACACTGGAACTGCCTTTTGCTTTTCACTGAACTTAACCATAGCTTTGTATTACTATTCTATCCTCACCACACTGGTCCACAATATCTCTTGATAGGGAATTCTGGAGCCACAACGCAGTATTCTGCCTTCCACATAGAAAGAAGAAGGACCTGTTGAGTCTGCCCAGAAACCTCACATGAGGATCAATCTACTCAGACCACGAGGCAACCCTGATTAATAGATTTCCCTGACCACTAGTGCTGTGTCTGACAGAGTCTAAGCCCCGACCTCGTGTCAGCCACCCAGAGGTGAGGGCCCATATTTAGCATGAGAGATCGGCCATGGCCCTGGGCCATCATCTGTACCCATCCTTGGTATCCAGTCATCTGTCCCCCAAACTTTGCTGGAATTCCTGCCAATGGCGAACCTGAAACACAATAGAGAACACCTCCTTCCCCATGGCAGGAATATTGGCTGTTGGGATGGTTGTCCAACAGCGTGGGAGCCAGCTGCATGGCCAAGGAGACCATGCCCACTCCTGAGGGCCGACATGGGCACAGGCAGGCATGGTGATCCTCAGCCTGAGCATGTTTTCAAACAAACACTCTCAGTTGCTCCTCCAGTACCAGCATTGAAGGCCTGGTATGCCCCTAGGCCCAAATCCTAACCCTTGGTGGAATTTTCCAGGTGCCCAGACCCAGAGTCCATCTCAGAATCCCTGTTTGGGGCACCATTAAGATGGAAAACAGCACTCTTCCCTTCCCTGAGAAAGGCACCAAACTATTGGGAGCCTCCAGGATCCTTAGAGAGAAAAAATCTCCCATGGACCCATGAAAACAAACCTGCATTCCGAGGCCATCCTGTCCACACAATCCAGAGAGAAAAGTCTTTGCTACCGCCTTCGAGTCATCCTATTTACATTTCCTGACGAGCTGCCATCCATGTCTATGCATTGGGCCTATAATCATCTCGACACTAACCCTAACCCCAGTTTGTGTTTGCCGACTTCTCTCCCAAAACCATGGCTTACATGCCCACCAAGATGTGGTCCCTCAAGCCACATCACAGGAAAGTTCCTGCCATCCCCAAGAAAACTGTGCCCATCAGGTTGTCCAAACCCTCCAGATTAGGAGAAACCTGCCAGGCCCCTGAACCCACCCCAATATTGGAGGTTGCTCTGGATGCAAACGTGCATTCTGAAACACCCTGAGCACCTCCATCGAGGCAGAAAGCCAAGTCTATGGTTCTGAGTCAGATGATTGAACCTGACATGCCCCTAGGACTTCACTGGAACCCTAGATTGGGTCTTCAGACATCTGTTCTCAGAGTCCTGTTCTGGAATACCAAGTTATGATACAACATGTGGTCCCTGATTCCCACAACTGAACATCTCCTGTCTCCAGAAGGAAAATGTGCTCTTGGATCTATGTCCAACTTTCAGGGTAGATGGATCCTGCATGACCCATTAGCCCCAGCACCTTCTATGATCTCCCTGGTAACAAACCAGCATTGTGACCCAACTTCCTGAGACTTGATGCCAACTCAAGGTGTTGGTACTTTGCCCAAGAGCCATGAAACGAATCTGCCATGTTCCTCAGGTACAAAGGTCAATGGACGTGTGCTTTCTAGGCATCCAAGAGGTAGTTCTCTGCTACACAAAAATTCCACATAGGGAACCCTAGAGCAAACAAATAAGACTGCTCCTGTCAGGTTGAAGGAAACCTTGGTTGTTTGGAGCATCTCACAAGCCCCAGCCTGGGAAGTCCTCCACATTCTCTTGATGCCAACCCTCCATTTGTTAGTCATCATAGACACAAATTCCAGCATGAGCAAACATCTGACATCTGCTCTTACTCAGGTGCTGGATATTCGAATCAGTCACGCACACTGGAATTACCTTTCACTTGACACTGTATTCTTGCATAGTTTGGGTTTACAATTCCATCCTCACCCTACTGGACCGCAAGTCCTCTTGAGAGGGAATTAGGGAGACAAAACGCAACATTCTGCCTTCCCCATAGAAAGAAGGGCCTGGTGAGTCTGCCCAGAAACTCCCCATGAAGATCAATCTACTTGGCCCTCGAGGGAACCCCGATTTATACTTTGCGCTGGCCACTAGCGCTGTGTCTGAGAGAGCCTGAGCCCCAACCTCTTGTCAGCCACCCAGAGTGTGGGGCCCTTATCCAGCATGTGGGACTGGCCATGGCCCAGTCATCTCTACCCATCCTTGGTATTCCGGCAACTATCCCAAACCTTTGCTGGAATCCCTACCAGTGGGGGAATCTGAAGCACAATTGAGAACTCCTCCTTCCCCATGGCAGGAAGCCTGGCTGTTGCTATGGGTGCCCAACCCTCAGAATTAGAACCAGGTGCATGGCCAATGAGACAACGCCCAATCATAAGGGCCGCCTGGGCCAAAGCAGGCATTGTGTCCCTCAAACTTAGCATGCATTCAAACAAATGCTCTCAGTTGTTTCTGCAGGGTCCCGCATCGCAGGCCTGGTATGCCCTTAGGACCAAATCCTAACACTTCGTGGGATTTTCCATGCCAACATAACCAGAGCCCGTCTCTGGAATCTCTGTTTTGAAGCACCCCTATGATGGAAAACAGCAATCTTCCCTCCCCTGAGAAAACTATTAGGAGCTGCCAGGATGCGTAGAGAGGAAAAATCTCCCAGGGCTCCATAAGACCACACCTTCATTCCGAGGCCATCCTGGACACACAATCCAGATACAAGAGACTGTGCTACCACCTTCGAATCACCTGGTTTACAGTTCCAGACGAGCTGCCCTACAGACCTATGCATTGGGCCTATGATCACCTCGCCATTAACCCTACCCCAAGTTTGTGTTTGCAGACTTCTTTCCCAAAACCATGGCTCACATGCCCTCTATGATGGGTCTCTGTAGCCACACCACAGGAAAGATCCTGCTATCCCCAATGAAACTGTGTCAATCACAGTTGCCCAAACCCTCCAGATTAGGAGAGACCTGCAAGTCCCCTGAGCCCAGTCCAATATTGGAGGCCACTCTGGACACAAATGCACAGTGTGCAACACCCTGATCACCTCCATCCAGGAAGACACCCAAGTCAATGGTCCTGAGTCAGAAGATTGGTCCCTGAACCCCACAAAGGAATATCTCCTGTCCCCAGATGGAATTCGTGCTCTTCAACTTGTGTCAAGGGTCGGGGTATATGAATTATGCACAGCCCCTTAGCCCCAAGCACATTCTAAGATCTCTCTGGTAACAAACAAACAGCATTGTGATCCATCTTCATGAGATTCCATGTCACTTCAAGTCCTTGGTAATTCGCCCCAGAGCCACCAGAATGAACCTGCCATGTTCCTCACCTGATATGGTCAGTGGAGGTGTGCTTTCCAGGCATCCATGTGGGAGTGCTCTTCTACTGATTCTTTCCACATGTGGGACCCTGGAGCAAACAAACCAGACTGCCACTGACCAGTAGAAGGGAACCCTCTGTTTGGAGCATCTCAGAAGCACCAGCAGGAGAAATCCTCCATGGCCCTTGACACAACCTCTCCATTTGTCAGTCATCATAGACAAAAACTCCAGCATGAGAAAACATCTGAAATCTGCCGTTATTTAGATTCTGCATTTTCTTTTCCACCACTGCACACTAGAACTGCGTTTCACTTGACACTGAATTTATCCATAGCTTGGGTTTAGAATTCCATCCTCAGCCTCCTGGTCTGCAAGCCCTCTAGAGAGGGAATTTGGAGCCACAAGGCAACATTCTCCATTCCCACTAGAAAGAAATAGGGCCTGGTGAATCTTCCCAGAAACTCCACATGAGGTTCAATCTACTTGGCACTCGATGGAACCTTGATTTATAGGCTGTCCTGGGCACTAGTACTAGTACTAGTACTAGTACTGTGTCTGACAGAGCCTGAGCCAAGACCTAGTTTCAGGCACCCAGAGATATGAGCCCATATCCAGCATGTGAGATTGGCCAGGGCCCAAGTCCATCATCTCTACCCATCCTTGGTATTCAGGCACCTGTCCCCAGACCTTTTATGTAATCCCTACCAATGGGGTAACCTAAAGCACAATAGAGAACTCCTCCTTCCCCATGGTAGGAATCCTGGCTGTTGATATGAGTGTCCAAACCTCAAAGTGGGAGCCAGCTGCATGGCCAAGGAGACAATGCCCACTCATGAGGGCTGCCCTGGGCACAAGTAGCCATTGTAACCCTCAGCTTGATCAAGCCTTCAAAAAAATGCTCTTAGTTGCACCTCCAGGATCCTGCATTGCAGGCCTGATATGCCCTTAAGCCCAAATCCTAACACATCGTGGGATGTTCCATGTGCACATACCCAGAGCCCGTCACTGGAATCCCTGTTTTGAGGCACCCCTAAGATGGAAAACAGCACTCTTCACTTCCCTGAGAAAGCCACCAAACTAATGGGATCCCCCAGGATCCTTGAGAAGAAGAATCTCCCATGGTCCCATGAGTCCACACCTGTATTCCGAGGCCAGCGTGGATATGCTATCCAGATACAAGAGACTGTGCTACTGGCTTCGAGTCACCTGATTTACAGTTCCTGACGTGCTGCCCTCCAGATCTTTGGATTGGGACTGTGAACACCTCTCCATTAACCTTATCCCAAGTTTGTGTTTGCAGATCTCTCTCTAAAAACCATAGCTCACATGTCCTCCAGGATGGGGCCCCTAGAGTCACACCACAAGACTGTGCTTGCCATCCCCAAGGAAACTGGGCCCATCACAGTTGCCCAAACCCTCCTGATTAGGAGAAACCCGGAAGGCTCTTGAGCACATCCCAATATTGGAGGCTGCTCTGGATGCAAATGCACAGTCTGAAACACCCTGATCACCTCCATCCAGGCAGACACCCAAATCAATGGTCCTGAGTCAGATAATTGAACCTGACATGGCCCTAGGACCTCATTGGAAGAGGGATTAACTTTTCAGGCACCTGTCCTCAGAGGCCTCTTCTGGAATACCAACTTATGATACAAATTATGGCCCCTGAGCCCCAGGGTGGGAAATCCTCCATGGCCTCTTGACGCCACCTCTCCATTTGTTGGTCATCGTAGACACAAACTCCAGCCTGAGCAAACATCTGACATCCGCCCATATTCAGGCGCTGATATTGGAATCAGCTGCTGCACACTGGAACTGCCTTTCGCTTTGCAATGAATTTAAGCCTAGCTTCAGACTACAATTTCATCCTCACCCTACTGGTCTGCCATATCTCTTGATAGGGAATTCTGGAGCCACAACGCAACATTCTGCCTTCTTCATAGATAGAAGGACCTGGTGAGTCTGCCCATAAACTGCACATGAAGATCAATATACTCAGCCCAGGAGGGAACCCCTATTTATAGTTTGCCCTAGCCACTAGTGCTGTGTCTGACAGAGCCTGAGCCCCTACCTCGTGTCAGCAACCCAGAGGGTGGGGCCCACATTAACCATGTGAGACCGGCCATGGCCCAGGGCTGTCATTACTACCCATCCTTGCTATTCAGGCATCTGTCCCCTAGATCTTAGCTGGAATCCCTACCAATGGGGGAACCTGAAGCACAATAGAGAATTCATCCTTCGCCATGGCAGGAATCCTGGCTTTTGGATGGGTGTCCAACCCTAGGAATGGGAACTGGCTGCATGGCTGAGTAGACATCGCCCAATCCTGATGGCCTCCGGGGCACAAGCAGGCATTGGGACCCTCAGCTTGACCATACTTTCAAACAAACGCTCTCAGTTGCACCTCCAGGATCCCGCATTGCAGGCCTGGTATGGCCCTAGGCCTAAATATTAACCCTTGGTGGGATTTTCCAAGCACTTAGACGCAGAGCTCATCTCTGGAATGCCTGTTTTGGGGCACGCCTAAGCTGGAAAACAGTACTCATCCCTTCCCGGAGAAATCCAACAAACTATTGAGAACCGCCAGGATCCTTGAGAGGAGAAATCTCCCATGGACCCTTGAGACAACACCTGCAATAAAGGCCATTCTGGAAATTAAATCCAGATACAATTACCTGTGCTACCACCTTTGAGTTACGTGATTTACAGTTCCAGACTTTCTGCCCTCCTGGTCTATGGATTGGGACTATGATCACCTTGCCACTAACCCTAACCTAAGTTTGTGTTTGCAGACTTCTCTCTCAAAATCATGGCGCACATGTCCTCCAGGATGGGGTCTCTGGAGTCACACCACAGGACAGTTCCTGCAATCCCCAAGGAAACTGCCCATCACAGTTGTCCAAAAACCCCATATAAGGAGAAACCTGCAAGGAACCTGAGCCAACCCTAGTATTGGATGCCACTCTGGACACAAATGCACAGTCTGAAACACCCTCATCACCTGCATCCAGTCAGACACCAGAGTCAATGATCCTGAGTCAGAAGATTGAATGACATTCCCCTAGGGCCTCATTCAAACCCTTTATTAGGTTTTCAGGCTTCTGTCCTCAGAGACCTGTTCTGGATTACCAATTTATGATACAACATATGGCCGCTGAGCCCCACAACAGAATATCTCCTGCCCCCAGAAGCAATCCGGGCTCTTGGGCCTGTGTCAAATCCTCAGGCTAGATGAATCCTGCATGGCCCATTAACCACCAGCACATTCTAAGATCTCCCTGGTAACAAACCAACATTTTGACCCATCTTCATGAGGTTCCATGTCCAATCCAGTCTTTATTTCTTCGCCTCAAAGCCACCAGATGCCATGTTCCTTCGCTGTCATGGTCAATGAAGGTGTGCTTTCCAGTCACCCATGTGGGAGATCTATGTTATCCGATCTTTCGACATGGGGAACAATGGAGGAAACAAATCAGACTGCCCCTGTCTGGTAGAAGGAAACCTTGCTGTTTGGAGCATCTCAAAAACACCAGATTGGGAAATCCTCCATAACCTCTTGACGCCACCCCTCCATTTTTGTGTCATCATAGACACAAACTCCAGCATGAGCAAATATCTGACATCCACCCTCACTCAAGTGCTGAATATTGGATTCAAACATTGCACACTGGAAATTCCTTTTGCTTGATACAGAATGTAACCATAGCTTAGGTTTACAATTCCATCCTCAGCCTCCTGGTCCACAAGCCCTCTTGATAGTGAATTCTAGAGCCACAAAGCAGCATTCTGCCTTCCCCTTACAAACAAGAAGGGCCTGGTGAGTCTGCCCAGAAACCATACATGAGGATCAATCTGCTCGGCACTTGAGGGAACCCCAATTTATAGGCTGCCCTGGGCACTAGTGCTGTGTCTGACAGAGCCTGAGCCAAGACCTAGTGTCAGCCACCCAGTGATCGGGGCCCATATCCACGATTTGATACTGGCCATGGCCCATGTCCATCATCTTTACCCATCCTTGGTATTCAGGCCTCTGTCCCCAGACCTTTGCTGGAATCCCCGCTAATGGGGGAACCTGACGCACTATAGAGAACTCCTCTTTCCCCATGGCAGGATTCTGGCTGTTGGGATGGTTGTCCAACCCTCAAAGTGGGAGCCAGCTGCATGGCCAATGTGACCACGCCCACTCATGAGGGCCACCTGGGCATAAGCAAGTATTGTGACCCTCAGCCTGAGAATGATTTCAAACAAGACCTCTCAGTTGCACCTCCAGGATCCTGCATGCAGGCCTGGTAAGCCACTAGGCCCAAATCCTAACACTTGGTGGGATTTTCCAGGGGACCAAACCCAGAGTCCGTCTCTGGAATCCATATTTTGGGGCACCCCTAACATGAAAAACAGCACTCTTCCCTTCCCCGAAAAAGCCACCAACTATTGGGAGTCACCAGGATCCTTAGAGAGGAAAAATCTCCCATGGACCCATGAGGCCACAACTGCATTCTGAGGCCATCCTGCACACAATACAGAGAAAAAAGCCTGTGATTCTGCCTTTGAGTCACCTGATTAACAGTTCCTGAAGAGCTGCCATCCATGTCTATGCATTGGGCCTGTGATAACCTTGCCACTAACCCTAACCCAAGTTTGTGTTTTCAGACTTCCCTCCCAAAACCATGGCTCACATGCCCTCCAGTTTGTGATAACTGGAGCCACACCACGGAATTGTACCTGTCTTCCCAAAGGAAACTGTGATTGTCACTATTAAACAAACCCTCTAGATTAGGAGAAACCTGCAAGGCCCCTAAGCCCAGCCCAATATTGGAGGCCACTCTGGACGCAAATGCACAGTCTGACACACCATATCACCTACATCCAGGCTGATATCCAAGTCAATGGTCCTCAGACAGAAGATTGAACCTGACATGCTCCTAGGATTCACTGGAACACTAGAATAGGATTTCAGGTATCTGTACTCAGAAGGCTGTTCTGAATATCAATGTATGATACAATATGGTCACTGAGCCACACAAAAGAACATCTCCTGTCCTTAGAAGAAAGCTGTGCTCTGGACCTGTGTCAAACACTCTGGGTAGATGAATCCTTCAAGGCCCCCTGGCAACCAGCACATTCTATGATCTCCCTGACAACATACCAGCATTGTGACCCATCTTCATGAGACTCCATGACAACTCCAGCCCTTGGTACTTCGGCCCAGAGCCACCAGAATGAAACTGCCATGTTCCTCTGCTGCCATGGTCAATGTAGGTGTACTTTCCAGGCATCCAGCGGGAGTGCTCTGATACCAACTTTCCACATGGGGAACCCTGGAGGAAACAAACCAGACTCCCCTGTACGGTAAAAGGAATCTTTGCTGTATGGAGTATCTCAAGCCTGAGTGTGGGTAATCCTCCATGACCTCTTGAGGCCACCCATCCATTTGTTGGTCATCATAGACACTAACTCCAGTGTGAGCAATCATCTGACATCTGCACTTACTCAAGTGCTGGATATTTGAATCAGCTGCTACACACTGGAATTGCCTTATGCTTGGCACTGAATTTAAAAGTAGCTTGGCGGGACGCCTGTGTGGCTCAGTTGGTTAAACAGCTGCCTTCGGCTCAGGTCATGATCCCAGCGTCCTGGGATCGAGTCCCACATCAGGCTCCTTGCTCCGCAGGGAGCCTGCTTCTCCGTCTGACTCTGCCTTCCACTCTGTCTGCCTGTGCTTGCTCTCACTCGCTCTCTGACAAATAAATAAAATCTTGAAAAAAAAAAAGTAGCTTGGGTTTGCAATTCCATCCTCACCCTGGTGTTCAGTAAGCTCTCTTGATAGGGACTTCTGACGCCACAACACAGCATTCTGCCTTCCCCATAGCAAGAAAAAACAGCCTGGAGAGACTGCCCAGAAACCCTACATGAGGATAAATCTACTCGACCCTCGAGTGAACCCCATTTATAGGTTTACCTGGCCACTAGCGCTGAGTCGGACAGAACCTCGTCTCTGACCTCGTGTCAGGACCCAGAGACTGGGCTCCAACTCCAGAATGTGAGACCAGCCATGTCCCAGGGCTGTCATCTCTACCCATTCTTGATTCAGGCATCTGTCCCCAGACATTTGCTGAAATCCCTGCCAATGGGGGAACCAGAAGCACAATAGGGAAATCCTCCTTCCCCATGGCAGGTATGATGGCTCTTGGGATGGGTTTCCAGACCTCAGAGTGGTAGCCAGCTGAATGGCCAATGATAACCCGCCCACTCATGAGGGCCGCCCTGGACACAAGCAGGCATTGTGACCCCCAACATGAGCATGCTTTCAAACAAACACTCTCAGTTGCATTCCAGAATCCAAATTTGCAGGCCTGATATGCCCCTAAGCACAAATCGTAACACCTGGTGGGATTTTTCAGGGGACCAGAAACACAGCCTGTCTCTGGAATCCCTGTTTTGGGACACCCCTAAGATGGAAAATAGCACTCTCCCCTTCGCCAAGAAAGCCACCATAGTATAGGGAGCCGCTAGGATCCTTGAGAGGAAAAATCTCCCATGGATCCATGAGACCACACCTGTATACCGAGGCCATCCTGGACACAAAAGCCAGATACACAAGCCTGTGCTACCACCTTCAAGGCAACTAATTTATAGTTCCAGACGAGCTGCCCTCCAGGTCTATGCATTGGGCCTGCGATCACCTCACCGCTAACCTTAACCCGAGTTTGTGCTTACAGACTTCTATCCCGAAACCATGGCTCATATTTCCTCCAGGATGGGGTCTCTGGAGCCACACCAAAGGACTGTGCCTGCCATCCCCAAGGAAAATGTGTCCATCACATTTGCCTAAAACTTCGAGATAAGGAGAAACCTGCAAGGCCCCTGAGCCCACCCCAATACTGGAGGCCCCTCTGGACACAAATGTGCAGTCTGAAATACGCTGATCACCTGAATCCAGGCAGATACCCAAGTCAGTGTTTCTCAATCAGAAGATTGAACCTGACATGCTCCTATGACCTCATTGTAACCCCTGATTAGGTTTTCAGGCATCTGTAATCAGAGACCTGTTCTGGAGTACCAACTTAAGATACAACATATGGTCCCTGATCCCCACAACAGAACATCTCCTTTCTCTAGATGGAAGCCGTGCTCTTGGAACTGTGTCAAACCCTCAGGGTAGATGAATCCTACTTGGCCCGTAGCCACCAGCAGATTCTAAGATCTCACTGGTAACAAGCCAGCATTGTGAGCCATCTTCATGAGATTCCATGTCAACTACAGGCCTTGGTACTTCACCCCAGAGCCTTCAGAAAGAACCTGCCATGTTCCTCAGCTGCAATGTTCAGTGGAAGTGTGCTTTCCAGGCATCCATGTGGGAGTGCTCTGCTACCCAAACTTTCCACATGGGGGACTCTCGAGCAAACAAATCTGACTGCCCTGTCCTGTAGAAGGAAACCTGGCTGTTTGGAGCATCTCACAAGCTCAAGTGTGGGAAATTCTCTATGACCTCTTTTCAACTCCTCTCCATTTGTCGGTCATTATAGACACAAACTCCAGCTTGAGCAAACATCTGACGTCTGCGCTTACTCAGGTGCTGGATATTCGAATCAGCCGCTGCACACTGGAAATGCCATTCGCTTGTCACTGAATTTATTCATAGCTTGGGTTTACAATTCCATCCTCACCCTACTGGTCCACAAGCCCTCATGATAGGGAATTCTGCAGCCACAACACAGCATTCTGCCTTCCCAATAGAAAGAAGAAGGGCCTGGTGAGTCTGCCCAGAAACTCCACATTATGATCAATCTACTTGTCCCTTGAGGGAACCCTGAATTATAGACAGCCCTGGCCCCTAGTGTTGTGTCTGACAGAGCCTAAGCCCCGACCTCGTGTCAGCCACCTAGAAGGCGGGGCCCATATCCCGCATGTTAGACTGGCCACGGAACAGAGCCGTCATCTTTACCCATCCTTGGTATTCAGGCATGTGTCCCCAGACCTTTCCTGGAATCCCTACCAATGAGGGAACCTGAATCACAATAGAGAAATCCTCATTCCCCATGGCAGGATTCCTGTAAGTTCGGAAGGGTGTCCAACACTCAGAGTGTTAGCCTACTGAATGGCCATTGAGACCACCCCCATTCCTGAGGGCCACCCTATGCAAAAGCTTGCATAGTGACCCTCAGCCTGAGCATGCTTTCAAACAAACGCTCTCAGTTGTATCTCCAGGACTTGCATTGGAGGCTTGGTAAGCCCCTATGCCCAAATCATAACCCTTGGTGGGTATTTCCAGGTGCCCAGAGCCAGAGCACTTCTCTGCAATCCCTCTTATGAGACACCCTTAATATGGAAAACAGAACTCTTTCCTCTCTGAGAAAGCCACCACATTATAAGGAGCCGCCAGGATACTTGAGAGGAAATATCACCCATGGACACCTGAGACCACACCTGCATTCTTAGTCCATCGTGGATACACAATCCAGATAAAAAAGCCTGTGCTACCTCCTTTGAGGCATGCGATTTACATTTCACACGGAGCTTCCCTCCAGGAGTATGCATTGGGCCTACAATCACTTCGCCACTAAACCTAACCCGCATTTGTGTTTGCAGACTTCCCTCCGAAAACCATGGCTCTCATGCCCTCCAGCATGGGGTCTTTGGAGCCACACCACAGGACTGTGCCCACCATTGCCAAGGAAACTGTGCCCATCAAATTGCCCTATCTTTCCAGATTAGGAGAAACTTGCAAGGCCCCTGAGCCCACCCCAATACTGGTTGCCACTCTGTACACAAATGCACAGTCTGGAACACCCTGATCACCTACATCTAGGCAGACTTTGAAGTCAATGATACTGAGTCAGAGGATTGAACCTGACATTCCGTTAGGATTTTATTGGAACCCTAGATTAAATTTTCAGGCATCTATCCTCAGAGGCCTGTTCTGCAATACCAAATTATGATACATTTGGTCCGTTAGCCCCATATCAGAACATCTCTGGTCCGAGAAGGAAACCGTGCCCTTTGACCAGTGTCAAACCCTCAGGGTAGATGAATCCTACATGGTCCCTTAGCCACCAGCACACTGTAAGGTCTCCATGGTAACAAACCTGCATTATGACCCATCTTCATGAGACTTCATGTCAACTCCAGGCCTTGGTAATTCGCCCAAGAGCCACCAGAACGAATTGGCCATGTTTCTCAGCTGCAATTTTAATGGAGGTGTGCTTTTCAGGCATCCACGTGGGAGTGCTCTGCTACCCAAACTTTCCACATGGGGGACCCTGGAGCAAATAAACCAGACTCCCCCTGTCTGGTAGAAGGAAACTTTGCTGTTTGAAGCATCTCACAAGCCCCAGCATGTGAAATCCTCCATGGCCTCTTGACGCCACCCCTCCATTCATCGGTCATCATAGACATAAACTCCAGCATGAGGAAATGTCTGACTTTCACCTTTACTCAGGTGCTGGATATCTGGAATCAGACACTGCACAATGGAACTGCCTTTTGCTTGGCACTGAATTGAACCTTAGCTTGAGTTTACAATTCCATCCTCACCCTACTGGTCCCCAAGCCCGCTTGATAGGGAATTCTGGGGCCACAAAGCAGCTCTTTGCCTTCCCCTTAGAAAGAAGAAGGGCATGGTGATTCTGCCCAGAAACTCTGCATGAGGATCAATCTGCTCAGCCCTTGAGGGATCCCTGATTCATACTCAGCCCTGACCACTAGTTCTGTTTCTGACAGAGCCTGAGTGCTCAATTCATGTCAGCTACTCAGAGAGTCAGGCATGTGAGACTGGCCATGTCTCAGGTCCCTCATCTCTACCCATCCTTGGTATTCAGGCATCTGTCCCCAGACATTTGCTAGAATACCTGCTAATGGGGGAACCTGAGGCACAATAGAGAATTCTTCCTTTTCCATGGCAGGAATCCTGGTAGTTGGGATGGGTGTCCTACATTAAAGTGGTAGCCAGCTGCATGGCCAAGGAGACAACTCCCACTCATAAGGGCTGCCCTAATCACATCAGGCATTGTGACACTCAGACTAGCATGCTTTCAAACAAACGCTCTCAGTTGTACCTCCAAGTCACACATTGTAGGCCTGGTACTCCCCTAGGCCCAAATCCTAATCCTGGTGGGATTTTCCAAGCACCCAGACTCACAGCCCTTCTCTGGAATCCCTTTTTGGGGAACATCTAAGATTGAAAACAGCACTCTTCCATTCAAACGAGAAAGCCACCATACTATTGGGAGCTTCCAGGATCCGTAGAGAGGAAAATACTCTCATGTAAACATTAGAACACACCTGCATTCCAAGGCTATCATGGACACACAATCCAGATACAAAAGCCAGTGCTAGTGCCTTCGAGGTACGTGAATTACAGTTCCTGACGATCTGCCCTCCAGGTCTATGCATTGGGCCTACGATCACCTCGCAACTCAACCTAATCCGAGTTTGTGATTGCAGACTTCTCTCCCAAAACCATGGCTTACATGCCATCCACGATGGAGTCTCTGGAGCCACACCACAGGACTGTGCCTGCCACCCCCAAGGAAACCGTGCCCACAAATTTGCCTAAACCTTCAAGATTAGGAGAAACCTGCAAGGCCCCAGAGCCCACCCCAATATTGGAGGCCACTCTGTACACAAAGGCACAGTCAGAAACACCCTGGTTGCCTACATATAAGCAGACACCGAAGTCAATGGTCCTGAGTCTGATGATTCAACCTGAAATTCCCCTTGGACTTCATTGGAACCCTAGATGAAGTTTTTAGGCATCTGTCCTCAGAGGCCTGTTTTGGAATACCAACTTATGATACAACATTTGGTCCGTGAGCCCCACAACAGAACATCTCCGATACCCAGAAAGAAACCGTGTTCTTCGACCGCTGTCAAACCATCAGGATAGACTAATCATACATGGCCCCTTAGCCACCAGCACATAGTAAGATTTCCGTGGTAACAAAACTGCATTGTGACCCAACTTCATTAGAATCCAGGCCTTGGTACTTTGCCCTAGAGCAACCAGAAAGAACCTGCCATGTTCCTTAGGTTCAATGGTCAATGTAGGTGTGCTTTCCAGTATCCACGTGCGAGTACTATGCTACCCAAACTTTGCACATGGGGGAACCTGGTGTAAACAAACCAGACCTCCCCTGTCCAGTAGAAGGAAACCTTATGTTTGGATCAACTCACAGGCCTCAGCGTGTAAACTGCTCCATGGCCTCTTGATGCCACCACTCCATTGGTCGGTCATCATAGACACAAACTCCAGTCTAAGCAAACATCTGACATGCACCCTTATCCCGGTGCTGGATGTCTTGAATAAACCACTGCACATTGGAACTGCCTTCCACTTGGCACTGAATTGAACCATAGCTTGTGTTTACAATTCCATCCTCACCTGACTGGTCCCTAAGCCCTCTTGATAGGGAAATCTGGGGCCACAACGCAGCATTCTGCCTTCCCCATCGAATGAAGAAATGCCTGGTGAGTCTGCCCTGAAAACCCACATGAGGATCAATCAGGTCGGCCCTCGAGTCAACACCGATTTATAGGCTGCCATGGCCACTAGTGCCATGTCTGACAGAGCCTGAGCTCGACTGAGTTTCAGCCACTAAAGAGCAGGCCCCATATCTAGCATTTGGGATTGCCATGGCCAAAGTATGTCATCTCTACCCATCCTTGATATTCAGGCACCTGTCCCCAGACCTTGGCAGGGATCCCTGCCAATTAGGGAACTTGAAGCACAATAGAGAACTCTTCTTTCCCCATGGCAATAAACCTGGCTTTTGGGATGGGTGTTCTACCCTCAAAGGGGGAGCCAGTTACAACATCAATGACACCACACACACTCCTGAGGACTACCCTTGGCACAAACAGGCATTGTGACCCTCACCCTGAGCATGCTTTCAAAAAATCCCTCTCAGATTCACCACAATGATCCCTCATTTCAGGCCTGGTATGCCTGTAGGTTCAAATCATAAAACTTGGTGGGATTTTCGAGGTGCCCAGACCCAGAGACCATCTCTGGAATTTTTGTTTTGGTGCACCCTTCAGATGGAAAACAGCACTCATCCCTTCCCCCAAAATGTCACCAAATTATGAGGAGCCACCAGGATCCATAGAGAGGCAATGTCTCCCATGGACCCATGAGAACACACCTGCATTCCGAGGCCATCCTGGACACACAATCCGGAGAGAAAAGCCTGTGCTACTGCCTTCCATTCACCCTAATTACAGTTCCAGATGAGCTGCTCTCAAGGTATATGCATTGGGCCTGTGATCACCTCGCCACTCACCCTAATTCGAATTTGTGTTTGCAGACTTATCTACCAAAACCATGGCACACATGCCCTCCAGGATGGGGTCTCTGGATCCACACTGCAGGACTGTCCCTGCCATCCACAAGGAAACTGTTCCCATCACAGTTGCCCAAACTGTCTAGATTAGGAGAAACCTACAAGGCCTCTGGGCCTACCCCAATTTCGGCGGCCGCTCTGAACACAAATGCACAGTCTGAAATACCCTGATCCCCTACATCCAGGAACACAGCCAAGTCAATGGTCCTGAGTCAGAATAATGAACCTAACATGCCCCTAGGACGTCATTGGAACCATTGATTCGGTTTTCAGACATGTGTCCTCAGAGGCCTGTTCTAGAATGCGAACTTATGATACAACATGTGGTGGCTGGGCCACACAACAGAACATCTCCTGTCCCCAGAAGGAAACCGTGCCCTACAATCTGTGCAAAATCCCATAGTAGTAGATTCCTGCACAACTACTAAGCCACCAGAACATTCTAAGATCTACCTGGTAACAAACCAGCTGTGTGGCCCATCTGCAAGAGATTCCATGTCAAATCAAGGACTTGGTACTTTGCTACAGAGACACCAGAATAAAGCTGCCATGTTCTTCAGTTGCAATGGTCAATGAAGTTGAACATTCCAGGCATCCATGCGGTAGAGCTCTGCTACCCAAACTTTCCACATGGGGGACCCTGGAGCAAATAAACCACACTCCACCTGTCCAGTAGAACGAAACCTTGCTATTTGGAGCAGCTCATGAGTCTCAACGTGAAAATCCCTCCATGGCTTCTTGACGCCACCCCTCCATTTGTCAGTCATCATAGACACAAACTCCAGTGTGAGCAAATATCCGACGTCCTCCCTTACTAAGGTGCTGGATATCTCGAAAAAGCTGCTGGACACAGGAACTGCCTTCCGCTTGGCAGTGAATTGAACTGTAGCTTGTGTTTACAATTCCTTCCTCACCCGACTGGTCCCCAAGCCTTCTTGATAGCGAATTATGGAGACACAACACAGCATTCTGCCTTCCTGATAGAAACAAGTGCCTGGTGAGTCTGGCCAGAAACCCCACATGAGGATCAATCTGCTCGGCCCTATATCGGAGGGACCCTGATTTATAGGTTGCCCTGGCCACTAGTGCTGTGTCTGACAGAGCCTGAGCCCAGACCTAGTGTCAGTCACCAGAGTTTGAGCCCCACATCTAGTATTTGGGAATGCCATGGCTCAAGTATTTCATCTCTACCCATCCTTGGTATTCAGGCACCTGTCCCCAGACCTTGCTGGAATCCCTGATAATGGGGCATCCTGAAGCACAATAGAGAACTCCTCCTTCTTCATATCAGGAAACTTGGCTGTTAGGATGGGTGTTCAACCCTGAAAGGGGGAGTCATTTACAAGTCCAGTGAGACCACACAAACTCCTCAGGGATGCCCTGGAGGCAAACAGGCCTTGTGACCCTCAGCCTGAGCATGCTTTCAAACAATCCTTCTCTGTTGCACCACCATGAACCCGCATTGCAGGCCTAATATGCCCCTAAGCCCAAATCCTAGCACTTGTTGTGATGTCCCAGATGCCATGAACCAGAGCCCGTCTCTGGAATCCCTGTTTTGGGGCACCCATAAGGTGGAAAACATCACTCTCCCCTTCCCCGAAAAAGCCACCAAACTATGGAGGATACCAGGATCCATAGAGAGGAAAAGACTTCCATGGACCCATGAGACCACACCTGCATTCCAAGGCCATCCTGGACACACAATCCAGAGAGAAAAGCCTGTGCTACTGCCTTCCAGTCTCCCTAATTATAGTTCATGACGAGCTTCCCTCCAGGTCTACGCATTGGGCCTGTGATCACCTCGCCACTCACCCTAATTTGTATTTTGTTTGCAGACTTCTCTCCCAAAACCATGGCTCACATGCCCACCAGAATGTGATCTCTGGAGCCACACCACAGAACTCTGGCTGCCAACCCCAAGGACACTGTGCATATCAGATTTGCCCAAACCTTCCAGACTAGGAGAAACCTGTGTGGCCACTGAGCCCACACCAATATTGCCGGCCACCTGGGATGGAAATGCGCAGTCTGAAACACCCTTATCACCTACATCCAGGGAAATAGCCAAGTCAATGATCGTGAGATAGACGATTGAACCTAAAATGCCAGTAGTCTCTCAATGGAACCCCATTAGGTTTTCAGGCATCTGTCCTCAGGTGCCTGTTCTGAAATACCAATCTATGACACATCATGTGGTCTCTGTGCCACACGACAGAACATCCCCTGTCCCCAGAAGAATACCATGCTCTTCGACCTGTGCCAAACCCTCAGGGTAGGAGAATCCTGCATGGCACCTTAGCAACCAGCACATTCTAAGTTCTCCCTGGTAACAAACAAGCATTGTGACCCATCTGCAAGAGATCCCATGTCAACTCAAGGCCTTGGCACTTTGTCCCAGAGCCACCAGAACGAATCTGCCATGTTCCTCAGCTGCAATTGTCAATGGAGGTGTGCTTTCCTGGCATCCATGCCGGAGAGCTCTTCTTCACAAACTTTCCACATGGGGAAACCTAGAGTAAACAAACCAGACTTCACCTACTCTGTACAAAGAAATGTTACTTTTTGCAGCAGTTCACAGGCCTCAGCATGTGAACTCCTCCATGGCCTCTTTATACCACCCCTCCACTTGTCGGTCATCATAGACAAAAACTCTAGTGTGAGCAAGCATCTGACATCCACCCTTATTCCAGTGCTGGATGTCTCGAGTAAACTGCTACAAATTGGAACTGCCTTCTGCTTGGCACTGAATTGAACCATAGCTTTTGTTTACAATTCCACCCAAAACTGACTGGTCCCCAAATCTGGAGCCACAACACAGCATTCTGCCTTCCCTATTGAATGAACAAATGCCTGGGAATCTTCCCAAGAAACTCCACATGAGGATCAATCTGCTCCGCCCTCGAATCTACTCTGATATAAAGGCTGCCATGGCCACTAGCGCTGTGTCTGACAGAGCCTGAGCCCCGACCGAGTTTTAGGCCTCATATCTAGCATTTGGGATTGCTATGGCCCAAGTACGTCATCTCCACCCATCCCTGGTATTCAGGCACCTATCTCGAGACCTTGCTGGAAACCCTGCCAATGGGGCAACCTGAAGCACAGAGGAACCTGACGGAAGAGAACTCACCCTTCCTCATGGCAGGACATTTGGCTGTTGGGTTGGGTGTCCAACTCTCTAAGAGGGAGCCAGATATATGACCAATGAGACCACTCCCATTCCTGAGGGCCGCCATGGGAGCAAACAGGCATTGTGAGACTCAGCCTGAGCAAGCTTTCAAACAATCCCTCTCAGTTGCACCATCATGATCCCGCATTGCAGGCCTCATACACCCCTAGGTGCAAATCCTAACCCTTGGTGGGAAGTCCCAGATGCCCAGAAAAAGAGCCTGTATCTGGAATCCCTGTTTTGGGGCACCCATAAGATGGAAAACAACACTCTTCCCTTCCCCAAAAAAGCCACCAAACTATGAGCTGCACAGATCCATAGAGAGGAAAAGTTTCCCATGGACCCATGAGACTATACCTGCATTCCGAGGCCATCCTGGACACACAATATAGAGAGAAAAGCCTGTGCTACTGCCTTCCAGTCACCCTAATTACAACTCCTGACAAGCTGCACTCCAGGTCTACTCATTGGGCCTGTGATCACCTTTCCACTAACCATAACCCACATTTGTGTTTGCAGACTTCTCTCCCAAAACCATGGCTCATATGCCCTCCAGGACAGGGTCTCTGGATCCACAACACATGACTAGGCCTGCCATCCCCAAGGAAACTGTACCCGTCAAACCTGCCCAAACCTTCCAGTTTAGGAGAAACACGCAAGAGCCCTGAGCCCAACCCAATATTGTCGGCAGCACTGGACACAAATGCCAGTCTGAAACGCCCTGATCACCTACATCCAAGCAGACAGCCATTTCAATGTTCCTGGGTCAGAAGATTGTACCTGACATGCTCCTAGGACGTCATTGGAACACTAGATTAGGTTTTCAGGCATCTGTCCTCAGGGTCCTGTTCTGAAATACCAACTTAGGATACAACATGTGGTCCCTGAGCCACACAATAGAATATCTCCTGTCCCCAGTAGGAAACCATGCCCTTCGACCTGTGCCAAACCCTCAAGATTGGAGAATCCTGCACAGCACCTTAGACACCAGCACAAACTCTAGTTTGTGCGTTGACCCATACCACAAGCTTTCCATCTGATGGACAGTCGAGTCCTGTTGAATGGCTCCAGGATGTCCCATACGGAAAGACTGGAGAGCAGGATTCGAAGGATGGATGCCTGTACAGCATACCTCACATTCCCATTGGCTCTTTGTGACAATACATGTTTGAACTACTGGCTCTGGGGCGAGCTAACTAGGGGGCTGAATTGAAATGGACTCTCCTGCGGATGGGTCATAATGTGGGTTTGTGTGCATGGAGACCTTGGAATATGTTGGCAGCTCAGGGGCCATGAAGTATTCGCCTAACCGAAGGGTGTAATATTGCTCCAATTAAAAAGAGATCCCTATGTGGAGATGAGACAGATTCTCTTTGGTGCCTCAGAAAACCCCCAGATACTGGTCTTCAAACCAGTTCTCTGAGTAGAGACACCTGGAAACCAAAGCTAGGGTTCAGATTAGAGCCTAGATGCCTGTCCGTTTCAATCTTCTGTCTCTGGGGACACTGTCTGAGTATCTAAGTGGAGATAGTTGCTCAGCTGGTGTCAGAGTGCCCCTCTTAGTCCATGGCCGAGGCATGGCCTTGGAGACCTTATTGGATTTTCCTAATCTCTAGGGTTGTGGCCAATGGATTGGGTACAGTTTTCTTGGAGAGGACTGGAACAGTCCTTCAGTGTGTCTCCATAGGCCCTAGCCTGGAGGGTGTGTGGGTCCGGGCTGTGGGCACAGAAGTCTGAAAACACAAACTCGGCTTGGGTGCGGAGCCGAGAGCATTGCAGGATGGACCCACAGACCGTGAGAGGAGATCCTCAGCTTATGAAAGAAGGGCAAATGGGAGGCAGTCATGCAAGCTTTTGTCTTTGGTTGTTTTGTCTCCCATAGCCGTGGAATGTAGGGGTGACCTCAGGCGCTATGGAAGAGTCTCCCTCTCTGAGGAGTTGGTCCAGCTCTTAAGATTTTGGGGACATTTTGTGGGAAGGGTGGAGTCCTGCTGTCTGGCTCAGGTGTTCTTCCAGGAGAGGGACTCCAGATCACAGTCCTGGGTTCGAGCAAATGGAATACTCGAGCTCTTGTGAAGATTGGGATCATAGGTGCTTGGCAAGCCCCATATGCGGGCTCTTAGTCCAGGCCCTGAGAGACCTTACTTCGACATGGGGCCCATGCTGATGGTCCCAATGCGAGTTTGTACCCAAGGAGGCACTCAAGTTTAGGCTTGGCCTCAGGGGCCATGAAGGTTTCTCCTACACTGAAGGTATGACTCCATGCCAACAGCAAGCTTTCCAGCCATGGGGAAGGAGAAGATCTGATTTGTGCTTCAGTTACCCACGTTTGCCAGGATTTGATATAATATCTAGGGTCAGATGTCTGAAAACCCAGGTTGGGAAGAGATGACGGCATAAGGCCATGGCCTGTCTGATGTGCTTAGTGTGCAGCCAGCTGTTTCCTTGTCTGTCGGGACGTCAGGCTGTGTCAGACAGAGCATTACTGACCAGGGTAGCCTTTCCAGTTAGGGTGCGGTCGAGGCCAGAGCAGGTTGGTTCTCATTTGTGGTTTCTGGAGAGCCCCATAGGGCAACGTTTTTCTTCTGGTGGGCAGGCAGAAAACTGTGTTGTGGTTCTGGAATTCCCAGTCTGGAGGGCTTGTTTGCCAGGAGTGTGAAGAGGGAAGTCTGAAAACACAAGCTAGCGTTAGGTTTGGGGCCGAGGGCATGGCAGGCCCACTCTGCAGAGACTGAATCAAGATCTCCTGCATCTGAGGTCAGGGCGAGTATCAGACGTTGCCTCAGGTTGGAGTTTGTGTCCATTATGGCCCCTTCCTGAAGGGGGTGGGGGCGTCATCAGGCCAGGGAGGTTTCCCAACGCTGGGATTTATGAGCTGCCCCAAACATCAAGGTTTCTTCTGTAGGACAGTCGAGTACTATGAGATGGTTCTAGGATGACCCGTACAGAAAGACTCGAGAGAAGGGGTCTAAGCATGAATGTCTGCAAATGCCACCTCACATTCCCACTGGCTGCTTGGGGCAAGGCAGGCTCAATCTGCAGGCTCTTGGGCGGGTTTCTCAGAGGGCTGAGTTGAAATGGACTCTCCTGAGGATGAGTCATACTGTGGGTTGGTGGCCATGGAGACCTTGGAATGTGGCGGTGGCTCAGGGACTCTGCAGGTTTCTCCAAACCGAAGGGTTTGACACAGCTCCAACAATGAAGCTTCCCATGTGGAGACGATAGTTGTTCTGTTTGGTGTCTCAGGAAAGCCCCAGATGCTGGTCTTCAAACCCAGGCCTCTGAGGAGTGACACCTGGAAACCAAAGCAAGAGTTCAGATTAGGGCCCAGGGGCCTGTCTGGTTCAATCTACTGTCTCTGCCGACATCTGTCTGTGTTTCTGCATGGAGGTAGTTGCTCAGCTAGTGTCAGGATGCCTTTGTCCAGAGAGGCTTATAGTAGTGGGATGTCCTCGGGGGCCTTGAGGTTTCTCCTATTCTGTGGGGTTATGGGCAATGGAATGGGCATAGTCTCCTTGGAGAGAGCAGGACAGTCCTGTGGTGTGGCTCCAGAGGCCCCAGCCTGGCGGCTGTGTGGGCCAGGGCTGTGGGGACAGACATCCAAAAACACAAACTCGGCTGAGGTTTGGGGCTCAGGTTATGGCAGGAGTGATCTACAGTCCGTGAGGGGAGCTCATTGTGATTAGAAAGTAAGGCGAGTGAGAGGCGGTTGTTCAAGCTTATGTCTCTGGATGTTGTATTCATGATGGTCATTTAATGTAAGCATGGTCTCATGGGCCATGGAAGTCTCCCTCTCTGGTGATTTGTCCGGCTCCCAAGAGATTGGGGTCATTTTGTGGGAAGGGAGGAGTCCTGTTTTCTGCCTCATGTGTTCCCACAATAGAGGGATTCTAGAGCAGAGCACTGGGTACAGACAACTGGAATACCCACCCTCTGGTTAGGCCTGGGGTCTATGGGCATGGCAAGCCCATATGCAGATTCTTGGTCCAGCCACTGAGAGACGTTACTTGAATAGTGGACTCATGCTGAGGGTCACAATTTGTGTTTGTGCCCAAGGTGGTCGTCAATATTGGGCGGGACTTCATTGAGCTTGCAGGTTTCTCCTACACTGAACCTTGGACATGCCAACCTCAGGGTTTCTTGCCATGGGGAAGGAGGAGTTTTGATTTCTGCATCACGTTCACCTCTGGGCACTAATTGGAGATAAGGTCTAGGTTCTGAAGCCTGAAAACCGAGGTTTGGAAGAGATGACGACCTAAGGCCATGGCGGGTCCAATGTGTTCAGTTTGGGGCCAGCTTTCTAGGTGTCGTTCAGGAGGTCTGCACTCAGGCTGTGCCAGACAGGGCATTCGTGCCCAGATACGCTGTATAATTGGGGTACAGTTGAGTGGCATGCAGAAGATAATTATTTGGGGTTTCTCCGTAGCCCCATAGGGCAAAGTCTTTCTTCTGGAGGGCAGGCAGAGTGCTGCATTCTGGCTCCGGAACTGCCAAACTGGAGTCCTTGGGGCCAGGAATGCAAGGATGTAAGTCTGAGAACTGAAGCTTTGCTTTGGTTTCAGGGCGAGGACATGGCAGGCACACTCTGCAGAGCTGAATTGAGATTTCATGCATCTGAGGTCAAGGCGAGGTTCATATGTTGGCTCAGGTTGGAGTTTCTGTCCATGATGGCCCCTTCATGAAGGGGGGTCATCACACCGCCATTGGTGTTTTCCCATGATGGCAGTAGTGAGATGCTCCAAACCACAAGGATTTTCTGCGGGTCAGTTGAAACCTGTTGGATGGCTCCAGGGCATCCCATATGGAACAATTGCAGAGCAGGGTTCTAAGGATGGATGCCTGGGCATCCGGCCTTGCATTCCAATTGTCTCCTAGCGAAACGGCACGTTTGATTGCTGCCTATGATGTAGCAGCCGAGGGGGCTGAGTTGAAATGCATTCTCCTGAGGATCGGTCATAATGTGGGATTGTGTCCATGGAGACCTTGGAATGGGGCAGTGGCACCAGGGCTCTGAAGGATGCTCCTAACCAGAGGTTTTGACACAGCTCCAAGAAGCATTTTTCCCATGGGGAAACAAGATTTGTTCTCATTGGTGCTTCAGTAACCCCCAATATGCTGGTATTGGAAACCAGAACTCTGAGGAGAGATGCCTGGAAACCAAGGCAATGGATCTGATTAGGGCCTGGGGCCTGTCTGGTTTAATCTTCTTCTCTCGGTTCATCTGTCTATGGGATTGAGTGGAGGTAGTTCCTCAGCTGGTGTCAGATTGCCCCTATTTGTCCTGGGCAGTCTACACTATTGGGATGGCCACTTTGACTTTGGAGGTTTCTCCTAATTTGCAAGTTTGTGGCCAATGAAATGGGCAGAATTCCTTTGGGGAGGGAAGGCACAATCCTGAGGTGTGGCTCTAGGGGCTCAAGCATGGAGGGTGTGTGGGTCAGAGCTGTGGGGACAGAAGTCTGAAAACAGAAACTCGTCTTAGGTTTGGGGACATAGGTATGGGAGGCCCGATCTACAGACCTTGAGCAGAACTCTTCAGGATATGAACAAAGAGTGAGTGTGAGGCACTTGCTCAGGCTTTTGACTCTGGATTTTGTGTCACTGATGGCCGTGGAATGTAGGGGCGTCCTCATGGACCATGGGTGAGAGTTCCTCTATGGGGATTTGGATGATCCCAATATTTTGGGGTCATTCCGTGGGATGGGAGGAGTCCATTCTGTTTTTTTGTTTTGTTTTGTTTTGTTTTTACCTCAGGTGTGCCACTAAAGAGGGATTCCAGAGCAGAACCCTGGGAAGGGGCGACTGGACAACCCGAACTCTGTATAAGATTGGGGGCCTAAGGGCATGGCAATCCCCATATGGGGTACCTTGGTCCAGCCACTGAGAGGTCTTACTTGAGTACAGTGCTCACACTGAGGGTCACAATGCATGTTTGTGCCCAATGTAGGCATCAAGCATGGGCGGGGACTCATGGGCCATGCTTGATTCTCCTACACTGAACTTTGGACAACATACGAACCACAAGGTTTCTTTCCATGGGGAAGGAGGAATTCTGATTTCTGCATCATGTTCACCCCTGGGCAGTGACTGGAGATAAGATCTAAGTTCTGAATCCAGAAAATCGAGGTTGGGATGAGATGATAACCTAAGGTCATGGAGGGTCCGATGTGCTCAGTGTGCGGTCAGCTTTCTGGGTGTTGTTCAGGAGGCACGGATTCAGGCTGTGTCAGACAGTGCATTAGTGCCCAGGTTAGACTGTATAATTTGGGTACAGTTGAGTTCCATGTAGGTTCATCCTCATTTATTGTGTCAGGGAAGCTCACTGGGGCAGGCAGAGTGCAGCATTGTGGGTCCAGAATTGCCAAACTTAAGGACGTCGGGACCAGGAGTGTGAGGACTTAAGTCTGAGATCATAAGCTAGACTTAAGTTTCAGGGCGAGGGCACGGCAGGCACCCTCTGCAGATCCGAATCAAAATCTCATTCATCTGAAGTCAGGACGAGGATCAGACTTAGGCGCAGGTTGGAGTTTCTGTCCATGATGGCCCCTTCATCAAAGGGGTGGAATCTCGAGGCCATGGAGGTTTTCCCACGTTGGGAGTTGTGGGATGCTCCAAACTGCAAGGATTCCTTCTGCGGGAAAATTGAGAACTGTTGGATGGCTCCAGGACATCCCATATGGAATGACTCCAGAGCCGGGTTCTAAGGATGGATGCCTGAGCAGACTGCCTCTTACACCAATTGTCTCCCTGCCACAAGACAGGTACGATCTGATGGCTATGCAGGAGCAATCGTGGGAGCTGAGTTGAAATGGACTCTCCTGAAGATGGGTCTTAATGTGTGTTTGTGTCCATGAGGACGTTGGAATGGGGTGGTGGCCCCAGGGCTCTAAAGGATTCTAACCGGAGATTTTGAAACAACTCGAAAGAGCAAGTTTTCCATGTGGAGACAAGATTTGTTCTAATTGGTGCCTCAGGAAACCCACATATGCTGGTATTAGAACCAGGCCTCTGAGGAGAGATACATAGAAACCACAGCAATGCATCCAATTAGGTCCTAGGAGCCTCTCTGGTTCAATCTTCTTCTCTGTCGACATCTGTCTATTTTATGAAATGGAGGTAGTTGCTCAGCTGGTGTCAGACCGCTCCTGTTTGTCCGGGCGGCCTACACTATAGGGATGGCCTCGGGGACTTTGGAGGTTTCTCCTAAATTGTATGATTATGGACAATGGCATGGGCAGAATTCCTGTGGAGTGGGCAGGCACAGACCTGATGTGTGGCTCCAAGGGCCCAGCCTTGAGGGTGTGTGGGCAAGGACTGTGGGGACAGATGTCTGAAAACACAAACTCAGCTTAGGTTTTGGGACGTAGGTATGGCAGGTCCGATTTACAGACTATGAGGAGAACTTTTTGGGATATGAATAAAGGGTGAAAGTGTGACACTTGTCAGGCTTTTGCCCCTGGATTTTGTGTCAATGATGGCTGTGGAATGTCGAGGAGTCCTCGTGGGCCATGGAAGAGTCTTTCTCTCTGTGGATTTGGCCAGATCCCAATTGTTTTGGGTTAATCTGTGGGATTCAGTTTTGTTAACTAAGGTGTCCCACCAAAAGAGGGATTCCAGAGCAGAGCCCTGGACAACAAGAAATCTAACTAAAAATACGGGCCTAGGGGCATGGCAAGCCCAATATGCCTTCTAATGGTCCAGCCACTGAGAGGCCTTCATTGAGGACAGAACTCATGCTGAGGGTCACAATGCGTGTTTATGCCCTTGTGGTACTCAAGCATGGGTGGGGACTCATGGTGCATGCTTGTTTCTCCTACACTGAATGATAGTCAACATGTCAACCACATGATTTCTTGCCATGGGGAAGTATTAATTCTGATTTCTGCATGTCATTCACCCCTGGGTAGTGATTGGAGATAAGGTCTAGGTTGTGAAGTCTGAAAACCGAGGTTGGGAAGAGATGACGACCTAAGACCATGTCGGGTCCGATATGCTCAGCGTGGAGCCAGCTGTCTGGGTGTTGGTCGGGAGGTCCAAGCTTGTGCTGTGTCAGACAGGGCATTAGTGCCCAGGGTAGATTGTATAATTGGGGTACAATTGAATGCCGTGCAGGTTGATCTTTATTTGGCATTTCTGGGTAGCCCCAAGGGCAATGTTTTTCTTCTGGAAAATGCAGAGTGCTGCATTGTGGCTCCGGAATTTCCAAAGTGGATGCCTTGTGGACGGGGAGTGTGAGGACGGAAGTCTGAGAACACATGTTAGGCGTAGGTTCTGGGCGAGGGCACGGCAGGCACCCTCTGCAGATCTGAATCGGGATATCATGAATCTGAAGTCAGGGCGAGGTTCAAACCTAGGCTTAGGTTTGAATTTCTGTCCATTCTGGCCACTTTATGAAGGGGACAGCATCTCCAGTCCATGGAGGTTTACCCACAATGGGAGTTGTGAGATGCTCCAAACAACAAGGATTCCTTCTGATCAACAATTGAGACCTTTTGTATCACTCCAGTACATACCATACAGAATGACACCAGAGCAGGGATCTTAGGATGGATACATGGGAAGCCTGCCTCACATTGCAGTTGTCTCCTAGCAAATAGACAGGTTTGATATGCTGGCTCTGTCAGAGCAACCAAGGGGGCTGAGTTGAAATGGACTCTCCTGAGGATGGATGCTAATGTGGGTTTGTGTCCATGGAGACCTTGGAATGGGGCGTTGGTGCATGGGCCCTGAAGGATTCTCCTAACCGGAGGTTTTGAGACATCTCCAAAGGACAAGTTTCCCATGTGGAGACGAGATTTGTTCTGATTGGTGCCTCAGGAAACCCCCATATACTGTTATTGGAATATAGGCCTCTGAAGAGAGATAACTGGAAACCAAAGCAATGGCTCCGTTTAGAGCTTAGGGGCCTGTCCGGTTGAATCTTCTTCTCTGTGTACATCCATCTAAGGTATTAGTGGAGTTAGATGCTCAGCTGGTGTCAGATGGCCCTTGTTTGTCCCAGGCGGCCTACACTATTGTGAAGGCCTTGGGGACTTTGGAGGTTTCTCCTAATTTTATGATTATGGACAATGGAATGGGCAGAATTCCCGTGGAGAGGGAAGGCACAGTTTTGATGTGGCTCCAGGGGCCCCAGCCTGCAGGGTGTGTGCACCAGGACTCTGGAGACAGAAGTCTAAAACACAAACTCAGTTTAGGTTTAGGGACGTAGGTATGGCAGGCCCGATCTACAGACCGTGAGGAGAATTCTTCCAGATATGAAGAAAGAGAGATTGTGAGGCACTTGTTCAGGCTTTTGTTTCTGGATTTTGTGTCAACGATGGGCGTGGAATGTCCGGGAGGCCTCATGGGCCATGGACGAGTCTTCCGCTCTGTGGATTTGGCCCGATTCCAATTGTTTTGGGTCAAACTGTGGGATGGGAGGAGTCCTTTCAGTTTTGTTACCTCAGGTGTCCCACCAAAAGAGGGATTCCAAAGCCGAGCCCTGGGGAGGGGAGACTGGACAACCAGAAATCTGGTTAAAAATTGGGGCCTAGGGGCATGACAAGCCCAATATGCTGTCTTTTGGTCCAGCCACTGAGAGGCCTTACTTGAGAACTGGGCTCACGTTGAGGGTCAGAATGCATGTTTGTGAACGACTTGGTCCTCAAGCATCTGCAGGGCCTCATGGGCCACACTGGTTTCAACTACATTTTACGTTGGACAACATGCCAACCACAAGGTTTCTTGCCATGGGGAAGGAGTTCTGATTCCTGCATCATGTTCAACCCTGGGTGGTGACTGGAGATAAGGTTTAGGTTCTGAAGCCTGAAAACCGAGGTTGGAAAGAGATGATGACCTAAGGCCATGGCGGGTCTGATGTGCTCAGTGTGTGGCTAGCTGGGTGGGTGCGAGCCAGGAGGTTCAGTCTCAGGCTGTGCCAGAAAGGGCAGTAGTGCCCAGGGCAGCCTGTATAATTGGGGTCCAGTCAAGTGGCATGCAGGTTGATCCTCATTTGGGGAATCTGGGTAGCCCCAGAGGGCAATGTTTTTCTTCCGGAAAGCAGGCAGAGTACTGCCTTGTAGTTCTGGAATTGCCAAACTGGAGGGCTTGTGGGCCAGGAATGTGAGGATGGAAGTTGAGAACACAAATTAGACTTACGTTTCTGGGCAAGGGCACGGCAGACACACTCTGCAGAGATGAATCAAGATGTCCTGCATCTGAAGTTAGGGCGAGGATCAGACGATCGCTCAGGTTGGAGCTTCTGTCCCTGATGGCCCCTTCATGAAGCACAGGGGGCGAAATCACGAGGCCATGGAGGTTTGCCCACGATGGGAGTTGTGAGATGCTCCAAACAGTAAAGATTCTTCTGCGGGACTATTGAGACCTGTTGGTTGGCTCCAGGACTTCCCATACAGCATAATTCTGAGAATGGTTCTAAGTATGGATGTCTGGGAAGCCTGCCTCTCATTCCAATCATCTCCTAGCGACAAGACGGGTTAGATCTGCTGGATCAGGGGGAGCAACTTAGGGGGCTGAGTTGAAATGGACTCTCCTGTGGATGGGTCCTAATGTGGGTGTGTCTCCATGGAGACCTTGGAATGAGGCGCTGGCACCGGGAACCTGAAATGTCCTTCTAACCAGAGGCTTTGAGAGAGCTCCAACATGCAAGTTTCCCATGTGTAGACGAGATTTGTTCTGATGGGTGCCTCAGGAGAAGCCCTCAGCTGGTATTGGAAACCAGGCTTTTGAGGAGACATGCCTGTAAACCAAAGCTATGGAACCCATTATGGCCTGGGGTCCTGTCTGGTCAATCTTCTTCTCTGGGGACAACCATCTATGGTATGAGTGGGGGTAGATGCTCAGCTGGTGTCAGACGGCCCTTTTTTGTCCCGGACAACCTACACCATTGGTATGGCCTCAGGGAATTTGGAGGTTTCTCCTAATTTGTACGGTTTTGGATAATGGAATGGGCAGAATTCCCATGGATTGGTTAGGCACAGTCCTAATGTGTGGTTCCAGGGGCCCAGCCTGGAGGGTGTGTGGCCCAGGACTTTGAGGACAGAACTCAAAAAACACAAACTCAGCTTAGGTTTGGGAACGTAGGTATGGCACGGCCGAACTACAAATCATGAGAAGAACTCTTCAGGATATGAAGAAAGAGCGAGTCTGAGGCGCTTGGTTAGGCTTTTGTCTCTGGATTTTGTATCAGCGATGGCCCTGGAATGTCGGGGAGGCCTCATGGGCCATGGACGAATCTTCCTCTCTGTGGATTTGGCCCTAATCCAATTCTTTTTCGTGAATCTATGGGATGGGAGGACTCCTTTAAGGTTTGTTGCCTGAGGTGTCCCACCAAAAGAGGAATTCCAAAGCAGAGCCCTGGGCAAGAGTGAAGGGACAACCCGAAATATGGTTAAAAATTAGGGTCTAGGGGCATGGCAAGCCCAATATGCTGTTTCTTCATGCAGCCACTGAGAGGCCTTGCCTGAGGACCGGGCTCAGGCTGAGGGTCACAATGTGTGTTTGAGACCAATGTGGCCCTCAAGCATGGGCTGGGTCTCATGTGCCACACTGGTTTCAACTACACTGAACGTTGGACAACATGCCAACCACGAGGTTTCATGCCAAGGGAACGAGTTCGGATTTCTGCAACATTTTCAAACCTGGGCAGTGATTGGAGATAAGGTCAAGGTTCTGAAGCCTGAAAACCGAGGTTGGGTAGAGATGACGACCTAAGGCCATGGCGGGTCCGATGTGCTCAGTGTGCGGCCAGCTGTCTGGGTGGGGCCAGGAGTTCCAGGCTCAGGCTGTGTCAGAATGGGCAATTGTGCCCACTTCAGCCTATATATTTGGTGTACAGCCAAATGGCGTGCAGGTTGATCCTCATTTGGGGTTTCTGGGTAGCCCCAGAGGGCAATGTTCTTCTTCCAGGGAGCAGGCAGAGTGCCGCATTGTACTTCTGGATTGCCAAACTGGAGGGCTTGTGGGCCAGTAGTCTGAGGACTGAAGTCTGAGAACACAAGCTAGGCTTAGTTTTTATGGGTGAGGACATGGCAGGCACAATCTACAGACCTGAATCGAGATCTCGTGCATCTGAAGTCAGGGTGAGGATCAGACGATCTTCAGGTTGGACTTTCTGTCCCTGATGGCCCCTTCATGAAGGGGGGGAATCACGAGGCCATGGGGGTTTTCGCACGATGGGAGTTGTGAGAAGCTCCAAACTACAAAGATTCTTTTCCAGGACAATTGAGACCTGTTAGTTGGCGCCAGGCCAAGGATTCCAAGCATGGTTCTGAGGATGGATGGCTAGGTACCACACCTGGCATTCCAATTTTCTCCTAGCTACAAGAAAGGTTAGATCTGCTGGATCTGGGGGAGCAACTGAGGAGGCTGAGTTGAAATTGGCTCTCCTGTGGATGTGTCCTAATATGTTTTTGTGTCTATGGAGACCTTGGAATGAAGTGGTGGCACTGGGTCCCTTATGGGTTCTTCTAAACAGAGACTTTGACACAGCTCCACCGTGCAAGTTTCCCATATGTAGATGAGATTTGTTCTGATGGGTGAGTCAAGAAACAGCCATATGCTGGTATTGAAATCCAGGCCTCTGAGGAGACATGCCTGGAAACCATAGCAATGGATCCGATTAGTGCCTAGTGGTCTGTTCATTCCTTTTTTACTCTGGGGACATCAGTCTATGGGTCTGAGTGCAGGTAGGTGCTCTGATGTGCTCAGATTGCTCCTGTTTGTCCTGGGAAGCCACCACTATTGGGATGGCCTCAGGAACTTTGGAGGTTTATCCTATTAGTAGGATTGTGGCCATTGGAATGGGTACACACAATTCCCTTGGAGAGGGAAGAACAGTCCTCAGGTTTGCTCCAGGGGCCTGAGCCTGTAGGTTGTGTAGGCCAGGGCTGTTTGGACAGTTGTCTGAAAACACAACCTCGGCTTATGTTTCGGGTCATAGGTATGGCAGGACTGATCTACAGAACATGAGAAGAACTCTTCGGGATATGAAAAAAGGGCGAGTGTGAGGCTCTTGCTCAAGTTTATCTCTGGATATCGTGTGACTCATGGTCGTGAAATTTCCGGGTAACTTCATGGGATATGGACGAGTCTTACTCTTTAGAAGGTTGGCCTCGTCCAAAGAGTTTGGTGTGTTTATGCCCTCGTCGCACTTGAGAATGGGCTGGGCCTCAGGGTGAATGCTGGTTTCTCCTACACTGAACGTTGGACAACATGCCAACCACAAGGTTTCTTGCCATGGGTAAGGAGGAGTTCTGATTTCTACATACCATCACCCCTGGGCAGTGATTGGAGAAAAGGTAGGTTCTGAAGCCTGAAAACTGAGGTATGGAAGAGATGATGTCCGAGGGCCTTGGCTGGTCTGTTGTGCTCAGTGTGTGGTCAGCTGTCTGTGTGTTAGTCAGGAGGTCCGGGCTCAGGTGTGTCAGACCGTGCATTAGTGCACAGCTTAGAGTATATAATTTACGTACAGTCAAGTGGCGTGTAGGTTTATCCTCATATGATGTGCCTGGGCAGCTCATGAGGCAATATTTTTTTTCTAGAGGGCAGGCAGAGTGCTGCACAGTGGGTTCGGAATTGCCAAACTTGAGGTCTTCTGGGCCAGGAGTGTGAGGACGGAAGTCTGAGAACACAAGCTAGACTTGGGTTTCAGGTCGAGGGCACGGCAGGTACCTCGGCAGATCTGAACCAATATCTCGTGCATCTGAATTCAGGGCGAGGATCAGACATTGGCTCTGGTTGGAGTTTCTGTACATGACGGCCCATTCATGAAGGGAGTGGAATCTCTAGTCCATGGAGGTTTCCCCACGTTGGGAGTTGTGAGATGGCCCTTCAAAGATTCCTTCTGCGGGACAATTGAGACCTGTTGGACAGCTCCAGGACATCACATATGGAATGACTCGAGAGCACCATTCGAGGATGAATGCCTGGGAAGCCCGCCTCGCATTCAAATTTTCTTCTAGCAACAAGACAGTATAGATCTGATGGCTCAGCAGGTGTTACCGGGGTGGCTGAGTTGAAATGGACTTTCCGGAGGATGGGTCCTAATGTTTGTTTGTGTCCCTGAGGGCCTTGGAATGGGGCGGTGGCACCGGCACCCTGAAGTATTCTCCTAAGCCTTTGACATAGCTCCCATGCACAAGTTTCCTTGTGGAGACGAGATTTGTTCTGATGGGTGCCTCAGGAGAAGCCCTATGCTGGTATTGGAATCCAGGCTTTTGAGGAGACATGCCTGTAAACCAAAGCTATGAATCCCATTATGTCCTAGGGTCCTGCCTGGTTCAATCTTCTTCCCTGGGGACATCCATCTATGGTATGAGTGGAGGTTGATGCTCAGCTGGTGTCAGACGGCCCTTGTTTGTCCGGGACAACCTACACCATTGGGATGGCCTCAGGGACTATGGAGGGTTCTCCTAATTTGAACGGTTTGAGACAATGGCATGGGCAGAATTCCCATGGATTGGGTAGGCATAGTACTAATGTGTGGCTCCAGGGGCTCAGTCTGGAGGGTATGTGGCCCAGGAATTTGAGGACAGAAAACAAAAAACACAAACTCATCTTAGGTTTGGGAACGTAGGTATGGCAAGCCCGACCTACAAACCAGGAGAAGAACTCTTCAGGATATGAAGAAAGAGCGAGTCTGAGGCGCTTGCTCAGGCTTTTGTCTCTGGATTTTGTATCAGCGATGGCCGAGGAATGTCGGGGAGGCCTCCTGGGCCATGGACGAATCTTCCTCTCTGTGGATCTGGTCCGATCCCAATTCTTTTTCGTGAATCTGTGGGATGGGAGGACTCCTTTAAGGTTTGTTACCTGAGGTGTCCCACCAAAAGAGGAATTCCAAAGCAGAGCCCTGGGCAAGAGTGAAGGGACAACCCGAAATATGGTTAAAAATTGGGGTCTAGGGGCATGGCAAGCCCAATATGCTGTTTCTTCATGCAGCCACTGAGAGGCCTTGCCTGAGGACCGGGCTCAGGCTGAGGGTCACAATGTGTGTTTGAGACCAATGTGGCCCTCAAGCATGGGCTGGGTCTCATGTGCCACACTGGTTTCAACTACACTGAACGTTGGAGAACATGCCAACCACGAGGTTTCTTGCCAAGGGAACGAGTTCTGATTTCTGCAACATTTTCAAACCTGGGCAGTGATTAGAGATAAGGTCTAGGTACTGAAGCCTGAAAACCGAGGTTGGGAAGAGATGACGAACTAAGTCCATGGCGGTTCCAATGTGCCTAGTGTGCGGCCAGCTGTCTGGGTGGGGCCAGGAGGTCCAGCTCAGGCTGTGTCAGAGAAGGCAATGATGCCCAGATCAGCCTATATATTTGGTGTACAGCCAAATGGCGTGCAGGTTGATCTTCATTTGGGGTTTCTAGGTAGCCCCAGAGGGCAATGTTTCTCTTGGAGGGCCCACAGAGTGCTGCATTGTACTTCCGGATTGCCAAACTGGAGGGCTTGTGGGCCGGTAGTCTGAGGACGGAACTCTGAAAACACAAGCTAGGCTCAGGTTTTATGGTGAGGACATGGCAATCACAATCTACAGACCTGAATCGAGATCTCGTGCACCTGAAGTCAGGTTGAGCATCAGACGATGCCTCAGGTTGGACTTTCTGTCCCTGATGGCCCCTTCATAAAGGGGGGAAATCACGAGGCCGTGGGGGTTTTCCCACCATGGGAGTTGTGAGAAGCTCCAAACTGCAAAGATTCTACTGTGGGACAATTGAGACCAGTTGGTTGGCTCCAGGCCAACGATTCTGAGCAGGGTTCTAAGGATGGATGGCTGGGTAGCCCACCTCGCATTCCAATATTCTCCTAGCTACAAGATAGGCTAGATCTGTTGGATCTCGGGGAGCAACCGAGGAGGCTGAGTTTAAATGGACTCTCCTGTGGATGGGTCCTAATATGTTTTTGTGTCTATGGAGACTGTGGCATTAAGCGGTGGCACCAGGGCTCTGAAGGCTTCTCCTAAACAGAGGTTTGACACAGCTCCACCATGCAAGTTTCCCATGTGTAGAGGAGATTTGTTCTGATGGGTGAGTCAAGAAACAGCCATATTCTGGTATTGAAATCCAGGCCTCTGAGGAGAGATGCCTGGAAACCAAAGCAATGAATCTGATTAGTGCCTAGGGGCCTGTTGGTTTCTTTTACCTCGGGCGACATCTATCTATGGGTCAGAGTGCAGGTAGGTGCTCAGATGAACTCAGATTGCCCGTGTTTGTCCTTGGAAGCCAACACTATGGGATGGCCTCAGGGAATTTAAAGGTTTATACTTTTAGTTGCGTTGTCGCCATTGGAATGGGCTCACACAATTCCCTTGCGAGGGCAAGAACAGTCCTCAGGTTTGGCTTCAGGGGCCTGAGCCTATAAGGTGTGTAAGCCAGAGTTGTTTGGACAGTTGTCTGAAAACACAAACTCGACTTCTGTTTCGGGTCATAGGTAGGGCAGGACTCATCTACAGATCATGAGGAGAACATTTCGGTATGTGAAAAAAAAGCGAGTGTGAGGCTATTGCTCATGTTTTTGTCTCTGCATATCATGTCACTCATGGTCGTGAAATTTCCGGGTGACTTCATGGGAAATGGACGAGTCTTACTCTCTGGGGATTTGGCCCCTTCCAAAGAGGTTGGGGTCATTCTGTGTATGGAAGAAATCGTTTTTTTTGTTGTTGTTGCTTTGTTTTGTTTCATTTTTTAACCTCCGTTGTCCCACCAAATGAGGAATTCCAGAGTAGAGCTCTGGGGAGGGGTGACTGGACAACCAGAAATCTGGTTAAAAATTGGGGCCTAGGGCTATGTCAAGCCCATTATGACATCTAGTGATCCAGGCTCTGAGAGGACTTACTAGAGGACAGGACTCACCCTGAGGGTCACAATGCATATTTATGCCCTCGTCGCACTCAAGAATAGGCGGGCCTCAGGGTGAATGCTAGTTTCTCCTACAATGAACGTTGGACAACATGCCAACCACAAGGTTTCTTGCCATGTGTAAGGAGAAGTTCTGATTTCTGCATCACACTCACCCCTGGGCAGTGATTGGAGATAAAGTCTAGTTTCTGAGGTCTGAGGTAGGGAAGAGATGATGACCTAAGGCCATGGCGGGTCTGATGTGCTCAGTGTGCGGTCAGCTGTCTGGGTGTTGGTCAGGAAGTCCGGGTTCAGGTTGTGTCAGACAGTGCATTAGTGCCCAGGTTAGACTATATAATTCGGGCAGAGTCGAGTACCGTGTAGGTTTATCTTCATATAAGGTGCCTTGGCAGCTCTTTAGGCAATATTTTTTTTCCAGAAAGCAGGCCATGTGCTGCATTGTGGGACCATATTTACCAATCATGAGGGCTTTGAGGCCAGGAGAGTGAGGTCGGAATTCTGAGAACAAAAGCTATACTTGGGCTCAGGGCAAGGGCACGGCAGGTACCCCCTGCAAATCTGAACCAATATCTCATCCATTTCAAGTCAGGGAGAGAATTAGACTTTGGCTTAGGTTGGAGTTTCTGTGCCTGACGGCCCCTTCATGAAGGGAGCGGGAATCTCGTGTCCATGGAGTTTTTCCCACGTGGGAGTTGTGGGTTGCCCCCTTCAAGAATTCCTTCTGCGGCACAATTGAGACCTTTGGGCAGCTCGAGGACATCCCATATGGAATGACTCCAGAGCACCGTTCGAGGGAGGATGCCTGGGAAGCCAGCCTCGCATTCCAATTGTCTCCTAGCAACAAGCCAGTTTAGATCTGATGGCTCTGCGGGAGCAACCGGGGTGGCTGACTTGATATGGACTTTCCTGAGGATGGGTCCTAATGTGTGTTTGTGTCCATGGGGCCTTGGAATGGGGCCGTGGCACCAGGACCCTGAAGTATTCTCCTAAGCTTTTGACATAGCTCGATGCACATGTTTCCTTGTGGAGACGAGATTTGTTCTGATTGCTGCCTCAGGAAAACCCCTATGCTGGTATTGGAATCCAGGCTTTTGAGGAGACATGCCTGTAACCAAAGCAATGGATCCGATATGGCCAGGGTCCTGTCTGGTTCAATCTTCTTCTCTGCAGACATCCATCTATGGTATGAGTGGAGGTTGATGCTCAGCTGCTATCAGACCGCGCTTGTTTGTCACGGGCGACCTGCACTATTGGGATGGCCTCAGGGATTTGGAGGGTTCTCCTAATTTTACGGTTTTGGACAATGGAAAGGGCAGAGTTCCCATGGATTGGGTAGGCACAGTCCTTATGTGTGGCTCCAGGGACCGCAGCGTGGAGGGTGTGTGGCCCAGGACTTTGAGGACAGAAGTCTGAAAACACAAACTCAGCTTAGGTTTGGAGACGTAGGTATGGCAGGCCCGATCTATAAACCATGAGAAGAACTCTTCATGATATGAAGAAAAAGCGAGTCTGAGGTGCTTGTTCAGTCTTTTGTCTCTAGATTCGGTATCAGCGATGGCCGTGGATTGTCTGGGAAACCTCATGGGCCATTGACGAATCTTCCTCTCTGTGGAATTGGGCCGATCACAATTCTTTTTCGTCAATCTGTGGAATGGGAGGTCTCCTTTCAGGTTGGTTACCTTAGGTGTCCCGCCAAAAGAGGAATTCCAAAGAAGAGCCCTGTGGAAAAGCGAAGGGACAACCCGAACTATGGGTAAAATTTGGGGCCTAGGGGCATGGCAAGCCCAATATGCTGTCTCTTCATCCAGCAACTGAGAGGCCTTACCTGAGGACTGGGATCAGGCTGAGGGTCACAATGTGTGTTTGTGACCAATGTGGCCCATAAACATGGGCGGGGCATCATGGGCCACACTGGTTTCAACTACACTGAACATTGGAAAACATGCCAACCACATGGTTTCTAGCCACGGGGAAGGAGTTGTGATTTCTGCATCACTTACAAGCCTGGGCAGTGATTGGAGATAAGGTCTAGGTTCTGAAACTTGAGAATCGAGGTTGGGAAGTGATGACGACCTAAGGACATGGCTCGTCAGGCGTGCTCAGTGTTCGACCAGCTTTCTGGGTGGGGCCAGGAAGTCCAGGCTCAGGCTGTGTAGAAAGGGCAATAGTGCCCATGTCAGCCCATATATTTGGGGTACAGTCGAATGGCGTGCAGGTTGATCCTCATTTGGAGTTTCTGGGTAGCCCCACAGGGCAATGTTTTTCTTCCTGAAGGCTGGAAGAGTGCTGCATTATAGTTCTGGTTTGCAAACTGGAGGCTTGTGGGCCAGTAGTCTGAAGACAGAAATCTGAGAACAGAAGCTAGGCTTAGGTTTCTGGGTGAGGACAAGGCAGGAACAATCTACAGACCTGAATCGAGATCTCGTGCTTCTGAAGTCAGGGCGAGGATCAGAAGATCGCTCAGGTTGGTGTTTCTGTCCCTGATGGCCCCTTCATGAAGGGGCAGGGGGGTCAAGAGGCCGTGGGGGTTTTCCCACGATGTTAGTTGTGAGAAGCTCCAAACTGCAAAGATTCTTGTGCAGGACAATTGAGACATGTTGGTTGGCTCCAGGCCAACGATTCCGAGCAGGGTTCTAAGGATGGATGCCTGGGTAGCCCACCTTGCATTCCAATTGTGTCCTAGCAACAAGACAGGTTATATCTGCTGGATTTGGGCGAGCAATATGGATCTGAGTTGAAATGGACTCTCCTGTGGATGGATCCTAATATGTTTTTGTGTCTATGGAGACCTTGGAATGAAGCGGTGGCACTGGGGTCCTGAAGGGTTTTTTCAAACAGAGGCTTTGACACAGCTCCAACGTGCAAGTTTCCCATATGTAGATGAGATTTTTTATGACGGATGAGTCAGGAAACAGCCATATGCTGGTATTGAAATCCAGGCCTCTAAGGAGAGATGACTGGATACCACAACAATGAATCCGAATAGTGCCTAGGGGCCTGTTCGTACCTTTTTACCTCTGGGAACATCAGTCTATGCGTCTGAGTGCATGTAGGTTCTCAGTTGGGCTCAGATTGCCCGAGTTTGTCCTGGGAAGCCACCACTATTGGGATGGCCTCAGGGAGTTTGCAGGTTTATCCTATTAGTAGGGTTGTGGCCATTGGAATGGGCACATACAATTCCCTTGGAGAGGGCAAGTATAGTCCTCAGGTTTGGCTCCAGGGGCCTGAGCCTGTAGGGTGTGTAGGCAGAGCTGTTTGGACAGTCGTCTGAAAACACAAACGTGGCTTATGTTTCAGGTCATAGGTATGGCAGGATTGATCTACAGACCATGAGGAGAACTCTTCGGGATATGAATAAGGGGCTAGTGTGAGGCTCGTGCTCAAGTTTTTGTCTCTGGATATCGTGTCACTCATGGTCGTGAAATTCCCTGGTGACTTCATGGGAAATGGACGAGTCTTACACTCTGGGGGTTTGGCCCCGTCCAAAGAGTTTGGGGTCATTCTGTGGGATGGAAGAAGTCCGTTTTGTTGTTGTTGTTGATTTGCCATGTTTTGTTTTTTAACCTCAGGTGTCCCACCAAATGAGGGATTCCAGAGTAGAGCCCTGGGGAGGGCCGAACGGACAACCAGAAATCTGGTTAAAAATTGTGGCCTAGGGACATGTCAAGCCCATTATGACATCTAATGGTCGAGCCACTGAGAGGACTTACTAGAGGACAGGACTCACGCTGAGGGTCACAATGCGTGTTTATGCCCACTTCGAAAACAAGAATGGGCAGGGCCTCATGGTGAATCCTGGTTTCTCCTACACTGAACGTTGGACAACATGCCAACCACAAGGTTTCTTGCCATGGGTAAGGAAGAGTTCTGATTTCTGCATCACAGGCACCCCTGGGCAGTGATTGGAGATAAGGTCTAGGTACTGAAGCCTAAAAACTGAGGTAGGGAAGAGATGATGACCTAAGGCCATGGCGGGTCTGATGTGCTCAGTGTGCGGTCAGCTGTCTGGGTGTTGGTCAGGAGGTCCGGGCTCAGGTTGTGTCAGACAGTGCATTAGTGCCCAGGTTAGACTATATAATTTGGGTACAGTCGAGTGCCATGTAGATTTATCCTCATATAAGTTGTCTGGGCAGCTCATTAGGCAAAATTTGTTTTCTAGAGGGCAGGCAGAGTGCTTCATTGTCAGTCCGGAATTGCTAAACTTGAGGGCTTCATGTAGAGGAGTGTGAGGACGGAAGTCTGAGAACACAAGCTAGACTTGGGTTTCAGGGCGAGGACACGGCAGGTACCACTGTAGATCTGAACCAATATCTCATGCATCTGAAGTCAAGGCGAGGATCAGACGTTGGCTCAGGTTGGAGTTTCTGTGCATGACGGACCCTTCATGAAGGGAGCGGAATCTCAAGGCCATGGAGTTTTTCCCACGTTGGGAGTTGTGGGATGCCCCCATCAAGATTTCCTTCTGCGGGACAATTGAGACCTGTTGGGCAGCTTCAGGACATCCCATATGGAATGACTCCAGGGCACTGTTCGAGGATGGATGCCTGGGAAGCCGGCCTCGCATTCCAAATGTCTCCCAGCAACAAGACAGTTTAGATCTGATGGCTCTGCGGGAGCAACCGGGGTGGCTGACTTGAAATGGACTTTCCTGAGGATGGGTCCTAATGTGTGTTTGTGTCCATGAGGGCCTTAAAAAGGGGCGGTGGCACCGGGACCCTGAAGTATTCTCCTAAGCTTTTGACATAGCTCGATGCACAAGGTTCCTTGTGGAGACGAGATTTGTTTTGATGGGTGCCTCAGGAAAACTTCTATGCTGGTATTGGAATCCAGGCTTTTGAGGAGACATGCCTGTAATCCAAAGCAATGTATCCTATTATGGCCTAGGGTCCTGTCTGGTTCAATCTTCTTGTGAGGGGACATCCATCTATGGTATGAGTGGAGTAGATGCTCAGCAGGTGTCAGACCGCCCTTGTTTGTCCCGGGCGACCTGCACTATTGGGTTGGCCTCAGGGATTTGTAGGGTTCTCCACATTTTACTGTATTGGACAATGGCATCGGCAGAATTCCCATGGATTGGGTTGGCACAGTCCTAATGTGTGACTCCAGGGGCCCCAGCCTGGAGGGTGTGTGGCCCAGGACTTTGAGGACAGAAGTCTGAAAACACAAACACAGCTTAGGTTTGGGGAAGTAGGTATGGCAGGCCCGATCTATAAACCATGAGAAGAACTCTTCCGGATTTGAAGAGAGAGCGAGTCTGAGGCGCTTGCTCAGGATTTTGTCTCTGGATTTTGTATCAGAGATGGCCGTGGAATGTCGGGGAGGCCTCATGGGCCATGGACGAATTTTCCTCTCTGTGGATTTGGCCCGATCCCAATTGTTTTTCGTCAATCTGTGGAATGGGAGGACTCCTTTCAGGTTTGTTACCTCAGGTGTCCCGCCAAAAGAGTAATTCCATGGAATTACTCCCAGCATATGGGAAAACATGCCAACCACTAGGTTTTTGTTTTTTGTTTTTTTACCTCAGGTGGACCACCAAAAGAGGGATTCCAGAGCAGAGTCGTGGGTGGGGGCAACTGCACAACCATAACTCTGGTTAATATTGGGACCTAAGAACATGGCAAGCCCCATATGTGGGCTCTTGGTCCAGACACTGAGAGGCCTTCCTTGAGGATAGGTCTCACACTGAGTTTCACAATGTGTTTTTGTGCCCAAGGAGCCCCTCAAGACAAGGCGTGGCCTAATGTACCATGCTGGTTTCTCCTACACTGAACGTTGCACAGTATGGGAACCACAAGTTTTCTGGCAATGGGGAAGATGGAGTTCTAATTTCTGCAACACTTTCACTCCTGGACTGTGATTGGATTTAAGGTCTAGGTTCTGAAGCCTGAAAACTGAGGTTGGGAAGAGATGAAGCCCTAAGTCCATGGTGTGTCTCATGTGCTCAGTGTTCGGCCAGCTGTTGAGTGTGGGTTGGGAGGTGCAGGCTCAGGCTGTGGCAGACAGGGAATTAGTGCCCAGGCTAGTCTGCATCATTGGGTGCAGTCGAGTTTCGTGCAGGATAGTACGCATTTGTGGTTACTGGGTAGCCCCAGAGGGCAACGTTTTTCTTCTGGAGGGAAGACACAGTGCCACATAGTGTCTCCAGAATTCCCAAACTGGAAGGCTTGTGGGCCAGGAGTGTGAGGAAAAAATTCTGAGAACACAAGCCAGACTTAGATTTCGGGGTGAGGGGACGGCAGGCACCCTCTGCAGAGATGATTTGAGATCCCGTATACCTGAAGACAGAGCTAGGATCAGACGTTGGCTTAGATCGGAGTCTCTGTCCATGAAGGCCCCTTCATGAAGGGGAGAGTGTCACGAGGACATGGAGGTTTTCCCACGATGGGAATTGTGAGATGCTCCAAACCACAATGATTCCTTCTGTGGGACAGTCGAGACCTGTTGGATGGCTCCAGGACATCCCATAAGGAAATTATCCAGAGCAGGGTTCTAAGGATGGATGCGTGGGCAGCCTGCCTCCCATTCCAGGTGTCTCATAGAGCCAAGGCAAGTTCGATCTGCTGGATCAGGGGAGCAACCGAGGCGGGTGTTTTGAAATGGGTGAGTTGAGGATGGGACATAATGTGCATTTGTGTCCATGTAGACCTTGGAATGGGGTGCTTTATCCGGGGCCTTGAGGGATGTTCATAACCGGAGGTTTTGATGGAGCTCTAAAGAGTATGTTTCCTATGTAGAGAAGAGAATTGTTTTGATGAGTGCCTAAGTAATCTCCCATATGCTGGTATTGGAAACCAGGCCTCTGAGGAGAGATGACTGGAATCAAAAGCAATGGATCTGGTTAGGACATAAGTGCCTGTCAAGTTCAATCTAATTCTATGGGGATATCTGTCTCTGGGTCTGAGTGGTGGTAGTTTCCTAACTTGTGAAAGATTATCCCTGTTTGTCCTGGGCAGCCAACACAATTCAGATGGCCTGGGGGAGTTTGGAGGATTCTCCTAATCTATAGGGTTGTGGCCAATGGAAAAGGCAGAATTCCCCTGGAGAGGGAAGCCACAGTCCTGTGGTGTGGCTCCAGGGGCCCCAGCTTGGATGGTGTGTAGGCCAGGCCTGTGGGGACAGAATTCTGAAAAGACAAACTCAGCTTAGGTTTGGGGATGTATGTATGAAGGCTCGATCTACAGACCGTGAGAATTTTCCGGGCTATGAACAAAGGGCGAGTATGTGGCGCTTGCTCAGGCTTTTGTCTCTGGATTTTGTGTCAAAGGTGGCCGTGGAATTTCGGGATGTCCTCAAGGGCCATGGACAATTCTTTTTCTGGTGATATGGCCTGATCCCAAGTGGTTGGGAACATTCTGTGGATTGGAAGAGTCCTTGCTGTGTATATATATATATATATATATTTTTTTTTACCTCAGGTGTCCCACCAAAGAGGGATTCCAGAGTAGAGCCCTGAGTAGGGGTGACTAGACATCTCGAACTCTTGTTGATATTGGGGGACTAGGGGCTTGGCAAGCCCCATATGTGGGCTGTTGTTCCAGTCACTAAGAGGCTTTACATGAAAATAGGGCTCACGCTGAGGGTCACAATGTGTTTTTGTGCAAATTTGGCCCTCAGGGATAGGTGGGGCCTGTTACTCCATGCTGCTTTCTCCTACAATGAACATTGGACAACATGCCAACAACTAGGTTTCTTGCCAAGGCGAAGGAGAAGTTCTGATTCTTGCATCACGTTCACTCCTGAGCAGTGAGTGGCGATAAGGTCTAGGTTCTGAAGGTGAAAACTGAGGTTGGGTAGAGATGATGGCCTAAAGCCATTGTGGGTGTGATATGCTCTGTGTACGGCCAGCTGTCTGGGTTTTGGACTGGAGGTCTGCCCTCAGGCTGTGTCAGACAGGGCTTTAGTGCACAGGCTAGACTGTATAATTTGGGTATGGTCGAGTGGCATGCAGGTTGTTACTCATTTGGCGTTTCTGGTTAGCCCTATAGGGCAACATTTTTCTTCTGGAGGGCAGGCAGAGTGCTGCATTGTGTCTCCAGAATTGCCAAACTGGAGGGGTGTGGCCAGGATTGTGAGGAAGGAAGTCTGAAAACACAAGCTAGCACGAGTTTTGGGGCCAAGAGCATGGCAGGCCCACTCTGCAGAGGCTGAATCGAGATCTCCTGCAGGTGAGGTCAGGGCGAGTATCAGATGTTGCCTCAAGCTGGAGTTTGTGTCCATGACGGCCCCTTATTGAAGGGGTTGGGGGCGTCATGAGGCCAGGGAGGTTTTTCTACGCTGGGAGTGGTGAGCTGCTCCAAAATTCAAAGTTTCCTTCTTCAGGACAGTCGAGTACTATTGGATGGTTCCAGGATGCCCCATACAGAAAGACTCGAGAGCAGGGGCCTAAGCATGGATGCCGAGAAACGCCAACTCACCTTCCCATTGCCTGGTCGAGACAAGGCACGCTCAATCTGCGGGCTCTTGGGTGAGCTACCCAGAAGGCTGAGTTTAAATGGACTCTCCTGAGGATGAGTCATAATGTGGGTTGGTGGCCATGGAGACCTTGGAATGTGGCAGTAGCTAAGGGACTCTGCAGGACTCTCCAACCCGAAGGGCTTGACACATCTCCAACAAGGAAGCTTCCCATGTGGAGATGAGAGGACTTCTGTCTGGTGCCTCAGGAAAGCCCCGTATGCTGGTCTTCGAACCCAGGCCTCTGAGGAGTGATACCTGGACACCAAAGCAAGAGTTCATAATAGGGCCTAGGGGCCTGTCTGGTTCAATCTTCTGTCTCTGCGGATATCTGTCTGTGTGTCTGCATGGAGGTAGTAGTTGCTCAGCTTGTGTCATAATGCCCCTATTTGTCCAGTGCGGCTTGTGGTAGTGGGATGTCCTTGGGGACCTTGAGGTTTCTACTATTTTGTAGAGTTGTGGCCAATGGAATGGGCAGTTTCTTAGGAGAGAGCAGGCACAGTTCTGTGGTGTGGCTCCAGAGACCCCAGCCTGGAGGCTGTGTGGGCCATGGCTCTGCACACAGACATCCAAAAACCCTAACTCAGCTCAGGTTTGGGGCCGAGGTTACAGCAGGCCTGATCTACAGTCCATGAGGGGAGCTCCTCTGGATATGAAAGAAGGGTGAGAGGGAGGCAGTCGCTCAGGCTTTTGTCTCTGGATGTTTTGTCCACAATGGCCGTTTAATGTAGGCTTGCCACATGGGTCGTAGAAGACTCCCTCTCTGGTAGTTTGTCCAGCCCCCAAGAGTTTGGGGTCATTCTGTGGGAAGGGAATTTTCCTGTTTTCTGCTTCATGTGTCCCCCCAGTAGAGGGATTCTAGAGCATAGCAGTGGGTACTGACCACTGGAATACTCGCCCTCTGGTTAAGCCTGGGGGCCTATGGATATGACAAGCCCCATTGGCAGGATCTTGATCAGCCACTGAGAGGTGTTACTTTAATACGGGACTCACGCTGCAGGTCACAATGCATGTCTGTGCCCTAGGCGGCCCTCAAGCACTGGCGTGGCCTTTCGGACAATGCAGGTTTTCCCACATTGAACGTTGGACAACATGCCATCCACAAGGTTTCTGGCTATGGGGAAGGAGGAATTCTAATTTCTGCATCACGTTCACTCCTGGGCAGTGATTGGAGATAAGGTCTAGGTTCTGAAGCCTGAAAACCGAGGTTGGGAAGAGATGACGACCTACAGCCATAGCGGGTCCTATGTGTCCAGGTTGGGGCTAGCTGTCTGGGTGTCGTTTGGGATGTCTTGTCTCAGGCTGTGCCAGACAGGGCATTAGTATACAGGGTGGGCTGTATAATTGCTTTACAATCGGGTGGCATGCATTAGAAAATCATTTGGGGTTTCTTATTAGCAGCATAGGGCAAAGTTTTTCTTCTGGAGGGCAGGCAGAGTGCTGCATTGTGGCTTCGGAATTCCCAAACTGGAGGGCTTGTTTGCCAGGAGAGTGAGGACGGAAGTCTGAGAACACAAGCTAGGCTTAGGTTTCGGGGCAAGGACATGGCAGGCACACTCTGCAGAGCTGAATTGAGATCTCATGCGTCTGAAGTCAGGTCGAGGTTCAGACTTTGGCTCAGGTTTGAGTTTCTGTCCATGTTGGCCCCTTCAGGAAGGGGGGCATTATTAGGCCATGGGGGTTTTCCCACTATTGGAGTTGTGAGATGCTCCAAACCGCAAGGATTCCTTCTGTGGGACAATTAAGATTTGTTGGATGGCTCCAGGACGTCTTATAAGGTATTTTTCCAGAACAGGGTTCTAAGTATGGATGCCTGGGCAGCCAGCCTCACATTCCAATTGTCTCCTAGCAACAAGAAACGTTTGATCTGCTGGCTTGGGGTAGCAACAGAGGGGGCTGAGTTGAAATGGACTTTCCTGAGGATGGTCTTAATGTTGGTTTGAGTCCATGGAGAGCTTGGTATGGGGCAGTGGCACCAGGGCCCTGAAGGATTCTCCTAACCAGAGGTTATGACAAAGCTCCAATGAGCACGTTTTCCATGGGGAGACGAGATTTGTTCTTATTGGTGCCTCAGGAAACCACCATACGCTGGTATTGGAAACGAGGCCTCTGAGGAGAGATGCCTGGAAACCAAAGCAATGGATCTGATTAGGGCCTTGGGGCCTGTCCGGTTTAATATTCTTCTCTGGGGATATCTGTTGTCTGAGTGGAAGTAGTTGCTCAGCTGGTTTGAGATCACCCCTGTTTGTCCTGGGCGGCCTACACTATTGGGATGGCCTCGGTGACTTTGGAGGTTTTTCCTAATTTGCAAGGTTGTGGCCAATGGAATGGGAAGAATTCCCTTGAAAGGGAAGCACAGTCCTGAGGTTTGTCTCCAGGGACCCAAGAGTGGAGCGTGTGTGGTCCAGGGCTATTTGGACAAAGTCTGAAAACACAAACTCCACTTAGGTTGGGGAATGTAGGTATGGCCGGCCCGATCTATAGACCGTGAGGAGACCTCTTCGGGATATGAACAAAGGGCGAATGTGAGGTGCGTGCTCATGCTTTTTTTTTTTTTTTTTCTGGAAATGTGTCACCGATTGCCATGGAATGTCGGGGGGTCCTCATGGGCCATCGATGAGGCTCCCTTTCTGGGGATGTGACCCGATCCAAAGAGTTTGGCGTCAATCTGTGGGAAGGGAGGATGCCTTTCTGTTTTTTTTGTTTATTTATTTTTTTTTTTTCCTCAGGTGGACCACAAAAGAAAGATTCCAGAGCAGAGTCGTGGGTGGGGGCAACTGGACAACCAGACCTCTGGTTAATATTGGGACCTAAGAACATGGCAAGCCCCATATGTGGGCTCTTGGTCCAGACACTGAGAGGCCTTCCTTGAGAATAGGTCTCACACTGAGTTTCACAATGTGTTTTTGTGCCCAAGGAGCCCCTCAAGTCAGGGCGTGGCCTAATGTACCATGCTGGTTTCTCCTACACTGAACGTTGCACAGTATGGGAACCAAAAGTTTTCTGGCAATGGGGAAGATGGAGTTCTCATTTCTGCAACACTTTCACTCCTGGACTGTGATTGGATTTAAGGTCTAGGTTCTGAAGCCTGAATATTGAGGTTGGGAAGAGATGAAGCCCTAAGGCCATGGTGTATCTGATGTGCTCAGTGTTCGGCCAGCTGTTGAGTGTGGGTTGGGAGGTGCAGGCTCAGGCTGTGGCAGACAGGGCATTAGTGCCCAGGCTAGACTGTATCATTGGGGTGCAGTCGAGTTTTGTGCAGGATGGTACTCATTTGTGGTTACTGGGTAGCCCCAGAGGGCAACGTTTTTCTTCTGGAGGGAAGACACAGTGCCACATAGTGGATCCAGAATTCCCAAACTGGAAGGCTCGTGGGCCAGGAGTGTGAGGAAAAAATTCTGAGAACACAAGCCAGACTTAGATTTCGGGGTGAGGGGACGGCAGGCACCCTCTGCAGAGATGATTCGAGATCCCGTATACCTGAAGACAGAGCTAGGAACATACGTTTTCTTAGGTCGGAGTTTCTGTCCATGACGGCCCCTTCATGAAGGGGAGGGTGTCACGAGGACATGGAGGTTTTCTCACGATGGGAATTGTGAGATGCTCCAAACCACAATGATTCCTTCTGTGGGACAGTCGAGACCTGTTGGATGGCTCCAGGACATCCCATCAGGAAGTTATCCAGAGCAGGGTTCTAAGGATGGATGCCTGGGCAGCCTGCCTCCCATTCCAGGTGTCTCATAGAGCCAAGGCAAGTTCGATCTGCTGGATCTAGGGGAGCAACCGAGGCGGGTGTGTTGAATGGGTGAGTTGAGGATGGGTCATAATGTGCATTTGTGTCCATGTAGACCTTGGAATGGGGTGCTTGATCCAGGGCCTTGAGGGATGTTCATACCCGGGGGTTTTGATGGAGCTCTAAAAGGTATGTTTCCTATGTAGAGAAGAGAATTGTTTTGATGAGTGCCTAAGGAATCTCCCATATGCTGGTATTGGAAACCAGGCCTCTGAGGAGAGATGGCTTGAATCAAAAGCAATGATCTGATTAGGGCCTAAGTGCCCGTCCAGTTCAATCTTATTCTATGGGGATATCTGTCTCTGGGTCTGAGTGGAGTTGGTTTCCTAACTTGTGAAAGATCACCCCTGTGTCTCCGGGGCAGCCAACACAATTCGGATGGCCTGGGCGAGGTTGGAGGATTCTCCTAATCTATAGGGTTGTTGGCAATGGAAATGGCAGAATTCCTTTGGAGAAGGAAGCCACAGTCCTGAGGTGTGGCTCTAGGGGCCCCAGCTTGGATGGTGTGTGGGCCAGGACTGTGGGGACAGAAGTCTGAAAACACAAACTCAGCTTAGGTTTGGGGATGTATGTATGAAGGCTCGATCTACAGACCGTGAGAATTTTCCGGGCTATGAACAAAGGGCGAGTATGTGGCGCTTGCTCAGGGTTTTGTCTCTGGATTTTGTGTCAATGGTGGCCGTGGAATGTCGGGGTGTCCTCAAGGGCCATGGAGAATTCTTTCTCTGGTGATTTGGCCTGATCCCAAGTGGTTGGGATCATTCTGTGGATTCGAAGAGTCCTTTCTGTATTTTTTTTTTTTTTTTACCTCAGGTGTCCCACCAAAGAGGGATTCCCGAGTAGAGCCCTGAGTAGGGGTGACTAGACATCTCAAAATCTGGTTGAGATTGGGGGACTAGGGGCTTGGCAAGCCCCATATGTGGGCTGTTGTTCCAGTCACTAAGAGGCTTTACATGAGGATAGGGCTCACGCTGAGGGTCACAATGTGCGATTGTGTAAATTGTGGCCCTCAGGGATAGGTGGGGCCTCATAGTCCATGCTGCTTTCTCCTACAATGAGCATTGGACAACATGCCAACCACTAGGTTTCTTGCCAAGGCGAAGGAGAAGTTCTGATTCTTGCATCACGTTCACTCCTGAGCAGTGAGTGGAGATAAGGTCTAGGTTCTGAAGGTGAAAACTGAGGTTGGGTAGAGATGATGGCCTAAAGCCATTGTGGGTGTGATATGCTCTGTGTACAGCCAGCTGTCTGGGTGTTGGACTGGAGGTCTGCCCTCAGGCTGTGTCAGACAGGGCTTTAGTGCACAGGCTAGACTGTATAATTGGGGTATGGTCGAGTGGCATGCAGGTTGTTATTCATTTGGCCTTTCTGGTTAGCCCTATAGGGCAACATTTTTCTTCTGGAGGGCAGGCAGAGTGCTGCATTGTGTTTCCAGAATTGCCAAACTGGAGGGGTGTGGCCAGGATTGTGAGGAAGGAAGTCTGAAAACACAAGCTACCACGAGTTTTGGGGCCAAGAGCATGGCAGGCCCACTCTGCAGAGGCCGAATCGAGATCTCCTGCAGGTGAGGTCAGGGCGAGTATCAGATGTTGCCTCAAGCTGGAGTTTGTGTCCATGACGGCCCCTTCCTGAAGGGGGTGGAGACGTCCTGAGGCCAGGGAGGTTTTCCTACGCTGGGAGTTGTGAGCTTCTCCAAACTTCAAAGTTTCCTTCTTCAGGACAGTCGAGTACTATTGGATGGTTCCAGGATGCCCCATACAGAAAGACTCGAGAGCAGGGGCCTAAGCATGGATGCCGAGAAACGCCAACTCACCTTCCCATTGCCTGGTCGAGACAAGGCAGGCTCAATCTGCGGGCTCTTGGGTGAGCTACCCAGAAGGCTGAGTTTAAATGGACTCTCCTGAGGATGAGTCATAATGTGGGTTGGTGGCCATGGAGACCTTGGAATGTGGCAGTAGCTAAGGGAATCTGCAGGATTCTCCAAACCGAAGGGCTTGACACATCTCCAACAAGGAAGCTTCCCATGTGGAGATGAGAAGTCTTCTGTCTAGTGCCTCAGGAAAGCCCGTATGCTGGTCTTCGAACCCAGGCCTCTGAGGAGTGATACCTGGACACCAAAGCAAGAGTTCATAATAGGGCCTAGGGGCCTGTCTGGTTCAATCTTCTGTTTCTGCGGATATCTGTCTGTGTGTCTGCATGGAGGTAGTAGTTGCTCAGCTTGTGTCATAATGCCCCTATTTGTCCAGTGCGGCTTGCGGTAGTGGGATGTCCTTGGGGACCTTGAGGTTTCTACTATTTTGTAGAGTTGTGGCCAATGGAATGGGCAGTTTCTTAGGAGAGAGCAGGCACAGTTCTGTGGTGTGGCTCCAGAGACCCCAGCCTGGAGGATGTGTGGGCCATGGCTCTGCACACAGACATCCAAAAACCCTAACTCAGCTCAGGTTTGGGGCCGAGGTTACGGCAGGCCTGATCTACAGTCCATGAGGGGAGCTCCTCTGGATATGAAAGAAGGGTGAGAGGGAGGCAGTCGCTCAGGCTTTTGTCTCTGGATGTTTTGTCCACAATGGCCGTTTAATGTAGGAGTTGCCTCATGGGTGTAGAAGTCTCCCTCTCTGGTAGTTTGTCCAGCCCCCAAGAGTTTGGGGTCATTCTGTGGGAAGGGAAGTGTCCTGTTTTCTGCTTCATGTGTCCCCCCAGTAGAGGGATTCTAGAGCATAGCAGTGGGTACTGACCACTGGAATACTCGCCCTCTGGTTAAGCCTGGGGGCCTATGGATATGACAAGCCCCATATGCAGGATCTTGGTCCAGCCACTGAGAGGCTTTACTTTAATACGGGACTCACGCTGCAGGTCACAATGCATGTCTGTGCCCTAGGCGGCCCTCAAGCACTGGCGTGGCCTTTCGGACAATGCAGGTTTTCCCACATTGAACGTTGGACAACATGCCATCCACAAGGTTTGTGGCTATGGGGAAGGAGGAATTCTAATTTCTGCATCACGTTCACTCCTGGGCAGTGATTGGAGATAAGGTCTAGGTTCTGAAGCCTGAAAACTGAGGTTGGGAAGAGATGACGACCTACAGCCATAGCGGGTCCTAAGTGTCCAGGTTGAGGCCAGTTGTCTGGGTTTCGTTTGGGATGTCTTGTCTCAGGCTGTGCCAGAGAGGGCATTAGTATACAGTGTTGGCTGTATTATTGCTTTACAATCGAGTGGCATGCATTAGAAAATCATTTGGGGTTTCTTATTAGCAGCATAGGGCAAAATTTTCTTCTGGAGGGCAGGCAGAGTGCTGCATTGTGGCTTCGGAATTCCCAAACTGGAGGGCTTGTGGGCCAGGAGAGTGAGGACGGAAGTCTGAGAACACAAGCTAGGCTTAGGTTTCGGGGCAAGGACATGGCAGGCACACTATGCAGAGCTGAATTGAGATCTCATGCGTCTGAAGTCAGGTCGAAGATTAGACTTTGGCTCAGGTTTGAGTTTCTGTCCAAGTTGGCCCCTTCAGGAAGGGGGGCATTATGAGGCCATGGGGGTTTTCCCACTATTGGAGTTGTGAGATGCTCCAAACCGCAAGGATTCCTTCTGTGGGACAGTTAAGATTTGTTGGAAAGCTCCAGGACGTCTTATAAGGTATTTTTCCAGAACAGGGTTCTAAGTATGGATGCCTGGGCAGCCAGCCTCACATTCCAATTGTCTCCTAGCAACAAGAAACGTTTGATCTGCTGGCATGGGGTAGCTACAGAGTGGGCTGAGTTGAAATGGACTTTCCTGAGGATGGACTTAATGTTGGTTTGAGTCCATGGAGACCTTGGTATGGGGCAGTGGCACCAGGGCCCTGAAGGATTCTCCTAACCAGAGGTTATGACAAAGCTCCAATGAGCAAGTTTTCCATGGGGAGACGAGATTTGTTCTTATTGGTGCCTCAGGAAACCACCATATGCTGGTATTGGAAACGAGGCCTCTGAGGAGAGATGCCTGGAAACCAAAGCAATGGATCTGATTAGGGCCTAGGGTCCTGTCCGGTTCAATATTCTTCTCTGGGGACATCTGTTGTCTGAGTGGAGGTAGATGCTCAGCTGTTTTGAGATCACCCCTGTTTGTCCTGGGCGGCCTACACTATTGGGATGGCCTCGGTGACTTTGGAGGTTTTTCCTAATTTGCAAGGTTGTGGCCAATGGAATGGGAAGAATTCCCTTGAAAGGGAAGCACAGTCCTGAGGTGTGTCTCCAGGGACCCAAGTGTGGAGCGTGTGTGGTCCAGGGCTATTTGGACAAAAGTCTGAAAACACAAACTCCACTTAGGTTGGGTGATGTAGGTATGGGCGGCCCGATCTATAGACCGTGAGGAGACCTCTTCGGGATATGAACAAAGGGCGAATGTGAGGTGCTTGCTCATGCTTTTTTTTTTTTTTTTTCTGGAAATGTGTCACCGATTGCCATGGAATGTCAGTTTGTCCTCATGGGCCATCGATGAGGCTCCCTTTCTGGGGATTTGACCCGATCCCAAGAGTTTAGGGTCATTCTGTGGGAAGGTAGGAGGCCTTTCTGTTTTTTTTTGTTTATTTTTTTTTATTTTATTTATGTATTTTTTTACCTCTGGTGTACCACCAAAAGAGGGATTCCAGAGCAGATTCGAGGGTGGGGGCAACTGGACAACCAGACCTCTGGTTAACATTGGGACCTAAGAACATGGCAAGCCCCATATGTGGGCTCTTGGTCCAGACACTGAGAGTCCTTCCTTGAGGATAGGTCTCACACGGAGTTTCACAATGTGTTTTTGTGCCCAAGGAGCCCCTCAAGTCAGGGCGTGGCCTAATGTACCATGCTGGTTTCTCCTACACTGAACGTTGCACAGTATGGGAACCACAAGTTTTCTGGCAATGGGGAAGATGGAGTACTAATTTCTGCAACACTTTCACTCCTGGACTGTGATTTGATTTAAGGTCTAGGTTCTGAAGCCTGAAAACTGAGGTTGGGAAGAGATGAAGCCCTAAGGCCATGGTGTGTCTGATGTGCTCAGTGTTCGGCCAGCTGTTGAATGTGGGTTGGGAGGTGCAGGCTCAGGCTGTGGCAGACAGGGCATTAGTACCCAGGCTAGACTGTATCATTGGGGTGCAGTCGAGTTTCGTGCAGGATGGTACTCATTTGTGGTTACTGGGTAGCCCCAGAGGGCAACGTTTTTCTTCTGGAGGGAAGACACAGAGCCCCATAGTGGCTCCAGAATTCACAAACTGGAAGGCTTGTGGGCCAGGAGTGTGAGGAAAATATTCTGAGAACACAAGCCAGACTTAGATTTCGGGGTGAGGGGACGGAAGGCACCCTCTGCAGAGATGATTCGAGATCCCGTATACTTGAAGACAGAGCTAGGATCATTCGTTTTCTTAGGTCGGAGTTTCTGTCCATGACGGCCCCTTCATGAAGGGGAGGGTGTCACGAGGACATGGAGGTTTTCTCACGATGGGAATTGTGAGATGCTCCAAACCACAATGATTCCTTCTGTGGGACAGTCGAGACCTGTTGGATGGCTCCAGGACATCCCATCAGGAAGTTATCCAGAGCAGGGTTCTAAGGATGGATGCCTGGGCAGCCTGCCTCCCATTCCAGGTGTCTCATAGAGCCAAGGCAAGTTCGATCTGCTGGATCTAGGGGAGCAACCGAGGCGGGTGTGTTGAAATGGGTGAGTTGAGGATGGGTCATAATGTGCATTTATGTCCATGTAGACCTTGGAATGGGGTGCTTCATCTGGGGTCTTGAGGGATGTTCATAACCGGAGGTTTTGATGGAGCTCTAAAGAGTATGTTTCCTATGTAGAGAAGAGAATTGTTTTGATGAGTGCCTAAGAAATTTCCCATATGCTGGTATTGGAAACCAGGCCTCTGAGGAGAGATGACTGGAATCAAAAGCAATGGATCTAATTAGGGCCTAAGTGCCCGTCCAGTTCAATCTTATTCTATGGGGATATCTGTCTCTGGTTCTGAGTGGAGGTGGTTTCCTAACATGTGAAAGATCATCCCTGTGTGTCCTGGGCAGCCAACACAATTCGGATGGCCTGGGGGAGTTTGGAGGATTCTCCTAATCTATAGGGTTGTGGCCAATGGAAATGGCAGAATTCCCCTGGAGAGGGAAGCCACAGTGCTGATGTGTGGCTCCAGGAGCCCCAGCTTGGTTGGTGTGTGGGCCAGGACTGTGGGGACAGAAGTCTGAAAACACAAACTCAGCTTAGGTTTGGGGATGTATGTATGAAGGCTCGATCTACAGACCGTGAGAATTTTCCGGGCTATGAACAAAGGGCGAGTATGTGGCGCTTGCTCAGGGTTTTGTCTCTGGATTTTGTGTCAACGGTGGCCGTGGAATGTCGGGGAGTCCTCAAGGGTCATGGACAATTATTTCTCTGGTGATTTGGCCTGATCCCAAGTGGTTGGTATCATTCTGTGGATGGGAAGAGTCCTTTCTGTATTTTTTTTTTTTTTTACCTCAGGTGTCCCACCAAAGAGGGATTCCCGAGTAGAGCCCTGAGTAGCGGTGACTAGACATCTCGAACTCTGGTTGAGATTGGGGGACAAGGGGCTTGGCAAGCCCCATATGTGGGCTGTTGTTCCAGTCACTAAGAGGCTTTACATGAGAATAGGGCTCACGCTGAGGGTCACAATGTGTGTTTGTGCAAATTGTGGACCTCAGGTATAGGTGGGGCCTCATAGTCCATGCTGCTTTCTCCTACAATGAACATTGGACAACATGCCAACCACTAGGTTTCTTGCCAAGGCGAAGGAGAATTTCTGATTCTTGCATCACGTTCACTCCTGAGCAGTGAGTGGAGATAAGGTCTAGGTTCTGAAGGTGTAAACTGAGGTTGCGTAGAGATGATGGCCTAAAGCCATTGTGGGTGTGATATGCTCTGTGTTACGACCAGCTGTCTGGGTGTTGTACTGGAGGTATGCCCTCAGGCTGTGTCAGACAGGGCTTTAGTGCACAGGCTAGACTGTATAATTGGGGTATGGTCGAGTGGCATGCAGGTTGTTACTCATTTGGCGTTTCTGGTTAGCCCTATAGGGCAACATTTTTCTTCTGGAGTGCAGGCAGAGTGCTGCATTGTGTCTCCAGAATTGCCAAACTGGAGGGGTGTGGCCAGGTTTGTGAGGAAGGAAGTCTGAAAACACAAGCTAGCACGAGTTTTGGGGCCAGGAGCATGGCAGGCCCACTCTGCAGAGGCTGAATCGAGATCTCCTGCAGGTGAGGTCAGGGCCAGTATCAGATGTTGCCTCAAGCTGGAGTTTGTGTCCATGACGGCCCCTTCCTGAAGGGGGTGGGGGCGTCAAGAGGCCAGGGAAGTTTCCCTATGCTGGGAGTTGTGAGCTGCTCCAAACTTCAAAGTTTCCTTCTTCAGGACAGTCGAGTACTATTGGATGGTTCCAGGATGCCCCATACAGAAAGACTCGAGAGCAGGGGCCTAAGCATGGATGCCGAGAAACGCCAACTCACCTTCCCATTGCCTGGTCGAGACAAGGCACGCTCAATCTGCGGGCTCTTGGGTGAGCTACCCAGAAGGCTGAGTTTAAATGGACTCTCCTGAGGATGAGTCATAATGTGGGTTGGTGGCCATGGAGACCTTGGAATGTGGCAGTAGCTAAGGGACTCTGCAGGATTCTCCAACCCGAAGGGCTTGACACAACTCCAACAAGGAAGCTTCCCATGTGGAGATGAGAGGTCTTCTGTCTGGTGCCTCAGGAAAGCCCCGTATGCTGGACTTCGAACCCAGGCCTCTGAGGAGTGATACCTGGACACCAAAGCAAGAGTTCATAATAGGGCCTAGAGGCCTGTCTGGTTCAATCTTCTGTCTCTGCGGATATCTGTCTGTGTGTCTGCATGGAGGTAGTAGTTGCTCAGCTTGTGTCATAATGCCCCTATTTGTCCAGTGCGGCTTGCGGTAGTGGGATGTCCTTGGGGACCTTGAGGTTTCTACTATTTTGTAGAGTTGTGGCCAATGGAATGGGCAGTTTCTTAGGAGAGAGCAGGCACAGTTCTGTGTTGTGGCTCCAGAGACCCCAGCCTGGAGGCTGTGTGGGCCATGGCTGTGCAGACAGACTTCCAAAAACCCTAACTCAGCTCAGGTTTGGGGCCGAGGTTACGGCAGGCCTGATCTACAGTCCATGAGGGGAGCTCCTCTGGATATGAAAGAAGGGTGAGAGGGAGGCAGTCGCTCAGGCTTTTGTCTCTGGATGTTTTGTCCACAATGGGTATTTAATGTAGGAGTTGCCTCATGGGTCGTAGAAGTCTCCCTCTCTGATAGTTTGTCCAGCCCCCAAGAGTTTCGGGTCATTCTGTGGGAAGGGAAGTGTCCTGTTTTCTGCTTCATGTGTCCCCCCAGTAGAGGGATTCTAGAGCATAGCAGTGGGTACTGACCACTGGAATACTTGCCCTCTGGTTAAGCCTGGGGGCCTATGGATATGACAAGCCCCATATGCAGGATCTTGGTCCAGCCACTGAGAGGCGTTACTTTAATAGGGGACTCACGCTGCAGGTCACAATGCATGTCTGTGCCCTAGGCGGCCCTCAAGCACTGGCGTGGCCTTTCGGACAATGCAGGTTTTCCCACATTGAACGTTGGACTACATGCCAACCACAAGGTTTCTGGCCATGGGGAAGGAGGAATTCTAATTTCTGCATCACGTTCACCCCTGGGCAGTGATTGGAGATAAGGTCTAGGTTCTGAAGCCTGAAAACCGAGGTTGGGAAGAGATGACGACCTACAGCCATAGCGGGTCCTATGTGTCCAGGTTGGGGCCAGCTGTCTGGGTGTCGTTTGGGATGTCTTGTCTCAGGCTGTGCCAGACAGGGCATTAGAATACAGGGTGGGCTGTATAATTGCTTTACAATCGAGTGGCATGCATTAGAAAATCATTTGGGGTTTCTTATTAGCAGCATAGGGCAAAGTTTTTCTTCTGGAGGGCAGGCAGAGTGCTGCATTGTGGCTTCGGAATTCCCAAACTTGAGGGCTTGTGGGCCAGGAGAGTGAGGACGGAAGTCTGAGAACACAAGCTAGGCTTAGGTTTCGGGGCAAGGACATGGCAGGCACACTCTGCAGAGCTGAATTGAGATCTCATGCGTCTGAAGTCAGGTCGAGGTTCAGACTTTGGCTCAGGTTTGAGTTTCTGTCCATGTTGGCCCCTTCAGGAAGGGGGGGCATTATGAGGCCATGGGGGTTTTCCCACTATTGGAGTTGTGAGATGCTCCAAACCGCAAGGATTCCTTCTGTGGGACAATTAAGATTTGTTGGATGGCTCCAGGACGTCTTATAAGGTATTTTTCCAGAACAGGGTTCTAAGTATGGATGCCTGGGCTGCCAGCCTCACATTCCAATTGTCTCCTAGCAACAAGAAACGTTTGATCTGCTGGCTTGGGGTAGCAACAGAGTGGACTGAGTTCAAATGGACTTTCCTGAGGATGGTCTTAATGTTGGTTTGAGTCCATGGAGACCTTGGTATGGGGCAGTGGCACCAGGGCCCTGAAGGATTCTCCTAACCAGAGGTTATGACAAAGCTCCAATGAGCAAGTTTTCCATGGGGAGACGAGATTTGTTCTTATTGGTGCCTCAGGAAACCACCATATGCTGGTATTGGAAACGAGGCCTCTGAGGAGAGATGCCTGGAAACCAAAGCAATGGATCTGATTAGGGCCTTGGGGCCTGTCCGGTTCAATATTCTTCTCTGGGGACATCTGTTGTCTGAGTGGAGGTAGTTGCTCAGCTGGTTTGAGATCACCCCTGTTTGTCCTGGCTGGCCTACACTATTGGGATGGCCTCGGTGACTTTGGAGGTTTTTCCTCATTTGCAAGGTTGTGGCCAATGGAATGGGAGGAATTCCCTTGAAAGGGAAGCACAGTCCTGAGGTGTGTCTCCAGGGACCCAAGTGTGGAGCGTGTGTGGTCCAGGGCTATTTGGACAAAAGTCTGAAAACACAAACTCCACTTAGGTTGGGGGATGTAGGTATGGGCGGCCCGATCTATAGACCGTGAGGAGACCTCTTCGGGATATGAACAAAGGGCGAATGTGAGGTGCGTGCTCATGCTTTTGTTTTTTTTTTTCTGGAAATGTGTCACCGATTGCCATGGAATGTCGGGGTGTCCTCATGGGCCATCGATGAGGCTCCCTTTCAGGGGATTTGACCCTATCCTAAAAGTTTGTGGTCATTCTGTGGGAAGGAGGAGGCCTTTTTGTTTTTTTTGTTTACTTTTTTTTTTTTTTTTACCTCAGGTGGACCACCAAAAGAGGGATTCCAGAGCAGAGTCGTGGGTGGGGGCAACTGGACAACCAGACCTCTGGTTAACATTGGGACCTAAGAACATGGCAAGCCCCATATGTGGGCTCTTGGTCCAGACACTGAGAGGCCTTCCTTGAGGATAGGTCTCACACTGAGTTTCACAATGTGGTTTTGTGCCCAAGGATCCCCTCAAGTCAGGGCGTGGCCTAAAGTACCATGCTGGTGCCTCCTACACTGATCTTTGCACAGTATGGGAACCACAAGTTTTCTGGCAATGGGGAAGATGGAGTTCTAATTTCTGCAACACTTTCACTCCTGGACTGTGATTGGATTTAAGGTATAGGTTCTGAAGCCTGAAAACTGAGCTTGGGAAGAGATGAAGCCCTAAGGCCATGGTGTGACTGATGTGCTCAGTGTTCGGCCAGCTATTGAGTGTGGGTTGGGAGGTGCAGGCTCAGGCTGTGGCAGACAGGGAATAAGTGCCCAGGCTAGACTGTATCATTGGGGTGCAGTCGAGTTTCGTGTAGGATGGTACTCATTTGTGGTTACTGGGTAGCCCCAGAGGGCAACGTTTTTCTTCTGGAGGGAAGACACAGTGCCACATAGAGGTTCCAGCATTCCCAAAATGGAAGGCTTGTGGGCCAGGAGTGTGAGGAAAAAATTCTTAGAACACAAGCCAGACTTAGATTTCGGGGTGAAGGGAAGGCATGCACCCTCTGCAGAGATGATTCGAGATCCCGTATACCTGAAGACAGAGCTAGGATCAGACGTTGGCTTAGGTCGGAGTTTCTGTCCATGACGGCCCCTTCATGAAGGGGAGGGTGTCACGAGGACATGGAGGTTTTCCGACGATGGGAATTGTGATATGCTCCAAACCACAATGATTTCTTCTGTGGGACAGTCGAGACCTGTTGGATGGCTCCAGGACATCCCATAAGGAAGTTATCCAGAGCAGGGTTCTAAGGATGGATGCCTGGGCAGCCTGCCTCCCATTCCAGGTGTCTCATAGAGCCAAGGCAAGTTCGATCTGCTGGATCTAGGGGAGCAACCGAGGCGGGTGTGTTGTAATGGGTGAGTTGAGGATGGGTCATAATGTGCATTTGTGTCCATGTAGACCTTGGAATGTGGTGCTTGATCCGGGGCCTTGAGGGATGTTCATAACCGGAGGTTTTGATGGAGCTCTAAAGAGTATGTTTCCTATGTAGAGAAGAGAATTGTTTTGATGAGTGCCTAAGGAATCTCCCATATGCTGGTATTGGAAACTAGGCCTCTGAGGAGAGATGACTGGAATCAAAAGCAATGGATCTGATTAGGGCCTAAGTGCCCTTCCAGTTCAATCTTATTCTATGGGGATATCTGTCTCTGGGTCTGAGTGGAGTTGGTTTCCTAACTTGTGAAAGATCATCCCTGTTTGTCCTGGGCAGCCAACACAATTCAGATGGTTGGGGGAGTTTGGAGGATTCTCCTAATCTATAGGGTTGTGGCCAATGGAAATGGCAGAATTCCCCTGGAGAGGGAAGCCACAGTCCTGAGGTGTGGCTCCAGGGGCCCCAGCTTGGATGGTGTGTGGGCCAGGACTGTGGGGACAGAAGTCTGAAAACACAAACTCAGCTTAGGTTTGGGGATGTATGTATGAAGGCTCGATCTACAGACCGTGAGAATTTTCCGGGCTATGAACAAAGGGCGAGTATGTGGCGCTTGCTCAGGGTTTTGTCTCTGGATTTTGTGTCAATGGCGGCCGTGGAATGTCGGGGTGTCCTCAAGGGCCATGGACAATTCTTTCTCTGGTGATTTGGCCTGATCCCAAGTGGTTGGGATCATTCTGTGAATGGGAAGAGTTTTTTCTGTATTTTTTTTTTTTACCTCAGGTGTCCCACCAAAGAGGGATTCCGAGTAGAGCCCTCAGTACGTGTGACTAGACATCTCGAACTCTGGTTGAGGTTGGCGGACTAGGGGCTTGGCAAGCCCCATATGTGGGCTGTTGTTCCAGTCACTAAGAGGCTTTACATGAGGATAGGGCTCACGCTGAGGGTCACAATGTGTGTTTGTGCACATTGTGGCCCTCAGGGATAGGTGGGGCCTCATAGTGCATGCTGCTTTCTCCTACAATGAACATTGGACAACATGCCAACCACTAGGTTTCTTGCCAAGGCGAAGGAGAATTTCTGATTCTTGCATCACGTTCACTCCTGAGCAGTGAGTGGAGATAAGGTCTAGGTTCTGAAGGTGAAAATTGAGGTTGGGTAGAGATGATGGCCTAAAGCCATTGTGGGTTTGATATGCTCAGTGTACGGCCAACTGTCTGGGTGTTGGACTGGAGGTCTGCCCTCAGGCTGTGTCAGACAGGGCTTTAGTGCTCAGGATAGACTGTAAAATTGGGGTATGGTCGAGTGGCATGCAGGTTGTTACTCATTTGGCGTTTCTGTTTAGCCCTATAGGGCAACATTTTTCTTCTGGAGGCCAGGCAGAGTGCTGCATTGTGTCTCCAGAATTGCCAAACTGGAGGAGTGTGGCCAGGATTCTGAGGACGGACGTCTGAGACCACAAGTTAGGCTTAGGTTTCGGGGCGAGGGCCCAGCAGGCACACTCTCAAGTGCTGAATCGAGATCTCATGCTTCTGAATTCAGGGCGAGGATCAGACTTTGGCTTAGGATGGAGTTTCTGTCCGTGATGGCCCATTTATGAAGGTGTGGGGCATCATGAGGAAATGGAGGTTTTCTCACAGTGTTATTGTGTGATGCTTCAAACCACAAGGATTCATTCTGCGAGACAGTCAAGACAGGTTGGTTGGATTCAAGACGTCCCATAAAGAAGTTCTCCAGAGCAGGGTTCTAAGGATGGATGCCTGGGAAGCCCGCCTCCCATTCTAACTATCTCCTAGTGACAAGGAAGGTTTGATCTGCTGGCTCTGGGTGAGCAGCCGAGGGGGCTGATTTGAAATGGACTCTCCTGAGAATGGATCATAATGTAAGTTTGTGTCCTTGGAGACCTTGGGATTGGGCCATGGTTCCAGCACCCTGAAGGATCCTCCTAACCTGAGGTATTGACACAGCTCCAAAGAGCAAGTTTCCCATGTGGAGATGAGATCTGTTCTGATTGTTTCCTTAGGAAGCCCCCATATTCTGATATTGGAAACCAGGCCTCTGAGGAGAGATACCTAGAAACCAAAGCAATGCATCAGAAGTTGGCTCAGGTTGGAGTTTCTGTCCATGATGGCCCCTTTATATAGGGGAGCATCTCATGAGGCCATGTAGGTTTTCCCACGATAGGAGTTGTGAGATGCTCCAATCTGCAAGGATTCCTTCTGTGGGACAGTCAAGACCTGTTGGAAGGCTCCAGGACATCCCATATGGAACGGTGCCAGAGCAGGATTCCAAGGATGGATGCCTAGAGAGTCTGCTTTGCATTCCAGTTGTCTCCTAGCGACAAGGCAGGTTTGATATTCTGCCTCTGGGGGAGTAATCGACGGGGCTGAGTTGAAATGTACTCTCCTGCCGAATGGTCATAATGCGGGTATGTGTCCATGGAGACCTTGGAATAGGGCGGTTGCTCCGGCTACCTGAAGGTTTCTCCTAACTGGAGGCTTTTACAGAGCTCCAAAGGATAAGTTTCCCATGTGAAGACAAGATTTGTTCTGATTTGTATCTCTGGAATCCCCCATATGCTGGTATTGGAAAACAGGCCTCTGAGGAGAGATGCTTAGAAAAAAAAGCAATGGAACCAATTACATTCTAGGGGCCAGTCCAGTTTAATCTTCTTCTCTTGGGTTATCTGTCTATGGGTGAGTTGACGTCGTTGCTCAGCTTGTGAGAGTTCGCCCCTCTTTGTCCTGGGTGGCCTACACTATTGGAATGGCCTCTGGGACTTTGGACGTTTCTACTTATCTGTAGGGTTGTGGCCAATGGAATGGGAAGAATTTCCTTGGAGAGGGCAGGCAAAGTCCTGAGGTGTGGCTCCAGGGGCCTCAGTCTGGAGGGTGTGTGGGACAGGGATGTCAGGATAGAAGTCTGAAAACACAAACTCAAACACAAACGAACTCGCATTCCAATTGTCTCCTAGTGATAAAGCAGGTTTGATCTGCTGGCACTGGGTGAGCAACCGCCAGGTTTGTGTTGAAATGGACTCTCCTGAGGATGGGTCATAATGTGGGATTGTGTCCATTGAGACATTGGAATGGGGCGGTGGCTCCAGTGACGTGAAATTTCCTCCTAACTGGAGGTTTTGACACAGTTCCATATAGCATGATTCCCATGTGGCATGCGATTTGTTCTGATTGGTAGCTCCAGAAACCCCCATGTGCTGGTATTGGAATCCAGGCCTCTGAGGAGAGATACATGAAAACAAAAGCAATGAATTCGTTTAGGGCCTAGGTGCCTGTCCTGTTCAATCTTCTTTTCTATGGATATCTATCTACAGGTCTGATTGGAGGTAGTGGCTCAGCTTGTGGCAGATGGTCCCTGTTTGTCCCGGACATCCTACAATATTGGGGTGGCCTCGGGGATTTCGGATGTTTCTCCTAATCTGTCAGGTTGTGCCAAAGGAATGAGCAGAATTCCCATGGAGAGGGCAGGCACAGTCCTGAGGTGTGGCTCCATGGGGCCAAGCCTTGAGGGTGTGTGGGCCAGGACAATGGAGACAGAAGTCTGAAAACACAAACTTGGCTTAGGTTTGGGGACATAGGTATGGCAGGCCCGATCTACAGACCGTGAGAATTTTTCAGGCTTTGAACAAAGGGCGAGTGTGTGGCGCTTTTTCAGGCTTTTGTCTCCGGATTTTGTGTCAATGGTGGCCGTGGAATGTCAGGATGGCCTCATCAGCCATGGACGAGTATTTCTCTCTGTGAATTTGGCCCAATTCCAAGTGTTTGCGGTCATTCTTTGGACGGTAGGAGTCCTTTCTCTATTTTTTTTTAACCTCATGTGTCCCACCAAGGAGGGATTCTAGAGAAGAGATCTGAGTAGGGGTGACTAGACTTCTCAAGCACTGGTTTAGGTTTGGAGAGTAGGGGCATGGTAATCTCCATATGTGGGCTCTTGGTCCAGCCCCGGAGAGGCTTTACTTGAGGCCAGGGTTCATGCTTAGGGTCCTAATGTGTGTTTGTGCCCATCGCAGCCCTCAAGCATGTCTGAGGCCTCATGGGCCATGCTGGTTTCTCCTACACTGCACGTTGGACAACATGCCAACCACAGGGTTTCTGGTCATGGGGAAGGAGGAGTTCTGATTTCTGCATCACGTACACGGCATGGCAGTGAGTAGAGATAAGGTCTAGATTCTGAAGCCTGAAAACCGAGGTTGGTAAGAGATGACGACCTAAGGCCATGGTGGGTCCGATGCACTTAGTGTGCGGCCAGATGTCTGTGTCCATCATGAGGTCTGGGCTCAGGCTGTGTCAGGCAGGGCATTAGTCCCCAGGCTAGACTGTATAATTGGGGTACAGTCGAGTGATGTGAAGGTTGGTCCTCATTTGGGGTTTCTGGTTGGCCCCATAGGGCAAAGATTTTCTTCTGGAGGGCAGGCAGAGTGCTGCATTCTGGCTCCAGAATTGCCAACTTCAGGGCTTGTGGGCCAGGTGTTTTTGGACAGAAGTCTGAGAACACAAGTTCAGCTTAGAATTCGCAGCGGTGACATGGCAGGCACACTCTACAGACCTGAAATGAGATCTCGTGCATCTGAAGTCAGGGCGAGGATCAGATGTTGGCTTAGGTTGGAGTTTCTGTACATGATGTCCCCTTCATGAAGGTGGGGAGGCATCAGGAAACCATGGAAGATTTCCAACTTTGTGAGTGTGTGATGCTCCAAACCACAAGGATTCCGTCAGCGGGACAGTCACGACCTTTTGGATGGATCAAGGACGTCCCATAAGAAATGCTCCAAAGCACAGTTCTAATGATGGATGCCTGGGCAGTCCAACTTGCATTCCAGTTGTGTCCTAGTGAAAAGGAGGATTCGATCTGCTGTCACTGGGGGAACAACCGAGGGGGCTGAATTGAAATGGACTCTCATGAGGATCAGTCATGATGTGGATTTGTGTCCATGGATCCCTTGGAATGGGGCAGTGGCTCTGTTGCCCTGAAGAATTCTCCTAACCTGAGGTTTTGATGCAGCTCCAAAGAGCAAGTTTCCCATGTAGAGACGAGATTTGTTCTGAAACCCCCACAACCTGGTATTGGAAACCAAGCATCTGGGAAACAATGCCTGGAATCCAATGCAATGGATCTGATTACGGTCTAGGGGCCTGTCCTTTTCAATATTCTCCTCTGAGTGTCTCTGTCTAAGATTCAGAATGGAGGTCACTGCTCAGCTTGTGTCAGATCACCCATGTTTGTTGGGGGAGGCCAACACTATTGGGCTGTCTTGGGAATTGGAGGTTTCTCCTAATCTGTAAGGTTGTGGCAAATGAAACGGGCAGAGTTCCCTTGGAGAGCACTGGCACAGTCCTTAGGTGTGACACCACCTTTCTGGGTGTCATCCAGGAGGTCCAGGCTCAGGCTGTGTCAGACAGGGCATTAGTGCCAAGCTTAGACTGTATAATTGGAGTAAAGTTGAGTGGCATGCAGGTTGATCCTCATTTGGCGTTTCTGGGTAGCCCCAGGGGCAACGTTTTTCTTCTGGAGGGAAGGAAGAGTGCTGCATTGTGGCGACGGAATTCTCACACTGGAGGGCTTGTGGGCCAGAATTGTGAGGAAGGAAGTGAGAGAACACAAGCTAGGCTTAGGTTTTGGGTCAAGATCATGGCAGGCACACTCTGTAGAGCTAAATCTAAATCTCATGCATCTGAAGTCAGGGCGAGGATCAGACGTAGGCTCAGGTTGAAGTTTCTGTTCAGGATGGCCCCTTCATGATGGTGGGGGGCATCATGGGGCTATGGAGACTTTCCCACGATTGGCATTATAAGTTGCTCCAATCGGCAAGGATTCCTTCTACGGGACAGTCGAGACCGGTCAGATTGCTCCAGGACGTCCCATGCGGAACCACGGCAGTGCAGGGTTCTAAGGATGGATTCCTGGAGTGCCCGCCTCACATTCCTATTGTCTCCTAGTGACAAGGCAGGTTCGATCTGCTTCTTTTGGGGAGCAACCAAAGGGGATGTGTTGAAATGGACTCGCCTGCGGATGGGTCATAATGCGGGTTTGTGTCCATGGAGACCTTGGAATGGGGTGTTGGCTGCTGGGACCTGAAGGTTTCCCTTAACTGGAGGTTGTGACACAGCTCCAAAATGCATGTTTCCCATGTGGAAATGAGATTTGTTCAGACTGGTACCTCTTGAAGAACACATATGCTGGTATTGGAAACCAGGCCTCTGAGGAGAGATGCCTGGAATCAAAAGCAATGGATCTGATTAGGGTCTAGGTGCCTGTCCGGTTCAATCTTCTTCTCTGGGGTTATCTGTCTATGGATCTGAGTTGAGGTAGTTGCTCATCTTGGGACAGATCACCCTGTTTGCCCTGAGTGGCCAACACTATTGGGATGGCCTCAGGGACGTTGGAGTGTTCTCCTAATCTTTAGGGTTGTGGCCAATGGAATGGGCAGAATTTGCTTGGAGAAGGCAGGCACAGTCCTGAGGCATGGCTCCAGGGGCCCCAGCCTGGAGGGTGTGTGGGCCAGGACAGTGCGGACAGAAACCTGAAAACCCAAACTCAGCTTAGATTTGGGGACGTAGGTATGACATGCCTGATCTATAGACCATGAGGAGAATTTATCAGGCTATGAACAAAGGGCAAGTGTGAGGCATATCTCCAGGATTTTGTCTCTAGATTTTGTGTCAATGATGGCCATGGAATGACGGGATGGCCTCTTTGGCCATGGATGATTCTTTCTCTTTTAAGATTTGGTCAGATCCCAAGTTTTAGGGCTCATTCAGGGGATGGAGGAGACCCTTCAATATTTTTTTTCCTCAGGGGTTCCAGAGCAGAGACCTGAATAGGGGTGACTAGAACTCTCAACCTCTCATTAATATTGGGGGACTAGGGATGGCAATGCGGGTTCTTGGTCCAGCCCCTGAGAGGCTTTACTTGAGGACAGGGCTCACACTGAGGGTCCCAATGTGTTTGTGCCCATTGCGGTTCTCAAGCATGGGCGGGGACTCATGGGCTACACTGGATTCTCCTACACTGAACGTTGGAAAACATGCCAACCACAAGGTTTCTTGCCTTGAGGAAGAAGGAGTTTCATTTCTGCATCACGTTCACCCCTGGGTAGTGAGTATATATAAGGTCTAGGTTCTGAAGCCTGAAAACCAAGGTTGAAAAGAGATGATGACCTAAAGCCATGGCGGGTCTGATGTGCTCAGTGTACAGCCAGCTGTCTAGGTGTCGGTTGAAAATTCAGACCTCAGGCTGTGCAAGACAGGGCATTAACGCTGAAGCGAAACTGTATAATTGGGGTAGAGTCAAGTGGCATGCAGGTTGATCCTCATTTGGTGTTTCTGGTTAGCCCCATAGGACAACGTTTCTCTTCTGGAGGGCAGTCAGAGTGCTGCATTGTGTCTCTCCAGAATTCCCTAACTGGAGGGCTGGTGGGCTCGGAGTGTGAGGACGAAGTCTGAGAACAATAGCTAGGTTTTGCTTCGGGGCGGGGTTTCGGCAGGCACACTCTGCAGAGTTGAATCAAGATTTCGTGCATCTGAAGTCAGGGCGAGGATTAGACGTTGGCTCAGGTTGGAGTTTCTGTCCAAGATGGCTCTTTCATGAAGGGGACAGTGCACCACGAGGCCACAGAGCTTTTCCCATGATGGGAGTTGTGAGGTGCTCCAAAGCGCAAGGATTCTTTCTGCAGGACAGCTGTGACCTGTTGGATGGCTCCAGGACGTCCCATATGGAATTACTTCAGAGTAGTTTTCTACAGATGGATGCCTAGCCAGCCCGCCTCACATTCCAATTGTCTCCTAGTGACAAGATAGGTTCGATCTGCTGGCTCTAGGGGAGCACCCAAGGGCACTGAGTTGAAATAGACTCTCCTGCAGATGGGTCCTAATGTGGGATTTTGTCCATGGAGACCTTGGAATGAGGTGGTGGCACCGGGGCCCTGAAGGATTTTCCTAGCCGGAGGTTTTGACACAGCTTGAAAGAGCACGTTTCCCATGTGGAGAAGACATTTGTTCTGACTGATGCCTCAGGAAACCCCTGTATGGTGGTATTGAAAACCAGGCCTCTGAGGTTCTGACATAGCTCCTCGAGCAAGTTTCCAATGTGAAGACAAGACTTGCACTGAAGGAGCCTATGGAAACCCCATAGTCTGGTATTGGAAACCAGGCCTCTGAGAAGAGATGCCTGGAAACCAAAGCAATGGAACTGATTAGGGCCTAGGGGCCTGTCCAGTTCAATGTTCTTCTCTGGGGACATCTGTCTCCGAGTCTGTGTGGAGCTAGTTGCTCAGCTAGTGTCAGATCACCCCTGTTTGTTCCGAGCAGCCTACAATATTGGGATGGTCCCAGGGACATTGGAGATTTCTCCTGATTTATATGGTTGTGGCCAAAGGAATATGAAGAATTCCCTTTGAGAGGGCAGGAACAATCCTGATGTGTGGTTCCAGGGGCCCTGGCATGGAGGGTGTGTGTTTTCACCCTCAGGGGGTTTCCGGAGGCACCCATCAGAACTCATCTTGTCTCCACAAGGAAACCTGTGCATGGGAGCCATGTCCAAAGCTTAGGAGAGTACTTCAGGGTCCCGGTGCCACCGCCCCATTCCAAGGCCTTCATGGACAAAAAACACATTAGGACCCATCCTCAGGAAAGTCCATTTCAACTCAGCCAACCCGGTTGCTCCCGCAGAGCCATCAGATCTAAACTGTCTTGATGCTAGGAGACAATTGGAATGCGAGGAGGGCTTCCCAGGCATCCATCCGCGAACGGTGCTCTGGAGTCATTCCATATGGGATGTCCTGGAGCTGTCCAACAGGTCTCAATTGTCCCGCAGAAGGAATCCTTGAAGGGGGCATCCCACAACTCCCAACGTGGGAAAACCTCAATGGCTTCGAGATTCCGCTCCCTTCATGAAGCGGCCGTCATGCTCAGAAACTCCAACCTGAGCCAACGTCTGATCCTCGCCCTGACTTCAGATGCATGAGATATAGGTTCAGATCTGCAGGGGGTACCTGCCATGCCCTCGCCCTGAAACCCAAGTCTAGCTTGTCTTCTCAGACTTCCGTCCTCACACTCCTGGCCCCGAAGCCCTCAAGTTTGGCAATTCCGGACCCACAATGCAGCACTCTGCCTGCCCTCTAGAAAAAAAATTATTGCCTCATGACCTGCCCAGGCACCTTAAATGCGGGTAAACCTACACAGCACTCGACTTTACCCAAATTATATAGTCTAACCTGGGCACTACTGCACTGTCTAACACAACCTGAGCCCGGACCTCCTGACCAACACCCAGAAAGCTGACCACACACTGAGCACATAAAACCCGCCATGGCCTTAGGCCATCATCTCTTCCCTACCTCAGTTTTCAGGCTTCAGAACCGAGACCTTATCTCCAATCACTGCCCAGGGGTGAGTGTGATGCAGAAATCAGAACTCCTCCTTACCCATGGCAAGAACCCTTGTGGTTGGCACGTTGTCCAACGTTCAGTGTAGGAGAAACCAGCATTCACCCTGAGGCCCCGCCCATTCTTGAGTGCGACGAGGGCATACACACGCATTGTGACCCTCAGCATGAGTCCTGTCCCCTAGTAAGTCCTCTGAGTGGCTGGACCATTAGATGTCATAATGGGCTTGACATGTCCCTAGGCCCCAATTTTTAACCAGAATTCTGATTGTCCAGTCGCCCCTCCCCAGGGCTCTACTCTGGAATCAATCATTTGGTGGGACAACTGAGGTTAAAAAAGAAAACAACAACAACAACAACAACAACAAAAAAAAAACCGTACTTCTTCCAGCCCACAGAATGACCCCAAACTCTTTGGACGGGGCCAAACTACCAGAGAGTAAGACTCGTCCATTTCCCATGAAGTCACCCAGAAATTGCACGACCATGAGTGACACGATATCCAGAGACAAAAACTTGAGCAGGAGCCTCACACTCGCCCTTCTTTCAAATTCCAAAGAGTTCTCCTCATGGTCTGTAGATCAGTCCTGACATACCTATGACCCGAAACATAAGCCGAGTTTGTGTTTTCAGACAACTCTCCAAACAGCCCTGGCCTACACAACCTACAGGCTCAGGCCCTGGATCCAAACCTGACGACTGTACTTGCTCTCTCCAAGGGAATTGTGTGTGCCCATTCCAATGGCCACAACCCTTCTAATAGGATAAACCTCCAAAGTCCCTGATCCATCTCAATAGTGGTGGCTTCCCAGTTAAAACGGGGGCAATCTGAGCCTAACTGAGCACCTACCTGCACTCAGACCCATAGACAGATGTCCCCAGAGGTAAAAAGGAAAGAAAAGGCCCCTAGGCACTAATCAGATCCATTGCTTTGGTTTCCAGGCATCTCTCCTCAGAGGCCTGGATTTCAAAAGCAGCATATAGCTGTTTCTTGACTCACCCATCAGAAAACATCTCATCTACACATGGGAATCTTGCACGTTGGAGCTGTGTCAAAGCCTCTGTTTAGGAGAACCCTTTAGGGCCCCAGTGCCACCGCTTCATTCCAAGGTCTCCATAGACACAAAAGCACATTAGGACCCATCCACAGGGGTGTCCATTTCAACTCAGCGTCCTCGGTTGCTCCCCACAGATCCAGGAGAACTAACCTGTCTGGTTGCTAGGAGACAATTGGAATGCGAGGTGGGCTACCCAGCCATCCATCCTTAGAACCCTGCTCAGAATCATTGGCCTGGAGCCAAACAACAGGTCTCAATTGTGCTGCAGAAGACTCTCTGCAGTTTGGAGCTTCTAACAAATCCCATCGTGGGAAAACACCCATGGCCTCGTGATGCCGCCCCCCCATTCATGAAGGGGCCATCAGGGACAGAAACTCCAACCTGAGCGATCCTCTGATCCTCGCCCTGACTTCAGATGCACGAGATCTCGATTCAGGTCTGTAGATTGTGCCTGCCATTGCCTCACCCAGAAACCTAAGCCTAGCTTGTGTTCTCAGACTTTTGTCGTCAGACTACTGGCCCACAAGCCCTCCAGTTTGGCAATCCAGAACTACAATGCAGCACTCTGCCGGCCCTCCAGAAAAAAAACATTGTCCTCTGGGGCTACCCAGTAACCCCAAATGAGGATCAACCTGCACCGACCTTGGCTGTACCCCCAATACATAGGCTGACCAGGGCACTAATGCCCTTTCTGACACAGCCTGAGCTTGGACCCCGTGGACCCTCCCAGACAGCTGGCCGCACACTGAGCACATCGAGCCGCCATGGCCTTAGGTCGTCATCTCTTCCCAACCTCGGTTTTCAGGTTTCAGTTCCTAGACCTTATCTCCAATCACTGCCCAGGGTTGAAGGTGATGCAGAAATCAGAACTCCTTCCCCATGGCAAGAAACCTTGTGGTTGGCAAGTTGTCCAACGTTCATGTAGTTGAAACCAGTGTGGCCCATGAGGCCCCGGCCATGCTCGCGGGCCACATTGGTCACAAACACACATTGTGACGCTCAGGCTGAGCCCAGTCCTCAAGTAAGGCCACTCAGTGGCTGGATGAAGAGATAGAATATTGGGCTTGCCATGCCCCTAGGCCCCAATTTTTAACCATAGTTCGGGTTGTCCCGTCAGTCTTCCCCACGGCTTGGCTTTGGAATTCCTCTTTTGGTGGGACACCTGAGGTAACAAAAGTGAAAGAGTCCTCCCATCCCACAGATTGACGAAAAGCAATTGGGAATCGGGCCAAATCCTCAGAGAGGAAGATTCGTCCATGGCCCATGAGGCCTCCCCGACATTGCACGGCCATCGCTGATACAAAATCCAGAGACAAAAGTCTGAGCAAGCGCCTCAGACTCGCACTTTCTTCATATCCTGAAGAGTTCTTCTCATGGTTTGTAGATCGGGCCTGCCATACCCTCGTCCCCAAACCTAAGCTGAGTTTGTGTTTTCAGACTTCTGTCCTCAAAGTATTGGGCCATAAACCCTCCAGGCTGGGCCCTGGAGCCACACATTAGGACTGTGCCTACCAATCCATAGGAATTCTGCCCATTTCATGGTCCAAATTCGTACAAATTAGGAGAAACCTCCAAAGTCCCTGAGGCCATCCCAATAGTGTAGGTCGCCCGGAACAAACAAGGGCTCTCTGACACCAGCTGATAAACGACCTCCACTCATACCATAGATGGATGTCCCCAGAGAAGAAGATTGAACCAGACAGGACCCTAGGCCATAATAGAATCCATTGCTTTGGGTTACAGGCATGTGTCCTCAAAAGCCTGATTCCAATACGAGCATAGGGGTTTTCCTGAGGCACCCATCTGAACTCATCTCGTCTCCACAAGGAAACCTGTGCATGGGAGCCATGTCCAAAGCTTAGGAGAGTACTTCAGGGTCCCGGTGCCTCCGCCCCATTCCAAGGCCTTCATGGACACAAAAACACATTAGGACCCATTTTCAGGAAAGTCCATTTCAACTCAGCCACCCCGGTTGCTCCCGCAGAGCCATCAGATCTAAACTGGCTTGTTGCTAGGAGACAATTGGAATGCGAGGCTGGCTTCCCAGGCATCCTCCCTCGAACGGTGCTCTGGAGTCATTCCATATGGGATGTCCTGGAGCTGTCCAACAGGTCTCAATTGTCCTGCAGGAGGAATCCTTGAAGGGGGCATCCCACAACTCCCAACGTGGTAATACCTCAATGGCCTCGAGATTCCGCTCCCTTCCTGAAGCGGCCGTCATGCTCAGAAACTCCAACCTGAGCCAACGTCTGATCCTCGTGCTGACTTCAGATGCATGAGATATTGGTTCAGATCTGCAGGGGGTACCTGCCGTGCCCTCGCCCTGAAACCCAAGTCTAGCTTGTCCTCTCAGACTTCCGTCCTCACACTCCTGGCCCCGAAGCCCTCAAGTTTGGCAATTCCGGACCCACAATGCAGCAGTCTGCCTGCCCTCTAGAAAAAAAATTATTGCCTCATGAGCTGCCCAGGCACCTTAAATGAGGGTAAACCTACACAGCACTCGACTTTACCCAAATTATATAGTCTAACCTGGGCACTAATGCACTGTCGAACACAACCTGAGTCCGGACCTCCTGACCAACACCCAGAAAGCTGACCGCACACTGAGCACATAAAACCCGCCATGGCCTTAGGTCATCATCTCTTCCCTACCTCAGTTTTCAGGCTTCAGAACCGAGACCTTATCTCCAATCACTGCCCAGGGGTGAGTGTGATGCAGAAATCAGAACTCCTCCTTACCCATGGCAAGAACCCTTGTGGTTGGCACGTTGTCCAACGTTCAGTGTAGGAGAAACCAGCATTCACCCTGAGGCCCCGTTCATTCTTGAGTGCGACGAGGGCATACACACGCATTGTGACCCTCAGTATGAGTCCTGTCCTCTCGTAAGTCCTCTCAGTGGCTGGACCTTTAGATGTCATAATGGGCTTGACATGTCCCTAGGCCCCAATATTTAACCAGATTTCTGACTGTCCAGTCGCCCCTCCCTAGGTCTCTACTCTGGAATGCCTCATTTGGTGGGACACCTGAGGTTAAAAAAGAAAACAACAACAACAACAACAACAAAAAAAAAAAAAACGGACTTCTTCCAGCCCACAGAATGACCCCAATCTCTTTGGACGGGGCCAAACCACCAAAGAGTAAGACTCGTCCATTTCCCATAAAGTCACCCAGAAATTTAACGACCATGAGTGACACGATATCCAGAGACAAAAACTTGAGCAGAGCCTCACACTTGCCCTTCTTTCAAATCCCGAAGAGTTCTCCTCATGGTCTCTACATCAGTCCTGCCATACCTATGACCCGAAACATAAGCCGAGTTTGTGTTTTCAGACAACTGTCCAAACAGCCCTGGCCTACACAACCTACAGGCTCAGGCCCCTGGAGCCAAACCTGAGGACTGTACTTGTCCTCTCCAAGGGAATTGTGTGTGCCCATTTCAATGGCCACAACCCTTCTAATAGGATAAACCTCCTAAGACCCTGATCCATCTCAAAAGTGGTGGCTTCCCAGGTAAAACAGGGGCAATCTGAGCCCAAATGAGCACCTACCTGCACTCAGACACATAGACAGATGTCCCCAGAGGTAAAAAGGAAAGAACAGGCCCCTAGGCACTAATCAGATCCATTGCTTTGGTTTCCAGGCATCTCTCCTCAGAGGCCTGGATTTCAAAAGCAGCATATAGCTGTTTCTTGATTCACCCATCAGAAAACATCTCATCTACACATGGGAAACTTGCACGTTGGAGCTGTGTCAAAGCCTCTGTTTAGGAGAACCCTTTAGGTCACCAGTGCCACCTCTTCATTCCTAGGACTCCATAGACACAAAAGCACATTAGGACCCATCCTTAGGAGTTTCCATTTCAACTCAGCGTCCTCGGTTGCTCTCCACAGATCCAGGAGATCTAACCTGTCTTGTTGCTAGGAGACAATTGGAATGCGAGGTGGGCTACGCAGCCATCCATCCTTAGAACCCTGCTCAGAATCATTGGCCTGGAGCCAAGCAACTGTCTCAATTGACATGCAGAAGACTCTCTGCTGTTTGGAGCTTCTCATACTCCCATCGTGGGAAAAACCCCATGGCCTCGTGATGCCCCCCCATTCTTGAAGGGGCCATCAGGGACAGAAACTCCAACCTGAGCGATCGTCTGATCCTCGCCCTGACTTCAGATGCACGAGATCTCGATTCAGGTCTGTAGATTGTGCCTGCCATGGCCTCACCCAGAAACCTAAGCCTAGCTTGTGTTCTCAGACTTTTGTCGTCAGACTACTGGCCCACAAGCCCTCCAGTTTGGCAATCCAGAACTACAATGATCACTTGCCGGCCCTCCAGAAGACAAACATTGTCCTCTGGGGCTACCCAGTAACAGCAAATGAGGATCAACCTGCACCGACCTTGGCTGTACCCCAAATACATAGGCTGACCAGGGCACTAATGCCCTTTCTGACACAGCCTGAGCCTGGACTCCCTGGCCCGTCCCAGACAGCTGGCCGCACACTGAGCACATCGAGCCTCCGTGGCCTTAGGTCGTCATCTCTTCCCAACCTCGGTTTCCAGGTTTCAGAACCTAGACCTTATCTCCAATCACTGCCCAAGGTTGAAGGTGATGCAGAAATCAGACCTCCTTCCCCATGGCAAGAAACCTTGTGGTTGGCATGTTGTCCAACGTTCAGTGTGGTTGAAACTAGTGTGGCCCATGAGGCCCCGCCCATGCTCGCGGGCCACATTGGTCACAAACACACATTGTGACCCTCAGGCTGAGCCCAGTCCTCAAGTAAGGCCACTCAGTGGCTGGATGAAGAGATAGCATATTGGGCTTGCCATACCCCTAGGCCCCAATTTTTAACCATATTTCGGGTTGTCCCTTCAGTCTTCCCCACGGCTTTGCTTTGGAATTCCTCTTTTGGTGGGACACCTGAGGTAACAAACCTGAAATGAGTCCTCCCATCCCACAGATTGACGAAAAGCAATTGGGAATCGGGCCAAATCCTAGAGAGAGGAAGATTCGTCCATGGCCCATGAGGCCTCCCCGACATTCCACGGCCATCGCTGATACAAAATCCAGAGACAAAAGCCTGAGCAAACGACTCAGACTCGCACTTTCTTCATATCCTGAAGAGTTCTTCTCATGGTTTGTAGATCGTGCCTGCCATACCTACGGCCCCAAACCTAAGCTGAGTTTGTTTTCAGACAACTGTGCAAACAGCCCTGGGCTACACAACCTACAGGCTCAGGCCACTGGAGCTAAACCTGAGGACTGTACTTGCCCTCTCCAAGTGAAATGTTTGTGCCCATTCCAATGGCCACAACCCTTCTAATAGGATAAACCTCCAAAGTCCCTGATCCATCTCAAAAGTGGAAGCTTCCCAGGAAAAACAGGGGCAATCTGAGCCCAAATGAGCACCTACCTGCACTCAGACACATAGACAGATGTCCCCAGAGGTAAAAAGGAAAGAACAGGCCCCTAGGCACTAATTAGATCCATTGCTTTGGTTTCCAGGCATCTCTCCTCAGAGGCCTGGATTTCAAAAGCAGCATATAGCTGTTTCTTGATTCACCCATCAGAAAACATCTCATCGACACATGGGAAACTTGCACGTTGGAGCTGTGTCAAAGCCTCTGTTTAGTAGAACCCTTTAGGGCCCCAGTGCCACCGCTTCATTCCAAGGTCTCCATAGACACAAAAGCACATTAGGACCCATCCCCAGGGGTGTCCATTTCAACTCAGCATCCTCGGTAGCTGCCCACAGATCCAGGAGATCTAACCTGTCTTGTTGCTAGGAGACAATTGGAATGCGAGGTCGGCTACGCAGCCATCCATCCTTAGAACCCTGCTCAGAATCATTGGCCTTGAGCCAAACAACAGGTCTCAATTGTCCTGCAGAAGACTCTCTGCTGTTTGGAGCTTCTCACAACTCCCAACGTGGGAAAAACCCATGGCCTCGTGATGCCCCCCCATTCATGAAGGGGCCATCAGGGACAGAAACTCCAACCTGAGCGATCGTCTGATCCTCGCCCTGACTTCAGATGCACGAGATCTCGATTCAGGTCTGTAGATTGTGCCTGCCATAGCCTCACCCAGAAACCTAAGCCTAGCTTGTGTTCTCAGACTTTTGTCGTCAGACTACTGGCCCACAAGCCCTCCATTTGGCACCCAGAACTACAATGCAGCACTCTGCCTGCCCTCCAGAAGAAAAACATTGTCCTCTGGGGATACCCAGTAACCCCAAATGAGGATCAACCTGCACCGACCTTGGCTGTACCCTAAATACATAGGCTGACCAGGGCACTAATGCCCTTTCTGACACAGCCTGAGCCTGGACCCCCTGGCCCCTCCCAGACAGCTGGCCGCACACTGAGCACATCCAGCCGCCATGGCCTTAGGTCGTCACCTTTCCCAACCTCGGTTTTCAGGTTTCAGAACCTAGACCTTATCTCCAATCACTGCCCAAGATTGAAGGTGATGCAGAAATCAGAACTCCTTCCCCATGGCAAGAAACCTTGTGGTTGGCATGTTGTGCAACGTTCAGTGTAGTTGAAACCAGTGTGGCCCATGAGGCCCCGCCCATGCTCGCGGGCCACATTGGTCACAAACACACATTGTGACGCTCAGGCTGAGCCCAGTCCTCAAGTAAGGCCACTCAGTGGCTGGATGAAGAGATAGCATATTGGGCTTGCCATGCCCCTAGGCCCGAACTTTTAACCATAGTTCGGGATGTCCCTTCAGTCTTCCCCACGACTTGGATTTGGAATTCCTCTTTTGGTGGGACACCTGAGGTAACAAACCTGAAAGGAGACCTCCCATCCCACAGAATGACGAAAAGCAATTGGGAATCGGGCCAAATTCTCAGAGGGGAAGATTCGTCCATGGCCCATGAGGCCTCCCCGACATTCCACAGCCATCGCTGATACAAAATCAAGAGACAAAAGCCTGAGCAAGCGCCTCAGACTCGCACTTTCTTCATATCCTGAAGAGTTCTTCTCATGGTTTGTCGATCGGACCTGCCATACCTACGTCCCCAAACCTAAGCTGAGTTTGAGTTTTCAGACTTCTGTCCTCAAAGTCTTGGGCCACACACCCTCCAGGCTGGGTGCCTGGCGCCAACATTAGGACTGTGCCTACCAATCCATGGGAATTCTGCCCATTCCATTGTCCAAAATCGTACAAATTAGGAGAAACCTCCAAAGTCCCTGAGGCCATCCCAATAGTGTAGGTCACCCGGAACAAACAAGGGCTGTCTGACACCAGTTGATAATCGACCTCCACTCATACCATAGATGGACGTCCCCATAGAAGAAGATTGAACCAGACAGGACCCAGGCCATAATAGGATCCATTGCTTTGGGTTACAGGCATGTGACCTCAAAAGCCTGATTCCAATACGAGCAAGGAAACCTGTGCATTGGAGCCATGTCCAAAGCTTAGGAGAGTACTTCAGGGTGCCGGTGCCACCGCCCCATTCCAAGGCCCTCATGGACACAAAACACATTAGGACCCATCCTCAGGAAAGTCCATTTCAACTCAGCCACCCCGGTTGCTCCGGCAGAGCTATCAGATCTAAACTGTCTTGTTGCTAGGAGACAATTGGTATGCGAGGCGGGCTTTCCAGGCATCCATCCGCGAATGGTGCTCTAGAGTATTTCCATATGGGATGTCCTGGAGCTGTCCAACAGGTCTCAATTGTCCTGCAGAAGGAATCCTTGAAGGGGGCATCCCACAACTCCCAACGTGGGAAAACTTCAATGGCCACGAGATTCCGCTCCCTTCATGAAGCGGCCATCATGCACAGGAACTCCAACCTGAGCTAACGTCTGATCCTCGCCCTCACTTCAGAAGCATGAGATATTGGTTCAGATCTGCAGGGGGTACCTGCCGTGCCTTCGCCCTGAAACCCAAGTCTAGCTTGTCTTCTCACACTTCCGTCCTCACACTCCTGGCCCCGAAGTCCTAAAATTTGGCAATTCAGGACCCATAATGCAGCACTCTGCCGGCCCTCTAGAAAAAAAAAAATATTGCCTCATGAGCTACCCAGGCAACTTAAATGAGGATAAACCTACACAGCACTCGACCTTACCCAAATTATATAGTCTAACCTGGGCACTAATGCACTGTCGAACACAACCTGAGCCCGGACCTCCTGACCAACACCCAGAAAGCTGACCGCACACTGAGCACATAAAACCCGCCATGGCCTTAGGTCATCATCTCTTCCCTACCTCAGTTTTCAGGCTTCAGAACTGAGACCTTATCTCCAATCACTGCCCAGGGGTGAATGTGATACAGAAATCAGTACTCCTCCTTACACATGGCAAGAATCCTTGTGGTTGGCACGTTGTCCTACGTTCAGTGTAGGAGAAACCAGCATTTACCCTGAGGCCCCGCCCATTCTTGAGTGCGACGAGGCCATACACACGCATTGTGACCCTCAGCATGAGTCCTGTCCTCTAGTAAGTCCTCTCAGTGGCTAGATCGTTAGATGTCATAATGGGCTTGACATGTCCCTAGGCCTCAATTTTTAACCAGATTTCTGATTGTCCAGTCGCCCCTCCCCAAGGCTCTACTCTGGAATCCCTCATTTAGTGGGACACCTGAGGTTAAAAAAGAAAACGACAACAACAACAACAACAACAACAAAACTGACTTCTTCCAGCCCACAGAATGACCCCAAACTCTTTGGACGGGGCCAAACCACCAGAGAGTAAGACTCGTCCATTTCCCATGAAGTCACCCAGAAATTCCACGACCATGAGTGACACGATATCCAGAGACAAAAACTTGAGCAGGATCCTCACACTCGCCCTTCTTTCAAATCCAGAAGAGTTCTCCTCATGGTCTGTAGATCAGTCCTGCCATACCTATGACCCGAAACATAAGCCGAGTTTGTGTTTTCAGACAACTGTCCAAACAGCCCTGGCCTACACAACCTACAGGCTCAGAACCCTGGAGCCAAACCTGAGAACTGTACTTGCCCTCTCCAAGGGAATTGTGTGTGCCCATTCCAATGGCCACAACCCTTCTAATAGGATAAACCTCCAAAGTCCCTGATCCATCTCAATAGTGGTGGCTTCCCAGGAAAAACAGGGGCAATCTGAGCCCTACAGAGCACCTACCTGCACTCAGACACATAGACAGATGTCCCCAGAGGTAAAAAGGAAAGAAAAGGCCCCTAGGCACTAATCAGATCCATTGCTTTGGTTTCCAGGCATCTCTCCTCAGAGGCCTGGATTTCAAAAGCAGCATATAGCTGTTTCTTGACTCACCCATCAGAAAACATCTCATCTACACATGGGAAACTTGCACGTTGGAGCTGTGTCAAAGCCTCGGTTTAGGAGAACCATTTAGGGCACCAGTGCCACCGCTTCATTCCAAGGTCTCCAAAGACACAAAAGCACATTAGGACCCATCCTTAGGGGTGTCCATTTCAACTCAGCGTCCTCGGTTGCTCCCCACAGATCCAGGAGATCTAACATGTCTTGTTGCTAGGAGACAATTGGAATGCGAGGTGGGCTACGCAGCCATCCATCCTTAGAACCCTGCTCAGAATCATTGGCCTGGAGCCAAACAACAGGTCTCAATTGTCCTGCAGAAGACTCTCTGCTGTTTGGAGCTTCTCACAACTCCCATAGTGGGAAAACCCCCATGGCCTCGTGATTCCCCCCCATTCATGAAGGGGCCATCAGGGACAGAAACTCCAACCTGAGCGATCGTCTGATACTCGCCCTGACTTCAGATGCACGAGATCTCGATTCAGGGCTGTAGATTGTGCCTGCCATGGCCTCACCCAGAAACCTAAGCCTAGCTTGTGTTCTCAGACTTTTGTCGTCAGACTACTGGCCCACAAGCCCTCCAATTTGGCAATCCAGAATTACAATGCAGCACTCTGCCTGCCCTCCAGAAGAAAAACATTGTCCTCTGGGGCTACCCAGTAACAGCAAATGAGGATCAACCTGCACCGACCTTGACTGTACCCCAAATACATAGGCTGACCAGGGCACTAATGCCCTTTCTGACACAGCCTGAGCCTGGACTCCCTAGCCCGTCCCAGACAGCTGGCCGCACACTGAACACATCGAGCCTTCGTGGCCTTAGGTCGTCATCTCTTCCCAACCTCGGTTTCCAGGTTTCAGAACCTAGGCCTTATCTCCACTCACTGCCCAAGGATGAAGGTTATGCAGAAATCACAACTCCTTCCCCATGGCAAGAAACCTTGTGGTTGGCATGTTGTCCAACATTCAATGTGTTTGAAACCAGTGTGGCCCATGTGGCCCCGCCCATGCTCGCGGGCCACATTGGCCACAAACAACATTGTGACCCTCAGGCTGAGCCCAGTCCTCAAGTAAGGCCACTCAGTGGCTGGATGAAGAGATAGCATATTGGGCTTGCCATGCCCCTGGGCCCCAATTTTTAACCATAGTTCGGGTTGTCCCTTCAGTCTTCCCCAAGGCTTGGCTTTGGAATTCCTCTTTTGGTGGGACACCTGAGGTAACAAACCTGAAATGAGTCCTCCCATCCCACAGATTGACGAAAAGCAATTGGGAATCGGGCCAAATCCTCAGAGAGGAAGATTCGTCCATGGCCCATGAGGCCTCCCCGACATTCCACGGCCATCGCTGATACAAAATCCAGAGACAAAAGCCTGAGCAAGCGCCTCAGACTCGCAATTTCTTCATATCCTGAAGAGTTCTTCAAATGGTTTGTCGATCGGACCTGCCATACCTACGTCCCCAAACCGAAGCTGAGTTTGTGTTTTCAGACTTCTGTCCTCAAAGTCTTGGGCCACACACCCTCCAGGCTGGGCGCCTGGCGCCACACATTAGGACTGTGCCTACCAATCCATGGAAATTCTGCCCATTCCATGGTCCAAAATCGTACAAATTAGGAGAAACCTCCAAAGTCCCTGAGGCCATCCCAATAGTGTAGGTCGCCCGGAACAAACAAGGGCTGTCTGACACCAGCTGATAATCGACCTCCACTCATACCATAGATGGATGTCCCCAGAGAAGAAGATTGAACCAGACAGGTCCCTAGGCCATAATAGGATCCATTGCTTTGGGTTACAGGCATGTGTCCTCAAAAGCCTGATTCCAATACGAGCATAGGGGTTTTCCTGAGGCACCCATCAGAACTCATCACGTCTCCACAAGGAAACCTGTGCATGGGAGCCATGTCCAAAGCTTAGGAGAGTACTTCAGGGTGCCGGTGCCACCGCCCCATTCCAAGGCCCTCATGGACACAAAAACACATTAGGACCCATCCTCAGGAAAGTCCATTTCAACTCAGCCACCCCGGTTGCTCCGGCAGAGCTATCAGATCTAAACTGTCTTGTTGCTAGGAGACAAGTGGAATGCGAAGCGGGCTTCCCAGGTATTCATCCGCGAACGGTGCTCTGGAGTCATTCCATATGGGATGTCCTGGAGCTGTCCAACAGTTCTCAATTGTCCCGCAGAAGGAATCCTGGAAGGGGGTATCCCACAACTCCCAACGTGGGAAAACCTCAATGGCCTCGTGATTCCGCTCCCTTCATGAAGCGGCCATCATGCACAAAAAATCCAACCTGAGCCAACGTCTGATCCTCGCTCTGACTTCAGATGCATGAGATATTGGTTCAGATCTGCAGGGGGTACCTGCCATGACCTCGCCCGGAAACAGAAGTCAAGCTTGTCTTCTCAGAATTCTGTCCTCACACTCATGGCCCCGAAGCCCTCAAGTTTGGCAATTCCGGACCCACAATGCAGCACTCTGCCTGCCCTCTAGAAAAAAAAATATTGCCTCATGAGCTGCCCAGGCACCTTAAATGAGGGTAAACCTACACAGCACTCGACTTTACCCAAATTATATAATCTAACCTGGGCACTAATGCACTGTCGAACACAACTTGAGCCCGGACCTCCTGACCAACACCCAGAAAGCTGACCGCACACTGAGCACATAAAACCCGCCATGGCCTTAGGTCATCATCTCTTCCCTACCTCAGTTTTCAGGCTTCAGAACCGAGACCTTATCTCCAATCACTGCCCAGGGGTGAGTGTGATGCAGAAATCAGAACTCCTCCTTACCCATGGCAAGAACCCTTGTGGTTGGCACGTTGTCCAACGTTCAGTGTAGGAGAAACCAGCATTCACCCTGAGGCACCGCCCATTCTTGAGTGCGACGAGGGCATACACACGCATTGTGACCCTCAGCATGAGTCCTGTCCTCTAGTAAGTCCTCTCAATGGCTGGACCATTAGATGTCATAATGGGCTTGACATGTCCCTAGGCCCCAATTTTTAACCAGATTTCTGATTGTCCAGTCGCCCCTCGCCAGGGCTCTACTCTGGAATCCCTCATTTGGTGGGACACCTGAGGTTAAAAAGAAAACAACAAAAACAAAAAAAAAACGGACTTTTTCCAGCCCACAGAAGACCCCAAACTCTTTGGACGGGGCCAAACCACCAAAGACTAAGACTCGTCCATTTCCCATAAAGTCACCCAGAAATTCCACGACCATGAGTGACTCGATATCCAGAGACAAAAACTTGAGCAGGAGCCTCACACTCGCCCTTCTTTCAAATCCCGAAGAGTTCTCCTCACGGTATGTAGGTCTGTCCTGCCATACCTATGACCCGAAACATAAGCCGAGTTTGTGTTTTCAGACAACTGTCCAAACAGCCCTGGCCTACACAACCTACAGGCTCAGGTCCCTGGAGCCAAACCTGAGGACTGTACTTGCCCTCTCCAAGGGAATTGTGTGTGTCCATTCCAATGGCCACAACCCTTCTAATAGGATAAACCTCCAAAGTCCTGATCCATCTCAATAGTGGTGGCTTCCCAGGAAATATAGGGGCAATCTGCGCCAACTGAGCACCTACCTGCACTCAGACCCATAGACAGAGGTCTCCAGAGGTAAAAAGGAAAGAACAAGCCCCTAGGCTCTAATCAGATCCATTGCTTTGTTTTCCAGGCATCTCTCCTCAGAGGCCTGGGTTTCAAAAGCAGCATATAGCTGTTTCTTGACTCACCCATCAGAAAACATCTCATCTACACATGGGAAACTTGCACGTTGGAGCTGTGTCAAAGCCTCTGTGTAGGAGAACCGTTTAGGGCCCCAGTGCCACCGCTTCATTCCAAGGTCTCCATAGACACAAAAGCACGTTAGGACCCATCCCCAAGGGTGTCCATTTCAACTGAGCGTCCTCGGTTGCTCCCCACAGATCCAGGAGATCTATCCTGCCTTGTTGCTAGGAGACAATTGGAATGCGAGGTGGGCTACCCAGCCATCCATCCTTAGAACCCTGCTCAGATACATGTGCCTGGATCCAAACAACAGGTCTCAATTGTCCTGCAGAAGACTCTCTGCAGTTTGGAGCTTCTAAAAACTCCCATCTTGGGAATTCCCCATGGCCTCGTGTTGCTCCCCCATTCATGAAGGGGCCATCAGGGACAGAAATTCCAACCTGAGCGATCGTCTTATCCTCGCCCTGACTTCAGATGCACGAGATCTCGATTCAGGTCTGTAGATTGTGCCTGCCATGGCCTCACCCAGAAACCTAAGCCTAGCTTGTTTTCTCAGACTTTAGTCATCACACTACTGGCTCACAAGCCCTCCAGTTTGGCAATCCAAAACTACAATACAGCACCCTGCCTGCCCCCCAGAAGAAAAACATTGTCCTCTGGGTCTACCCAGTAACCCCAAGTGAGGATCAACCTGCACCTAACTTGGCTGTACCCCAAATACATAGGCTGACCAGGGCACTAATGCCCTTTCTGACGCAGCCTTTGCCTGGACCCCCTGGCACCTCCCAGACAGCTGGCCGCACTCTGAGCACATTGAGCCGCCATGGCCTTAGGTCGTCAACTCTTCCCAACCTCGGTTTTCAGGTTTCAGAACCTAGACCTAAACTCCAATCACTGCCCAGGATTGAAGGTGATGCAGAAATCAGAAATCCATCCCCATGGCAAGAAACCTTATGGTTGGCACGTTGTCCAACGTTCAGTGTAGTAAAACCAGAATGGCCAATGAGGCCCCACCCATGCTCGCGGGGCACATTGGTCACAAACACACTTTGTGACCCTCAGCCTGAGCCCAGTCCATAGGTAAGGCCACTCAGTGGCTGGATGAAGAGATGGCATATTGGGCTTGCCATGCCCCTAGGCCCCAATTTTTAACCATAGTTCGAGATGTCCCTTCAGTCTTCCCCAAGGCTTGGCTTTGGAATTCCTCTTTTGGTGGGACACCTGAGGTAACAAAATTGAAATGAGTCCTCCCATCCCACAGATTGACGAAAAGCAATTGCGAATCAGGCCAAATCCTCAGAGAGGAAGATTCGTCCATGGCCCATGAGGACTGCCCGACATTCCACGGCCATCGCTGATTCAAAATCCAGAGACAAAAGCCAGAGCAAGCTCCTTAGACTCGCACTTTCTTCATATCCTGAAGAGTTCTTCTCATGGTTTGTAGATCGGGCCTGCCATACCTACGTCCCCAAACCCTAGCTGAGTTTGTGTTTTCAGACTTCTGTCCTCAAAGTCTTGGGCCACACACTCTCCAGGCTGGGCCCCTGGAGCCTCACATTAGGACTGTGCCTACCAATCCATGGAAATTCTGCCCATTGCATGGTCCAAAATCGTACAAGTTAGGAGAAACCTCCAAAGTCCCTGAGGCCATCCCAATAGTGTAGGTGGCCCGGAACAAACAAGGGCTGTCTGACACCAGCTGAAAATCGACCTCCACTCATACCATAGATGGATGTCCCCAGAGAAGAAGATTGAACCAGACAGGTCCCTAGGCCATAATAGGATCCATTGCTTTGGGTTACAGGCATGTGTCCTCAAAAGCCTGATTCCAATACGAGCATAGGGGTTTTCCTGAGGCACCCATCAGAACTCATCACGTCTCCACAAGGAAACCTGTGCATGGGAGCCATGTCCAAAGCTTAGGAGAGTACTTCAGGGTCCCGGTGCCACCGCCCCATTCCAAGGCCCTCATGGACACAAAAACACATTAGGACCCATCCTCAGGAAAGTCCATTTCAACTCAGCCACACCGGTTGCTCCCGCAGAGCCATCAGATCTAAACTGTCTTGTTGCTAGGAGACAATTGGAATGCGAGGCGGGCTTCCCAGGCATCCATCGCGAACGGTGCTCTGGAGTCATTCCATATGGTATGTCCTGGAGCTGTCCAACAGGTCTCAATTGTCCCGCTGAAGGAATCCTTGAAGGGGGCATCCCACAACTCCCAACGTGGGAAAACCTCAATGGCCTCGAGATTCCACTCCCTTCATGAAGCGGCCGTCATGCTCAGAAACTCCACCCTGAGCCAACGTCTGATCATCGCCCTGACTTCAGATGCATGAGATATTGGTTCAGATCTGCAGGGGGTACCTGCCGTGCCCTCGCCATGAAACCCAAGTCTAGCTTGTCTTCTCAGACTTCCGTCCTCACACTCCTGGCCCCGAAGCCCTCAAGTTTGGCAATTCCGGACCCACAATGCAGCACTCTGCCAGCCCTATAGAAAAAAAAATTATTGCCTCATGAGCTGACCAGGCACCTTAAATGAGGGTAAACCTACACAGCACTCGACTTTACCCAAATTATATAGTCTAACCTGGGCACTAATGCACTGTCGAACACTACCTGACCCGGGACCTCCTGACCAACACCCAGAAAGCTGACCGCACACTGAGCACATGAAACCCGCCATAGTCTTAGGTCATCATCTCTTCCCTACCTCAGTTTTCAGGCTTCAGAACCGAGATCTTATCTCCAATCACTGCCCAGGGGTGAGTGTGATGCAGAAATCAGAACTCCTCCTTACCCATGGCAAGAACCCTTGTGGTTGGCACGTTGTCAAACGTTCAGTGTAGGAGAAACCAGGATTCACCCTGAGTCCCGCCCATTCTTGAGTGCGACGATGGCATACACACGCATTGTGACCCTCAGCATAAGTCCTGTCCTCTAGTAAGTGCTCTCAGTGGCTGGACCATTAGATGTCATAATGGAATTGACATGTCCCTAGGCCCCAATTTTTAACCAGATTTCTTATTGTCCAGGCGCCCCTCCCCAGGGCTCGACTCTGGAATCCCTCATTTGGTTGGATACCTGAGTTTAAAAAAGAAAATAACAACAACAACAACAAAAAACGGACTTCTTCCAGCCTACAGATTGACCCCAAACTCTTTGGACTGGGCCAAACCACCAAAGAGTAAGTCTCGTCCATTTCCCATGAAGTCACCCAGAAATTCCACGACCATGAGTGACACGATATCCAGAGACAAAAACTTGAGCAGGATCCTCACACTCGCCCTTCTTTCAAATCCAGAAGAGTTCTCCTCATGGTCTGTAGATCAGTCCTGCCATACCTATGACCCGAAACATAAGCCGAGTTTGTGTTTTCAGACAACTGTCCAAACAGCCCTGGCCTACACAACCTACAGGCTCAGAACCCTGGAGCCAAACCTGAGAACTGTACTTGCCCTCTCCAAGGGAATTGTGTGTGCCCATTCCAATGGCCACAACCCTTCTAATAGGATAAACCTCCAAAGTCCCTGATCCATCTCAATAGTGGTGGCTTCCCAGGAAAAACAGGGGCAATCTGAGCCCTACAGAGCACCTACCTGCACTCAGACCCATAGACAGATGTCCCCAGAGGTAAAAAGGAAAGAAAAGGCCCCTAGGCACTAATCAGATCCATTGCTTTGGTTTCCAGGCATCTCTCCTCAGAGGCCTGGATTTCAAAAGCAGCATATAGCTGTTTCTTGACTCACCCATCAGAAAACATCTCATCTACACATGGGAAACTTGCACGTTGGAGCTGTGTCAAAGCCTCTGTTTAGGAGAACCATTTAGGGCACCAGTGCCACCGCTTCATTCCAAGGTCTCCAAAGACACAAAAGCACATTAGGACCCATCCTTAGGGGTGTCCATTTCAACTCAGCGTCCTCGGTTGCTCCCCACAGATCCAGGAGATCTAACCTGTCTTGTTGCTAGGAGACAATTGGAATGCGAGGTGGGCTACGCAGCCATCCATCCTTAGAACCCTGCTCAGAATCATTGGCCTGGAGCCAAACAACAGGTCTCAATTGTCCTGCAGAAGACTCTCTGCTGTTTGGAGCTTCTCACAACTCCCATAGTGGGAAAACCCCCATGGCCTCGTGATGCCCCCCCATTCATGAAGGGGCCATCAGGGACAGAAACTCCAACCTGAGCGATCGTCTGATCCTCGCCCTGACTTCAGATGCACGAGATCTCGATTCAGGTCTGTAGATTGTGCCTGCCATAGCCTCACCCAGAAACCTAAGCCTAGCTTGTGTTCTCAGACTTTTGTCGTCAGACTACTGGCCCACAAGCCCTCCATTTGGCACCCAGAACTACAATGCAGCACTCTGCCTGCCCTCCAGAAGAAAAACATTGTCCTCTGGGGATACCCAGTAACCCCAAATGAGGATCAACCTGCACCGACCTTGGCTGTACCCTAAATACATAGGCTGACCAGGGCACTAATGCCCTTTCTGACACAGCCTAGCCTGGACCCCCTGGCCCCTCCCAGACAGCTGGCCGCACACTGAGCACATCCAGCCGCCATGGCCTTAGGTCGTCACCTTTCCCAACCTCGGTTTTCAGGTTTCAGAACCTAGACCTTATCTCCAATCACTGCCCAAGATTGAAGGTGATGCAGAAATCAGAACTCCTTCCCCATGGCAAGAAACCTTGTGGTTGGCATGTTGTGCAACGTTCAGTGTAGTTGAAACCAGTGTGGCCCATGAGGCCCCGCCCATGCTCGCGGGCCACATTGGTCACAAACACACATTGTGACGCTCAGGCTGAGCCCAGTCCTCAAGTAAGGCCACTCAGTGGCTGGATGAAGAGATAGCATATTGGGCTTGCCATGCCCCTAGGCCCGAACTTTTAACCATAGTTCGGGATGTCCCTTCAGTCTTCCCCACGACTTGGATTTGGAATTCCTCTTTTGGTGGGACACCTGAGGTAACAAACCTGAAAGGAGACCTCCCATCCCACAGAATGACGAAAAGCAATTGGGAATCGGGCCAAATTCTCAGAGGGGAAGATTCGTCCATGGCCCATGAGGCCTCCCCGACATTCCACAGCCATCGCTGATACAAAATCAAGAGACAAAAGCCTGAGCAAGCGCCTCAGACTCGCACTTTCTTCATATCCTGAAGAGTTCTTCTCATGGTTTGTCGATCGGACCTGCCATACCTACGTCCCCAAACCTAAGCTGAGTTTGAGTTTTCAGACTTCTGTCCTCAAAGTCTTGGGCCACACACCCTCCAGGCTGGGTGCCTGGCGCCAACATTAGGACTGTGCCTACCAATCCATGGGAATTCTGCCCATTCCATTGTCCAAAATCGTACAAATTAGGAGAAACCTCCAAAGTCCCTGAGGCCATCCCAATAGTGTAGGTCACCCGGAACAAACAAGGGCTGTCTGACACCAGTTGATAATCGACCTCCACTCATACCATAGATGGACGTCCCCATAGAAGAAGATTGAACCAGACAGGACCCAGGCCATAATAGGATCCATTGCTTTGGGTTACAGGCATGTGACCTCAAAAGCCTGATTCCAATACGAGCAAGGAAACCTGTGCATTGGAGCCATGTCCAAAGCTTAGGAGAGTACTTCAGGGTGCCGGTGCCACCGCCCCATTCCAAGGCCCTCATGGACACAAAACACATTAGGACCCATCCTCAGGAAAGTCCATTTCAACTCAGCCACCCCGGTTGCTCCGGCAGAGCTATCAGATCTAAACTGTCTTGTTGCTAGGAGACAATTGGTATGCGAGGCGGGCTTTCCAGGCATCCATCCGCGAATGGTGCTCTAGAGTATTTCCATATGGGATGTCCTGGAGCTGTCCAACAGGTCTCAATTGTCCTGCAGAAGGAATCCTTGAAGGGGGCATCCCACAACTCCCAACGTGGGAAAACTTCAATGGCCACGAGATTCCGCTCCCTTCATGAAGCGGCCATCATGCACAGGAACTCCAACCTGAGCTAACGTCTGATCCTCGCCCTCACTTCAGAAGCATGAGATATTGGTTCAGATCTGCAGGGGGTACCTGCCGTGCCTTCGCCCTGAAACCCAAGTCTAGCTTGTCTTCTCACACTTCCGTCCTCACACTCCTGGCCCCGAAGTCCTAAAATTTGGCAATTCAGGACCCATAATGCAGCACTCTGCCGGCCCTCTAGAAAAAAAAAAATATTGCCTCATGAGCTACCCAGGCAACTTAAATGAGGATAAACCTACACAGCACTCGACCTTACCCAAATTATATAGTCTAACCTGGGCACTAATGCACTGTCGAACACAACCTGAGCCCGGACCTCCTGACCAACACCCAGAAAGCTGACCGCACACTGAGCACATAAAACCCGCCATGGCCTTAGGTCATCATCTCTTCCCTACCTCAGTTTTCAGGCTTCAGAACTGAGACCTTATCTCCAATCACTGCCCAGGGGTGAATGTGATACAGAAATCAGTACTCCTCCTTACACATGGCAAGAATCCTTGTGGTTGGCACGTTGTCCTACGTTCAGTGTAGGAGAAACCAGCATTTACCCTGAGGCCCCGCCCATTCTTGAGTGCGACGAGGCCATACACACGCATTGTGACCCTCAGCATGAGTCCTGTCCTCTAGTAAGTCCTCTCAGTGGCTAGATCGTTAGATGTCATAATGGGCTTGACATGTCCCTAGGCCTCAATTTTTAACCAGATTTCTGATTGTCCAGTCGCCCCTCCCCAAGGCTCTACTCTGGAATCCCTCATTTAGTGGGACACCTGAGGTTAAAAAAGAAAACGACAACAACAACAACAACAACAACAAAACTGACTTCTTCCAGCCCACAGAATGACCCCAAACTCTTTGGACGGGGCCAAACCACCAGAGAGTAAGACTCGTCCATTTCCCATGAAGTCACCCAGAAATTCCACGACCATGAGTGACACGATATCCAGAGACAAAAACTTGAGCAGGATCCTCACACTCGCCCTTCTTTCAAATCCAGAAGAGTTCTCCTCATGGTCTGTAGATCAGTCCTGCCATACCTATGACCCGAAACATAAGCCGAGTTTGTGTTTTCAGACAACTGTCCAAACAGCCCTGGCCTACACAACCTACAGGCTCAGAACCCTGGAGCCAAACCTGAGAACTGTACTTGCCCTCTCCAAGGGAATTGTGTGTGCCCATTCCAATGGCCACAACCCTTCTAATAGGATAAACCTCCAAAGTCCCTGATCCATCTCAATAGTGGTGGCTTCCCAGGAAAAACAGGGGCAATCTGAGCCCTACAGAGCACCTACCTGCACTCAGACACATAGACAGATGTCCCCAGAGGTAAAAAGGAAAGAAAAGGCCCCTAGGCACTAATCAGATCCATTGCTTTGGTTTCCAGGCATCTCTCCTCAGAGGCCTGGATTTCAAAAGCAGCATATAGCTGTTTCTTGACTCACCCATCAGAAAACATCTCATCTACACATGGGAAACTTGCACGTTGGAGCTGTGTCAAAGCCTCGGTTTAGGAGAACCATTTAGGGCACCAGTGCCACCGCTTCATTCCAAGGTCTCCAAAGACACAAAAGCACATTAGGACCCATCCTTAGGGGTGTCCATTTCAACTCAGCGTCCTCGGTTGCTCCCCACAGATCCAGGAGATCTAACATGTCTTGTTGCTAGGAGACAATTGGAATGCGAGGTGGGCTACGCAGCCACCCATCCTTAGAACCCTGCTCAGAATCATTGGCCTGGAGCCAAACAACAGGTCTCAATTGTCCTGCAGAAGACTCTCTGCTGTTTGGAGCTTCTCACAACTCCCATAGTGGGAAAACCCCCATGGCCTCGTGATTCCCCCCCATTCATGAAGGGGCCATCAGGGACAGAAACTCCAACCTGAGCGATCGTCTGATCCTCGCCCTGACTTCAGATGCACGAGATCTCGATTCAGGGCTGTAGATTGTGCCTGCCATGGCCTCACCCAGAAACCTAAGCCTAGCTTGTGTTCTCAGACTTTTGTCGTCAGACTACTGGCCCACAAGCCCTCCAATTTGGCAATCCAGAATTACAATGCAGCACTCTGCCTGCCCTCCAGAAGAAAAACATTGTCCTCTGGGGCTACCCAGTAACAGCAAATGAGGATCAACCTGCACCGACCTTGACTGTACCCCAAATACATAGGCTGACCAGGGCACTAATGCCCTTTCTGACACAGCCTGAGCCTGGACTCCCTAGCCCGTCCCAGACAGCTGGCCGCACACTGAACACATCGAGCCTTCGTGGCCTTAGGTCGTCATCTCTTCCCAACCTCGGTTTCCAGGTTTCAGAACCTAGGCCTTATCTCCACTCACTGCCCAAGGATGAAGGTTATGCAGAAATCACAACTCCTTCCCCATGGCAAGAAACCTTGTGGTTGGCATGTTGTCCAACATTCAATGTGTTTGAAACCAGTGTGGCCCATGTGGCCCCGCCCATGCTCGCGGGCCACATTGGCCACAAACAACATTGTGACCCTCAGGCTGAGCCCAGTCCTCAAGTAAGGCCACTCAGTGGCTGGATGAAGAGATAGCATATTGGGCTTGCCATGCCCCTGGGCCCCAATTTTTAACCATAGTTCGGGTTGTCCCTTCAGTCTTCCCCAAGGCTTGGCTTTGGAATTCCTCTTTTGGTGGGACACCTGAGGTAACAAACCTGAAATGAGTCCTCCCATCCCACAGATTGACGAAAAGCAATTGGGAATCGGGCCAAATCCTCAGAGAGGAAGATTCGTCCATGGCCCATGAGGCCTCCCCGACATTCCACGGCCATCGCTGATACAAAATCCAGAGACAAAAGCCTGAGCAAGCGCCTCAGACTCGCAATTTCTTCATATCCTGAAGAGTTCTTCTCATGGTTTGTCGATCGGACCTGCCATACCTACGTCCCCAAACCGAAGCTGAGTTTGTGTTTTCAGACTTCTGTCCTCAAAGTCTTGGGCCACACACCCTCCAGGCTGGGCGCCTGGCGCCACACATTAGGACTGTGCCTACCAATCCATGGAAATTCTGCCCATTCCATGGTCCAAAATCGTACAAATTAGGAGAAACCTCCAAAGTCCCTGAGGCCATCCCAATAGTGTAGGTCGCCCGGAACAAACAAGGGCTGTCTGACACCAGCTGATAATCGACCTCCACTCATACCATAGATGGATGTCCCCAGAGAAGAAGATTGAACCAGACAGGTCCCTAGGCCATAATAGGATCCATTGCTTTGGGTTACAGGCATGTGTCCTCAAAAGCCTGATTCCAATACGAGCATAGGGGTTTTCCTGAGGCACCCATCAGAACTCATCACGTCTCCACAAGGAAACCTGTGCATGGGAGCCATGTCCAAAGCTTAGGAGAGTACTTCAGGGTGCCGGTGCCACCGCCCCATTCCAAGGCCCTCATGGACACAAAAACACATTAGGACCCATCCTCAGGAAAGTCCATTTCAACTCAGCCACCCCGGTTGCTCCGGCAGAGCTATCAGATCTAAACTGTCTTGTTGCTAGGAGACAAGTGGAATGCGAAGCGGGCTTCCCAGGTATTCATCCGCGAACGGTGCTCTGGAGTCATTCCATATGGGATGTCCTGGAGCTGTCCAACAGTTCTCAATTGTCCCGCAGAAGGAATCCTGGAAGGGGGTATCCCACAACTCCCAACGTGGGAAAACCTCAATGGCCTCGTGATTCCGCTCCCTTCATGAAGCGGCCATCATGCACAAAAAATCCAACCTGAGCCAACGTCTGATCCTCGCTCTGACTTCAGATGCATGAGATATTGGTTCAGATCTGCAGGGGGTACCTGCCATGACCTCGCCCGGAAACAGAAGTCAAGCTTGTCTTCTCAGAATTCTGTCCTCACACTCCTGGCCCCGAAGCCCTCAAGTTTGGCAATTCCGGACCCACAATGCAGCACTCTGCCTGCCCTCTAGAAAAAAAATTATTGCCTCATGAGCTGCCCAGGCACCTTAAATGAGGGTAAAACTACACAGCACTCGACTTTACCCAAATTATACAGTCTAACCTGGGCACTAATGCACTGTCGAACACAACCTGAGCCCAGACCTCCTGACCAACACCAAGAAAGCTGACCGCACACTGAGCACATAAAACCCTCCATGCCCTTAGGTCATCATCTCTTCCCTACCTCAGTTTTCAGGCTTCAGAACCGAGACCTTATCTCCAATCACAGCCCAGGGGTGAGTGTGATGCAGAAATCAGAACTCCTCCTTACCCATGGCAGGAACCCTAGTGGTTGGCACGTTGTCCAACGTTCAGTGTAGGAGAAACCAGCATTCACCCTGAGGCCCCGCCCATTCTTGAGTGCGACGAGGGCATACACACGCATTGTGACCCTCAGCATGAGTCCTGTCCTCTAGTAAGTCCTCTCCTTGGCTGGTCAATTAGATGTCATAATGGGCTTGACATGTCCCTAGGCCCCAATTTTTAAGTAGATTTCTGATTGTCCAGTCGCCCCTCCCCAGGGCTCTACTCTGGAATCCCTCATTTTGTGACACCTGAGTTTAAAAAAGAAAACAACAACAACAACAACAAAAACTGACTTCTTCCAGCCCACAGAATGACCCCAAACTCTTTGGACGGGGCCAAACCACCAGAGAGTAAGACTCGTCCATTTCCCATGATGTCACCCAGAAATTCCACGATCATGAGTGACACGATATCCAGAGACAAAAACTTGAGAAGGAGCCTCACACTCGCCTTTCTTTCAAATCCAGAAGAGTTCTCCTCATGGTCTGTAGATCAGTCCTGCCATACCTATGACCCGAAACATAAGCCGAGTTTGTGTTTTCAGACAACTCTCCAATCAGCCCTGGCCTACACAACCTACAGGCTCAGGCCCCTGGAGCCAAACCTGAAAACTGTACTTGCCCTCTCCAAGGGAATTGTGTGTGCCCATTCCAATGGCCACAACCCTTCTAATAGGATAAACCTCCAAAGTCCCTGAACCATCTCAATAGTGGTGGCTTCCCAGGAAAAACAGGGGCAATCTGAGCCCAAATGTGCACCTACCTGCACTCAGACCCATAGACAGATGTCCCCAGAGGTAAAAAGGAAAGAAAAGGACCCTAGGCACTAATCAGATCCATTGCTTTGTTTTCCAGGCATCTCTCCTCAGAGGCCTGGATTTCAAAAGCAGCATATAGCTGTTTCTTGACTCACCCATCAGAAAACATCTCATCTACACATGGGAAACTTGCACGTTGGAGCTGTGTCAAAGCCTCTGTTTAGGAGAACCCTTTAGGGCCCCAGTGCCACCGCTTCATTCCAAGGTCTCCATAGACACAAAAGCACATTCGGACCCATCCCCAGGGGTGTCCATTTCAACTCAGCATCCTCGGTAGCTCCCCACTGATCCAGGAGATCTAACCTGTCTTGTTGCTTGGAGACAATTGGAATGCGAGGTGGGCTACGCAGCCATCCATCCTTAGAACCCTGCTCAGAATCATTGGCCTGGAGCCAAACAACAGGTCTCAATTGTCCTGCAGAAGACTCTCTGCAGTTTGGAGCTTCTCACAACTCCCATCGTGGGAAAACACCCATGGCCTCGTGATGCCCCCCCTTCATTAAGGGGCCATCAGGGACAGAAACTCCACAATGCAGCACTCTGCCTGCCCTCTAGAAAAAAAATTATTGCCTCTTGAGCTTCCCAGACACCTTAAATGAGGGTAAACCTACACAGCACTCGACTTTACCCAAATTATATAATCTAACCTGGGCACTAATGCACTGTCGAACACAACTTGAGCCCGGACCTCCTGACCAACACCCAGAAAGCTGACCGCACACTGAGCACATAAAACCCGCCATGGCCTTAGGTCATCATCTCTTCCCTACCTCAGTTTTCAGGCTTCAGAACCGAGACCTTATCTCCAATCACTGCCCAGGGGTGAGTGTGATGCAGAAATCAGAACTCCTCCTTACCCATGGCAAGAACCCTTGTGGTTGGCACGTTGTCCAACGTTCAGTGTAGGAGAAACCAGCATTCACCCTGAGGCCCCGCCCATTCTTGAGTGCGACGAGGGCATACACACGCATTGTGACCCTCAGCATGAGTCCTGTCCTCTAGTAAGTCCTCTCAATGGCTGGACCATTAGATGTCATAATGGGCTTGACATGTCCCTAGGCCCCAATTTTTAACCAGATTTCTGATTGTCCAGTCGCCCCTCGCCAGGGCTCTACTCTGGAATCCCTCATTTGGTGGGACACCTGAGGTTAAAAAGAAAACAACAAAAACAAAAAAAAAAACGGACTTTTTCCAGCCCACAGAAGACCCCAAACTCTTTGGACGGGGCCAAACCACCAAAGACTAAGACTCGTCCATTTCCCATAAAGTCACCCAGAAATTCCACGACCATGAGTGACTCGATATCCAGAGACAAAAACTTGAGCAGGAGCCTCACACTCGCCCTTCTTTCAAATCCCGAAGAGTTCTCCTCACGGTATGTAGGTCTGTCCTGCCATACCTATGACCCGAAACATAAGCCGAGTTTGTGTTTTCAGACAACTGTCCAAACAGCCCTGGCCTACACAACCTACAGGCTCAGGTCCCTGGAGCCAAACCTGAGGACTGTACTTGCCCTCTCCAAGGGAATTGTGTGTGTCCATTCCAATGGCCACAACCCTTCTAATAGGATAAACCTCCAAAGTCCTGATCCATCTCAATAGTGGTGGCTTCCCAGGAAATATAGGGGCAATCTGCGCCAACTGAGCACCTACCTGCACTCAGACCCATAGACAGAGGTCTCCAGAGGTAAAAAGGAAAGAACAAGCCCCTAGGCTCTAATCAGATCCATTGCTTTGTTTTCCAGGCATCTCTCCTTAGAGGCCTGGGTTTCAAAAGCAGCATATAGCTGTTTCTTGACTCACCCATCAGAAAACATCTCATCTACACATGGGAAACTTGCACGTTGGAGCTGTGTCAAAGCCTCTGTGTAGGAGAACCGTTTAGGGCCCCAGTGCCACCGCTTCATTCCAAGGTCTCCATAGACACAAAAGCACGTTAGGACCCATCCCCAAGGGTGTCCATTTCAACTGAGCGTCCTCGGTTGCTCCCCACAGATCCAGGAGATCTATCCTGCCTTGTTGCTAGGAGACAATTGGAATGCGAGGTGGGCTACCCAGCCATCCATCCTTAGAACCCTGCTCAGATACATGTGCCTGGATCCAAACAACAGGTCTCAATTGTCCTGCAGAAGACTCTCTGCAGTTTGGAGCTTCTAAAAACTCCCATCTTGGGAAATCCCCATGGCCTCGTGTTGCTCCCCCATTCATGAAGGGGCCATCAGGGACAGAAATTCCAACCTGAGCGATCGTCTTATCCTCGCCCTGACTTCAGATGCACGAGATCTCGATTCAGGTCTGTAGATTGTGCCTGCCATGGCCTCACCCAGAAACCTAAGCCTAGCTTGTTTTCTCAGACTTTAGTCATCACACTACTGGCTCACAAGCCCTCCAGTTTGGCAATCCAAAACTACAATACAGCACCCTGCCTGCCCCCCAGAAGAAAAACATTGTCCTCTGGGTCTACCCAGTAACCCCAAGTGAGGATCAACCTGCACCTAACTTGGCTGTACCCCAAATACATAGGCTGACCAGGGCACTAATGCCCTTTCTGACGCAGCCTTTGCCTGGACCCCCTGGCACCTCCCAGACAGCTGGCCGCACTCTGAGCACATTGAGCCGCCATGGCCTTAGGTCGTCAACTCTTCCCAACCTCGGTTTTCAGGTTTCAGAACCTAGACCTAAACTCCAATCACTGCCCAGGATTGAAGGTGATGCAGAAATCAGAAATCCATCCCCATGGCAAGAAACCTTATGGTTGGCACGTTGTCCAACGTTCAGTGTAGTAAAACCAGAATGGCCAATGAGGCCCCACCCATGCTCGCGGGGCACATTGGTCACAAACACACTTTGTGACCCTCAGCCTGAGCCCAGTCCATAGGTAAGGCCACTCAGTGGCTGGATGAAGAGATGGCATATTGGGCTTGCCATGCCCCTAGGCCCCAATTTTTAACCATAGTTCGAGATGTCCCTTCAGTCTTCCCCAAGGCTTGGCTTTGGAATTCCTCTTTTGGTGGGACACCTGAGGTAACAAAATTGAAATGAGTCCTCCCATCCCACAGATTGACGAAAAGCAATTGCGAATCAGGCCAAATCCTCAGAGAGGAAGATTCGTCCATGGCCCATGAGGACTGCCCGACATTCCACGGCCATCGCTGATTCAAAATCCAGAGACAAAAGCCAGAGCAAGCTCCTTAGACTCGCACTTTCTTCATATCCTGAAGAGTTCTTCTCATGGTTTGTAGATCGGGCCTGCCATACCTACGTCCCCAAACCCTAGCTGAGTTTGTGTTTTCAGACTTCTGTCCTCAAAGTCTTGGGCCACACACTCTCCAGGCTGGGCCCCTGGAGCCTCACATTAGGACTGTGCCTACCAATCCATGGAAATTCTGCCCATTGCATGGTCCAAAATCGTACAAGTTAGGAGAAACCTCCAAAGTCCCTGAGGCCATCCCAATAGTGTAGGTGGCCCGGAACAAACAAGGGCTGTCTGACACCAGCTGAAAATCGACCTCCACTCATACCATAGATGGATGTCCCCAGAGAAGAAGATTGAACCAGACAGGTCCCTAGGCCATAATAGGATCCATTGCTTTGGGTTACAGGCATGTGTCCTCAAAAGCCTGATTCCAATACGAGCATAGGGGTTTTCCTGAGGCACCCATCAGAACTCATCACGTCTCCACAAGGAAACCTGTGCATGGGAGCCATGTCCAAAGCTTAGGAGAGTACTTCAGGGTCCCGGTGCCACCGCCCCATTCCAAGGCCCTCATGGACACAAAAACACATTAGGACCCATCCTCAGGAAAGTCCATTTCAACTCAGCCACACCGGTTGCTCCCGCAGAGCCATCAGATCTAAACTGTCTTGTTGCTAGGAGACAATTGGAATGCGAGGCGGGCTTCCCAGGCATCCATCGCGAACGGTGCTCTGGAGTCATTCCATATGGTATGTCCTGGAGCTGTCCAACAGGTCTCAATTGTCCCGCTGAAGGAATCCTTGAAGGGGGCATCCCACAACTCCCAACGTGGGAAAACCTCAATGGCCTCGAGATTCCACTCCCTTCATGAAGCGGCCGTCATGCTCAGAAACTCCACCCTGAGCCAACGTCTGATCATCGCCCTGACTTCAGATGCATGAGATATTGGTTCAGATCTGCAGGGGGTACCTGCCGTGCCCTCGCCATGAAACCCAAGTCTAGCTTGTCTTCTCAGACTTCCGTCCTCACACTCCTGGCCCCGAAGCCCTCAAGTTTGGCAATTCCGGACCCACAATGCAGCACTCTGCCAGCCCTATAGAAAAAAAAATTATTGCCTCATGAGCTGACCAGGCACCTTAAATGAGGGTAAACCTACACAGCACTCGACTTTACCCAAATTATATAGTCTAACCTGGGCACTAATGCACTGTCGAACACTACCTGACCCGGGACCTCCTGACCAACACCCAGAAAGCTGACCGCACACTGAGCACATGAAACCCGCCATAGTCTTAGGTCATCATCTCTTCCCTACCTCAGTTTTCAGGCTTCAGAACCGAGATCTTATCTCCAATCACTGCCCAGGGGTGAGTGTGATGCAGAAATCAGAACTCCTCCTTACCCATGGCAAGAACCCTTGTGGTTGGCACGTTGTCAAACGTTCAGTGTAGGAGAAACCAGGATTCACCCTGAGTCCCGCCCATTCTTGAGTGCGACGATGGCATACACACGCATTGTGACCCTCAGCATAAGTCCTGTCCTCTAGTAAGTGCTCTCAGTGGCTGGACCATTAGATGTCATAATGGAATTGACATGTCCCTAGGCCCCAATTTTTAACCAGATTTCTTATTGTCCAGGCGCCCCTCCCCAGGGCTCGACTCTGGAATCCCTCATTTGGTTGGATACCTGAGTTTAAAAAAGAAAATAACAACAACAACAACAAAAAACGGACTTCTTCCAGCCTACAGATTGACCCCAAACTCTTTGGACTGGGCCAAACCACCAAAGAGTAAGTCTCGTCCATTTCCCATGAAGTCACCCAGAAATTCCACGACCATGAGTGACACGATATCCAGAGACAAAAACTTGAGCAGGATCCTCACACTCGCCCTTCTTTCAAATCCAGAAGAGTTCTCCTCATGGTCTGTAGATCAGTCCTGCCATACCTATGACCCGAAACATAAGCTGAGTTTGTGTTTTCAGACAACTGTCCAAACAGCCCTGGCCTACACAACCTACAGGCTCAGAACCCTGGAGCCAAACCTGAGAACTGTACTTGCCCTCTCCAAGGGAATTGTGTGTGCCCATTCCAATGGCCACAACCCTTCTAATAGGATAAACCTCCAAAGTCCCTGATCCATCTCAATAGTGGTGGCTTCCCAGGAAAAACAGGGGCAATCTGAGCCCTACAGAGCACCTACCTGCACTCAGACCCATAGACAGATGTCCCCAGAGGTAAAAAGGAAAGAAAAGGCCCCTAGGCACTAATCAGATCCATTGCTTTGGTTTCCAGGCATCTCTCCTCAGAGGCCTGGATTTCAAAAGCAGCATATAGCTGTTTCTTGACTCACCCATCAGAAAACATCTCATCTACACATGGGAAACTTGCACGTTGGAGCTGTGTCAAAGCCTCGGTTTAGGAGAACCATTTAGGGCACCAGTGCCACCGCTTCATTCCAAGGTCTCCAAAGACACAAAAGCACATTAGGACCCATCCTTAGGGGTGTCCATTTCAACTCAGCGTCCTCGGTTGCTCCCCACAGATCCAGGAGATCTAACCTGTCTTGTTGCTAGGAGACAATTGGAATGCGAGATGGGCTACGCAGCCATCCATCCTTAGAACCCTGCTCAGAATCATTGGCCTGGAGCCAAACAACAGGTCTCAATTGTCCTGCAGAAGACTCTCTGCTGTTTGGAGCTTCTCACAACTCCCATAGTGGGAAAACCCCCATGGCCTCGTGATGCCCCCCCATTCATGAAGGGGCCATCAGGGACAGAAACTCCAACCTGAGCGATCGTCTGATCCTCGCCCTGACTTCAGATGCACGAGATCTCGATTCAGGGCTGTAGATTGTGCCTGCCATGGCCTCACCCAGAAACCTAAGCCTAGCTTGTGTTCTCAGACTTTTGTCGTCAGACTACTGGCCCACAAGCCCTCCAATTTGGCAATCCAGAATTACAATGCAGCACTCTGCCTGCCCTCCAGAAGAAAAACATTGTCCTGTGGGGCTACCCAGTAACAGCAAATGAGGATCAACCTGCACCGACCTTGACTGTACCCCAAATACATAGGCTGACCAGGGCACTAATGCCCTTTCTGACACAGCCTGAGCCTGGACTCCCTAGCCCGTCCCAGACAGCTGGCCGCACACTGAACACATCGAGCCTTCGTGGCCTTAGGTCGTCATCTCTTCCCAACCTCGGTTTCCAGGTTTCAGAACCTAGACCTTATCTCCACTCACTGCCCAAGGATGAAGGTTATGCAGAAATCACAACTCCTTCCCCATGGCAAGAAACCTTGTGGTTGGCATGTTGTCCAACATTCAATGTGTTTGAAACCAGTGTGGCCCATGTGGCCCCGCCCATGCTCGCGGGCCACATTGGCCACAAACAACATTGTGACCCTCAGGCTGAGCCCAGTCCTCAAGTAAGGCCACTCAGTGGCTGGATGAAGAGATAGCATATTGGGCTTGCCATGCCCCTGGGCCCCAATTTTTAACCATAGTTCGGGTTGTCCCTTCAGTCTTCCCCAAGGCTTGGCTTTGGAATTCCTCTTTTGGTGGGACACCTGAGGTAACAAACCTGAAATGAGTCCTCCCATCCCACAGATTGACGAAAAGCAATTGGGAATAGGGCCAAATCCTCAGAGAGGAAGATTCGTCCATGGCCCATGAGGCCTCCCTGACATTCCACGGCCATCGCTGATACAAAATCCAGAGACAAAAGCCTGAGCAAGCGCCTCAGACTCGCAATTTCTTCATATCCTGAAGAGTTCTTCTCATGGTTTGTCGATCGGACCTGCCATACCTACGTCCCCAAACCGAAGCTGAGTTTGTGTTTTCAGACTTCTGTCCTCAAAGTCTTGGGCCACACACCCTCCAGGCTGGGCGCCTGGCGCCACACATTAGGACTGTGCCTACCAATCCATGGAAATTCTGCCCATTCCATGGTCCAAAATCGTACAAATTAGGAGAAACCTCCAAAGTCCCTGAGGCCATCCCAATAGTGTAGGTCGCCCGGAACAAACAAGGGCTGTCTGACACCAGCTGATAATCGACCTCCACTCATACCATAGATGGATGTCCCCAGAGAAGAAGATTGAACCAGACAGGTCCCTAGGCCATAATAGGATCCATTGCTTTGGGTTACAGGCATGTGTCCTCAAAAGCCTGATTCCAATACGAGCATAGGGGTTTTCCTGAGGCACCCATCAGAACTCATCACGTCTCCACAAGGAAACCTGTGCATGGGAGCCATGTCCAAAGCTTAGGAGAGTACTTCAGGGTGCCGGTGCCACCGCCCCATTCCAAGGCCCTCATGGACACAAAAACACATTAGGACCCATCCTCAGGAAAGTCCATTTCAACTCAGCCACCCCGGTTGCTCCGGCAGAGCTATCAGATCTAAACTGTCTTGTTGCTAGGAGACAAGTGGAATGCGAAGCGGGCTTCCCAGGTATTCATCCGCGAACGGTGCTCTGGAGTCATTCCATATGGGATGTCCTGGAGCTGTCCAACAGTTCTCAATTGTCCCGCAGAAGGAATCCTGGAAGGGGGTATCCCACAACTCCCAACGTGGGAAAACCTCAATGGCCTCGTGATTCCGCTCCCTTCATGAAGCGGCCATCATGCACAAAAAATCCAACCTGAGCCAACGTCTGATCCTCGCTCTGACTTCAGATGCATGAGATATTGGTTCAGATCTGCAGGGGGTACCTGCCATGACCTCGCCCGGAAACAGAAGTCAAGCTTGTCTTCTCAGAATTCTGTCCTCACACTCCTGGCCCCGAAGCCCTCAAGTTTGGCAATTCCGGACCCACAATGCAGCACTCTGCCTGCCCTCTAGAAAAAAAATTATTGCCTCATGAGCTGCCCAGGCACCTTAAATGAGGGTAAAACTACACAGCACTCGACTTTACCCAAATTATACAGTCTAACCTGGGCACTAATGCACTGTCGAACACAACCTGAGCCCAGACCTCCTGACCAACACCAAGAAAGCTGACCGCACACTGAGCACATAAAACCCTCCATGCCCTTAGGTCATCATCTCTTCCCTACCTCAGTTTTCAGGCTTCAGAACCGAGACCTTATCTCCAATCACAGCCCAGGGGTGAGTGTGATGCAGAAATCAGAACTCCTCCTTACCCATGGCAGGAACCCTTGTGGTTGGCACGTTGTCCAACGTTCAGTGTAGGAGAAACCAGCATTCACCCTGAGGCCCCGCCCATTCTTGAGTGCGACGAGGGCATACACACGCATTGTGACCCTCAGCATGAGTCCTGTCCTCTAGTAAGTCCTCTCCTTGGCTGGTCAATTAGATGTCATAATTGGCTTGACATGTCCCTAGGCCCCAATTTTATATAGATTTCTGATTGTCCAGTCACCCCTCCCCAGGGCTCTACTCTGGAATCCCTCATTTTGGGACACCTGAGGTTAAAAAAGAAAACAACAACAACAACAACAAAAACTGACTTCTTCCAGCCCACAGAATGACCCCAAACTCTTTGGACGGGGCCAAACCACCAGAGAGTAAGTCTCGTCCATTTCCCATGATGTCACCCAGAAATTCCACGATCATGAGTGACACGATATCCAGAGACAAAAACTTGAGAAGGAGCCTCACACTCGCCCTTCTTTCAAATCCAGAAGAGTTCTCCTCATGGTCTGTAGATCAGTCCTGCCATACCTATGACCCGAAACATAAGCCGAGTTTGTGTTTTCAGACAACTCTCCAATCAGCCCTGGCCTACACAACCTACAGGCTCAGGCCCCTGGAGCCAAACCTGAGGACTGTACTTGCCCTCTCCAAGGGAATTGTGTGTGCCCATTCCAATGGCCACAACCCTTCTAATAGGATAAACCTCCAAAGTCCCTGAACCATCTCAATAGTGGTGGCTTCCCAGGAAAAACAGGGGCAATCTGAGCCCAAATGTGCACCTACCTGCACTCAGACCCATAGACAGATGTCCCCAGAGGTAAAAAGGAAAGAAAAGGAACCTAGGCACTAATCAGATCCATTGCTTTGTTTTCCAGGCATCTCTCCTCAGAGGCCTGGATTTCAAAAGCAGCATATAGCTGTTTCTTGACTCACCCATCAGAAAACATCTCATCTACACATGGGAAACTTGCACGTTGGAGCTGTGTCAAAGCCTCTGTTTAGGAGAACCCTTTAGGGCCCCAGTGCCACCGCTTCATTCCAAGGTCTCCATAGACACAAAAGCACATTCGGACCCATCCCCAGGGGTGTCCATTTCAACTCAGCATCCTCGTTAGCTCCCCACTGATCCAGGAGATCTAACCTGTCTTGTTGCTTGGAGACAATTGGAATGCGAGGTGGGCTACGCAGCCATCCATCCTTAGAACCCTGCTCAGAATCATTGGCCTGGAGCCAAACAACAGGTCTCAATTGTCCTGCAGAAGACTCTCTGCAGTTTGGAGCTTCTCACAACTCCCATCGTGGGAAAACACCCATGGCCTAGTGATGCCCCCCCTTCATTAAGGGGCCATCAGGGACAGAAACTCCACAATGCAGCACTCTGCCTGCCCTCTAGAAAAAAAATTATTGCCTCTTGAGCTTCTCAGACACCTTAAATGAGGGTAAACCTACACAGCACTCGACTTTACCCAAATTATATAATCTAACCTGGGCACTAATGCACTCTCGAACACAACTTGAGCCCGGACCTCCTGACCAACACCCAGAAAGCTGACCGCACACTGAGCACATAAAACCCGCCATGGCCTTAGGTCATCATCTCTTCCCTACCTCAGTTTTCAGGCTTCAGAACCGAGACCTTATCTCCAATCACTGCCCAGGGGTGAGTGTGATGCAGAAATCAGAACTCCTCCTTACCCATGGCAAGAACCCTTGTGGTTGGCACGTTGTCCAACGTTCAGTGTAGGAGAAACCAGCATTCACCCTGAGGCCCCGCCCATTCTTGAGTGCGACGAGGGCATACACACGCATTGTGACCCTCAGCATGAGTCCTGTCCTCTAGTAAGTCCTCTCAATGGCTGGACCATTAGATGTCATAATGGGCTTGACATGTCCCTAGGCCCCAATTTTTAACCAGATTTCTGATTGTCCAGTCGCCCCTCGCCAGGGCTCTACTCTGGAATCCCTCATTTGGTGGGACACCTGAGGTTAAAAAGAAAACAACAAAAACAAAAAAAAAACGGACTTTTTCCAGCCCACAGAAGACCCCAAACTCTTTGGACGGGGCCAAACCACCAAAGACTAAGACTCGTCCATTTCCCATAAAGTCACCCAGAAATTCCACGACCATGAGTGACTCGATATCCAGAGACAAAAACTTGAGAAGGAGCCTCACACTCGCCCTTCTTTCAAATCCCGAAGAGTTCTCCTCACGGTATGTAGGTCTGTCCTGCCATACCTATGACCCGAAACATAAGCCGAGTTTGTGTTTTCAGACAACTGTCCAAACAGCACTGGCCTACACAACCTACAGGCTCAGGTCCCTGGAGCCAAACCTGAGGACTGTACTTGCCCTCTCCAAGGGAATTGTGTGTGTCCATTCCAATGGCCACAACCCTTCTAATAGGATAAACCTCCAAAGTCCTGATCCATCTCAATAGTGGTGGCTTCCCAGGAAATATAGGGGCAATCTGCGCCAACTGAGCACCTACCTGCACTCAGACCCATAGACAGAGGTCTCCAGAGGTAAAAAGGAAAGAACAAGCCCCGAGGCTCTAATCAGATCCATTGCTTTGTTTTCCAGGCATCTCTCCTCAGAGGCCTGGGTTTCAAAAGCAGCATATAGCTGTTTCTTGACTCACCCATCAGAAAACATCTCATCTACACATGGGAAACTTGCACGTTGGAGCTGTGTCAAAGCCTCTGTGTAGGAGAACCGTTTAGGGCCCCAGTGCCACCGCTTCATTCCAAGGTCTCCATAGACACAAAAGCACGTTAGGACCCATCCCCAAGGGTGTCCATTTCAACTGAGCGTCCTCGGTTGCTCCCCACAGATCCAGGAGATCTATCCTGCCTTGTTGCTAGGAGACAATTGGAATGCGAGGTGGGCTACCCAGCCATCCATCCTTAGAACCCTGCTCAGATACATGTGCCTGGATCCAAACAACAGGTCTCAATTGTCCTGCAGAAGACTCTCTGCAGTTTGGAGCTTCTAAAAACTCCCATCTTGGGAAATCCCCATGGCCTCGTGTTGCTCCCCCATTCATGAAGGGGCCATCAGGGACAGAAATTCCAACCTGAGCGATCGTCTTATCCTCGCCCTGACTTCAGATGCACGAGATCTCGATTCAGGTCTGTAGATTGTGCCTGCCATGGCCTCACCCAGAAACCTAAGCCTAGCTTGTTTTCTCAGACTTTAGTCATCACACTACTGGCTCACAAGCCCTCCAGTTTGGCAATCCAAAACTACAATACAGCACCCTGCCTTCCCCCCAGAAGAAAAACATTGTCCTCTGGGTCTACCCAGTAACCCCAAGTGAGGATCAACCTGCACCTAACTTGGCTGTACCCCAAATACATAGGCTGACCAGGGCACTAATGCCCTTTCTGACGCAGCCTTTGCCTGGACCCCCTGGCACCTCCCAGACAGCTGGCCGCACTCTGAGCACATTGAGCCGCCATGGCCTTAGGTCGTCAACTCTTCCCAACCTCGGTTTTCAGGTTTCAGAACCTAGACCTAAACTCCAATCACTGCCCAGGATTGAAGGTGATGCAGAAATCAGAAATCCATCCCCATGGCAAGAAACCTTATGGTTGGCACGTTGTCCAACGTTCAGTGTAGTAAAACCAGAATGGCCAATGAGGCCCCACCCATGCTCGCGGGGCACATTGGTCACAAACACACTTTGTGACCCTCAGCCTGAGCCCAGTCCATAGGTAAGGCCACTCAGTGGCTGGATGAAGAGATGGCATATTGGGCTTGCCATGCCCCTAGGCCCCAATTTTTAACCATAGTTCGAGATGTCCCTTCAGTCTTCCCCAAGGCTTGGCTTTGGAATTCCTCTTTTGGTGGGACACCTGAGGTAACAAAATTGAAATGAGTCCTCCCATCCCACAGATTGACGAAAAGCAATTGCGAATCAGGCCAAATCCTCAGAGAGGAAGATTCGTCCATGGCCCATGAGGACTGCCCGACATTCCACGGCCATCGCTGATTCAAAATCCAGAGACAAAAGCCAGAGCAAGCTCCTTAGACTCGCACTTTCTTCATATCCTGAAGAGTTCTTCTCATGGTTTGTAGATCGGGCCTGCCATACCTACGTCCCCAAACCCTAGCTGAGTTTGTGTTTTCAGACTTCTGTCCTCAAAGTCTTGGGCCACACACTCTCCAGGCTGGGCCCCTGGAGCCTCACATTAGGACTGTGCCTACCAATCCATGGAAATTCTGCCCATTGCATGGTCCAAAATCGTACAAGTTAGGAGAAACCTCCAAAGTCCCTGAGGCCATCCCAATAGTGTAGGTGGCCCGGAACAAACAAGGGCTGTCTGACACCAGCTGAAAATCGACCTCCACTCATACCATAGATGGATGTCCCCAGAGAAGAAGATTGAACCAGACAGGTCCCTAGGCCATAATAGGATCCATTGCTTTGGGTTACAGGCATGTGTCCTCAAAAGCCTGATTCCAATACGAGCATAGGGGTTTTCCTGAGGCACCCATCAGAACTCATCACGTCTCCACAAGGAAACCTGTGCATGGGAGCCATGTCCAAAGCTTAGGAGAGTACTTCAGGGTCCCGGTGCCACCGCCCCATTCCAAGGCCCTCATGGACACAAAAACACATTAGGACCCATCCTCAGGAAAGTCCATTTCAACTCAGCCACACCGGTTGCTCCCGCAGAGCCATCAGATCTAAACTGTCTTGTTGCTAGGAGACAATTGGAATGCGAGGCGGGCTTCCCAGGCATCCATCGCGAACGGTGCTCTGGAGTCATTCCATATGGTATGTCCTGGAGCTGTCCAACAGGTCTCAATTGTCCCGCTGAAGGAATCCTTGAAGGGGGCATCCCACAACTCCCAACGTGGGAAAACCTCAATGGCCTCGAGATTCCACTCCCTTCATGAAGCGGCCGTCATGCTCAGAAACTCCACCCTGAGCCAACGTCTGATCATCGCCCTGACTTCAGATGCATGAGATATTGGTTCAGATCTGCAGGGGGTACCTGCCGTGCCCTCGCCATGAAACCCAAGTCTAGCTTGTCTTCTCAGACTTCCGTCCTCACACTCCTGGCCCCGAAGCCCTCAAGTTTGGCAATTCCGGACCCACAATGCAGCACTCTGCCAGCCCTATAGAAAAAAAAATTATTGCCTCATGAGCTGACCAGGCACCTTAAATGAGGGTAAACCTACACAGCACTCGACTTTACCCAAATTATATAGTCTAACCTGGGCACTAATGCACTGTCGAACACTACCTGACCCGGGACCTCCTGACCAACACCCAGAAAGCTGACCGCACACTGAGCACATGAAACCCGCCATAGTCTTAGGTCATCATCTCTTCCCTACCTCAGTTTTCAGGCTTCAGAACCGAGATCTTATCTCCAATCACTGCCCAGGGGTGAGTGTGATGCAGAAATCAGAACTCCTCCTTACCCATGGCAAGAACCCTTGTGGTTGGCACGTTGTCAAACGTTCAGTGTAGGAGAAACCAGGATTCACCCTGAGTCCCGCCCATTCTTGAGTGCGACGAGGGCATACACACGCATTGTGACCCTCAGCATAAGTCCTGTCCTCTAGTAAGTGCTCTCAGTGGCTGGACCATTAGATGTCATAATGGAATTGACATGTCCCTAGGCCCCAATTTTTAACCAGATTTCTTATTGTCCAGGCGCCCCTCCCCAGGGCTCGACTCTGGAATCCCTCATTTGGTTGGATACCTGAGTTTAAAAAAGAAAATAACAACAACAACAACAAAAAACGGACTTCTTCCAGCCTACAGATTGACCCCAAACTCTTTGGACTGGGCCAAACCACCAAAGAGTAAGTCTCGTCCATTTCCCATGAAGTCACCCAGAAATTCCACGACCATGAGTGACACGATATCCAGAGACACAAAGTTGAGCTGGAGCCTCACACTCGCCCTTCTTTCAAATCCTGAAGAGTTCTCCTCATGGTCTGTAGATCAGTCCTGCCATACCTATGACCCGAAACATAAGCCGAGTTTGTGTTTTCAGACAACTGTCCAAACAGCCCTGGCCTACACAACCTACAGGCTCAGGCCCCTGGAGCCAAACCTGAGGACTGTACTTGCCCTCTCCAAGGGAATTGTGTGTGCCCATTCCAATGGCCAAAACCCTTCTAATAGGATAAACCTCCAAAGTCCCTGATCCATCTCAATAGAGGTGGCTTCCCAGGAAAAACAGGGGCAATCTGAGCCCAACTGAGCACTTACCTGCCCTCAGACCCAAAAAAAAGATGTCCCCAGAGGTATGAAGGGAAGAACAGGCCCCTAGGCACTAATCAGATCCATTGCTTTGGTTTCCAGGCATCTCTCCTCAGAGGCCTGGGTTTCAAAAGCAGCATATAGCTGTTTCTTGACTCACCCATCAGAAAACATCTCATCTACACATGGGAAACTTGCACGTTGGAGCTGTGTCAAAGCCTCTGTGTAGGAGAACCGTTTAGGGCCCCAGTGCCACCGCTTCATTCCAAGGTCTCCATAGACACAAAAGCACGTTAGGACCCATCCCCAAGGGTGTCCATTTCAACTGAGCGTCCTCGGTTGCTCCCCACAGATCCAGGAGATCTATCCTGCCTTGTTGCTAGGAGACAATTGGAATGCGAGGTGGGCTACCCAGCCATCCATCCTTAGAACCCTGCTCAGATACATGTGCCTGGATCCAAACAACAGGTCTCAATTGTCCTGCAGAAGACTCTCTGCAGTTTGGAGCTTCTAAAAACTCCCATCTTGGGAAATCCCCATGGCCTCGTGTTGCTCCCCCATTCATGAAGGGGCCATCAGGGACAGAAATTCCAACCTGAGCGATCGTCTTATCCTCGCCCTGACTTCAGATGCACGAGATCTCGATTCAGGTCTGTAGATTGTGCCTGCCATGGCCTCACCCAGAAACCTAAGCCTAGCTTGTTTTCTCAGACTTTAGTCATCACACTACTGGCTCACAAGCCCTCCAGTTTGGCAATCCAAAACTACAATACAGCACCCTGCCTGCCCCCCAGAAGAAAAACATTGTCCTCTGGGTCTACCCAGTAACCCCAAGTGAGGATCAACCTGCACCTAACTTGGCTGTACCCCAAATACATAGGCTGACCAGGGCACTAATGCCCTTTCTGACGCAGCCTTTGCCTGGACCCCCTGGCACCTCCCAGACAGCTGGCCGCACTCTGAGCACATTGAGCCGCCATGGCCTTAGGTCGTCAACTCTTCCCAACCTCGGTTTTCAGGTTTCAGAACCTAGACCTAAACTCCAATCACTGCCCAGGATTGAAGGTGATGCAGAAATCAGAAATCCATCCCCATGGCAAGAAACCTTATGGTTGGCACGTTGTCCAACGTTCAGTGTAGTAAAACCAGAATGGCCAATGAGGCCCCACCCATGCTCGCGGGGCACATTGGTCACAAACACACTTTGTGACCCTCAGCCTGAGCCCAGTCCATAGGTAAGGCCACTCAGTGGCTGGATGAAGAGATGGCATATTGGGCTTGCCATGCCCCTAGGCCCCAATTTTTAACCATAGTTCGAGATGTCCCTTCAGTCTTCCCCAAGGCTTGGCTTTGGAATTCCTCTTTTGGTGGGACACCTGAGGTAACAAAATTGAAATGAGTCCTCCCATCCCACAGATTGACGAAAAGCAATTGCGAATCAGGCCAAATCCTCAGAGAGGAAGATTCGTCCATGGCCCATGACATTCCACGGCCATCGCTGATTCAAAATCCAGAGACAAAAGCCAGAGCAAGCTCCTTAGACTCGCACTTTCTTCATATCCTGAAGAGTTCTTCTCATGGTTTGTAGATCGGGCCTGCCATACCTACGTCCCCAAACCCTAGCTGAGTTTGTGTTTTCAGACTTCTGTCCTCAAAGTCTTGGGCCACACACTCTCCAGGCTGGGCCCCTGGAGCCTCACATTAGGACTGTGCCTACCAATCCATGGAAATTCTGCCCATTGCATGGTCCAAAATCGTACAAGTTAGGAGAAACCTCCAAAGTCCCTGAGGCCATCCCAATAGTGTAGGTGGCCCGGAACAAACAAGGGCTGTCTGACACCAGCTGAAAATCGACCTCCACTCATACCATAGATGGATGTCCCCAGAGAAGAAGATTGAACCAGACAGGTCCCTAGGCCATAATAGGATCCATTGCTTTGGGTTACAGGCATGTGTCCTCAAAAGCCTGATTCCAATACGAGCATAGGGGTTTTCCTGAGGCACCCATCAGAACTCATCACGTCTCCACAAGGAAACCTGTGCATGGGAGCCATGTCCAAAGCTTAGGAGAGTACTTCAGGGTCCCGGTGCCACCGCCCCATTCCAAGGCCCTCATGGACACAAAAACACATTAGGACCCATCCTCAGGAAAGTCCATTTCAACTCAGCCACACCGGTTGCTCCCGCAGAGCCATCAGATCTAAACTGTCTTGTTGCTAGGAGACAATTGGAATGCGAGGCGGGCTTCCCAGGCATCCATCGCGAACGGTGCTCTGGAGTCATTCCATATGGTATGTCCTGGAGCTGTCCAACAGGTCTCAATTGTCCCGCTGAAGGAATCCTTGAAGGGGGCATCCCACAACTCCCAACGTGGGAAAACCTCAATGGCCTCGAGATTCCACTCCCTTCATGAAGCGGCCGTCATGCTCAGAAACTCCACCCTGAGCCAACGTCTGATCATCGCCCTGACTTCAGATGCATGAGATATTGGTTCAGATCTGCAGGGGGTACCTGCCGTGCCCTCGCCATGAAACCCAAGTCTAGCTTGTCTTCTCAGACTTCCGTCCTCACACTCCTGGCCCCGAAGCCCTCAAGTTTGGCAATTCCGGACCCACAATGCAGCACTCTGCCAGCCCTATAGAAAAAAAAATTATTGCCTCATGAGCTGACCAGGCACCTTAAATGAGGGTAAACCTACACAGCACTCGACTTTACCCAAATTATATAGTCTAACCTGGGCACTAATGCACTGTCGAACACTACCTGACCCGGGACCTCCTGACCAACACCCAGAAAGCTGACCGCACACTGAGCACATGAAACCCGCCATAGTCTTAGGTCATCATCTCTTCCCTACCTCAGTTTTCAGGCTTCAGAACCGAGATCTTATCTCCAATCACTGCCCAGGGGTGAGTGTGATGCAGAAATCAGAACTCCTCCTTACCCATGGCAAGAACCCTTGTGGTTGGCACGTTGTCAAACGTTCAGTGTAGGAGAAACCAGGATTCACCCTGAGTCCCGCCCATTCTTGAGTGCGACGAGGGCATACACACGCATTGTGACCCTCAGCATAAGTCCTGTCCTCTAGTAAGTGCTCTCAGTGGCTGGACCATTAGATGTCATAATGGAATTGACATGTCCCTAGGCCCCAATTTTTAACCAGATTTCTTATTGTCCAGGCGCCCCTCCCCAGGGCTCGACTCTGGAATCCCTCATTTGGTTGGATACCTGAGTTTAAAAAAGAAAATAACAACAACAACAACAAAAAACGGACTTCTTCCAGCCTACAGATTGACCCCAAACTCTTTGGACTGGGCCAAACCACCAAAGAGTAAGTCTCGTCCATTTCCCATGAAGTCACCCAGAAATTCCACGACCATGAGTGACACGATATCCAGAGACACAAAGTTGAGCTGGAGCCTCACACTCGCCCTTCTTTCAAATCCTGAAGAGTTCTCCTCATGGTCTGTAGATCAGTCCTGCCATACCTATGACCCGAAACATAAGCCGAGTTTGTGTTTTCAGACAACTGTCCAAACAGCCCTGGCCTACACAACCTACAGGCTCAGGCCCCTGGAGCCAAACCTGAGGACTGTACTTGCCCTCTCCAAGGGAATTGTGTGTGCCCATTCCAATGGCCAAAACCCTTCTAATAGGATAAACCTCCAAAGTCCCTGATCCATCTCAATAGAGGTGGCTTCCCAGGAAAAACAGGGGCAATCTGAGCCCAACTGAGCACTTACCTGCCCTCAGACCCAAAAAAAAGATGTCCCCAGAGGTATGAAGGGAAGAACAGGCCCCTAGGCACTAATCAGATCCATTGCTTTGGTTTCCAGGCATCTCTCCTCAGAGGCCTGGGTTTCAAAAGCAGCATATAGCTGTTTCTTGACTCACCCATCAGAAAACATCTCATCTACACATGGGAAACTTGCACGTTGGAGCTGTGTCAAAGCCTCTGTGTAGGAGAACCGTTTAGGGCCCCAGTGCCACCGCTTCATTCCAAGGTCTCCATAGACACAAAAGCACGTTAGGACCCATCCCCAAGGGTGTCCATTTCAACTGAGCGTCCTCGGTTGCTCCCCACAGATCCAGGAGATCTATCCTGCCTTGTTGCTAGGAGACAATTGGAATGCGAGGTGGGCTACCCAGCCATCCATCCTTAGAACCCTGCTCAGATACATGTGCCTGGATCCAAACAACAGGTCTCAATTGTCCTGCAGAAGACTCTCTGCAGTTTGGAGCTTCTAAAAACTCCCATCTTGGGAAATCCCCATGGCCTCGTGTTGCTCCCCCATTCATGAAGGGGCCATCAGGGACAGAAATTCCAACCTGAGCGATCGTCTTATCCTCGCCCTGACTTCAGATGCACGAGATCTCGATTCAGGTCTGTAGATTGTGCCTGCCATGGCCTCACCCAGAAACCTAAGCCTAGCTTGTTTTCTCAGACTTTAGTCATCACACTACTGGCTCACAAGCCCTCCAGTTTGGCAATCCAAAACTACAATACAGCACCCTGCCTGCCCCCCAGAAGAAAAACATTGTCCTCTGGGTCTACCCAGTAACCCCAAGTGAGGATCAACCTGCACCTAACTTGGCTGTACCCCAAATACATAGGCTGACCAGGGCACTAATGCCCTTTCTGACGCAGCCTTTGCCTGGACCCCCTGGCACCTCCCAGACAGCTGGCCGCACTCTGAGCACATTGAGCCGCCATGGCCTTAGGTCGTCAACTCTTCCCAACCTCGGTTTTCAGGTTTCAGAACCTAGACCTAAACTCCAATCACTGCCCAGGATTGAAGGTGATGCAGAAATCAGAAATCCATCCCCATGGCAAGAAACCTTATGGTTGGCACGTTGTCCAACGTTCAGTGTAGTAAAACCAGAATGGCCAATGAGGCCCCACCCATGCTCGCGGGGCACATTGGTCACAAACACACTTTGTGACCCTCAGCCTGAGCCCAGTCCATAGGTAAGGCCACTCAGTGGCTGGATGAAGAGATGGCATATTGGGCTTGCCATGCCCCTAGGCCCCAATTTTTAACCATAGTTCGAGATGTCCCTTCAGTCTTCCCCAAGGCTTGGCTTTGGAATTCCTCTTTTGGTGGGACACCTGAGGTAACAAAATTGAAATGAGTCCTCCCATCCCACAGATTGACGAAAAGCAATTGCGAATCAGGCCAAATCCTCAGAGAGGAAGATTCGTCCATGGCCCATGACATTCCACGGCCATCGCTGATTCAAAATCCAGAGACAAAAGCCAGAGCAAGCTCCTTAGACTCGCACTTTCTTCATATCCTGAAGAGTTCTTCTCATGGTTTGTAGATCGGGCCTGCCATACCTACGTCCCCAAACCCTAGCTGAGTTTGTGTTTTCAGACTTCTGTCCTCAAAGTCTTGGGCCACACACTCTCCAGGCTGGGCCCCTGGAGCCTCACATTAGGACTGTGCCTACCAATCCATGGAAATTCTGCCCATTGCATGGTCCAAAATCGTACAAGTTAGGAGAAACCTCCAAAGTCCCTGAGGCCATCCCAATAGTGTAGGTGGCCCGGAACAAACAAGGGCTGTCTGACACCAGCTGAAAATCGACCTCCACTCATACCATAGATGGATGTCCCCAGAGAAGAAGATTGAACCAGACAGGTCCCTAGGCCATAATAGGATCCATTGCTTTGGGTTACAGGCATGTGTCCTCAAAAGCCTGATTCCAATACGAGCATAGGGGTTTTCCTGAGGCACCCATCAGAACTCATCACGTCTCCACAAGGAAACCTGTGCATGGGAGCCATGTCCAAAGCTTAGGAGAGTACTTCAGGGTCCCGGTGCCACCGCCCCATTCCAAGGCCCTCATGGACACAAAAACACATTAGGACCCATCCTCAGGAAAGTCCATTTCAACTCAGCCACACCGGTTGCTCCCGCAGAGCCATCAGATCTAAACTGTCTTGTTGCTAGGAGACAATTGGAATGCGAGGCGGGCTTCCCAGGCATCCATCGCGAACGGTGCTCTGGAGTCATTCCATATGGTATGTCCTGGAGCTGTCCAACAGGTCTCAATTGTCCCGCTGAAGGAATCCTTGAAGGGGGCATCCCACAACTCCCAACGTGGGAAAACCTCAATGGCCTCGAGATTCCACTCCCTTCATGAAGCGGCCGTCATGCTCAGAAACTCCACCCTGAGCCAACGTCTGATCATCGCCCTGACTTCAGATGCATGAGATATTGGTTCAGATCTGCAGGGGGTACCTGCCGTGCCCTCGCCATGAAACCCAAGTCTAGCTTGTCTTCTCAGACTTCCGTCCTCACACTCCTGGCCCCGAAGCCCTCAAGTTTGGCAATTCCGGACCCACAATGCAGCACTCTGCCAGCCCTATAGAAAAAAAAATTATTGCCTCATGAGCTGACCAGGCACCTTAAATGAGGGTAAACCTACACAGCACTCGACTTTACCCAAATTATATAGTCTAACCTGGGCACTAATGCACTGTCGAACACTACCTGACCCGGGACCTCCTGACCAACACCCAGAAAGCTGACCGCACACTGAGCACATGAAACCCGCCATAGTCTTAGGTCATCATCTCTTCCCTACCTCAGTTTTCAGGCTTCAGAACCGAGATCTTATCTCCAATCACTGCCCAGGGGTGAGTGTGATGCAGAAATCAGAACTCCTCCTTACCCATGGCAAGAACCCTTGTGGTTGGCACGTTGTCAAACGTTCAGTGTAGGAGAAACCAGGATTCACCCTGAGTCCCGCCCATTCTTGAGTGCGACGAGGGCATACACACGCATTGTGACCCTCAGCATAAGTCCTGTCCTCTAGTAAGTGCTCTCAGTGGCTGGACCATTAGATGTCATAATGGAATTGACATGTCCCTAGGCCCCAATTTTTAACCAGATTTCTTATTGTCCAGGCGCCCCTCCCCAGGGCTCGACTCTGGAATCCCTCATTTGGTTGGATACCTGAGTTTAAAAAAGAAAATAACAACAACAACAACAAAAAACGGACTTCTTCCAGCCTACAGATTGACCCCAAACTCTTTGGACTGGGCCAAACCACCAAAGAGTAAGTCTCGTCCATTTCCCATGAAGTCACCCAGAAATTCCACGACCATGAGTGACACGATATCCAGAGACACAAAGTTGAGCTGGAGCCTCACACTCGCCCTTCTTTCAAATCCTGAAGAGTTCTCCTCATGGTCTGTAGATCAGTCCTGCCATACCTATGACCCGAAACATAAGCCGAGTTTGTGTTTTCAGACAACTGTCCAAACAGCCCTGGCCTACACAACCTACAGGCTCAGGCCCCTGGAGCCAAACCTGAGGACTGTACTTGCCCTCTCCAAGGGAATTGTGTGTGCCCATTCCAATGGCCAAAACCCTTCTAATAGGATAAACCTCCAAAGTCCCTGATCCATCTCAATAGAGGTGGCTTCCCAGGAAAAACAGGGGCAATCTGAGCCCAACTGAGCACTTACCTGCCCTCAGACCCAAAAAAAAGATGTCCCCAGAGGTATGAAGGGAAGAACAGGCCCCTAGGCACTAATCAGATCCATTGCTTTGGTTTCCAGGCATCTCTCCTCAGAAGCCTGGGTTTCAAAAGCAGCATATAGCTGTTTCTTGACTCACCCATCAGAAAACATCTCATCTACACATGGGAAACTTGCACGTTGGAGCTGTGTCAAGCCTCTGTTTAGGAGAACCGTTTAGGGCCCCAGTGCCACCGCTTCATTCCAAGGTCTCCACAGACACAAAAGCACATTAAGACCCATACTAGGGGTGTCCATTTCAACTCAGCGTCCTCGGTTACTCTCCACAGATCCAGGAGATCTAACCTGTATGGTTGCTAGGAGACAATTGGAATGCGAGGTGGGCTACCCAGCCATCCATCCTTAGAACCCTGCACAGAATCATTGGCCTGGAGCCAAACAACAGGTCTCAATTGTCCTGCAGAATACTCTCTGCAATTTGGAGCTTCTCACAACTCCTATCGTGGGAAATCCCCCATGGCCTCGTGATGCACCAGCACTCATGAAGGGGCCATCAGGGACAGAAACTCCAACCTGAGCGATCGTCTGATCCTCGCCCTGACTTCAGATGCACGAGATCTCGATTCAGGTCTGTAGATTGTGCCTGCCATGGCCTCACCCAGAAACCTAAGCCTAGCTTGTGTTCTCAGACTTCGGTCCTCAGACTACTGGCCCACAAGCCCTCCAGTTTGCCATTCCAGAACTACAATGCAGCATTCTGCCTGGCCTCCAGAAGAAAAACTTTGCTCTCGGGGGTGACCCAGTAACCCCAAGTGAGGATCAACCTGCACCTACCTTGGCTGTATCCCAAATACATAGGCTGACCAGGGCACTAATGCCCTTTCTGACACAGCCTGAGCCTGGACCACCTGGCCCACCCCGACTGCTAGCCGCACACTGAGAACATCGAGCCGCCATGGCCTTTGGTCGTCATCTCTTCCCAATCTCGGTTTTCAGGCTTCAGAATCTAGCCCTTATCTCCAATTACTGCCCAGGGTTGAACGTGATGCAGAAATCAGAACTCCTTCCCCATGGCAAGAAACCTTGTGGTTGGCATGTTGTCCAACCTTCAGTGTAGTTTAAGCCAGTGTGGCCCATGAGGCCCCGCCCATGCTCTGGGGCCACATTGGTCACAAACACAAATTGTGACCCTCAGGCTGAGCCCAGTCCTCAAGTAAGGCCACTCAGTGGATGGATGAAGAGATAGCATATTGGGCTTGCCATGCCCCTAGGCCCCAATTTTTAACCATAGTTCGGGTTGTCCCTTCAGTCTTCTCCACGGCTTTGTTACCTGAGGTAACAAAACTGAAAGGAGACCTCCCATCCCACAGATTGACGAAAAACGATTTGGTTCGGGGCAAATCCTCAGAGAGGAAGATTCGTCCATGGCCTATGAGGCCTCCCCAACATTCAACGGCCATCGCTGATACAAAATCCAGAGACAAAAGCCTGAGCAAGCGCCTGAGACTCACACTTTCTTCATATCCTGAAGAGTTTTTCTCATGGTTTGTAGATCGGGCCTGCCATAGCTACGTCCCCAAACCTAAGCTGAGTTTGTGTTTTCAGACTTCTGTCCTCAAAGTCCTGGGCCAAACACTCTCCAGGCTGGGGCCCCTGGAGCCACACATTAGGACTGTGCCTACCAATCCATGGGAATTCTACCCATTCTATAGTCAAAAATCATACAAATTCGGAGAAACCTCCAAAGTCCCTGAGGCCATCACAATAGTGTATGTCGCCCAGAACAAACAAGGGCTGTCTGACACCTGCTGATAATCTACCTCCACTCATACCATAGATGGATGTCCCCAGAGAAGAAGATTGAAACAGACAGGACCCTAGGCCATAATAGGATCCCTTGCCTTCGTTTACAGGCATGTGTCCTCAAAAGTCTGATTCCAATACGAGCATAGGTGTTTTCCTGAGGCACCCATTAGAACTCATCTCGTCTCCACAAGGAAACCTGTGCATGGGAGCTATGTCAAAAGCTTAGGAGAGTACTTCAGGGTCCCGGTGCCACCGCCCCATTCCAAGGCCCTCATGGACACAAAAACACATTAGAACCCATCATCAGGAAAGTCCACTTCAACTGAGCCACCGAGATTGCTCCCGCAGAGCCATCAGATCTAAACTGTCTTGTTGCTAGGAGAAAATTGGAATGTGAGGCGGGCTTCTCAGGCATCCATTCTTGAACGGTGTTCTGGATTCATTCCATATGGGATGTCCTGGAGCTGTCCAACAGGTCTCAATTGTCCCGCAGAAGGAATCCTTGAAGGGGGCATCCCACAACTCCCAACGTGGGAAAACCTCAATGGCCTCGAGATTCTGCTCCCTTCATGAAGCGGCCAAATGCCCGGAAACTCCAACCTGAGCCAACGTCTGATCCTCGCCCTGACTTCAGATGCATGAGATATTGGTTCAGATCTGCAGTGGGTACCTGCTGTGCCCTCTCCCTGAAACACAAGTCTACCTTGTCTTCTCAGACTTCCGTCCTCACACTCCTGGTCCCGAAGCCCTCAAGTTTGGCAATTCCAGACCCACAATGCAGCACTCTGCCTGACCTCTAGAAAAAAATTATTGCCTGATGAGCTGCGCAGGCACCTTAAATGAGGATAAACCTACACAGCACTCGACTTTACCCAAATTATGTAGTCTAACCTGTGCACTAATGCACTGTCGGACACAACATGAGGCTGGACCTCCTGACCAACACCCAGAAAGATGAACGCATACTGAGCACATAAGACCCTCCATGGCCTTAGGTCATCATCTCTTCCCTATCTCAGTTTTCAGGCTTCATAACCGAGACCTTATCTCCAATCACTGTCCAGGCGTGAGTGTGATGCAGAAATCACAACTCCTCCTTACCCATGGCAAGAAAACTTGCTGCTGGCAGTGAGTCAAAACTTCAGTGTAGGAAAAAAGGGCATGGCCCATGAGGCCACACCCATGCCTGAGGGCCTCCTTGGGCACAAACACACACTGTGACCCACAGCGTGGGTACCTTATTCAAGTAACACCTCTAGTGAATGTACCAAGAGCCCACATATGTGGCTTGCCATGCCCATAGGCACACAGGACTAACTAGATGGTGTGTATTCCAGTTGAGGGAACCCACTGCTGTTCTAGAGTCCCTCTCCTGGGGGGTCCGCTGTGGCAGAAAATACTACTCTTCCCTTCCCACAAAATGAACCCAAACACTTGGGAGCTTGGACAATCCCCCGAGAGGAAGGCTCTTCCTCGGCCCCTGAGGCAACCCCTACACTGACCAGCCACTGGGAAAGCAACACCCAGAGAAAAAAGCCTGAACGACTGCCTCCCACTTGCCCTCCTTTGATATCCACAGGATCTCCCCTCATGGACTGGAGATCAGGCTTGCCATTACCCTGGCCCCTAGCTGAGCCAAGTTTGCTTTTTCAGACATCTGTCCCCACAGCCCTGGCAAACACAGTCTTTAGGCTGGGTCCTTAGGAGCTAAACCACAGGAACGTGCCTGCTGTCTCCTGGGAAACTGTGTCCATTCCTTTGGCCACACACCTCCAGAATATGAGAAACTTCAAGGCCCCCGAGGACATCCCACTACTGGGAGCCTCCCTGGACACACAGGGGCATTCGGACACAAGCTGAGCAGCTACCTCCACGAAGGCATGCACACAGATGTCAACAGAGATAGAAGGTTGAGCCAGACAGGCCCATAGGCTCTAATCTCAACTCTTGCTTTTGTTTCCAGGTGTCACTCCTTAGAGGCTTTGGTTCGAAGAACAGGATATGGGGCTTTCCTGAGGCACTGAACAGAACTCCTCTCGTCTCCACATGGGAAGCTTCCTTGTTGGAGCCGTGTCAAACACCTCAGGTTGGAGAATCCTGCAGAGTCCCTGAGCCACCTCCACATTCCAAGGTCTCCCAGGCCACCAAGACACAGTAGGACTCCTCTTCAGGAGAGTCCATTTCAACTCTCCCCTCTGGATAGATCACCCAGGAGCCCGCAGATTGAGCCTGCCTTGTCCTGACTAAAGAGTGGGAATATGAGGTGGCGATCCCAGGAATTCATGCTTAGACACCTGCTCTCGAGTCTTTCCGTATGGGGCCTCCTGAAACCATCCAATAGGACTCGACTGTCGTGCAGAAGGAAACCTTGAGTTTTGGAGTAGTTCACAAATCCCATCGTAGGCAAAACTCCCTGGCCTCATGAAGCCCCCACACCCTTCAGGAAGAGGCCATGCTTTACAAAAACTCTAGCCTGAGGCACGTCTCATAGTTGACATGACCTGAGAGCAGGAGATCTCGATTCAGCCTCTGCAGAGTGGGCCTGCCGTGACCTCGGTCCCAAACCTCACGCTAGCTTGTGTTTTCAGACTTCCTTCCTCACACTCCTGGCAAACAAGCCCTCCGGACTAGGAAATCCAGAACCACAACCCAGCCCATTGTCTGCCCAACGGAAGAAAAACGTTTCCCTGTGGGGCTCTCCAGAAAACCCAGATGAGGAACAACCTGCTCGGGCCTCGATGGTACCCGAACTGGATAGGCTGCTCTGGGCGCGCATGCTCTATCTGACACAGCCTGAAGCCAGACGTCCAAACAGACAAGGAGACAGCTGACCGCATATGCAGCACTTCGGACACGGCATGGTCTTATGCCGTCACCTCTTCCTAACCTTGGTTTTCAGATATCTGAACCTAGACATTATATCAATTCTCCACACAGCTGGGTATCACAAGCACAAAACAGAACTCCTCCTTCCCCATGGCTGTCAAGCTTGCTCTTGGCATGGAGTCACACCTTCAGGTTGGGAGAAACCTTCATGGCCTCTGATGCCACGCCCAAACTTGAGTGCTGCTTGGGCACAAATTCACACTGTGACCCTCAGCATGAGGCCTGTCAGGGCCTTGACCAAGAGCCCGCAGACGGGGCTTTTTAAGCCCCTATGCACCAGATCCTCACCAGGGTTTGAGTTTTCCAGTCGCCCCGCCCGTACCTGGGGCTCTGCTCTGGAATCCCTTTCTTGGAGAGACACATGAGCCAGACAGCACAACTCCATCCTTCCCACAAAATGACCCCAAACTCTTGGGAGCTGGGACAAATCCCCAGAGAGGGATAATCGTCCACAGTCCCTGAGGCCACCCCTCCAATCCACGGCTATCCCGGACACAACATCCAGAGACAAAAGCCTGAAGGAACGCCTCCCACTCGCCCTTGTTTCAGAGGCCCAGGAGCTCCCTCTCGGGCTGTACATCCGGCCTGCCATACCCTAGGTGCCACTCATAAGCTGAGTTTGAGTTTTCAGACTTCTGTGCCCACAGACTGGACCCACACAACCTCCAGGCTTGTGCCTCTGGAGCCACAGCGAACGATTGTGCGTGCCCTCTCCAAGAAAAGTGTGCCCAATCCATTGAACACAACCCTACAGGTTAGGGAAAAGCTCCAACGCCCCTGAGGCCATCAATAGTGTAGGCCACCATGGACTAAGAGGGGCTCCCTGACACCAGCGGAGCAACTATCTCAACTTAGATTTCAGACAGTGTCCCCAGAGACAGAAGGTTGAAATGGATAGGCACCCAGGCCCTAATCTAAACCTTAGCTTTGGTTTCCATGTTTCCGTCCTCAGAGGACTGTTTTCGTAGACCAGCACACGGGGCTTTTCCGAGGCACCAAACCAAACCTCTCTCGTCTCCACATGGGGAGCATTCTTACTGGGGATGTATCAAACCCTTCAGGTAGGAGAGTTCCACAGGGCCACTGAACAACCAGCACATTCCAAGGTCTCCATGGACCCAAACGCACATTATGACGCATCCTCAGGAGAGGCCATTTCAACTCAGCCCCCTGGGTAGCGTGCCCCAGAGGCAGCAGATCAAACATATCTTGTCGCTAATGGCCAATGGGAATACGAGGCATGCTGTACAGGGATCCATCCTTCGAACCCTGCTCTCCAGTCCTTCCGTATGGTATATCCTGGAGCCATGCAACAGGACTCGAATGTCCCGCAGAAGGAAACCTTGTGGTTTGGGGCAACCTCCAAACTGAGCGTGGGAAAACTTCCTTGGCCTCATGAAGGTGCCATCATGGACACATACTCCAGCCTCAGCCAACGTCTGATCCTCAGCCTGACTTCTGATGCAGGAGATTTTGATTCAGCCTCTGCAGAGTGGGCCTGCCTGCCTGGCTCCAATCCTCACCCTAGCTTGTGTTTTCAGACTTCCGTCCTCACACTCCTGGCCCACAAACCCTCCCTACTGGGAATCTGGGGCCACAATGAGGCACTCTGCCTGCCTCCCAGGAAAAAAACATTGTCTATGGTGCTGCCCAGAAACCCCAAATGAGGATCAAACTGCTTCGCCCTCGGCAAAACCCCAATTGCATAGGCTACCTTAAACACTGATGCTCTGTCGCAAATAGCCTGAGCCCTAACCTTCAAACAGACACAGACATAGCTGGCTGCACACCCAGCACATTGGACCCACCACTGCCTTAGGCCACCATCCATTCCCAACCTGCGTTTTCAGTCATCGGAACCTAGACCTTATCTCCAATCCCTGCACAGGGGGAAACCTGATGCACAAGTGAGAACCCCTCCTTCCCCATGGCAAGAAACCGTGCTGCTGGCAGTGAGTCAAACCTTCAGTGTAGGAGAAAACGGCATGGCCCATGAGGCCACACCCAGGCGTGAGGGCCGCCTTGGGTACAAACAGATATGGAGACCCTCAGCGTGAGTACCTTATTCAAGTAACGCCTCTCAGTGTCTGGACCAAGAGCCCGCATATGTGGCTTGCCTTGCCCATAGGCACCCAGGACTAACTAGATGGTGTGTATTCCAGTTGAGGGAACCCACTGCTGTGCTCTAGAGTCCCTCTCCTGGGGGGTCCCCTGTGGCAGAAAACAGTACTCTTCCCTTCCCACAGAATGAACCCAAACACTTGGGAGCTTGGACAGTCCCCCAAGAGGAAGGCTCATCCTCGGCCCCTGAAGCAACCCCTACCCTGAACGGCCACTGTGAACGCAACATCCAGAGACAAAAGCCTGAGCGACTGCCTCCCACGTGCCCTCCTTTGATATCCAGAGGATCTCCCCTCACGGACTGGAGATCAGGCCTGCCATTACCTTGGCCCCTAGCTGAGACAAGTTTGCTTTTTCAGACATCTGTCCCCACAGCCCTGGCAAACACAGCCTCTAGCCTGGGTCCTCTGGAGCCATACCACAGGACCGTGCCTGCTGTTTCCTGGGAAACTGCGTCCATTTCTTTGGCCACACACCTCCAGAATATGAGAAACCTCAAGGCCTCCGAGGACATCGCACTACTGGGAGGCTCCCTGGACACACAGGGGCATTCGGATCAAGCTGAGCAGCTACATCCACGAAGGCATGCACAGAGATGTCAACAGAGATAGAAGGTTGAGCTAGACAGGCCCATAAGCCCTAATCTCAACTCTTGCTTTGGTTTCCAGGTGTCACTCCTCAGAGGCTTTGGTTCGAAGAACAGGATATGGGGCTTTCCTGAGGCACTGAACAGAATTCCTCTCGTCTCCACATGGGAAGCTTCCTTGTTGGAGCCGTGTCAAACACCTCAGGTTGGAGAATCCTGCAGAGTCCCTGAGCCACCTCCACATTCCAAGGTCTCCCAGGCCACCAAGCCACAGTAGGAATCATCTTCAGGAGAGTCCATTTCAACTCTCCCCTCTGGGTAGCTCACCCAAGAGCCCACATATAGAGCCTGTGTTGTCCTGACTAAGAGTGGGAATATGAGGAGTCGTTCCCAGGCATCCATGCTTAGACACCTTCTCTCGAGTCTTTCCGTATGGGGCCTCCTGGCACCATTCAATAGGACTCGACTGTCATGCAGAAGGAAACCTTGAGGTTTGGAGTAGTTCACAAATCCCATCGTAGGCCAACCTCCATGGCTTAAGGAAGCCCCCACACCCTACAGGAAGAGGCCATGCTGGACAAAAACTCTAGCCTGAGGCACGTCTCATAGTTGACATGACCTCAGTGCAGGAGATCTCGATTCAGCCTCTGCAGAGTGGGCCTGCCGTGCCCTCGGACCCAAACCTCACGCTAGCTTGTGTTCTCAGACTTCCTTCCTCACACTCCTGGCAAACAAGCCCTCCAGACTAGGAACTCCAGAACCACAACCCAGCCCAGTGTCTGCCCAACGGAAGAGAATCGTTTCCCTGTGGGGCTCTCCAGAAAACCCAGATGAGGATCAACTTGCTCGTGCCTCGACGGTACCCGACGTGGATAGGCTGCTCTGGGCACTCATGCTCTGTCTGACACAGCCTGAAGCCAGACGTCCAGACAGACAAGGAGACAGCTAGCCGCACACCCAGCACTTCAGAGACGCCATATTCTTATGCCGTCACCTCTTACTAACCTTGGTTTCAGATATCTGAACCTAGACATTATATCAATTCCCCAAACAGCTCGGTATCGCAAGCACAAAAGAGAAGTCCTGCTTCCCCATGGCTGTAAAGCTTGCTCGTGGCATGGAGTCACACCTTCAGGGTGGGAGAAACCTTCATGGTCACTGATGCCACGCCCAAACTTGAGAGCTGCTTGGGCACAAATTCACACTGTGACCCTCAGCATGAGCCCCATGTCAAAGAAAGGCGTGTCAGGGCCTGGACCAAGAGCGCGCATATGGGGCTTGCCAAGCCCCTATGCACCCAATCCTAACCAGGGTTTGAGATTTCCAGTCGCCCCGCCCGTACCTGGGGCTCTGCTCTGGAATCCCTTTCTTGGAGAGACACATGAGCCAGACAGCACAACTCCATCCTTCCCACAAAATGACCCCAAACTCTTAGGAGCTGGAAAAAATCCCCAGAGAGGGATACTCGTTACAGTCCCTGAGGCCACCCCTCCAATCCACGGCTATCCCGGACACAACATCCAGAGACAAAAGCCTGAAGGAACGCCTCCCACTCGCCCTTGTTTCAGAGGCCCAGGAGCTCCCTCTCGGGCTGTACATCCGGCCTGCCATACCCTAGGTGCCACTCATAAGCTGAGTTTGTGTTTTCAGACTTCTGTGCCCACAGCCTGGACCAACACAACCTCCAGGCTAGGGCCTTTGGAGCCACAGCGAAAGATTGTGCCTGCCCTCTCCAAGGAAAGTGTGCCCAAACCATTGACCACAATCCTACAGGTTAGGGAAAAGCTCCAAGGCCCCTGAGGCCATTAATAGTGTAGGCCACCCTGGACTAAGAGAGGCTCTCTGACACCAGCGGAGCAACTATCTCCACTTAGACTCTCAGACAGTGTCCCCAGAGACAGAAGGTTGAAATGGACAGGCCCCCAGGCCCTAATCTGAACCGTAGCTTTGCTTTCCTTGTGTCCGTCCTCAGAGGACTGTTTTCGTAGACCAGCACACGGGGCTTTTCTGAGGCACCAAACCAAACCTCTCTCGTCTCCACATGGGGAGCTTTCTTACTGGGGATGTATCAAACCCTTCAGGTAGGAGAGTTCCGCAGGGCCACTGAACAACCAGCACATTCCAAGGTCTCCATGGACCCAAACGCACATTATGACGCATCCTCAGGAGAGGCCATTTCAACTCAGCCCCCTGGGTAGCGTGCCCCAGAGGCAGCAGATCAAACATATGTTGTCGCTAAAGGCCAATGGGAATGCGAGGCATGCTGTACAGGGATCCATTCTTCGAACCCTGCTCTCAGTCTTACGTATGGTATGTCCTGGAGCCATGTCACCGGACTCGAATGTCCCGCAGACGGAAACCTTGTGGTTAGGGGCAACCTCCAAACTCAGCGTGGGAAAACTTCCTTGACCTCATGAGGCCCCCGCTTCATTAAGGTGCCATCATGGACACATATTCCAGCCTCAGCCAACGTCTGATCCTCAGCCTGAATTCAGATGCAGGAGATTTTGATTCAGCCTCTGCAGAGTGGGCCTGCTCTGCCCTTGGCTCCAATCCTCACCCTAGATTGCTAGCTTGGCAAGCCCCTATGCACACAATCCTCACCAGGTTTTGAGTTTTACAGTCGCCCCGCCCGCACCTGGGGCTCTGTTCTGGAACTCCTTTCTTGGAGAGAATCATGAGCCAGAAAACACGACTCCAACCTTCCCAAAAAATGACTCCAAACTCTTGGAAGCTGGGACAAATCCCCAGAGAGGGATACTCGTCCATAGTCCCTGACGCCACCCCTCCAATCCACGGCTATGGCGGACAAAACATCCAGAGACAAAAGCCTGAAGGAACGCCAACCACTCGCCCTTGTTTCAGAGTCCCAGGAGCTCCCTCTCAGGCTGTACATCCGGCCTGCCATACCCTAGGCGCCACTCATAAGCTGAGTTTGTGTTTTCAGACTTCTGTGCCCACAGTCTGGACCCACACAACCTCCAGGCTAGGGCCTCTGGAACCACAGCGAAATATTGTGCCTGCCCTCTCCAAGGAAAGTGTGCCCAATCCATTGACCACAACCATACAGGGCAGGGAAAATATCCAAGGCCCCTGAGGCCATCAATACTGTAGGCCACTCTGGACTAAGAGGGGCTCTCTGACACCAGCGGAGCAACTATGCCACTTAGACTCTCAGACAGTGTCCCCAGAGACAGAAGGTTGAAATGGACAGGCCCCGAGGCCCTAATCTGAACCTTATCTTTGGTTTGCATGTGTCTGTCCTCAGAGGTCTGTTTTCGTAGACCAGCACACGGGGCTTTTCTGAAGGCACCAAACCAAAACTCTCTCGTTTAAACATGGGGAGCTTTCTTACTGGGGATGTATCAAACACTTCAGGTAGGAGAGTTCCGCAAGGCCACTGAACAACCAGCACATTCCAAGGTCTCCATGGACCCAAACGCACATTATGACGCATCCTCAGGAGAGGCCATTTCAACTCAGCCCCCTGGGTAGCGTGCCCCAGAGGCAGCAGATCAAACATATCTTGTCACTAATGGCCAATGGGAATGCGAGGCATGCTGTACAGGGATCCATCCTTCGAACCCTGCTCTCCAGTCCTTCCGTATGGTATGTCCTGGAGCCATGCAACAGGACTCGAATATCCCGCAGAAGGAAACCTTGTGGTTTGGGGCAACCTCCAAACTCAGCGTGGGAAAACTTCCTTGGCCTCATGAGGCCCCCACTTCATGAAGGTGCCATCATGGACACATACTCCAGCCTCAGCCAACGTCTGATCCTCAGTCTAAATTCAGATGCAGGAGATTTTTATTCAGACTCTGCAGAGTGGGCCTGCTCTGCCCTTGGCTCCAATCCTCACCCTAGCTTGTGTTTTCCAACTTCCGTCCTCATACCTAGTCCAGAAACCCTCCCTACTGGGAATTCTGGGGCCACAATGAAGCACTCTGTTTGCCTCCCAGGAGAAAAACATTGTCTATGGTGCTGCCCAGAAACCCCAAATGAGGATCAAACTGCTTGGCCCTCGGCAACACCCCAATGCATAGGCTACCTTAAACACTGATGCTCTGTCGCAAATAGCCTGAGCCCAGACCTTCCAACAGACACCGACACAGCTGGCGGCACACACAGTACATTAGACCCGCCACTGCCTTAGGCCACCATCCATTCCCAACCTGGGTTTACAGTCATTGGACTCTGGACCTTATCTCCAATCCCTGCACAGGGGGGAACCTGATGCACAAGTCAGAACCCCTCCTTCCCCATGGCAAGAAACCGTGCTGCTGTCAGTGAGTCAAACCTTCAGTGTAGGAGAAAACGGCATGGCCCATGAGGCCACACCCATGCGTGAGGGCCGCCTTGGGCACAAACACACATTGAGTCCCTCAGCGTGAGTACCTTATTCAAGTAACGCCTCTCAGTGACTGGACCAAGAGCCCGCAAATGTGGCTTGCCTTGCCCATAGGCACCCAGAACTAACTAGATGGTGTGTATTCCAGTTGAGGGAACCCACTGCTGTGCTCTAGAGTCCATTCCTGGGGGGTCCCCTGTGGCAGAAATCATTACTCTTCAATTCCCACAGAATGAACCCAAACACTTGGGAGCTTGGACAATCCCCCGAGAAAAAAAAAACTTCCTCGGTCCCTGAAGAAACCCCTACCCTGAACGGCCACTGTGAACGCAACACCCAGAGACAAAAGCCTGAGTGACTGCCTCCCACTTGCCCTTTTTTGATATCCAGAGGATTTCCCCTCACGGACTGGAGATCAGGCCTGCCATTACCTTGGCCCCTAGCTGAGACAAGTTTGCTTTTTCAGGCATCTGTCCCCACAGCCCTGGCAAACACAGCCTCTAGGCTGGGTCCTCTGGAGCCATACCAAAGCACCGTGCCTGCTGTCTCCTGGGAAACTGTGTCCATTCCTTTGGCCACACAGCTCCAGAATATGAGAAACCTCAAGGCCCCCGAGGACATCCCACTACTGGGAGCCTCCCTGGACACACAGGGGCATTCGGACACAAGCTGAGCAGCTACCTCCACGAAGGCATGCACACAGATGTCAACAGAGATAGAAGGTGGAGCCGGACAGGCCCATAGTCCCTAATCTCAACTCTTGCTTTGGTTTCCAGGTGTCACTCCTCAGAGGCTTTGGTTCGAAGAAAAGGATATGGGGCTTTCCTGAGGCAATGAACAGAATTCCTCTCGTCTCCACATGGGAAGCTTCCTTGTTGGAGCCGTGTCAAACACCTCAGGTTGGAGAATCCTGCAGAGTCCTTGAGCCACCTGCACATTCCAAGGTCTCACAGGCCACCAAGACACAGTAGGACTCATCTTCAGGAGAGTCCATTTCAACTCTCCCCTCTGGGTAGCTCACTCAGGAGCCCACAGATTGAGGCTGTGTTGTCCTGACTAAGAGTGGGAATATGAGGTGGCGTTCCCATGCATCCATGCTTAGACACCTGCTCTCGAGTCTTTCCGTATGGGGCCTCCTGGAACCACCCAATAGGACTCGACTGTCATGCAGAAGGAAACCTTGAGGTTCGGAGTAGTTCACAAATCTCATCGTAGGCAAACCTCCCTGGCCTCATGAAGCCCCCACACCCTACAGGAAGAGGCCATGCTGGACAAAAACTCTAGCCTGAGGCACGTCTCATAGTTGACATGACCTCAGTGCAGGAGATCTCGATTCAGCCTCTGCAGAGTGGGCCTGCCGTGCCCTCGGTCCCAAACCTCATGCTAGCTTGTGTTTTCAGACTTCCTTCCTCACACTCCTGGCAAACAAGCACTCCGGACTAGGAACTCCAGAACCACAACCCAGCCCAGTGTCTGCCCAACGGAAGAAAAACGTTTCCCTGTGGGGCTCTCTCCAGAAAACCCAGATGAGGATCAACCTGCTCGGGCCTCGATGGTACCCGAACTGGATAGGCTGTTCTGGGCACTCATGCTCTGTCTTACACAGCCTGAAGCCAGGCGTCCCGACAGAGAAGGAGACAGCGGGCCGCACACCCAGCACCTCGGACACGCCATATTCTTATGCTGTCACCTCTTCCTAACTTTGGTTTACAGATATCTGAACCTAGACATTATATCAATTCTCCACACAGCTGGGTATCGCAAGCACAAAACAGAACTTCTCCTTCCCCATGGCTGTAAAGCTTGCTCTTGGCATGGAGTCACACCTTCAGGGTGGCAGAAACCTTCATGAACCCTGATGCCACGCCCAAACTTGAGTGCTGCTTGGGCACAAATTCATACTGTGACCCTCAGCATGAGCCCCATGTCAAAGAAAGGCCTGTCAGGGCCTGGACCAAGAGCCCGCATATGGGGCTTGCCAAGCCCCTATGCACCCAATCCTCACCAGGGTTTGCGATTTCCAGTCGCCCCGCCCGTACCTGGGGCTCTGCTCTGGAATCCCTTTCTTGGAGAGACCCATGAGCCAGACAACACGACTCCACCCTTCCCACAAAATGACCCCAAACTCTTGGGACCTGGGACAAATCCCCAGAGAGGGATAATCGTCCACAGTACCTGAGGCCACCCCTCCAATCCACGGCTCTCCCGGACACAACATCCAGAGACAAAAGCCTGAAGGAACGCCTCCCACCCGCCCTTGTTTAAGAGTCCCAGGAGCTCCCTCTCGTGCTGTACATCCGGCCTAACATACCCTAGGCGCCACTCATAAGCTTAGTTTGTTTTTTCAGATTTCTGTGCCCACAGCCTTGACCCACACAACCCCCAGGCTAGGGCCTCTGGAGCCACAGCGAAAGATTGTGCCTGCCCTCTCCAAGGAAAGTGTGCCCAATTCATTGTCCACAACCCTACAGGTTAGGGAAAAGCTTCAAGGCCCCTGAGGCCATCAATAGTGTAGGCCACGCTGGACTAAGAGGGGCTCTCTGACACCAGCGGAGCAACTATCTCAACTTAGACTCTCAGACAGTGTCCCCAGAGACGGAAGGTTGAAATGGACAGGCCCCCAGGCCCTAATCTGAACCGTAGCTTTGGTTTCCTTGTGTTTGTCCTCAGAGGACTCTTTTCGTAGACCAGCACACGGAGCTTTTCCGAGGCAACAAACCAAACCTCTCTCGTCTCCACATGGGGAGCTTTCTTACTTGGGATGTATTAAACCCTTCAGGGAGAGGGTCCGCAGGGCCACTGAACAACCAGCACATTCCAAGGTCTCCATGGACCCAAACGCACATTATGACGCATCCTCAGAGGAGGCCATTTCAACACAGGCTCCTGGGTAGCGTGCCCCAGAGGCAGCAGATCAAACATATCTTGTCGCTAATGGCCAATGGGAATGCGAGGCATGCTGTACAGGGATCCATCCTTCGAACCCTGCTCTCCAGTCCTTCCATATGGTATGTCCTGGAGCCTAGCATCAGGACTCGAATGTCGCACAGAAGGAACCTTGTGGTTAGGGGCAACCTCCAAACTCAGCGTGGGAAAACTTCCTTGACCTCATGAGAGCCCCGCATCATGTAGGTGCCATCATGGACACATACTCCAGCCTCAGGCAACGTTTGATCCTCAGCCTAAATTCAGATGCAGGAGATTTTGATTCAGACTCTGCAGAGTGGGCCTGCTCTGCCCTTGGCTCCAATCCTCACACTAGCTTGTGTTTTCAGACTTCCGTCCTCATACACCTAGTCCAGAAACCCTCCCTACTGGGAATTCTGGGGCCACAATGAAGCACTCTGTCTGCCTCCCAGGAGAAAAACATTGTCTATGGTGCTGCCCAGAAACCCCAAATGAGGATCAAACTGCTTGGCCCTCGGCAACACCCCAATTGCTTAGGCTACCTTAAACAGTGATGCTCTGTCGCAAATAGCCTGAGCCCAGACCTTCAACAGACACCGACACAGCTGGCTGCACACTCAGCACATTGGAACCGCCACTGCCTTAGGCCACCATCCATTCCCAACCTGCGTTTCAGTCATCGGAACCTAGACCTTATCTCCAATCCCTGCACAGGGGGCAACCTTATGCACAAGTGAGAACCCCTCCTTCCCCATGGCAAGAAACCGTGCTGCTGGCAGTGAGTCAAACCTTCAGTGTAGGAGAAAAGGGCATGGCCCATGAGGCCACACCCATGCGTGAGGGCCGCCTTGGGCACAAACACACATTGAGTCCCTCAGCGTGAGTACCTTATTCAAGTAACGCCTCTCAGTGACTGGACCAAGAGCCCGCATATGTGGCTTGTCAAGCCCCTATGCACCTAATCCTCACCAGGGTTTGAGTTTTCCAGTCGCCCCGCCCGTGTCTGGGGCTCTGCTCTGGAATCCCTTTCTTGGAGAGACACATGAGCCAGACAATACGACTCCACCCTTCCCAAAAATGACCCCAAACTCTTGGGAGCTGGGTCAAATCCCCAGAGAGGGAAACTCTTCCATAGTCCCTGAGGCCACCCCTCTAATCCACGGCTAACCCGGACACAACATCCAGAGACAAAAGCCTGAAGGAACGCCTCGCAATTGCCTTTGTTTCAGAGTCCCAGGAGCTCCCTCTCGGGCTGTACATCCGGCCTGCCATACCCTATGCGCCACTATACCTGAGTTTGTGTTTTCAGACTTCTGTGCCCACAGCCTGGACCCACACAACCTCCAGGCTAGGGCCTCTGGAGCCACAGCGAAAGACTGTGCCTGACCTCTCCAAGGAAGTGTGCCCAATCCATTGACCACAACACTACAGGTTAGGGAAAAGATCCAAGGCCCCTGAGGACATCAATACTGTAGGCCACCCTGGACAAAGAGGGGCTTTCTGACACCAAGGAGCAACTATCTCCACTTAGACACTCTGACAGTGGCCCCAGAGACAGAAGGTTGAAATGGACAGGCCCCCAGGCCCTAATCTGAACCTTAGCTTTGGTTTCCATGTGTCCGTCCTCAGAGGACTGTTTTCGTAGACCAGAACACGGAGCTTTTCCGAGGCACCAAACCAAACCTCTCTCGTCTCCACATGGGTAGCTTTCTTGCTGGGGATGTATCAAACCCTTCAGGTAGGAGAGTTCCGCAGGGCCACTGAACAACCAGCACATTCCAAGGTCTCCATGGACCCAAAAGCACATTATGATGCATCCTCAGGAGAGGCCATTTCAACTCAGGACCCTGGGTAGCCTGCCCCAGAGGCAGCAGATCAAACATATCTTGTCGCTAATGGCCAATGGGAATGTGAGGCATGCTGTACAGGAATCCATCCTTCAAACCCTGCTCCCAGTCCTTCCGTATGGTATGTCCTGAAGCCATGCAACAGGACTCGAATGTCCCGCAGTAAGAAACCTTGTGGTTTGGGGCGACCTCCAAACTCAGCGTGGGAAAACTTCCTTGACCTCATGACGCCCCCGCTTCATGAAGGTGCCATTATGGACACATACTCCAGCCTCAGCCAACGTCTGATCCTCAGCCTGACTTCAGATGCAGGAGATTTTGATTCAGCCTCTGCAGAGTGGGCCTGCTCTGCCCTTGGCTCAATCCTCACCCTAGCTTGTGTTTTCCGACTTCCGTCCTCATACACCTAGTCCAAAAACCCTCCCTACTGGGAATTCTGGGGCCACAATGAAGCACTCTGTGCCTCCCAGGAGAAAAACATTGTCTATGGTGCTTCCCAGAAACCCCAAATGAGGATCACTGCTTGGCCCTCGGCAACACCCCAATTGCATAGGCTACCTTAAACACTGATGCTCTGTGGCA